>NC_143079.1:0-600000 GCF_052426305.1 Pelodiscus sinensis | reverse complement strand
CGCCCGCCCAGCTTCCCCTCCCAGCTTGGCCCCGCCCGCCCAGTTTCTCCTCCCAGCTTGGCCCCGCCCGCCCAGCTTCCCCTCCCGAACCCGGCCCCGCCCGCCAAGCTTCTCCTCCCAGCTTAGCCCCGCCCGCCCAGTTTCTCCTCCCGAGTCCGGCCCCGCCCGCCCAGTTTCTCCTCCCGAGCCCGGCCCCGCCCGCCCCGCTTCCCCCCCAGCTTGGCCCCGCCCGCCCAGTTTCTCCTCCCGAGCGAGGCCCCGCCCGCCCAGTTTCTCCTCCCAGCTTGGCCCCGCCCGCCCCGCTTCCCCTCCCGAATCCGGCCCCGCCCGCCCCGCTTCCCTTCCCAGCTTGGCCCCGCCCGCCCCGCTTCCCTTCCCAGCTTGGCCCCGCCCGCCCCGCTCCCCCTCCCAGCTTAGCCCCGCCCGCCCAGTTTCTCCTCCCGAGCGAGGCCCCGCCCGCCAAGCTTCCCCTCCCGACCCCGGCCCCGCCACCTAGTTTCTCCTCCCAGCTTGGCCCCGCCCGCCCAGCTTCCCCTCCCGAGTCCGGCCCCGCCCGCCCAGTTTCTCCTCCCGAACCCGGCCCCGCCCGCCCAGCTTCCCCTCCCGACTCCGGCCCCGCCCGCCAAGCTTCTCCTAGCGAGCCCGGCCCCGCCCGCCCAGCTTCCCCTCCCAGCCAGTCCCCGCCCGCCCAGTTTCTCCTCCCGAGCCCGGCCCCGCCCGCCCCGCTTCCCCCCCCAGCCAGGCCCCGCCCGCCCAGCTTCCCCTCCCAGCTTGGCCCCGCCCGCCCAGCTTCCCATGGCGAGCGAGGCCCCGCCCGCCCAGTTTCTCCTCCCAGCTTGGCCCCGCCCGCCCAGCTTCCCCTCCCGAGTCCGGCCCCGCCCGCCCAGTTTCTCCTCCCGAGTCCGGCCCCGCCCGCCCCGCTTCCCCTCCCAGCCAGGCCCCGCCCGCCCAGCTTCCCCTCCCGAACCCGACCCCGCCCGCCCAGTTTCTCCTCCCAGCACGGCCCCGCCCGCCCCGTTCCTCCTCCCAGCCAGGCCCCGCCCGCCCAGCTTCCCCTCCCGAACCCGGCCCCGCCCGCCCAGCTTCTGCTAGCGAGCTCGGCCCCGCCCGCCCAGCTTCCCCTCCCAGCTTGGCCCCGCCCGCCCAGTTTCTCCTCCCAGCACGGCCCCGCCCACCCAGCTTCCCCTCCCAGCGTGGCCCCGCCCGCCCAGTTTCTCCTCCCGAGCGGGGCCCCGCCCGCCCCGCTTCTCCTCCCGAGTCCGGCCCCGCCCGCCCAGCTTCCCCTCCCAGCCAGGCCCCGCCCGCCCAGTTTCTCCTCCCGAGCCCGGCCCCGCCCGCTCCGCTTCCCCTCCCAGCCAGGCCCCGCCCGCCCAGTTTCTCCTCTCGAGTCCGGCCCCGCCCGCCCAGTTTCTCCTCCCAGCACGGCCCCGCCCGCCCAGTTTCTCCTCCCAGCCAGGCCCCGCCCGCCCAGCTTCCCCTCCCGAACCCGGCCCCGCCCGCCCAGCTTCTGCTAGCGAGCTCGGCCCCGCCCGCCCAGCTTCCCCTCCCAGCCAGGCCCCGCCCGCCCAGTTTCTCCTCTCGAGTCCGGCCCCGCCCGCCCAGTTTCTCCTCCCGAGCCCGGCCCCGCTTCCCCTCCCAGCTTGGCCCCGCCCGCCCAGTTTCTCCTCCCGAGCGAGGCCCCGCCCGCCCAGTTTCTCCTCCCGAGCGAGGCCCCGCCCGCCCAGCTTCCCCTCCCGAATCCGGCCCCGCCCGCCCATGTTCCCCTCCCAGCCAGGCCCCGCCCGCCCAGTTTCTCCACCCAGCTTGGCCCCGCCCGCCCAGCTTCCCCTCCCGATCCCGGCCCCGCCCGCCCATGTTCCCCTCCCAGCCAGGCCCCGCCCGCCCAGTTTCTCCTCCCAGCTTGGCCCCGCCCGCCCAGCTTCCCCTCCCGAACCCGGCCCCGCCCGCCAAGCTTCTCCTAGCGAGCCCGGCCCCGCCCGCCCAGCTTCCCCTCCAAGCCAGGCCCCGCCCGCCCCGCTTCCCCTCCCGAGTCCGGCCCCGCCCGCCCAGTTTCTCCTCCCAGCTTGGCCCCGCCCGCCCAGCTTCCCCTCCCGAACCCGGCCCCGCCCGCCCAGCTTCTGCTAGCGAGCTCGGCCCCGCCCGCCCAACTTCCCCTCCCAGCTTGGCCCCGCCCGCCCAGTTTCTCCTCCCAGCCAGGCCCCGCCCGCCCAGCTTCCCCTCCCAGCTTGGCCCCGCCCGCCCAGTTTCTCCTCCCAGCACGGCCCCGCCCATCCAGCTTCCCCTCCCAGCGTGGCCCCACCCGCCCAGTTTCTCCTCCCGAGTGCGGCCCCGCCCGCCCCGCTTCTCCTCCCGAGTCCGGCCCCGCCCGCCCCGCTTCCCCTCCCAGCTTGGCCCCGCCCGCCCAGCTTCCCCTCCCAGCCAGGCCCCGCCCGCCCAGTTTCTCCTCCCGAGCCCGGCCCCGCCCGCTCCGCTTCCCCTCCCAGCCAGGCCCCGCCCGCCCAGTTTCTCCTCTCGAGTCCGGCCCCGCCCGCCCAGTTTCTCCTCCCGAGCCCGGCCCCGCTTCCCCTCCCAGCTTGGCCCCGCCCGCCCAGTTTCTCCTCCCGAGCGAGGCCCCGCCCGCCCAGTTTCTCCTCCCGAGCGAGGCCCCGCCCGCCCAGCTTCCCCTCCCGAATCCGGCCCCGCCCGCCCATGTTCCCCTCCCAGCCAGGCCCCGCCCGTCCAGTTTCTCCACCCAGCTTGGCCCCGCCCGCCCAGCTTCCCCTCCCGATCCCGGCCCCGCCCGCCCATGTTCCCCTCCCAGCCAGGCCCCGCCCGCCCAGTTTCTCCTCCCAGCTTGGCCCCGCCCGCCCAGCTTCCCCTCCCGAACCCGGCCCCGCCCGCCAAGCTTCTCCTAGCGAGCCCGGCCCCGCCCGCCCAGCTTCCCCTCCAAGCCAGGCCCCGCCCGCCCCGCTTCCCCTCCCGAGTCCGGCCCCGCCCGCCCAGTTTCTCCTCCCAGCTTGGCCCCGCCCGCCCAGCTTCCCCTCCCGAACCCGGCCCCGCCCGCCCAGCTTCTGCTAGCGAGCTCGGCCCCGCCCGCCCAACTTCCCCTCCCAGCTTGGCCCCGCCCGCCCAGTTTCTCCTCCCAGCCAGGCCCCGCCCGCCCAGTTTCTCCTCCCGAGTCCGGCCCGGCCCGCCCCGCTTCCCCTCCCAGCCAGGCCCCGCCCGCCCAGCTTCCCCTCCCGAACCCGGCCCCGCCCGCCCAGCTTCTCCTCCCAGCTTAGCCCCGCCCGCCCAGTTTCTCCTCCCAGCACGGCCCCGCCCGCCCAGTTTCTGCTAGCGAGCTCGGCCCCGCCCGCCCAGCTTCCCCTCCCAGCTTGGCCCCGCCCGCCCAGTTTCTCCTCCCAGCCAGGCCCCGCCCGCCCAGTTTCTCCTCCCGAGTCCGGCCCCGCCCGCCCCGCTTCCCCTCCGAGCCAGGCCCCGCCCGCCCAGCTTCCCCTCCCGAACCCGGCCCCGCCCGCCCAGTTTCTCCTCCCAGCACGGCCCCGGCCGCCCAGTTTCTCCTCCCAGCCAGGCCCCGCCCGCCCAGCTTCCCCTCCCGAACCCGGCCCCGCCCGCCCAGCTTCTGCTAGCGAGCTCGGCCCCGCCCGCCCAGCTTCCCCTCCCGAACCCGGCCCCGCCCGCCCATGTTCCCCTCCCAGCCAGGCCCCGCCCGCCCAGTTTCTCCTCCCAGCTTGGCCCCGCCCGCCCAGCTTCCCCTCCCGAACCCGGCCCCGCCCGCCAAGCTTCTCCTAGCGAGCCCGGCCCCGCCCGCCCAGCTTCCCCTCCAAGCCAGGCCCCGCCCGCCCCGCTTCCCCTCCCGAGTCCGGCCCCGCCCGCCCAGTTTCTCCTCCCAGCTTGGCCCCGCCCGCCCAGCTTCCCCTCCCGAACCCGGCCCCGCCCGCCCAGCTTCTGCTAGCGAGCTCGGCCCCGCCCGCCCAACTTCCCCTCCCAGCTTGGCCCCGCCCGCCCAGTTTCTCCTCCCAGCCAGGCCCCGCCCGCCCAGCTTCCCCTCCCAGCTTGGCCCCGCCCGCCCAGTTTCTCCTCCCAGCACGGCCCCGCCCATCCAGCTTCCCCTCCCAGCGTGGCCCCGCCCGCCCAGTTTCTCCTCCCGAGTGCGGCCCCGCCCGCCCCGCTTCTCCTCCCGAGTCCGGCCCCGCCCGCCCCGCTTCCCCTCCCAGCTTGGCCCCGCCCGCCCAGCTTCCCCTCCCAGCCAGGCCCCGCCCGCCCAGTTTCTCCTCCCGAGCCCGGCCCCGCCCGCTCCGCTTCCCCTCCCAGCCAGGCCCCGCCCGCCCAGTTTCTCCTCTCGAGTCCGGCCCCGCCCGCCCAGTTTCTCCTCCCGAGCCCGGCCCCGCTTCCCCTCCCAGCTTGGCCCCGCCCGCCCAGTTTCTCCTCCCGAGCGAGGCCCCGCCCGCCCAGTTTCTCCTCCCGAGCGAGGCCCCGCCCGCCCAGCTTCCCCTCCCGAATCCGGCCCCGCCCGCCCATGCTCCCCTCCCAGCCAGGCCCCGCCCGTCCAGTTTCTCCACCCAGCTTGGCCCCGCCCGCCCAGCTTCCCCTCCCGATCCCGGCCCCGCCCGCCCATGTTCCCCTCCCAGCCAGGCCCCGCCCGCCCAGTTTCTCCTCCCAGCTTGGCCCCGCCCGCCCAGCTTCCCCTCCCGAACCCGGCCCCGCCCGCCAAGCTTCTCCTAGCGAGCCCGGCCCCGCCCGCCCAGCTTCCCCTCCAAGGCAGGCCCCGCCCGCCCCGCTTCCCCTCCCGAGTCCGGCCCCGCCCGCCCAGTTTCTCCTCCCAGCTTGGCCCCGCCCGCCCAGCTTCCCCTCCCGAACCCGGCCCCGCCCGCCCAGCTTCTGCTAGCGAGCTCGGCCCCGCCCGCCCAACTTCCCCTCCCAGCTTGGCCCCGCCCGCCCAGTTTCTCCTCCCAGCCAGGCCCCGCCCGCCCAGCTTCCCCTCCCAGCTTGGCCCCGCCCGCCCAGTTTCTCCTCCCGAGCACGGCCCCGCCCATCCAGCTTCCCCTCCCAGCGTGGCCCCGCCCGCCCAGTTTCTCCTCCCGAGTGCGGCCCCGCCCGCCCCGCTTCTCCTCCCGAGTCCGGCCCCGCCCGCCCCGCTTCCCCTCCCAGCTTGGCCCCGCCCGCCCAGCTTCCCCTCCCAGCCAGGCCCCGCCCGCCCAGTTTCTCCTCCCGAGCCCGGCCCCGCCCGCTCCGCTTCCCCTCCCAGCCAGGCCCCGCCCGCCCAGTTTCTCCTCTCGAGTCCGGCCCCGCCCGCCCAGTTTCTCCTCCCGAGCCCGGCCCCGCTTCCCCTCCCAGCTTGGCCCCGCCCGCCCAGTTTCTCCTCCCGAGCGAGGCCCCGCCCGCCCAGTTTCTCCTCCCGAGCGAGGCCCCGCCCGCCCAGCTTCCCCTCCCGAATCCGGCCCCGCCCGCCCATGTTCCCCTCCCAGCCAGGCCCCGCCCGTCCAGTTTCTCCACCCAGCTTGGCCCCGCCCGCCCAGCTTCCCCTCCCGATCCCGGCCCCGCCCGCCCATGTTCCCCTCCCAGCCAGGCCCCGCCCGCCCAGTTTCTCCTCCCAGCTTGGCCCCGCCCGCCCAGCTTCCCCTCCCGAACCCGGCCCCGCCCGCCAAGCTTCTCCTAGCGAGCCCGGCCCCGCCCGCCCAGCTTCCCCTCCAAGCCAGGCCCCGCCCGCCCCGCTTCCCCTCCCGAGTCCGGCCCCGCCCGCCCAGTTTCTCCTCCCAGCTTGGCCCCGCCCGCCCAGCTTCCCCTCCCGAACCCGGCCCCGCCCGCCCAGCTTCTGCTAGCGAGCTCGGCCCCGCCCGCCCAACTTCCCCTCCCAGCTTGGCCCCGCCCGCCCAGTTTCTCCTCCCAGCCAGGCCCCGCCCGCCCAGTTTCTCCTCCCGAGTCCGGCCCGGCCCGCCCCGCTTCCCCTCCCAGCCAGGCCCCGCCCGCCCAGCTTCCCCTCCCGAACCCGGCCCCGCCCGCCCAGCTTCTCCTCCCAGCTTAGCCCCGCCCGCCCAGTTTCTCCTCCCAGCACGGCCCCGCCCGCCCAGTTTCTGCTAGCGAGCTCGGCCCCGCCCGCCCAGCTTCCCCTCCCAGCTTGGCCCCGCCCGCCCAGTTTCTCCTCCCAGCCAGGCCCCGCCCGCCCAGTTTCTCCTCCCGAGTCCGGCCCCGCCCGCCCCGCTTCCCCTCCGAGCCAGGCCCCGCCCGCCCAGCTTCCCCTCCCGAACCCGGCCCCGCCCGCCCAGTTTCTCCTCCCAGCACGGCCCCGGCCGCCCAGTTTCTCCTCCCAGCCAGGCCCCGCCCGCCCAGCTTCCCCTCCCGAACCCGGCCCCGCCCGCCCAGCTTCTGCTAGCGAGCTCGGCCCCGCCCGCCCAGCTTCCCCTCCCAGCTTGGCCCCGCCCGCCCAGTTTCTCCTCCCAGCTTGGCCCCGCCCGCCCAGCTTCCCCTCCCGAACCCGGCCCCGCCCGCCCAGTTTCTCCTCCCAGCTTGGCCCCGCCCGCCCAGCTTCCCCTCCCGAACCCGGCCCCGCCCGCCCAGCTTCTGCTAGCGAGCTCGGCCCCGCCGGCCCAGCTTCCCCTCCCAGCTTGGCCCCGCCCGCCCAGTTTCTCCTCCCGAGCTCGGCCCCGCTCGCCCCGCTTCCCCTCCCAGCTTGGCCCCGCCCGCCCCGCTTCCCATCCCGAGCGAGGCCCCGCCCGCCCAGTTTCTCCTCCCAGCTTGGCCCCGCCCGCCCAGCTTCCCCTCCCGAACCCGGCCCCGCCCGCCAAGCTTCTCCTAGCGAGCTCGGCCCCGCCCGCCCCGCTTCCCCTCCCAGCCAGGCCCCGCCCGCCCAGTTTCTCCTCCCGAGTCCGGCCCCGCCCGCCCCGCTTCCCCTCCCAGCCAGGCCCCGCCCGCCCAGCTTCCCCTCCCAGCTTGGCCCCGCCCGCCCAGCTTCCCATGGCGAGCGAGGCCCCGCCCGCCCAGTTTCTCCTCCCAGCTTGGCCCCGCCCGCCCAGCTTCCCCTCCCGAGTCCGGCCCCGCCCGCCCAGTTTCTCCTCCCGAGCGAGGCCCCGCCCGCCCAGCTTCCCCTCCCAGCTTGGCCCCGCCCGCCCAGTTTCTCCTCCCGAGCGAGGCCCCGCCCGCCCAGATTCCCCTCCCGACCCCGGCCCGGCCACCCAGTTTCTCCTCCCAGCTTGGCCCCGCCCGCCCAGCTTCCCCTCCCGAGTCCGGCCCCGCCCGCCCAGTTTCTCCTCCCGAGCCCGGCCCCGCCCGCTCCGCTTCCCCTCCCAGCCATGCCCCGCCCGCCCAGTTTCTCCTCCCGAGTCCGGCCCCGCCCGCCCAGTTTCTCCTCCCGAGCCCGGCCCCGCCTGCCCCGCTTCCCCTCCCAGCTTGGCCCCGCCCGCCCAGTTTCTCCTCCCGAGCGAGGCCCCGCCCGCCCAGTTTCTCCTCCCAGCTTGGCCCCGCCCGCCCCGCTTCCCCTCCCAGCTTGGCCCCGCCCGCCCAGCTTCCCCTCCCAAACCTGGCCCCGCCCGCCCCGTTTCTCCTCCCAGCTTGGCCCCGCCCGCCCCGCTTCCCTTCCCGAACCCGGCCCCGCCCGCCCCGCTTCCCCTCCCAGCTTGGCCCCGCCCGCCTCGCTTCCCCTCCCGAACCCGGCCCCGCCCGCCAAGCTTCTCCTAGCGAGCCCGGCCCCGCCCGCCCAGCTTCCCCTCCCAGCCAGGCCCCGCCCGCCCAGCTTCCCCTCCCAGCTTGGCCCCGCCCGCCCAGCTTCCCATCCCGAGCGAGGCCCCGCCCGCCCAGTTTCTCCTCCCAGCTTGGCCCCGCCCGCCCCGCTTCCCCTCCCAGCTTGGCCCCGCCCGCCCCGCTTCCCCTCCCGAACCCTGCCCCGCCCCCCAAGCTTCTCCTAGCGAGCCTGGCCCCGCCCTCCCAGCTTCCCCTCCCAGCCAGGCCCCGCCCGCCCAGTTTCTCCTCCCGAGCCCGGCTCCGGCCGCCCCGCTTCCCCTCCCAGCCAGGCCCCGCCCGCCCAGCTTCCGCTCCCGAACCCGGCCCCGCCCGCCCAGCTTCTCCTCCCAGCTTAGCCCCGCCCGCCCAGTTTCTCCTCCCAGCACAGCCCCGCCCACCCAGCTTCCCCTCCCAGATTGCCCCCGCCCGCCCAGCTTCCCCTCCCGAGTCCGGCCCCGCCTGCCCAGTTTCTCCTCCCGAGCGAGGCCCCGCCCGCCCAGCTTCCCCTCCCGAACCCGGCCCCGCCCGCCCAGTTTCTCCTCCCGAGCGAGGCCCCGCCCGCCCAGCTTCCCCTCCCGACCCCGGCCCCGCCACCCATTTTCTCCTCCCAGCTTGGCCCCGCCCGCCCAGCTTCCCCTCCCGAGTCCGGCCCCGCCCGCCCAGTTTCTCCTCCCGAACCCGGCCCCGCCCGCCCAGCTTCTGCAAGCGAACTCGGCCCCGCCCGCCCCGCTTCCCGTCCCAGCTTGGCCCCGCCCGCCCCGCTTCCCATCCCGAGTCCGGCCCCACCCGCCCAGTTTCTCCTCCCGAGCTTGGCCCCGCCCGCCCAGCTTCCCATCCCGAGCGAGGCCCCGCCCGCCCAGTTTCTCCTCCCAGCTTGGCCCCGCCCGCCCAGCTTCCCCTCCCGAACCCGGCCCCGCCCGCCCAGCTTCTGCTAGCGAGCTCGGCCCCGCCCGCCCAGCTTCTGCTAGCGAGCTCGCCCCCGCCGGCCCAGCTTCCCCTCCCAGCTTGGCCCCGCCCGCCCAGTTTCTCATCCCGAGCTCGGCCCCGCCCGCCCCGCTTCCCCTCCCAGCTTGGCCCCGCCCGGCCCGCTTCCCATCCTGAGCGAGGCCCCGCCCGCCCAGTTTCTCCTCCCAGCTTGGCCCCGCCCGCCCAGCTTCCCCTCCCGAACCCGGCCCCGCCCGCCAAGCTTCTCCTAGCGAGCTCGGCCCCGCCCGCCCCGCTTCCCCTCCCAGCCAGGCCCCGCCCGCCCAGTTTCTCCTCCCGAGTCCGGCCCCCGCCGCCCCGCTTCCCCTCCCAGCCAGGCCCCGCCCGCCCAGCTTCCCCTCCCAGCTTGGCCCCGCCGCCCAGCTTCCCATGGCGAGCGAGGCCCCGCCCGCCCAGTTTCTCCTCCCAGCTTGGCCCCGCCCGCCCAGCTTCCCCTCCCGAGTCCGGCCCCGCCCGCCCAGTTTCTCCTCCCGAGCGAGGCCCCGCCCGCCCAGCTTCCCCTCCCAGCTTGGCCCCGCCCGCCCAGTTTCTCCTCCCGAGCGAGGCCCCGCCCGCCCAGATTCCCCTCCCGACCCCGGCCCCGCCACCCAGTTTCTCCTCCCAGCTTGGCCCCGCCCGCCCAGCTTCCCATCCCGAGCGAGGCACCGCCCGCCCAGTTTCTCCTCCCAGCTTGGCCCCGCCCGCCCAGCTTCCCCTCCCGAACCCGGCCCCGCCCGCCCCGCTTCCCCTCCCAGCTTGGCCCCGCCCGCCCCGCTTCCCATCCCGAGCGAGGCCCCGCCCGCCCAGTTTCTCCTCCCAGCTTGGCCCCGCCCGCCCAGCTTCCCCTCCCGAACCCGGCCCCGCCCGCCAAGCTTCTCCTAGCGAGCTCGGCCCCGCCCGCCCCGCTTCCCCTCCCAGCCAGGCCCCGCCCGCCCAGTTTCTCCTCCCGAGTCCGGCCCCGCCCGCCCCGCTTCCCCTCCCAGCCAGGCCCCGCCCTCCCAGCTTCCCCTCCCAGCTTGGCCCCGCCCGCCCAGCTTCCCATGGCGAGCGAGGCCCCGCCCGCCCAGTTTCTCCTCCCAGCTTGGCCCCGCCCGCCCAGCTTCCCCTCCCGAGTCCGGCGCCGCCCGCCCAGTTTCTCCTCCCGAGCCCGGCCCCGCTTCCCCTCCCAGCTTGGCCCCGCCCGCCCAGTTTCTCCTCCCGAGCGAGGCCCCGCCCGCCCAGTTTCTCCTCCCGAGCGAGGCCCCGCCCGCCCAGCTTCCCCTCCCGAATCCGGCCCCGCCCGCCCATGTTCCCCTCCCAGCCAGGCCCCGCCCGCCCAGTTTCTCCACCCAGCTTGGCCCCGCCCGCCCAGCTTCCCCTCCCGATCCCGGCCCCGCCCGCCCATGTTCCCCTCCCAGCCAGGCCCCGCCCGCCCAGTTTCTCCTCCCAGCTTGGCCCCGCCCGCCCAGCTTCCCCTCCCGAACCCGGCCCCGCCCGCCAAGCTTCTCCTAGCGAGCCCGGCCCCGCCCGCCCAGCTTCCCCTCCAAGCCAGGCCCCGCCCGCCCCGCTTCCCCTCCCGAGTCCGGCCCCGCCCGCCCAGTTTCTCCTCCAAGCTTGGCCCCGCCCGCCCAGCTTCCCCTCCCGAACCCGGCCCCGCCCGCCCAGCTTCTGCTAGCGAGCTCGGCCCCGCCCGCCCAACTTCCCCTCCCAGCTTGGCCCCGCCCGCCCAGTTTCTCCTCCCAGCCAGGCCCCGCCCGCCCAGTTTCTCCTCCCAGCACGGCCCCGCCCGCCCAGTTTCTCCTCCCAGCCAGGCCCCGCCCGCCCAGCTTCCCCTCCCGAACCCGGCCCCGCCCGCCCAGCTTCTGCTAGCGAGCTCGGCCCCGCCCGCCCAGCTTCCCCTCCCAGTTTGGCCCCGCCCGCCCAGTTTCTCCTCCCAGCACGGCCCCGCCCACCCAGCTTCCCCTCCCAGCGTGGCCCCGCCCGCCCAGTTTCTCCTCCCGAGTGCGGCCCCGCCCGCCCCGCTTCTCCTCCCGAGTCCGGCCCCGCCCGCCCCGCTTCCCCTCCCAGCTTGGCCCCGCCCGCCCAGCTTCCCCTCCCAGCCAGGCCCCGCCCGCCCAGTTTCTCCTCCCGAGCCCGGCCCCGCCCGCTCCGCTTCCCCTCCCAGCCAGGCCCCGCCCGCCCAGTTTCTCCTCTCGAGTCCGGCCCCGCCCGCCCAGTTTCTCCTCCCGAGCCCGGCCCCGCTTCCCCTCCCAGCTTGGCCCCGCCCGCCCAGTTTCTCCTCCCGAGCGAGGCCCCGCCCGCCCAGTTTCTCCTCCCGAGCGAGGCCCCGCCCGCCCAGCTTCCCCTCCCGAATCCGGCCCCGCCCGCCCATGTTCCCCTCCCAGCCAGGCCCCGCCCGTCCAGTTTCTCCACCCAGCTTGGCCCCGCCCGCCCAGCTTCCCCTCCCGATCCCGGCCCCGCCCGCCCATGTTCCCCTCCCAGCCAGGCCCCGCCCGCCCAGTTTCTCCTCCCAGCTTGGCCCCGCCCGCCCAGCTTCCCCTCCCGAACCCGGCCCCGCCCGCCAAGCTTCTCCTAGCGAGCCCGGCCCCGCCCGCCCAGCTTCCCCTCCAAGCCAGGCCCCGCCCGCCCCGCTTCCCCTCCCGAGTCCGGCCCCGCCCGCCCAGTTTCTCCTCCCAGCTTGGCCCCGCCCGCCCAGCTTCCCCTCCCGAACCCGGCCCCGCCCGCCCAGCTTCTGCTAGCGAGCTCGGCCCCGCCCGCCCAACTTCCCCTCCCAGCTTGGCCCCGCCCGCCCGGTTTCTCCTCCCAGCCAGGCCCCGCCCGCCCAGTTTCTCCTCCCGAGTCCGGCCCGGCCCGCCCCGCTTCCCCTCCCAGCCAGGCCCCGCCCGCCCAGCTTCCCCTCCCGAACCCGGCCCCGCCCGCCCAGCTTCTCCTCCCAGCTTAGCCCCGCCCGCCCAGTTTCTCCTCCCAGCACGGCCCCGCCCGCCCAGTTTCTGCTAGCGAGCTCGGCCCCGCCCGCCCAGCTTCCCCTCCCAGCTTGGCCCCGCCCGCCCAGTTTCTCCTCCCAGCCAGGCCCCGCCCGCCCAGTTTCTCCTCCCGAGTCCGGCCCCGCCCGCCCCGCTTCCCCTCCGAGCCAGGCCCCGCCCGCCCAGCTTCCCCTCCCGAACCCGGCCCCGCCCGCCCAGTTTCTCCTCCCAGCACGGCCCCGGCCGCCCAGTTTCTCCTCCCAGCCAGGCCCCGCCCGCCCAGTTTCTCCTCCCGAGTCCGGCCCCGCCCGCCCCGCTTCCCCTCCCAGCCAGGCCCCGCCCTCCCAGCTTCCCCTCCCAGCTTGGCCCCGCCCGCCCAGCTTCCCATGGCGAGCGAGGCCCCGCCCGCCCAGTTTCTCCTCCCAGCTTGGCCCCGCCCGCCCAGCTTCCCCTCCCGAACCCGGCCCCGCCCGCCAAGCTTCTCCTAGCGAGCTCGGCCCCGCCCGCCCCGCTTCCCCTCCCAGCCAGGCCCCGCCCGCCCAGTTTCTCCTCCCGAGTCCGGCCCCGCCCGCCCCGCTTCCCCTCCCAGCCAGGCCCCGCCCGCCCAGCTTCCCCTCCCAGCTTGGCCCCGCCCGCCCAGCTTCCCATGGCGAGCGAGGCCCCGCCCGCCCAGTTTCTCCTCCCAGCTTGGCCCCGCCCGCCCAGCTTCCCCTCCCGAGTCCGGCCCCGCCCGCCCAGTTTCTCCTCCCGAGCGAGGCCCCGCCCGCCCAGCTTCCCCTCCCAGCTTGGCCCCGCCCGCCCAGTTTCTCCTCCCGAGCGAGGCCCCGCCCGCCCAGATTCCCCTCCCGACCCCGGCCCGGCCACCCAGTTTCTCCTCCCAGCTTGGCCCCGCCCGCCCAGCTTCCCCTCCCGAGTCCGGCCCCGCCCGCCCAGTTTCTCCTCCCGAGCCCGGCCCCGCCCGCTCCGCTTCCCCTCCCAGCCATGCCCCGCCCGCCCAGTTTCTCCTCCCGAGTCCGGCCCCGCCCGCCCAGTTTCTCCTCCCGAGCCCGGCCCCGCCTGCCCCGCTTCCCCTCCCAGCTTGGCCCCGCCCGCCCAGTTTCTCCTCCCGAGCGAGGCCCCGCCCGCCCAGTTTCTCCTCCCAGCTTGGCCCCGCCCACCCCGCTTCCCCTCCCAGCTTGGCCCCGCCCGCCCAGCTTCCCCTCCCAAACCTGGCCCCGCCCGCCCCGTTTCTCCTCCCAGCTTGGCCCCGCCCGCCCCGCTTCCCTTCCCGAACCCGGCCCCGCCCGCCCCGCTTCCCTTCCCGAACCCGGCCCCGCCCGCCCCGCTTCCCCTCCCAGCTTGGCCCCGCCCGCCTCGCTTCCCCTCCCGAACCCGGCCCCGCCCGCCAAGCTTCTCCTAGCGAGCCCGGCCCCGCCCGCCCAGCTTCCCCTCCCAGCCAGGCCCCGCCCGCCCAGCTTCCCCTCCCAGCTTGGCCCCGCCCGCCCAGCTTCCCATCCCGAGCGAGGCCCCGCCCGCCCAGTTTCTCCTCCCAGCTTGGCCCCGCCCGCCCCGCTTCCCCTCCCAGCTTGGCCCCGCCCGCCCCGCTTCCCCTCCCGAACCCTGCCCCGCCCCCCAAGCTTCTCCTAGCGAGCCTGGCCCCGCCCTCCCAGCTTCCCCTCCCAGCCAGGCCCCGCCCGCCCAGTTTCTCCTCCCGAGCCCGGCTCCGGCCGCCCCGCTTCCCCTCCCAGCCAGGCCCCGCCCGCCCAGCTTCCGCTCCCGAACCCGGCCCCGCCCGCCCAGCTTCTCCTCCCAGCTTAGCCCCGCCCGCCCAGTTTCTCCTCCCAGCACAGCCCCGCCCACCCAGCTTCCCCTCCCAGATTGGCCCCGCCCGCCCAGCTTCCCCTCCCGAGTCCGGCCCCGCCTGCCCAGTTTCTCCTCCCGAGCGAGGCCCCGCCCGCCCAGCTTCCCCTCCCGAACCCGGCCCCGCCCGCCCAGTTTCTCCTCCCGAGCGAGGCCCCGCCCGCCCAGCTTCCCCTCCCGACCCCGGCCCCGCCACCCATTTTCTCCTCCCAGCTTGGCCCCGCCCGCCCAGCTTCCCCTCCCGAGGCCGGCCCCGCCCGCCCAGTTTCTCCTCCCGAACCCGGCCCCGCCCGCCCAGCTTCTGCAAGCGAACTCGGCCCCGCCCGCCCCGCTTCCCGTCCCAGCTTGGCCCCGCCCGCCCCGCTTCCCATCCCGAGTCCGGCCCCACCCGCCCAGTTTCTCCTCCCGAGCTTGGCCCCGCCCGCCCAGCTTCCCATCCCGAGCGAGGCCCCGCCCGCCCAGTTTCTCCTCCCAGCTTGGCCCCGCCCGCCCAGCTTCCCCTCCCGAACCCGGCCCCGCCCGCCCAGCTTCTGCTAGCGAGCTCGGCCCCGCCCGCCCAGCTTCTGCTAGCGAGCTCGGCCCCGCCGGCCCAGCTTCCCCTCCCAGCTTGGCCCCGCCCGCCCAGTTTCTCCTCCCGAGCTCGGCCCCGCCCGCCCCGCTTCCCCTCCCAGCTTGGCCCCGCCCGCCCCGCTTCCCATCCCGAGCGAGGCCCCGCCCGCCCAGTTTCTCCTCCCAGCTTGGCCCCGCCCGCCCAGCTTCCCCTCCCGAACCCGGCCCCGCCCGCCAAGCTTCTCCTAGCGAGCTCGGCCCCGCCCGCCCCGCTTCCCCTCCCAGCCAGGCCCCGCCCGCCCAGTTTCTCCTCCCGAGTCCGGCCCCGCCCGCCCCGCTTCCCCTCCCAGCCAGGCCCCGCCCGCCCAGCTTCCCCTCCCAGCTTGGCCCCGCCGCCCAGCTTCCCATGGCGAGCGAGGCCCCGCCCGCCCAGTTTCTCCTCCCAGCTTGGCCCCGCCCGCCCAGCTTCCCCTCCCGAGTCCGGCCCCGCCCGCCCAGTTTCTCCTCCCGAGCGAGGCCCCGCCCGCCCAGCTTCCCCTCCCAGCTTGGCCCCGCCCGCCCAGTTTCTCCTCCCGAGCGAGGCCCCGCCCGCCCAGATTCCCCTCCCGACCCCGGCCCCGCCACCCAGGTTCTCCTCCCAGCTTGGCCCCGCCCGCCCAGCTTCCCATCCCGAGCGAGGCACCGCCCGCCCAGTTTCTCCTCCCAGCTTGGCCCCGCCCGCCCAGCTTCCCCTCCCGAACCCGGCCCCGCCCGCCCCGCTTCCCCTCCCAGCTTGGCCCCGCCCGCCCCGCTTCCCATCCCGAGCGAGGCCCCGCCCGCCCAGTTTCTCCTCCCAGCTTGGCCCCGCCCGCCCAGCTTCCCCTCCCGAACCCGGCCCCGCCCGCCAAGCTTCTCCTAGCGAGCTCGGCCCCGCCCGCCCCGCTTCCCCTCCCAGCCAGGCCCCGCCCGCCCAGTTTCTCCTCCCGAGTCCGGCCCCGCCCGCCCCGCTTCCCCTCCCAGCCAGGCCCCGCCCTCCCAGCTTCCCCTCCCAGCTTGGCCCCGCCCGCCCAGCTTCCCATGGCGAGCGAGGCCCCGCCCGCCCAGTTTCTCCTCCCAGCTTGGCCCCGCCCGCCCAGCTTCCCCTCCCGAGTCCGGCGCCGCCCGCCCAGTTTCTCCTCCCGAGCCCGGCCCCGCTTCCCCTCCCAGCTTGGCCCCGCCCGCCCAGTTTCTCCTCCCGAGCGAGGCCCCGCCCGCCCAGTTTCTCCTCCCGAGCGAGGCCCCGCCCGCCCAGCTTCCCCTCCCGAATCCGGCCCCGCCCGCCCATGTTCCCCTCCCAGCCAGGCCCCGCCCGCCCAGTTTCTCCACCCAGCTTGGCCCCGCCCGCCCAGCTTCCCCTCCCGATCCCGGCCCCGCCCGCCCATGTTCCCCTCCCAGCCAGGCCCCGCCCGCCCAGTTCCTCCTCCCAGCTTGGCCCCGCCCGCCCAGCTTCCCCCCCCGAACCCGGCCCCGCCCGCCAAGCTTCTCCTAGCGAGCCCGGCCCCGCCCGCCCAGCTTCCCCTCCAAGCCAGGCCCCGCCCGCCCCGCTTCCCCTCCCGAGTCCGGCCCCGCCCGCCCAGTTTCTCCTCCCAGCTTGGCCCCGCCCGCCCAGCTTCCCCTCCCGAACCCGGCCCCGCCCGCCCAGCTTCTGCTAGCGAGCTCGGCCCCGCCCGCCCAACTTCCCCTCCCAGCTTGGCCCCGCCCGCCCAGTTTCTCCTCCCAGCCAGGCCCCGCCCGCCCAGTTTCTCCTCCCAGCACGGCCCCGCCCGCCCAGTTTCTCCTCCCAGCCAGGCCCCGCCCGCCCAGCTTCCCCTCCCGAACCCGGCCCCGCCCGCCCAGCTTCTGCTAGCGAGCTCGGCCCCGCCCGCCCAGCTTCCCCTCCCAGTTTGGCCCCGCCCGCCCAGTTTCTCCTCCCAGCACGGCCCCGCCCACCCAGCTTCCCCTCCCAGCGTGGCCCCGCCCGCCCAGTTTCTCCTCCCGAGTGCGGCCCCGCCCGCCCCGCTTCTCCTCCCGAGTCCGGCCCCGCCCGCCCCGCTTCCCCTCCCAGCTTGGCCCCGCCCGCCCAGCTTCCCCTCCCAGCCAGGCCCCGCCCGCCCAGTTTCTCCTCCCGAGCCCGGCCCCGCCCGCTCCGCTTCCCCTCCCAGCCAGGCCCCGCCCGCCCAGTTTCTCCTCTCGAGTCCGGCCCCGCCCGCCCAGTTTCTCCTCCCGAGCCCGGCCCCGCTTCCCCTCCCAGCTTGGCCCCGCCCGCCCAGTTTCTCCTCCCGAGCGAGGCCCCGCCCGCCCAGTTTCTCCTCCCGAGCGAGGCCCCGCCCGCCCAGCTTCCCCTCCCGAATCCGGCCCCGCCCGCCCATGTTCCCCTCCCAGCCAGGCCCCGCCCGTCCAGTTTCTCCACCCAGCTTGGCCCCGCCCGCCCAGCTTCCCCTCCCGATCCCGGCCCCGCCCGCCCATGTTCCCCTCCCAGCCAGGCCCCGCCCGCCCAGTTTCTCCTCCCAGCTTGGCCCCGCCCGCCCAGCTTCCCCTCCCGAACCCGGCCCCGCCCGCCAAGCTTCTCCTAGCGAGCCCGGCCCCGCCCGCCCAGCTTCCCCTCCAAGCCAGGCCCCGCCTGCCCCGCTTCCCCTCCCGAGTCCGGCCCCGCCCGCCCAGTTTCTCCTCCCAGCTTGGCCCCGCCCGCCCAGCTTCCCCTCCCGAACCCGGCCCCGCCCGCCCAGCTTCTGCTAGCGAGCTCGGCCCCGCCCGCCCAACTTCCCCTCCCAGCTTGGCCCCGCCCGCCCAGTTTCTCCTCCCAGCCAGGCCCCGCCCGCCCAGTTTCTCCTCCCGAGTCCGGCCCGGCCCGCCCCGCTTCCCCTCCCAGCCAGGCCCCGCCCGCCCAGCTTCCCCTCCCGAACCCGGCCCCGCCCGCCCAGCTTCTCCTCCCAGCTTAGCCCCGCCCGCCCAGTTTCTCCTCCCAGCACGGCCCCGCCCGCCCAGTTTCTGCTAGCGAGCTCGGCCCCGCCCGCCCAGCTTCCCCTCCCAGCTTGGCCCCGCCCGCCCAGTTTCTCCTCCCAGCCAGGCCCCGCCCGCCCAGTTTCTCCTCCCGAGTCCGGCCCCGCCCGCCCCGCTTCCCCTCCGAGCCAGGCCCCGCCCGCCCAGCTTCCCCTCCCGAACCCGGCCCCGCCCGCCCAGTTTCTCCTCCCAGCACGGCCCCGGCCGCCCAGTTTCTCCTCCCAGCCAGGCCCCGCCCGCCCAGTTTCTCCTCCCGAGTCCGGCCCCGCCCGCCCCGCTTCCCCTCCCAGCCAGGCCCCGCCCTCCCAGCTTCCCCTCCCAGCTTGGCCCCGCCCGCCCAGCTTCCCATGGCGAGCGAGGCCCCGCCCGCCCAGTTTCTCCTCCCAGCTTGGCCCCGCCCGCCCAGCTTCCCCTCCCGAGTCCGGCGCCGCCCGCCCAGTTTCTCCTCCCGAGTCCGGCCCCGCCCGCCCCGCCTCCCCTCCCAGCCAGGCCCCGCCCGCCCAGCTTCCCCTCCCGAACCCGGCCCCGCCCGCCCAGTTTCTCCTCCCAGCACGGCCCCGCCCGCCCAGTTTCTCCTCCCAGCCAGGCCCCGCCCGCCCAGCTTCCCCTCCCGAACCCGGCCCCGCCCGCCCAGCTTCTGCTAGCGAGCTCGGCCCCGCCCGCCCAGCTTCCCCTCCCAGCTTGGCCCCGCCCGCCCAGTTTCTCCTCCCAGCACGGCCCCGCCCACCCAGCTTCCCCTCCCAGCGTGGCCCCGCCCGCCCAGTTTCTCCTCCCGAGTGCGGCCCCGCCCGCCCCGCTTCTCCTCCCGAGTCCGGCCCCGCCCGCCCCGCTTCCCCTCCCAGCTTGGCCCCGCCCGCCCAGCTTCCCCTCCCAGCCAGGCCCCGCCCGCCCAGTTTCTCCTCCCGAGCCCGGCCCCGCCCGCTCCGCTTCCCCTCCCAGCCAGGCCCCGCCCGCTCAGTTTCTCCTCTCGAGTCCGGCCCCGCCCGCCCAGTTTCTCCTCCCGAGCCCGGCCCCGCTTCCCCTCCCAGCTTGGCCCCGCCCGCCCAGTTTCTCCTCCCGAGCGAGGCCCCGCCCGCCCAGTTTCTCCTCCCGAGCGAGGCCCCGCCCGCCCAGCTTCCCCTCCCGAATCCGGCCCCGCCCGCCCATGTTCCCCTCCCAGCCAGGCCCCGCCCGCCCAGTTTCTCCACCCAGCTTGGCCCCGCCCGCCCAGCTTCCCCTCCCGATCCCCGCCCCGCCCGCCCATGTTCCCCTCCCAGCCAGGCCCCGCCCGCCCAGTTTCTCCTCCCAGCTTGGCCCCGCCCGCCCAGCTTCCCCTCCCGAACCCGGCCCCGCCCGCCAAGCTTCTCCTAGCGAGCCCGGCCCCGCCCGCCCAGCTTCCCCTCCAAGCCAGGCCCCGCCCGCCCCGCTTCCCCTCCCGAGTCCGGCCCCGCCCGCCCAGTTTCTCCTCCCAGCTTGGCCCCGCCCGCCCAGCTTCCCCTCCCGAACCCGGACCCGCCCGCCCAGCTTCTGCTAGCGAGCTCGGCCCCGCCCGCCCAACTTCCCCTCCCAGCTTGGCCCCGCCCGCCCAGTTTCTCCTCCCAGCCAGGCCCCGCCCGCCCAGTTTCTCCTCCCAGCACGGCCCCGCCCGCCCAGTTTCTCCTCCCAGCCAGGCCCCGCCCGCCCAGCTTCCCCTCCCGAACCCGGCCCCGCCCGCCCAGCTTCTGCTAGCGAGCTCGGCCCCGCCCGCCCAGCTTCCCCTCCCAGCTTGGCCCCGCCCGCCCAGTTTCTCCTCCCAGCACGGCCCCGCCCGCCCATGTTCCCCTCCCAGCCAGGCCCCGCCCGCCCAGTTTCTCCACCCAGCTTGGCCCCGCCCGCCCAGCTTCCCCTCCCGATCCCGGCCCCGCCCGCCCATGTTCCCCTCCCAGCCAGGCCCCGCCCGCCCAGCTTCCCCTCCAAGCCAGGCCCCGCCCGCCCCAGCTTCCCCTCCCAGCTTGGCCCCGCCCGCCCAGTTTCTCCTCCCAGCACGGCCCCGCCCGCCCATGTTCCCCTCCCAGCCAGGCCCCGCCCGCCCAGTTTCTCCTCCCAGCTTGGCCCCGCCCGCCCAGCTTCCCCTCCCGAACCCGGCCCCGCCCGCCAAGCTTCTCCTAGCGAGCCCGGCCCCGCCCGCCCAGCTTCCCCTCCAAGCCAGGCCCCGCCCGCCCCGCTTCCCCTCCCGAGTCCGGCCCCGCCCGCCCAGTTTCTCCTCCCAGCTTGGCCCCGCCCGCCCAGCTTCCCCTCCCGAACCCGGCCCCGCCCGCCCAGCTTCTGCTAGCGAGCTCGGCCCCGCCCGCCCAACTTCCCCTCCCAGCTTGGCCCCGCCCGCCCAGTTTCTCCTCCCAGCACGGCCCCGCCCGCCCAGTTTCTCCTCCCAGCCAGGCCCCGCCCGCCCAGCTTCCCCTCCCGAACCCGGCCCCGCCCGCCCAGCTTCTGCTAGCGAGCTCGGCCCCGCCCGCCCAGCTTCCCCTCCCAGCTTGGCCCCGCCCGCCCAGTTTCTCCTCCCAGCACGGCCCCGCCCACCCAGCTTCCCCTCCCAGCGTGGCCCCGCCCGCCCAGTTTCTCCTCCCGAGTGCGGCCCCGCCCGCCCCGCTTCTCCTCCCGAGTCCGGCCCCGCCCGCCCCGCTTCCCCTCCCAGCTTGGCCCCGCCCGCCCAGCTTCCCCTCCCAGCCAGGCCCCGCCCGCCCAGTTTCTCCTCCCGAGCCCGGCCCCGCCCGCTCCGCTTCCCCTCCCAGCCAGGCCCCGCCCGCCCAGTTTCTCCTCTCGAGTCCGGCCCCGCCCGCCCAGTTTCTCCTCCCGAGCCCGGCCCCGCTTCCCCTCCCAGCTTGGCCCCGCCCGCCCAGTTTCTCCTCCCGAGCGAGGCCCCGCCCGCCCAGCTTCCCCTCCCAGCTTGGCCCCGCCCGCCCAGTTTCTCCTCCCAGCACGGCCCCGCCCGCCCATGTTCCCCTCCCAGCCAGGCCCCGCCCGCCCAGTTTCTCCACCCAGCTTGGCCCCGCCCGCCCAGCTTCCCCTCCCGATCCCGGCCCCGCCCGCCCATGTTCCCCTCCCAGCCAGGCCCCGCCCGCCCAGTTTCTCCTCCCAGCTTGGCCCCGCCCGCCCAGCTTCCCCTCCCGAACCCGGCCCCGCCCGCCAAGCTTCTCCTAGCGAGCCCGGCCCCGCCCGCCCAGCTTCCCCTCCAAGCCAGGCCCCGCCCGCCCCGCTTCCCCTCCCGAGTCCGGCCCCGCCCGCCCAGTTTCTCCTCCCAGCTTGGCCCCGCCCGCCCAGCTTCCCCTCCCGAACCCGGCCCCGCCCGCCCAGCTTCTGCTAGCGAGCTCGGCCCCGCCCGCCCAGCTTCCCCTCCCAGCTTGGCCCCGCCCGCCCAGTTTCTCCTCCCAGCACGGCCCCGCCCGCCCATGTTCCCCTCCCAGCCAGGCCCCGCCCGCCCAGTTTCTCCACCCAGCTTGGCCCCGCCCGCCCAGCTTCCCCTCCCGATCCCGGCCCCGCCCGCCCATGTTCCCCTCCCAGCCAGGCCCCGCCCGCCCAGTTTCTCCTCCCAGCTTGGCCCCGCCCGCCCAGCTTCCCCTCCCGAACCCGGCCCCGCCCGCCAAGCTTCTCCTAGCGAGCCCGGCCCCGCCCGCCCAGCTTCCCCTCCAAGCCAGGCCCCGCCCGCCCCGCTTCCCCTCCCGAGTCCGGCCCCGCCCGCCCAGTTTCTCCTCCCAGCTTGGCCCCGCCCGCCCAGCTTCCCCTCCCGAACCCGGCCCCGCCCGCCCAGCTTCTGCTAGCGAGCTCGGCCCCGCCCGCCCAACTTCCCCTCCCAGCTTGGCCCCGCCCGCCCAGTTTCTCCTCCCAGCACGGCCCCGCCCGCCCAGTTTCTCCTCCCAGCCAGGCCCCGCCCGCCCAGCTTCCCCTCCCGAACCCGGCCCCGCCCGCCCAGCTTCTGCTAGCGAGCTCGGCCCCGCCCGCCCAGCTTCCCCTCCCAGTTTGGCCCCGCCCGCCCAGTTTCTCCTCCCAGCACGGCCCCGCCCACCCAGCTTCCCCTCCCAGCGTGGCCCCGCCCGCCCAGTCTCTCCTCCCGAGTGCGGCCCCGCCCGCCCCGCTTCTCCTCCCGAGTCCGGCCCCGCCCGCCCCGCTTCCCCTCCCAGCTTGGCCCCGCCCGCCCAGCTTCCCCTCCCAGCCAGGCCCCGCCCGCCCAGTTTCTCCTCCCGAGCCCGGCCCCGCCCGCTCCGCTTCCCCTCCCAGCCAGGCCCCGCCCGCCCAGTTTCTCCTCTCGAGTCCGGCCCCGCCCGCCCAGTTTCTCCTCCCGAGCCCGGCCCCGCTTCCCCTCCCAGCTTGGCCCCGCCCGCCCAGTTTCTCCTCCCGAGCGAGGCCCCGCCCGCCCAGTTTCTCCTCCCGAGCGAGGCCCCGCCCGCCCAGCTTCCCCTCCCGAATCCGGCCCCGCCCGCCCATGTTCCCCTCCCAGCCAGGCCCCGCCCGTCCAGTTTCTCCACCCAGCTTGGCCCCGCCCGCCCAGCTTCCCCTCCCGATCCCGGCCCCGCCCGCCCATGTTCCCCTCCCAGCCAGGCCCCGCCCGCCCAGTTTCTCCTCCCAGCTTGGCCCCGCCCGCCCAGCTTCCCCTCCCGAACCCGGCCCCGCCCGCCAAGCTTCTCCTAGCGAGCCCGGCCCCGCCCGCCCAGCTTCCCCTCCAAGCCAGGCCCCGCCCGCCCCGCTTCCCCTCCCGAGTCCGGCCCCGCCCGCCCAGTTTCTCCTCCCAGCTTGGCCCCGCCCGCCCAGCTTCCCCTCCCGAACCCGGCCCCGCCCGCCCAGCTTCTGCTAGCGAGCTCGGCCCCGCCCGCCCAACTTCCCCTCCCAGCTTGGCCCCGCCCGCCCAGTTTCTCCTCCCAGCCAGGCCCCGCCCGCCCAGTTTCTCCTCCCGAGTCCGGCCCGGCCCGCCCCGCTTCCCCTCCCAGCCAGGCCCCGCCCGCCCAGCTTCCCCTCCCGAACCCGGCCCCGCCCGCCCAGCTTCTCCTCCCAGCTTAGCCCCGCCCGCCCAGTTTCTCCTCCCAGCACGGCCCCGCCCGCCCAGTTTCTGCTCCCGAGCTCGGCCCCGCCCGCCCAGCTTCCCCTCCCAGCTTGGCCCCGCCCGCCCAGTTTCTCCTCCCAGCCAGGCCCCGCCCGCCCAGTTTCTCCTCCCGAGTCCGGCCCCGCCCGCCCCGCTTCCCCTCCGAGCCAGGCCCCGCCCGCCCAGCTTCCCCTCCCGAACCCGGCCCCGCCCGCCCAGTTTCTCCTCCCAGCACGGCCCCGGCCGCCCAGTTTCTCCTCCCAGCCAGGCCCCGCCCGCCCAGTTTCTCCTCCCGAGTCCGGCCCCGCCCGCCCCGCTTCCCCTCCCAGCCAGGCCCCGCCCTCCCAGCTTCCCCTCCCAGCTTGGCCCCGCCCGCCCAGCTTCCCATGGCGAGCGAGGCCCCGCCCGCCCAGTTTCTCCTCCCAGCTTGGCCCCGCCCGCCCAGCTTCCCCTCCCGAGTCCGGCGCCGCCCGCCCAGTTTCTCCTCCCGAGTCCGGCCCCGCCCGCCCAGCCTCCCCTCCCAGCCAGGCCCCGCCCGCCCAGCTTCCCCTCCCGAACCCGGCCCCGCCCGCCCAGTTTCTCCTCCCAGCACGGCCCCGCCCGCCCAGTTTCTCCTCCCAGCCAGGCCCCGCCCGCCCAGCTTCCCCTCCCGAACCCGGCCCCGCCCGCCCAGCTTCTGCTAGCGAGCTCGGCCCCGCCCGCCCAGCTTCCCCTCCCAGCTTGGCCCCGCCCGCCCAGTTTCTCCTCCCAGCACGGCCCCGCCCACCCAGCTTCCCCTCCCAGCGTGGCCCCGCCCGCCCAGTTTCTCCTCCCGAGTGCGGCCCCGCCCGCCCCGCTTCTCCTCCCGAGTCCGGCCCCGCCCGCCCCGCTTCCCCTCCCAGCTTGGCCCCGCCCGCCCAGCTTCCCCTCCCAGCCAGGCCCCGCCCGCCCAGTTTCTCCTCCCGAGCCCGGCCCCGCCCGCTCCGCTTCCCCTCCCAGCCAGGCCCCGCCCGCTCAGTTTCTCCTCTCGAGTCCGGCCCCGCCCGCCCAGTTTCTCCTCCCGAGCCCGGCCCCGCTTCCCCTCCCAGCTTGGCCCCGCCCGCCCAGTTTCTCCTCCCGAGCGAGGCCCCGCCCGCCCAGTTTCTCCTCCCGAGCGAGGCCCCGCCCGCCCAGCTTCCCCTCCCGAATCCGGCCCCGCCCGCCCATGTTCCCCTCCCAGCCAGGCCCCGCCCGCCCAGTTTCTCCACCCAGCTTGGCCCCGCCCGCCCAGCTTCCCCTCCCGATCCCGGCCCCGCCCGCCCATGTTCCCCTCCCAGCCAGGCCCCGCCCGCCCAGTTTCTCCTCCCAGCTTGGCCCCGCCCGCCCAGCTTCCCCTCCCGAACCCGGCCCCGCCCGCCAAGCTTCTCCTAGCGAGCCCGGCCCCGCCCGCCCAGCTTCCCCTCCAAGCCAGGCCCCGCCCGCCCCGCTTCCCCTCCCGAGTCCGGCCCCGCCCGCCCAGTTTCTCCTCCCAGCTTGGCCCCGCCCGCCCAGCTTCCCCTCCCGAACCCGGACCCGCCCGCCCAGCTTCTGCTAGCGAGCTCGGCCCCGCCCGCCCAACTTCCCCTCCCAGCTTGGCCCCGCCCGCCCAGTTTCCCCTCCCAGCCAGGCCCCGCCCGCCCAGTTTCTCCTCCCAGCACGGCCCCGCCCGCCCAGTTTCTCCTCCCAGCCAGGCCCCGCCCGCCCAGCTTCCCCTCCCGAACCCGGCCCCGCCCGCCCAGCTTCTGCTAGCGAGCTCGGCCCCGCCCGCCCAGCTTCCCCTCCCAGCTTGGCCCCGCCCGCCCAGTTTCTCCTCCCAGCACGGCCCCGCCCGCCCATGTTCCCCTCCCAGCCAGGCCCCGCCCGCCCAGTTTCTCCACCCAGCTTGGCCCCGCCCGCCCAGCTTCCCCTCCCGATCCCGGCCCCGCCCGCCCATGTTCCCCTCCCAGCCAGGCCCCGCCCGCCCAGCTTCCCCTCCAAGCCAGGCCCCGCCCGCCCCAGCTTCCCCTCCCAGCTTGGCCCCGCCCGCCCAGTTTCTCCTCCCAGCACGGCCCCGCCCGCCCATGTTCCCCTCCCAGCCAGGCCCCGCCCGCCCAGTTTCTCCTCCCAGCTTGGCCCCGCCCGCCCAGCTTCCCCTCCCGAACCCGGCCCCGCCCGCCAAGCTTCTCCTAGCGAGCCCGGCCCCGCCCGCCCAGCTTCCCCTCCAAGCCAGGCCCCGCCCGCCCCGCTTCCCCTCCCGAGTCCGGCCCCGCCCGCCCAGTTTCTCCTCCCAGCTTGGCCCCGCCCGCCCAGCTTCCCCTCCCGAACCCGGCCCCGCCCGCCCAGCTTCTGCTAGCGAGCTCGGCCCCGCCCGCCCAACTTCCCCTCCCAGCTTGGCCCCGCCCGCCCAGTTTCTCCTCCCAGCACGGCCCCGCCCGCCCAGTTTCTCCTCCCAGCCAGGCCCCGCCCGCCCAGCTTCCCCTCCCGAACCCGGCCCCGCCCGCCCAGCTTCTGCTAGCGAGCTCGGCCCCGCCCGCCCAGCTTCCCCTCCCAGCTTGGCCCCGCCCGCCCAGTTTCTCCTCCCGAGCACGGCCCCGCCCACCCAGCTTCCCCTCCCAGCGTGGCCCCGCCCGCCCAGTTTCTCCTCCCGAGTGCGGCCCCGCCCGCCCCGCTTCTCCTCCCGAGTCCGGCCCCGCCCGCCCCGCTTCCCCTCCCAGCTTGGCCCCGCCCGCCCAGCTTCCCCTCCCAGCCAGGCCCCGCCCGCCCAGTTTCTCCTCCCGAGCCCGGCCCCGCCCGCTCCGCTTCCCCTCCCAGCCAGGCCCCGCCCGCCCAGTTTCTCCTCTCGAGTCCGGCCCCGCCCGCCCAGTTTCTCCTCCCGAGCCCGGCCCCGCCCCCTCCCAGCTTGGCCCCGCCCGCCCAGTTTCTCCTCCCGAGCGAGGCCCCGCCCGCCCAGCTTCCCCTCCCGAACCCGGCCCCGCCCGCCCAGCTTCTGCTAGCGAGCTCGGCCCCGCCCGCCCAGCTTCCCCTCCCAGCTTGGCCCCGCCCGCCCAGTTTCTCCTCCCAGCACGGCCCCGCCCGCCCATGTTCCCCTCCCAGCCAGGCCCCGCCCGCCCAGTTTCTCCACCCAGCTTGGCCCCGCCCGCCCAGCTTCCCCTCCCGATCCCGGCCCCGCCCGCCCATGTTCCCCTCCCAGCCAGGCCCCGCCCGCCCAGTTTCTCCTCCCAGCTTGGCCCCGCCCGCCCAGCTTCCCCTCCCGAACCCGGCCCCGCCCGCCAAGCTTCTCCTAGCGAGCCCGGCCCCGCCCGCCCAGCTTCCCCTCCAAGCCAGGCCCCGCCCGCCCCGCTTCCCCTCCCGAGTCCGGCCCCGCCCGCCCAGTTTCTCCTCCCAGCTTGGCCCCGCCCGCCCAGCTTCCCCTCCCGAACCCGGCCCCGCCCGCCCAGCTTCTGCTAGCGAGCTCGGCCCCGCCCGCCCAACTTCCCCTCCCAGCTTGGCCCCGCCCGCCCAGTTTCTCCTCCCAGCACGGCCCCGCCCGCCCAGTTTCTCCTCCCAGCCAGGCCCCGCCCGCCCAGCGACCCCTCCCGAACCCGGCCCCGCCCGCCCAGCTTCTGCTAGCGAGCTCGGCCCCGCCCGCCCAGCTTCCCCTCCCAGCTTGGCCCCGCCCGCCCAGTTTCTCCTCCCAGCACGGCCCCGCCCACCCAGCTTCCCCTCCCAGCGTGGCCCCGCCCGCCCAGTTTCTCCTCCCGAGTGCGGCCCCGCCCGCCCCGCTTCTCCTCCCGAGTCCGGCCCCGCCCGCCCCGCTTCCCCTCCCAGCTTGGCCCCGCCCGCCCAGCTTCCCCTCCCAGCCAGGCCCCGCCCGCCCAGTTTCTCCTCCCGAGCCCGGCCCCGCCCGCTCCGCTTCCCCTCCCAGCCAGGCCCCGCCCGCCCAGTTTCTCCTCTCGAGTCCGGCCCCGCCCGCCCAGTTTCTCCTCCCGAGCCCGGCCCCGCTTCCCCTCCCAGCTTGGCCCCGCCCGCCCAGTTTCTCCTCCCGAGCGAGGCCCCGCCCGCCCAGTTTCTCCTCCCGAGCGAGGCCCCGCCCGCCCAGCTTCCCCTCCCGAATCCGGCCCCGCCCGCCCATGTTCCCCTCCCAGCCAGGCCCCGCCCGTCCAGTTTCTCCACCCAGCTTGGCCCCGCCCGCCCAGCTTCCCCTCCCGATCCAGGCCCCGCCCGCCCATGTTCCCCTCCCAGCCAGGCCCCGCCCGCCCAGCTTCCCCTCCCAGCTTGGCCCCGCCGCCCAGCTTCCCATGGCGAGCGAGGCCCCGCCCGCCCAGTTTCTCCTCCCAGCTTGGCCCCGCCCGCCCAGCTTCCCCTCCCGAGTCCGGCCCCGCCCGCCCAGTTTCTCCTCCCGAGCGAGGCCCCGCCCGCCCAGCTTCCCCTCCCAGCTTGGCCCCGCCCGCCCAGTTTCTCCTCCCGAGCGAGGCCCCGCCCGCCCAGATTCCCCTCCCGACCCCGGCCCCGCCACCCAGTTTCTCCTCCCAGCTTGGCCCCGCCCGCCCAGCTTCCCATCCCGAGCGAGGCACCGCCCGCCCAGTTTCTCCTCCCAGCTTGGCCCCGCCCGCCCAGCTTCCCCTCCCGAACCCGGCCCCGCCCGCCCCGCTTCCCCTCCCAGCTTGGCCCCGCCCGCCCCGCTTCCCATCCCGAGCGAGGCCCCGCCCGCCCAGTTTCTCCTCCCAGCTTGGCCCCGCCCGCCCAGCTTCCCCTCCCGAACCCGGCCCCGCCCGCCAAGCTTCTCCTAGCGAGCTCGGCCCCGCCCGCCCCGCTTCCCCTCCCAGCCAGGCCCCGCCCGCCCAGTTTCTCCTCCCGAGTCCGGCCCCGCCCGCCCCGCTTCCCCTCCCAGCCAGGCCCCGCCCTCCCAGCTTCCCCTCCCAGCTTGGCCCCGCCCGCCCAGCTTCCCATGGCGAGCGAGGCCCCGCCCGCCCAGTTTCTCCTCCCAGCTTGGCCCCGCCCGCCCAGCTTCCCCTCCCGAGTCCGGCGCCGCCCGCCCAGTTTCTCCTCCCGAGCCCGGCCCCGCTTCCCCTCCCAGCTTGGCCCCGCCCGCCCAGTTTCTCCTCCCGAGCGAGGCCCCGCCCGCCCAGTTTCTCCTCCCGAGCGAGGCCCCGCCCGCCCAGCTTCCCCTCCCGAATCCGGCCCCGCCCGCCCATGTTCCCCTCCCAGCCAGGCCCCGCCCGCCCAGTTTCTCCACCCAGCTTGGCCCCGCCCGCCCAGCTTCCCCTCCCGATCCCGGCCCCGCCCGCCCATGTTCCCCTCCCAGCCAGGCCCCGCCCGCCCAGTTTCTCCTCCCAGCTTGGCCCCGCCCGCCCAGCTTCCCCTCCCGAACCCGGCCCCGCCCGCCAAGCTTCTCCTAGCGAGCCCGGCCCCGCCCGCCCAGCTTCCCCTCCAAGCCAGGCCCCGCCCGCCCCGCTTCCCCTCCCGAGTCCGGCCCCGCCCGCCCAGTTTCTCCTCCCAGCTTGGCCCCGCCCGCCCAGCTTCCCCTCCCGAACCCGGCCCCGCCCGCCCAGCTTCTGCTAGCGAGCTCGGCCCCGCCCGCCCAACTTCCCCTCCCAGCTTGGCCCCGCCCGCCCAGTTTCTCCTCCCAGCCAGGCCCCGCCCGCCCAGTTTCTCCCCCCAGCACGGCCCCGCCCGCCCAGTTTCTCCTCCCAGCCAGGCCCCGCCCGCCCAGCTTCCCCTCCCGAACCCGGCCCCGCCCGCCCAGCTTCTGCTAGCGAGCTCGGCCCCGCCCGCCCAGCTTCCCCTCCCAGCTTGGCCCCGCCCGCCCAGTTTCTCCTCCCAGCACGGCCCCGCCCACCCAGCTTCCCCTCCCAGCGTGGCCCCGCCCGCCCAGTTTCTCCTCCCGAGTGCGGCCCCGCCCGCCCCGCTTCTCCTCCCGAGTCCGGCCCCGCCCGCCCCGCTTCCCCTCCCAGCTTGGCCCCGCCCGCCCAGCTTCCCCTCCCAGCCAGGCCCCGCCCGCCCAGTTTCTCCTCCCGAGCCGGCCCCCGCCCGCTCCGCTTCCCCTCCCAGCCAGGCCCCGCCCGCCCAGTTTCTCCTCTCGAGTCCGGCCCCGCCCGCCCAGTTTCTCCTCCCGAGCCCGGCCCCGCTTCCCCTCCCAGCTTGGCCCCGCCCGCCCAGTTTCTCCTCCCGAGCGAGGCCCCGCCCGCCCAGTTTCTCCTCCCGAGCGAGGCCCCGCCCGCCCAGCTTCCCCTCCCGAATCCGGCCCCGCCCGCCCATGTTCCCCTCCCAGCCAGGCCCCGCCCGTCCAGTTTCTCCACCCAGCTTGGCCCCGCCCGCCCAGCTTCCCCTCCCGATCCCGGCCCCGCCCGCCCATGTTCCCCTCCCAGCCAGGCCCCGCCCGCCCAGTTTCTCCTCCCAGCTTGGCCCCGCCCGCCCAGCTTCCCCTCCCGAACCCGGCCCCGCCCGCCAAGCTTCTCCTAGCGAGCCCGGCCCCGCCCGCCCAGCTTCCCCTCCAAGCCAGGCCCCGCCCGCCCCGCTTCCCCTCCCGAGTCCGGCCCCGCCCGCCCAGTTTCTCCTCCCAGCTTGGCCCCGCCCGCCCAGCTTCCCCTCCCGAACCCGGCCCCGCCCGCCCAGCTTCTGCTAGCGAGCTCGGCCCCGCCCGCCCAACTTCCCCTCCCAGCTTGGCCCCGCCCGCCCAGTTTCTCCTCCCAGCCAGGCCCCGCCCGCCCAGTTTCTCCTCCCGAGTCCCGCCCGCCCGCCCCGCTTCCCCTCCCAGCCAGGCCCCGCCCGCCCAGCTTCCCCTCCCGAACCCGGCCCCGCCCGCCCAGCTTCTCCTCCCAGCTTAGCCCCGCCCGCCCAGTTTCTCCTCCCAGCACGGCCCCGCCCGCCCAGTTTCTGCTCCCGAGCTCGGCCCCGCCCGCCCAGCTTCCCCTCCCAGCTTGGCCCCGCCCGCCCAGTTTCTCCTCCCAGCCAGGCCCCGCCCGCCCAGTTTCTCCTCCCGAGTCCGGCCCCGCCCGCCCCGCTTCCCCTCCGAGCCAGGCCCCGCCCGCCCAGCTTCCCCTCCCGAACCCGGCCCCGCCCGCCCAGTTTCTCCTCCCAGCACGGCCCCGGCCGCCCAGTTTCTCCTCCCAGCCAGGCCCCGCCCGCCCAGTTTCTCCTCCCGAGTCCGGCCCCGCCCGCCCCGCTTCCCCTCCCAGCCAGGCCCCGCCCTCCCAGCTTCCCCTCCCAGCTTGGCCCCGCCCGCCCAGCTTCCCATGGCCAGCGAGGCCCCGCCCGCCCAGTTTCTCCTCCCAGCTTGGCCCCGCCCGCCCAGCTTCCCCTCCCGAGTCCGGCGCCGCCCGCCCAGTTTCTCCTCCCGAGTCCGGCCCCGCCCGCCCCGCCTCCCCTCCCAGCCAGGCCCCGCCCGCCCAGCTTCCCCTCCCGAACCCGGCCCCGCCCGCCCAGTTTCTCCTCCCAGCACGGCCCCGCCCGCCCAGTTTCTCCTCCCAGCCAGGCCCCGCCCGCCCAGCTTCCCCTCCCGAACCCGGCCCCGCCCGCCCAGCTTCTGCTAGCGAGCTCGGCCCCGCCCGCCCAGCTTCCCCTCCCAGCTTGGCCCCGCCCGCCCAGTTTCTCCTCCCGAGCACGGCCCCGCCCACCCAGCTTCCCCTCCCAGCGTGGCCCCGCCCGCCCAGTTTCTCCTCCCGAGTGCGGCCCCGCCCGCCCCGCTTCTCCTCCCGAGTCCGGCCCCCGCCGCCCCGCTTCCCCTCCCAGCTTGGCCCCGCCCGCCCAGCTTCCCCTCCCAGCCAGGCCCCGCCCGCCCAGTTTCTCCTCCCGAGCCGGCCCCGCCCGCTCCGCTTCCCCTCCCAGCCAGGCCCCGCCCGCCCAGTTTCTCCTCTCGAGTCCGGCCCCGCCCGCCCAGTTTCTCCTCCCGAGCCCGGCCCCGCTTCCCCTCCCAGCTTGGCCCCGCCCGCCCAGTTTCTCCTCCCGAGCGAGGCCCCGCCCGCCCAGTTTCTCCTCCGAGCGAGGCCCCGCCCGCCCAGCTTCCCCTCCCGAATCCGGCCCCGCCCGCCCATGTTCCCCTCCCCAGCCAGGCCCCGCCCGCCCAGTTTCTCCACCCAGCTTGGCCCCGCCCGCCCAGCTTCCCCTCCCGATCCCGGCCCCGCCCGCCCATGTTCCCCTCCCAGCCAGGCCCCGCCCGCCCAGTTTCTCCTCCCAGCTTGGCCCCGCCCGCCCAGCTTCCCTCCCGAACCCGGCCCCGCCCGCCAAGCTTCTCCTAGCGAGCCCGGCCCCGCCCGCCCAGCTTCCCCTCCAAGCCAGGCCCCGCCCGCCCCGCTTCCCCTCCCGAGTCCGGCCCCGCCCGCCCAGTTTCTCCTCCCAGCTTGGCCCCGCCCGCCCAGCTTCCCTCCCGAACCCGGCCCCGCCCGCCCAGCTTCTGCTAGCGAGCTCGGCCCCGCCCGCCCAACTTCCCCTCCCAGCTTGGCCCCGCCCGCCCAGTTTCTCCTCCCAGCCAGGCCCGCCCGCCCAGTTTCTCCTCCCAGCACGGCCCCGCCCGCCCCGTGTCCCCTCCCAGCCAGGCCCCGCCCGCCCAGCTTCCCTCCCGAACCCGGCCCCGCCCGCCCAGCTTCTGCTAGCGAGCTCGGCCCGCCCGCCCAGCTTCCCCTCCCAGCTTGGCCCCGCCCGCCCAGTTTCTCCTCCCAGCACGGCCCCGCCCGCCCATGTTCCCCTCCCAGCCAGGCCCCGCCCGCCCAGTTTCTCCACCCAGCTTGGCCCCGCCCGCCCAGCTTCCCCTCCCGATCCCGGCCCCGCCCGCCCATGTTCCCCTCCCAGCCAGGCCCCGCCCGCCCAGTTTCTCCTCCCAGCTTGGCCCCGCCCGCCCAGCTTCCCCTCCCGAACCCGGCCCCGCCCGCCAAGCTTCTGCTAGCGAGCCCGGCCCCGCCCGCCCAGCTTCCCCTCCAAGCCAGGCCCCGCCCGCCCCGCTTCCCCTCCCGAGTCCGGCCCCGCCCGCCCAGTTTCTCCTCCCAGCTTGGCCCCGCCCGCCCAGCTTCCCCTCCCGAACCCGGCCCCGCCCGCCCAGCTTCTGCTAGCGAGCTCGGCCCCGCCCGCCCAACTTCCCCTCCCAGCTTGGCCCCGCCCGCCCAGTTTCTCCTCCCAGCACGGCCCCGCCCGCCTAGTTTCTCCTCCCAGCCAGGCCCCGCCCGCCCAGCTTCCCCTCCCGAACCCGGCCCCGCCCGCCCAGCTTCTGCTAGCGAGCTCGGCCCCGCCCGCCCAGCTTCCCCTCCCAGCTTGGCCCCGCCCGCCCAGTTTCTCCTCCCGAGCACGGCCCCGCCCACCCAGCTTCCCCTCCCAGCGTGGCCCCGCCCGCCCAGTTTCTCCTCCCGAGTGCGGCCCCGCCCGCCCCGCTTCTCCTCCCGAGTCCGGCCCCGCCCGCCCCGCTTCCCCTCCCAGCTTGGCCCCGCCCGCCCAGCTTCCCCTCCCAGCCAGGCCCCGCCCGCCCAGTTTCTCCTCCCGAGCCCGGCCCCGCCCGCTCCGCTTCCCCTCCCAGCCAGGCCCCGCCCGCCCAGTTTCTCCTCCCGAGCCGGCCCCGCCCGCCCAGTTTCTCCTCCCGAGCCCGCCCCGCTTCCCCTCCCAGCCCCCGCCCGCCCAGTTTCTCCTCCCGAGCGAGGCCCCGCCCGCCCAGTTTCTCCTCCCGAGCGAGGCCCCGCCCGCCCAGCTTCCCCTCCCGAATCCGGCCCCGCCCGCCCATGTTCCCCTCCCAGCCAGGCCCCGCCCGTCCAGTTTCTCCACCCAGCTTGGCCCCGCCCGCCCAGCTTCCCCTCCCGATCCAGGCCCCGCCCGCCCCAGTTCCCCTCCCAGCCAGGCCCCGCCCGCCCAGTTTCTCCTCCCGAGCCCGAACCCGGCCCCGCCCGCCCCGCTTCCCCTCCCAGCTTGGCCCCGCCCGCCCCGCTTCCCATCCCGAGCGAGGCCCCGCCCGCCCAGTTTCTCCTCCCGAGCCCGGCCCCGCCTGCCCCGCTTCCCCTCCCAGCTTGGCCCCGCCCGCCCAGTTTCTCCTCCCGAGCGAGGCCCCGCCCGCCCAGTTTCTCCTCCCAGCTTGGCCCCGCCCGCCCCGCTTCCCCTCCCAGCTTGGCCCCGCCCGCCCAGCTTCCCCTCCCAAACCTGGCCCCGCCCGCCCCGTTTCTCCTCCCAGCTTGGCCCCGCCCGCCCCGCTTCCCTTCCCGAACCCGGCCCCGCCCGCCCCGCTTCCCCTCCCAGCTTGGCCCCGCCCGCCTCGCTTCCCCTCCCGAACCCGGCCCCGCCCGCCAAGCTTCTCCTAGCGAGCCCGGCCCCGCCCGCCCAGCTTCCCCTCCCAGCCAGGCCCCGCCCGCCCCAGCTTCCCCTCCCAGCTTGGCCCCGCCCGCCCAGCTTCCCATCCCGAGCGAGGCCCCGCCCCGCCCAGTTTCTCCTCCCAGCTTGGCCCCGCCCGCCCCGCTTCCCCTCCCAGCTTGGCCCCGCCCGCCCCGCTTCCCCTCCCGAACCCTGCCCCGCCCCCCAAGCTTCTCCTAGCGAGCCTGGCCCCGCCCGCCCAGCTTCCCCTCCCAGCCAGGCCCCGCCCGCCCAGTTTCTCCTCCCGAGCCCGGCTCCGGCCGCCCCGCTTCCCCTCCCAGCCAGGCCCCGCCCGCCCAGCTTCCGCTCCCGAACCCGGCCCCGCCCGCCCAGCTTCTCCTCCCAGCTTAGCCCCGCCCGCCCAGTTTCTCCTCCCAGCACAGCCCCGCCCACCCAGCTTCCCCTCCCAGATTGGCCCCGCCCGCCCAGCTTCCCCTCCCGAGTCCGGCCCCGCCTGCCCAGTTTCTCCTCCCGAGCGAGGCCCCGCCCGCCCAGCTTCCCCTCCCGAACCCGGCCCCGCCCGCCCAGTTTCTCCTCCCGAGCGAGGCCCCGCCCGCCCAGCTTCCCCTCCCGACCCCGGCCCCGCCACCCATTTTCTCCTCCCAGCTTGGCCCCGCCCGCCCAGCTTCCCCTCCCGAGTCCGGCCCCGCCCGCCCAGTTTCTCCTCCCGAACCCGGCCCCGCCCGCCCAGCTTCCCCTCCCGAACTCGGCCCCGCCCGCCCCGCTTCCCGTCCCAGCTTGGCCCCGCCCGCCCCGCTTCCCATCCCGAGTCCGGCCCCGCCCGCCCAGTTTCTCCTCCCGAGCTTGGCCCCGCCCGCCCAGCTTCCCATCCCGAGCGAGGCCCCGCCCGCCCAGTTTCTCCTCCCAGCTTGGCCCCGCCCGCCCAGCTTCCCCTCCCGAACCCGGCCCCGCCCGCCCAGCTTCTGCTAGCGAGCTCGGCCCCGCCCGCCCAGCTTCTGCTAGCGAGCTCGGCCCCGCCGGCCCCGCTTCCCCTCCCAGCTTGGCCCCGCCCGCCCAGTTTCTCCTCCCGAGCTCGGCCCCGCCCGCCCCGCTTCCCCTCCCAGCTTGGCCCCGCCCGCCCCGCTTCCCATCCCGAGCGAGGCCCCGCCCGCCCAGTTTCTCCTCCCAGCTTGGCCCCGCCCGCCAGCTTCCCCTCCCGAACCCGGCCCCGCCCGCCAAGCTTCTCCTAGCGAGCTCGGCCCCGCCCGCCCCGCTTCCCCTCCCAGCCAGGCCCCGCCCGCCCAGTTTCTACTCCCGAGTCCGGCCCCGCCCGCCCCGCTTCCCCTCCCAGCCAGGCCCCGCCCGCCCAGCTTCCCCTCCCAGCTTGGCCCCGCCCGCCCAGCTTCCCATGGCGAGCGAGGCCCCGCCCGCCCAGTTTCTCCTCCCAGCTTGGCCCCGCCCGCCCAGCTTCCCCTCCCGAGTCCCGGCCCCGCCCGCCCAGTTTCTCCTCCCGAGCGAGGCCCCGCCCGCCCAGCTTCCCCTCCCAGCTTGGCCCCGCCCGCCCAGTTTCTCCTCCCGAGCGAGGCCCCGCCCGCCCAGATTCCCCTCCCGACCCCGGCCCCGCCACCCAGTTTCTCCTCCCAGCTTGGCCCCGCCCGCCCAGCTTCCCCTCCCGAGTCCGGCCCCGCCCGCCAAGCTTCTCCTAGCGAGCCCGGCCCCGCCCGCCCAGCTTCTGCAAGCGAACTCGGCCCCGCCCGCCCAGCTTCCCCTCCCGACTCCGGCCCCGCCCGCCCCGCTTCCCCTCCCAGCTTGGCCCCGCCCGCCCAGCTTCCCCTCCCAGCCAGGCCCCGCCCGCCCAGTTTCTCCTCCCGAGCCCGGCCCCGCCCGCTCCGCTTCCACTCCCAGCCAGGCCCCGCCCGCCCAGTTTCTCCTCCCGAGCGAGGCCCCGCCCGCCCAGCTTCCCCTCCCAGCTTGGCCCCGCCCGCCCAGTTTCTCCTCCCGAGCGAGGCCCCGCCCGCCCAGATTCCCCTCCCGACCCCGGCCCCGCCACCCAGTTTCTCCTCCCAGCTTGGCCCCGCCCGCCCAGCTTCCCCTTCCGAGTCCGGCCCCGCCCGCCCAGTTTCTCCTCCCGAGCCCGTCCCCGCCCGCTCCGCTTCCCCTCCCAGCCATGCCCCGCCCGCCCAGTTTCTCTTCCCGAGTCCGGCCCCGCCCGCCCAGTTTCTCCTCCCGAGCGAGGCCCCGCCCGCCCAGTTTCTCCTCCCAGCTTGGCCCCGCCCGCCCCGCTTCCCCTCCCAGCTTGGCCCCGCCCGCCCAGCTTCCCCTCCCAAACCTGGCCCCGCCCGCCCCGTTTCTCCTCCCAGCTTGGCCCCGCCCGCCCCGCTTCCCTTCCCGAACCCGGCCCCGCCCGCCCCGCTTCCCCTCCCAGCTTGGCCCCGCCCGCCTCGCTTCCCCTCCCGAACCCGGCCCCGCCCGCCAAGCTTCTCCTAGCGAGCCCGGCCCCGCCCGCCCAGCTTCCCCTCCCAGCCAGGCCCCGCCCGCCCAGCTTCCCCTCCCAGCTTGGCCCCGCCCGCCCAGCTTCCCATCCCGAGCGAGGCCCCGCCCGCCCAGTTTCTCCTCCCAGCTTGGCCCCGCCCGCCCCGCTTCCCCTCCCAGCTTGGCCCCGCCCGCCCCGCTTCCCCTCCCGAACCCGGCCCCGCCCCCCAAGCTTCTCCTAGCGAGCCTGGCCCCGCCCGCCCAGCTTCCCCTCCCAGCCAGGCCCCGCCCGCGCAGTTTCGACTCCCGAGCCCGGCTCCGGCCGCCCCGCTTCCCCTCCCAGCCAGGCCCCGCCCGCCCAGCTTCCGCTCCCGAACCCGGCCCCGCCCGCCCAGCTTCTCCTCCCAGCTTAGCCCCGCCCGCCCAGTTTCTCCTCTCAGCACGGCCCCGCCCACCCAGCTTCCCCTCCCAGATTGGCCCCGCCCGCCCAGCTTCCCCTCCCGAGTCCGGCCCCGCCTGCCCAGTTTCTCCTCCCGAGCGAGGCCCCGCCCGCCCAGCTTCCCCTCCCGACCCCGGCCCCGCCACCCAGTTTCTCCTCCCAGCTTGGCCCCGCCCGCCCAGCTTCCCCTCCCGAGTCCGGCCCCGCCCGCCCAGTTTCTCCTCCCGAACCCGGCCCCGCCCGCCCAGCTTCTGCAAGCGAACTCGGCCCCGCCCGCCCCGCTTCCCGTCCCAGCTTGGCCCCGCCCGCCCCGCTTCCCATCCCGAGTCCGGCCCCGCCCGCCCAGTTTCTCCTCCCGAGCTTGGCCCCGCCCGCCCAGCTTCCCATCCCGAGCGAGGCCCCGCCCGCCCAGTTTCTCCTCCCGAGCCCGGCCCCGCTTCCCCTCCCAGCTTGGCCCCGCCCGCCCAGTTTCTCCTCCCGAGCGAGGCCCCGCCCGCCCAGTTTCTCCTCCCGAGCGAGGCCCCGCCCGCCCAGCTTCCCCTCCCGAATCCGGCCCCGCCCGCCCATGTTCCCCTCCCAGCCAGGCCCGCCCGTCCAGTTTCTCCACCCAGCTTGGCCCCGCCCGCCCAGCTTCCCCTCCCGATCCCGGCCCCGCCCGCCCATGTTACCCTCCCAGCCAGGCCCCGCCCGCCCAGTTTCTCCTCCCAGCTTGGCCCCGCCCGCCCAGCTTCCCCTCCCGAACCCGGCCCCGCCCGCCAAGCTTCTCCTAGCGAGCCCGGCCCCGCCCGCCCAGCTTCCCCTCCAAGCCAGGCCCCGCCCGCCCCGCTTCCCCTCCCGAGTCCGGCCCGCCCGCCCAGTTTCTCCTCCCAGCTTGGCCCCGCCCGCCCAGCTTCCCCTCCCGAACCCGGCCCCGCCCGCCCAGCTTCTGCTAGCGAGCTCGGCCCCGCCCGCCCAACTTCCCCTCCCAGCTTGGCCCCGCCCGCCCAGTTTCTCCTCCCAGCCAGGCCCCGCCCGCCCAGTTTCTCCTCCCGAGTCCGGCCCGGCCCGCCCCGCTTCCCCTCCCAGCCAGGCCCCGCCCGCCCAGCTTCCCCTCCCGAACCCGGCCCCGCCCGCCCAGCTTCTCCTCCCAGCTTAGCCCCGCCCGCCCAGTTTCTCCTCCCAGCACGGCCCCGCCCGCCCAGTTTCTGCTAGCGAGCTCGGCCCCGCCCGCCCAGCTTCCCCTCCCAGCTTGGCCCCGCCCGCCCAGTTTCTCCTCCCAGCCAGGCCCCCGCCCGCCCAGTTTCTCCTCCCGAGTCCGGCCCCGCCCGCCCCGCTTCCCCTCCGAGCCAGGCCCCGCCCGCCCAGCTTCCCCTCCCGAACCCGGCCCCGCCCGCCCAGTTTCTCCTCCCAGCACGGCCCCGGCCGCCCAGTTTCTCCTCCCAGCCAGGCCCCGCCCGCCCAGTTTCTCCTCCCGAGTCCGGCCCCGCCCGCCCCGCTTCCCCTCCCAGCCAGGCCCCGCCCTCCCAGCTTCCCCTCCCAGCTTGGCCCCGCCCGCCCAGCTTCCCATGGCGAGCGAGGCCCCGCCCGCCCAGTTTCTCCTCCCAGCTTGGCCCCGCCCGCCCAGCTTCCCCTCCCGAGTCCGGCGCCGCCCGCCCAGTTTCTCCTCCCGAGTCCGGCCCCGCCCGCCCAGCCTCCCCTCCCAGCCAGGCCCCGCCCGCCCAGCTTCCCCTCCCGAACCCGGCCCCGCCCGCCCAGTTTCTCCTCCCAGCACGGCCCCGCCCGCCCAGTTTCTCCTCCCAGCCAGGCCCCGCCCGCCCAGCTTCCCCTCCCGAACCCGGCCCCGCCCGCCCAGCTTCTGCTAGCGAGCTCGGCCCCGCCCGCCCAGCTTCCCCTCCCAGCTTGGCCCCGCCCGCCCAGTTTCTCCTCCCAGCACGGCCCCGCCCACCCAGCTTCCCCTCCCAGCGTGGCCCCGCCCGCCCAGTTTCTCCTCCCGAGTGCGGCCCCGCCCGCCCCGCTTCTCCTCCCGAGTCCGGCCCCGCCCGCCCCGCTTCCCCTCCCAGCTTGGCCCCGCCCGCCCAGCTTCCCTCCCAGCCAGGCCCCGCCCGCCCAGTTTCTCCTCCCGAGCCCGGCCCCGCCCGCTCCGCTTCCCCTCCCAGCCAGGCCCCGCCCGCCCAGTTTCTCCTCTCGAGTCCGGCCCCGCCCGCCCAGTTTCTCCTCCCGAGCCCGGCCCCGCTTCCCCTCCCAGCTTGGCCCCGCCCGCCCAGTTTCTCCTCCCGAGCGAGGCCCCGCCCGCCCAGTTTCTCCTCCCGAGCGAGGCCCCGCCCGCCCAGCTTCCCCTCCCGAATCCGGCCCCGCCCGCCCATGTTCCCCTCCCAGCCAGGCCCCGCCCGCCCAGTTTCTCCACCCAGCTTGGCCCCGCCCGCCCAGCTTCCCCTCCCGATCCCGGCCCCGCCCGCCCATGTTCCCCTCCCAGCCAGGCCCCGCCCGCCCAGTTTCTCCTCCCAGCTTGGCCCCGCCCGCCCAGCTTCCCCTCCCGAACCCGGCCCGCCCGCCAAGCTTCTCCTAGCGAGCCCGGCCCCGCCCGCCCAGCTTCCCCTCCAAGCCAGGCCCTGCCCGCCCCGCTTCCCCTCCCGAGTCCGGCCCCGCCCGCCCAGTTTCTCCTCCCAGCTTGGCCCGCCCGCCCAGCTTCCCCTCCCGAACCCGGCCCCGCCCGCCCAGCTTCTGCTAGCGAGCTCGGCCCCGCCCGCCCAACTTCCCCTCCCAGCTTGGCCCCGCCCGCCCAGTTTCTCCTCCCAGCCAGGCCCCGCCCGCCCAGTTTCTCCTCCCAGCACGGCCCCGCCCGCCCAGTGTCTCCTCCCAGCCAGGCCCCGCCCGCCCAGCTTCCCCTCCCGAACCCGGCCCCGCCCGCCCAGCTTCTGCTAGCGAGCTCGGCCCCGCCCGCCCAGCTTCCCCTCCCAGCTTGGCCCCGCCCGCCCAGTTTCTCCTCCCAGCACGGCCCCGCCCGCCCATGTTCCCCTCCCAGCCAGGCCCCGCCCGCCCAGTTTCTCCACCCAGCTTGGCCCCGCCCGCCCAGCTTCCCCTCCCGATCCCGGCCCCGCCCGCCCATGTTCCCCTCCCAGCCAGGCCCCGCCCGCCCAGTTTCTCCTCCCAGCTTGGCCCCGCCCGCCCAGCTTCCCCTCCCGAACCCGGCCCCGCCCGCCAAGCTTCTCCTAGCGAGCCCGGCCCCGCCCGCCCAGCTTCCCCTCCAAGCCAGGCCCCGCCCGCCCCGCTTCCCCTCCCGAGTCCGGCCCCGCCCGCCCAGTTTCTCCTCCCAGCTTGGCCCCGCCCGCCCAGCTTCCCCTCCCGAACCCGGCCCCGCCCGCCCAGCTTCTGCTAGCGAGCTCGGCCCCGCCCGCCCAACTTCCCCTCCCAGCTTGGCCCCGCCCGCCCAGTTTCTCCTCCCAGCACGGCCCCGCCCGCCCAGTTTCTCCTCCCAGCCAGGCCCCGCCCGCCCAGCTTCCCCTCCCGAACCCGGCCCCGCCCGCCCAGCTTCTGCTAGCGAGCTCGGCCCCGCCCGCCCAGCTTCCCCTCCCAGCTTGGCCCCGCCCGCCCAGTTTCTCCTCCCAGCACGGCCCCGCCCACCCAGCTTCCCCTCCCAGCGTGGCCCCGCCCGCCCAGTTTCTCCTCCCGAGTGCGGCCCCGCCCGCCCCGCTTCTCCTCCCGAGTCCGGCCCCGCCCGCCCCGCTTCCCCTCCCAGCTTGGCCCCGCCCGCCCAGCTTCCCCTCCCAGCCAGGCCCCGCCCGCCCAGTTTCTCCTCCCGAGCCCGGCCCCGCCCGCTCCGCTTCCCCTCCCAGCCAGGCCCCGCCCGCCCAGTTTCTCCTCTCGAGTCCGGCCCCGCCCGCCCAGTTTCTCCTCCCGAGCCCGGCCCCGCTTCCCCTCCCAGCTTGGCCCCGCCCGCCCAGTTTCTCCTCCCGAGCGAGGCCCCGCCCGCCCAGTTTCTCCTCCCGAGCGAGGCCCCGCCCGCCCAGCTTCCCCTCCCGAATCCGGCCCCGCCCGCCCATGTTCCCCTCCCAGCCAGGCCCCGCCCGTCCAGTTTCTCCACCCAGCTTGGCCCCGCCCGCCCAGCTTCCCCTCCCGATCCAGGCCCCGCCCGCCCATGTTCCCCTCCCAGCCAGGCCCCGCCCGCCCAGTTTCTCCACCCAGCTTGGCCCCGCCCGCCCAGCTTCCCCTCCCGAACCCGGCCCCGCCCGCCCCGCTTCCCCTCCCAGCTTGGCCCCGCCCGCCCCGCTTCCCATCCCGAGCGAGGCCCCGCCCGCCCAGTTTCTCCTCCCAGCTTGGCCCCGCCCGCCCAGCTTCCCCTCCCGAACCCGGCCCCGCCCGCCAAGCTTCTCCTAGCGAGCCCGGCCCCGCCCGCCCAGCTTCCCCTCCAAGCCAGGCCCCGCCCGCCCCGCTTCCCCTCCCGAGTCCGGCCCCGCCCGCCCAGTTTCTCCTCCCAGCTTGGCCCCGCCCGCCCAGCTTCCCCTCCCGAACCCGGCCCCGCCCGCCCAGCTTCTGCTAGCGAGCTCGGCCCCGCCCGCCCAACTTCCCCTCCCAGCTTGGCCCCGCCCGCCCAGTTTCTCCTCCCAGCCAGGCCCCGCCCGCCCAGTTTCTCCTCCCGAGTCCGGCCCGGCCCGCCCCGCTTCCCCTCCCAGCCAGGCCCCGCCCGCCCAGCTTCCCCTCCCGAACCCGGCCCCGCCCGCCCAGCTTCTCCTCCCAGCTTAGCCCCGCCCGCCCAGTTTCTCCTCCCAGCACGGCCCCGCCCGCCCAGTTTCTGCTAGCGAGCTCGGCCCCGCCCGCCCAGCTTCCCCTCCCAGCTTGGCCCCGCCCGCCCAGTTTCTCCTCCCAGCCAGGCCCCGCCCGCCCAGTTTCTCCTCCCGAGTCCGGCCCCGCCCGCCCCGCTTCCCCTCCGAGCCAGGCCCCGCCCGCCCAGCTTCCCCTCCCGAACCCGGCCCCGCCCGCCCAGTTTCTCCTCCCAGCACGGCCCCGGCCGCCCAGTTTCTCCTCCCAGCCAGGCCCCGCCCGCCCAGCTTCCCCTCCCGAACCCGGCCCCGCCCGCCCAGTTTCTCCTCCCAGCTTGGCCCCGCCCGCCCAGTTTCTCCTCCCGAACCCGGCCCCGCCCGCCCAGCTTCTGCTAGCGAGCTCGGCCCCGCCGGCCCAGCTTCCCCTCCCAGCTTGGCCCCGCCCGCCCAGTTTCTCCTCCCGAGCTCGGCCCCGCTCGCCCCGCTTCCCCTCCCAGCTTGGCCCCGCCCGCCCCGCTTCCCATCCCGAGCGAGGCCCCGCCCGCCCAGTTTCTCCTCCCAGCTTGGCCCCGCCCGCCCAGCTTCCCCTCCCGAACCCGGCCCCGCCCGCCAAGCTTCTCCTAGCGAGCTCGGCCCCGCCCGCCCCGCTTCCCCTCCCAGCCAGGCCCCGCCCGCCCAGTTTCTCCTCCCGAGTCCGGCCCCGCCCGCCCCGCTTCCCCTCCCAGCCAGGCCCCGCCCGCCCAGCTTCCCCTCCCAGCTTGGCCCCGCCCGCCCAGCTTCCCATGGCGAGCGAGGCCCCGCCCGCCCAGTTTCTCCTCCCAGCTTGGCCCCGCCCGCCCAGCTTCCCCTCCCGAGTCCGGCCCCGCCCGCCCAGTTTCTCCTCCCGAGCGAGGCCCCGCCCGCCCAGCTTCCCCTCCCAGCTTGGCCCCGCCCGCCCAGTTTCTCCTCCCGAGCGAGGCCCCGCCCGCCCAGATTCCCCTCCCGACCCCGGCCCGGCCACCCAGTTTCTCCTCCCAGCTTGGCCCCGCCCGCCCAGCTTCCCCTCCCGAGTCCGGCCCCGCCCGCCCAGTTTCTCCTCCCGAGCCCGGCCCCGCCCGCTCCGCTTCCCCTCCCAGCCATGCCCCGCCCGCCCAGTTTCTCCTCCCAGCCAGGCCCCGCCCGCCCAGTTTCTCCTCCCGAGTCCGGCCCGGCCCGCCCCGCTTCCCCTCCCAGCCAGGCCCCGCCCGCCCAGCTTCCCCTCCCGAACCCGGCCCCGCCCGCCCAGCTTCTCCTCCCAGCTTAGCCCCGCCCGCCCAGTTTCTCCTCCCAGCACGGCCCCGCCCGCCCAGTTTCTGCTAGCGAGCTCGGCCCCGCCCGCCCAGCTTCCCCTCCCAGCTTGGCCCGCCCGCCCAGTTTCTCCTCCCAGCCAGGCCCCGCCCGCCCAGTTTCTCCTCCCGAGTCCGGCCCCGCCCGCCCCGCTTCCCCTCCGAGCCAGGCCCCGCCCGCCCAGCTTCCCCTCCCGAACCCGGCCCCGCCCGCCCAGTTTCTCCTCCCAGCACGGCCCCGGCCGCCCAGTTTCTCCTCCCAGCCAGGCCCCGCCCGCCCAGCTTCCCCTCCCGAACCCGGCCCCGCCCGCCCAGCTTCTGCTAGCGAGCTCGGCCCCGCCCGCCCAGCTTCCCCTCCCAGCTTGGCCCCGCCCGCCCAGTTTCTCCTCCCAGCTTGGCCCCGCCCGCCCAGCTTCCCCTCCCGAACCCGGCCCCGCCCGCCCAGCTTCTGCTAGCGAGCTCGGCCCCGCCCGCCCAGCTTCCCCTCCCAGCTTGGCCCCGCCCGCCCAGTTTCTCCTCCCGAGCTCGGCCCCGCTCGCCCCGCTTCCCCTCCCAGCTTGGCCCCGCCCGCCCCGCTTCCCATCCCGAGCGAGGCCCCGCCCGCCCAGTTTCTCCTCCCAGCTTGGCCCCGCCCGCCCAGCTTCCCCTCCCGAACCCGGCCCCGCCCGCCAAGCTTCTCCTAGCGAGCTCGGCCCCGCCCGCCCCGCTTCCCCTCCCAGCCAGGCCCCGCCCGCCCAGTTTCTCCTCCCGAGTCCGGCCCCGCCCGCCCCTGCTTCCCCTCCCAGCCAGGCCCCGCCCGCCCAGCTTCCCCTCCCAGCTTGGCCCCGCCCGCCCAGCTTCCCATGGCGAGCGAGGCCCCGCCCGCCCAGTTTCTCCTCCCAGCTTGGCCCCGCCCGCCCAGCTTCCCCTCCCGAGTCCGGCCCCGCCCGCCCAGTTTCTCCTCCCGAGCGAGGCCCCGCCCGCCCAGCTTCCCCTCCCAGCTTGGCCCCGCCCGCCCAGTTTCTCCTCCCGAGCGAGGCCCCGCCCGCCCAGATTCCCCTCCCGACCCCGGCCCGGCCACCCAGTTTCTCCTCCCAGCTTGGCCCCGCCCGCCCAGCTTCCCCTCCCGAGTCCGGCCCCGCCCGCCCAGTTTCTACTCCCGAGCCCGGCCCCGCCCGCTCCGCTTCCCCTCCCAGCCATGCCCCGCCCGCCCAGTTTCTCCTCCCGAGTCCGGCCCCGCCCGCCCAGTTTCTCCTCCCGAGCCCGGCCCCGCCTGCCCCGCTTCCCCTCCCAGCTTGGCCCCGCCCGCCCAGTTTCTCCTCCCGAGCGAGGCCCCGCCCGCCCAGTTTCTCCTCCCAGCTTGGCCCCGCCCGCCCCGCTTCCCCTCCCAGCTTGGCCCCGCCCGCCCAGCTTCCCCTCCCAAACCTGGCCCCGCCCGCCCCGTTTCTCCTCCCAGCTTGGCCCCGCCCGCCCCGCTTCCCTTCCCGAACCCGGCCCCGCCCGCCCCGCTTCCCCTCCCAGCTTGGCCCCGCCCGCCTCGCTTCCCCTCCCGAACCCGGCCCCGCCCGCCAAGCTTCTCCTAGCGAGCCCGGCCCCGCCCGCCCAGCTTCCCCTCCCAGCCAGGCCCCGCCCGCCCAGCTTCCCCTCCCAGCTTGGCCCCGCCCGCCCAGCTTCCCATCCCGAGCGAGGCCCCGCCCGCCCAGTTTCTCCTCCCAGCTTGGCCCCGCCCGCCCCGCTTCCCCTCCCAGCTTGGCCCCGCCCGCCCCGCTTCCCCTCCCGAACCCTGCCCCGCCCCCCAAGCTTCTCCTAGCGAGCCTGGCCCCGCCCGCCCAGCTTCCCCTCCCAGCCAGGCCCCGCCCGCCCAGTTTCTCCTCCCGAGCCCGGCTCCGGCCGCCCCGCTTCCCCTCCCAGCCAGGCCCCGCCCGCCCAGCTTCCGCTCCCGAACCCGGCCCCGCCCGCCCAGCTTCTCCTCCCAGCTTAGCCCCGCCCGCCCAGTTTCTCCTCCCAGCACAGCCCCGCCCACCCAGCTTCCCCTCCCAGATTGGCCCCGCCCGCCCAGCTTCCCCTCCCGAGTCCGGCCCCGCCTGCCCAGTTTCTCCTCCCGAGCGAGGCCCCGCCCGCCCAGCTTCCCCTCCCGAACCCGGCCCCGCCCGCCCAGTTTCTCCTCCCGAGCGAGGCCCCGCCCGCCCAGCTTCCCCTCCCGACCCCGGCCCCGCCACCCATTTTCTCCTCCCAGCTTGGCCCCGCCCGCCCAGCTTCCCCTCCCGAGTCCGGCCCCGCCCGCCCAGTTTCTCCTCCCGAACCCGGCCCCGCCCGCCCAGCTTCTCCAAGCGAACTCGGCCCCGCCCGCCCCGCTTCCCGTCCCAGCTTGGCCCCGCCCGCCCCGCTTCCCATCCCGAGTCCGGCCCCGCCCGCCCAGTTTCTCCTCCCGAGCTTGGCCCCGCCCGCCCAGCTTCCCATCCCGAGCGAGGCCCCGCCCGCCCAGTTTCTCCTCCCAGCTTGGCCCCGCCCGCCCAGCTTCCCCTCCCGAACCCGGCCCCGCCCGCCCAGCTTCTGCTAGCGAGCTCGGCCCCGCCCGCCCAGCTTCTGCTAGCGAGCTCGGCCCCACCGGCCCAGCTTCCCCTCCCAGCTTGGCCCCGCCCGCCCAGTTTCTCCTCCCGAGCTCGGCCCCGCCCGCCCCGCTTCCCCTCCCAGCTTGGCCCCGCCCGCCCCGCTTCCCATCCCGAGCGAGGCCCCGCCCGCCCAGTTTCTCCTCCCAGCTTGGCCCCGCCCGCCCAGCTTCCCCTCCCGAACCCGGCCCCGCCCGCCAAGCTTCTCCTAGCGAGCTCGGCCCCGCCCGCCCCGCTTCCCCTCCCAGCCAGGCCCCGCCCGCCCAGTTTCTACTCCCGAGTCCGGCCCCGCCCGCCCCGCTTCCCCTCCCAGCCAGGCCCCGCCCGCCCAGCTTCCCCTCCCAGCTTGGCCCCGCCCGCCCAGCTTCCCCTGGCGAGCGAGGCCCCGCCCGCCCAGTTTCTCCTCCCAGCTTGGCCCCGCCCGCCCAGCTTCCCCTCCCGAGTCCGGCCCCGCCCGCCCAGTTTCTCCTCCCGAGCGAGGCCCCGCCCGCCCAGCTTCCCCTCCCAGCTTGGCCCCGCCCGCCCAGTTTCTCCTCCCGAGCGAGGCCCCGCCCGCCCAGATTCCCCTCCCGACCCCGGCCCCGCCACCCAGTTTCTCCTCCCAGCTTGGCCCCGCCCGCCCAGCTTCCCCTCCCGAGTCCGGCCCCGCCCGCCAAGCTTCTCCTAGCGAGCCCGGCCCCGCCCGCCCAGCTTCTGCAAGCGAACTCGGCCCCGCCCGCCCAGCTTCCCCTCCCGACTCCGGCCCCGCCCGCCCCGCTTCCCCTCCCAGCTTGGCCCCGCCCGCCCAGCTTCCCCTCCCAGCCAGGCCCCGCCCGCCCAGTTTCTCCTCCCGAGCCCGGCCCCGCCCGCTCCGCTTCCACTCCCAGCCAGGCCCCGCCCGCCCAGTTTCTCCTCCCGAGCGAGGCCCCGCCCGCCCAGCTTCCCCTCCCAGCTTGGCCCCGCCCGCCCAGTTTCTCCTCCCGAGCGAGGCCCCGCCCGCCCAGATTCCCCTCCCGACCCCGGCCCCGCCACCCAGTTTCTCCTCCCAGCTTGGCCCCGCCCGCCCAGCTTCCCCTTCCGAGTCCGGCCCCGCCCGCCCAGTTTCTCCTCCCGAGCCCGTCCCCGCCCGCTCCGCTTCCCCTCCCAGCCATGCCCCGCCCGCCCAGTTTCTCTTCCCGAGTCCGGCCCCGCCCGCCCAGTTTCTCCTCCCGAGCGAGGCCCCGCCCGCCCAGTTTCTCCTCCCAGCTTGGCCCCGCCCGCCCCGCTTCCCCTCCCAGCTTGGCCCCGCCCGCCCAGCTTCCCCTCCCAAACCTGGCCCCGCCCGCCCCGTTTCTCCTCCCAGCTTGGCCCCGCCCGCCCCGCTTCCCTTCCCGAACCCGGCCCCGCCCGCCCCGCTTCCCCTCCCAGCTTGGCCCCGCCCGCCTCGCTTCCCCTCCCGAACCCGGCCCCGCCCGCCAAGCTTCTCCTAGCGAGCCCGGCCCCGCCCGCCCAGCTTCCCCTCCCAGCCAGGCCCCGCCCGCCCAGCTTCCCCTCCCAGCTTGGCCCCGCCCGCCCAGCTTCCCATCCCGAGCGAGGCCCCGCCCGCCCAGTTTCTCCTCCCAGCTTGGCCCCGCCCGCCCCGCTTCCCCTCCCAGCTTGGCCCCGCCCGCCCCGCTTCCCCTCCCGAACCCGGCCCCGCCCCCCAAGCTTCTCCTAGCGAGCCTGGCCCCGCCCGCCCAGCTTCCCCTCCCAGCCAGGCCCCGCCCGCCCAGTTTCTCCTCCCGAGCCCGGCTCCGGCCGCCCCGCTTCCCCTCCCAGCCAGGCCCCGCCCGCCCAGCTTCCGCTCCCGAACCCGGCCCCGCCCGCCCAGCTTCTCCTCCCAGCTTAGCCCCGCCCGCCCAGTTTCTCCTCTCAGCACGGCCCCGCCCACCCAGCTTCCCCTCCCAGATTGGCCCCGCCCGCCCAGCTTCCCCTCCCGAGTCCGGCCCCGCCTGCCCAGTTTCTCCTCCCGAGCGAGGCCCCGCCCGCCCAGCTTCCCCTCCCGACCCCGGCCCCGCCACCCAGTTTCTCCTCCCAGCTTGGCCCCGCCCGCCCAGCTTCCCCTCCCGAGTCCGGCCCCGCCCGCCCAGTTTCTCCTCCCGAACCCGGCCCCGCCCGCCCAGCTTCTCCAAGCGAACTCGGCCCCGCCCGCCCCGCTTCCCGTCCCAGCTTGGCCCCGCCCGCCCCGCTTCCCATCCCGAGTCCGGCCCCGCCCGCCCAGTTTCTCCTCCCGAGCTTGGCCCCGCCCGCCCAGCTTCCCATCCCGAGCGAGGCCCCGCCCGCCCAGTTTCTCCTCCCAGCTTGGCCCCGCCCGCCCAGCTTCCCCTCCCGAACCCGGCCCCGCCCGCCCAGCTTCTGCTAGCGAGCTCGGCCCCGCCCGCCCAGCTTCTGCTCCCGAGCTCGGCCCCGCCGGCCCAGCTTCCCCTCCCAGCTTGGCCCCGCCCGCCCAGTTTCTCCTCCCGAGCTCGGCCCCGCCCGCCCCGCTTCCCCTCCCAGCTTGGCCCCGCCCGCCCCGCTTCCCATCCCGAGCGAGGCCCCGCCCGCCCAGTTTCTCCTCCCAGCTTGGCCCCGCCCGCCCAGCTTCCCCTCCCGAACCCGGCCCCGCCCGCCAAGCTTCTCCTAGCGAGCTCGGCCCCGCCCGCCCCGCTTCCCCTCCCAGCCAGGCCCCGCCCGCCCAGTTTCTCCTCCCGAGTCCGGCCCCGCCCGCCCCGCTTCCCCTCCCAGCCAGGCCCCGCCCGCCCAGCTTCCCCTCCCAGCTTGGCCCCGCCCGCCCAGCTTCCCATGGCGAGCGAGGCCCCGCCCGCCCAGTTTCTCCTCCCAGCTTGGCCCCGCCCGCCCAGCTTCCCCTCCCGAGTCCGGCCCCGCCCGCCCGGTTTCTCCTCCCGAGCGAGGCCCCGCCCGCCCAGCTTCCCCTCCCAGCTTGGCCCCGCCCGCCCAGTTTCTCCTCCCGAGCGAGGCCCCGCCCGCCCAGATTCCCCTCCCGACCCCGGCCCCGCCACCCAGTTTCTCCTCCCAGCTTGGCCCCGCCCGCCCAGCTTCCCCTCCCGAGTCCGGCCCCGCCCGCCAAGCTTCTCCTAGCGAGCCCGGCCCCGCCCGCCCAGCTTCTGCAAGCGAACTCGGCCCCGCCCGCCCAGCTTCCCCTCCCGACTCCGGCCCCGCCCGCCCCGCTTCCCCTAGCGAGCCCGGCCCCGCCCGCCCAGCTTCTCCTCCCAGCTTAGCCCCGCCCGCCCAGTTTCTCCTCTCAGCACGGCCCCGCCCACCCAGCTTCCCCTCCCAGATTGGCCCCGCCCGCCCAGCTTCCCCTCCCGAGTCCGGCCCCGCCTGCCCAGTTTCTCCTCCCGAGCGAGGCCCCGCCCGCCCAGCTTCCCCTCCCGACCCCGGCCCCGCCACCCAGTTTCTCCTCCCAGCTTGGCCCCGCCCGCCCAGCTTCCCCTCCCGAGTCCGGCCCCGCCCGCCCAGTTTCTCCTCCCGAACCCGGCCCCGCCCGCCCAGCTTCTGCAAGCGAACTCGGCCCCGCCCGCCCCGCTTCCCGTCCCAGCTTGGCCCCGCCCGCCCCGCTTCCCATCCCGAGTCCGGCCCCGCCCGCCCAGTTTCTCCTCCCGAGCTTGGCCCCGCCCGCCCAGCTTCCCATCCCGAGCGAGGCCCCGCCCGCCCAGTTTCTCCTCCCAGCTTGGCCCCGCCCGCCCAGCTTCCCCTCCCGAACCCGGCCCCGCCCGCCCAGCTTCTGCTAGCGAGCTCGGCCCCGCCCGCCCAGCTTCTGCTAGCGAGCTCGGCCCCGCCGGCCCAGCTTCCCCTCCCAGCTTGGCCCCGCCCGCCCAGTTTCTCCTCCCGAGCTCGGCCCCGCCCGCCCCGCTTCCCCTCCCAGCTTGGCCCCGCCCGCCCCGCTTCCCATCCCGAGCGAGGCCCCGCCCGCCCAGTTTCTCCTCCCAGCTTGGCCCCGCCCGCCCAGCTTCCCCTCCCGAACCCGGCCCCGCCCGCCAAGCTTCTCCTAGCGAGCTCGGCCCCGCCCGCCCCGCTTCCCCTCCCAGCCAGGCCCCGCCCGCCCAGTTTCTCCTCCCGAGTCCGGCCCCGCCCGCCCCGCTTCCCCTCCCAGCCAGGCCCCGCCCGCCCAGCTTCCCCTCCCAGCTTGGCCCCGCCCGCCCAGCTTCCCATGGCGAGCGAGGCCCCGCCCGCCCAGTTTCTCCTCCCAGCTTGGCCCCGCCCGCCCAGCTTCCCCTCCCGAGTCCGGCCCCGCCCGCCCGGTTTCTCCTCCCGAGCGAGGCCCCGCCCGCCCAGCTTCCCCTCCCAGCTTGGCCCCGCCCGCCCAGTTTCTCCTCCCGAGCGAGGCCCCGCCCGCCCAGATTCCCCTCCCGACCCCGGCCCCGCCACCCAGTTTCTCCTCCCAGCTTGGCCCCGCCCGCCCAGCTTCCCCTCCCGAGTCCGGCCCCGCCCGCCAAGCTTCTCCTAGCGAGCCCGGCCCCGCCCGCCCAGCTTCTGCAAGCGAACTCGGCCCCGCCCGCCCAGCTTCCCCTCCCGACTCCGGCCCCGCCCGCCCCGCTTCCCCTAGCGAGCCCGGCCCCGCCCGCCCAGCTTCCCCTCCCAGCCAGGCCCCGCCCGCCCAGTTTCTCCTCCCGAGCCCGGCCCCGCCCGCTCCGCTTCCCCTCCCAGCCAGGCCCCGCCCGCCCAGTTTCTCCTCCCGAGTCCGGCCCCGCCCGCCCAGTTTCTCCTCCCGAGCCCGGCCCCGCCTGCCCCGCTTCCCCTCCCAGCTTGGCCCCGCCCGCCCAGTTTCTCCTCCCGAGCGAGGCCCCGCCCTCCCAGTTTCTCCTCCCAGCTTGGCCCCGCCCGCCCCGCTTCCCCTCCCAGCTTGGCCCCGCCCGCCCAGCTTCCCCTCCCAAACCCGGCCCCGCCCGCCCCGTTTCTCCTCCCAGCTTGGCCCCGCCCGCCCCGTTTCTCCTCCCAGCTTGGCCCTGCCCGCCCCGCTTCCCTTCCCGAACCCGGCCCCGCCCGCCCCGCTTCCCCTCCCAGCTTGGCCCCGCCCGCCTCGCTTCCCCTCCCGAACCCGGCCCCGCCCGCCAAGCTTCTCCTAGCGAGCCCGGCCCCGCCCGCCCAGCTTCCCCTCCCAGCCAGGCCCCGCCCGCCCAGCTTCCCCTCCCAGCTTGGCCCCGCCCGCCCAGCTTCCCATCCCGAGCGAGGCCCCGCCCGCCCAGTTTCTCCTCCCAGCTTGGCCCCGCCCGCCCCGCTTCCCCTCCCAGCTTGGCCCCGCCCGCCCCGCTTCCCCTCCCGAACCCGGCCCCGCCCCCCAAGCTTCTCCTAGCGAGCCTGGCCCCGCCCGCCCAGCTTCCCCTCCCAGCCAGGCCCCGCCCGCCCAGTTTCTCCTCCCGAGCCCGGCTCCGGCCGCCCCGCTTCCCCTCCCAGCCAGGCCCCGCCCGCCCAGCTTCCGCTCCCGAACCCGGCCCCGCCCGCCCAGCTTCTCCTCCCAGCTTAGCCCCGCCCGCCCAGTTTCTCCTCCCAGCACGGCCCCGCCCACCCAGCTTCCCCTCCCAGATTGGCCCCGCCCGCCCAGCTTCCCCTCCCGAGTCCGGCCCCGCCTGCCCAGTTTCTCCTCCCGAGCGAGGCCCCGCCCGCCCAGCTTCCCCTCCCGAACCCGGCCCCGCCCGCCCAGTTTCTCCTCCCGAGCGAGGCCCCGCCCGCCCAGCTTCCCCTCCCGACCCCGGCCCCGCCACCCAGTTTCTCCTCCCAGCTTGGCCCCGCCCGCCCAGCTTCCCCTCCCGAGTCCGGCCCCGCCCGCCCAGTTTCTCCTCCCGAACCCGGCCCCGCCCGCCCAGCTTCTGCAAGCGAACTCGGCCCCGACCGCCCCGCTTCCCGTCCCAGCTTGGCCCCGCCCGCCCCGCTTCCCATCCCGAGTCCGGCCCCGCCCGCCCAGTTTCTCCTCCCGAGCTTGGCCCCGCCCGCCCAGCTTCCCATCCCGAGCGAGGCCCCGCCCGCCCAGTTTCTCCTCCCAGCTTAGCCCCACCCGCCCAGCTTCCCCTCCCGAACCCGGCCCCGCCCGCCCAGCTTCTGCTAGCGAGCTCGGCCCCGCCCGCCCAGCTTCTGCTAGCGAGCTCGGCCCCGCCGGCCCAGATTCCCCTCCCAGCTTGGCCCCGCCCGCCCAGTTTCTCCTCCCGAGCTCGGCCCCGCCCGCCCCGCTTCCCCTCCCAGCTTGGCCCCGCCCGCCCCGCTTCCCATCCCGAGCGAGGCCCCGCCCGCCCAGTTTCTCCTCCCAGCTTGGCCCCGCCCGCCCAGCTTCCCCTCCCGAACCCGGCCCCGCCCGCCAAGCTTCTCCTAGCGAGCTCGGCCCCGCCCGCCCCGCTTCCCCTCCCAGCCAGGCCCCGCCCGCCCAGTTTCTCCTCCCGAGTCCGGCCCCGCCCGCCCCGCTTCCCCTCCCAGCCAGGCCCCGCCCGCCCAGCTTCCCCTCCCAGCTTGGCCCCGCCCGCCCAGCTTCCCATGGCGAGCGAGGCCCCGCCCGCCCAGTTTCTCCTCCCAGCTTGGCCCCGCCCGCCCAGCTTCCCCTCCCGAGTCCGGCCCCGCCCGCCCAGTTTCTCCTCCCGAGCGAGGCCCCGCCCGCCCAGCTTCCCCTCCCAGCTTGGCCCCGCCCGCCCAGTTTCTCCTCCCGAGCGAGGCCCCGCCCGCCCAGATTCCCCTCCCGACCCCGGCCCCGCCACCCAGTTTCTCCTCCCAGCTTGGCCCCGCCCGCCCAGCTTCCCCTCCCGAGTCCGGCCCCGCCTGCCCAATTTCTCCTCCCGAACCCGGCCCCGCCCGCCCAGCTTCTGCAAGCGAACTCGGCCCCGCCCGCCCAGCTTCCCCTCCCGACTCCGGCCCCGCCCGCCCCGCTTCCCCTAGCGAGCCCGGCCCCGCCCGCCCAGCTTCCCCTCCCAGCCAGGCCCCGCCCGCCCAGTTTCTCCTCCCGAGCCCGGCCCCGCCCGCTCCGCTTCCCATCCCAGCCAGGCCCCGCCCGCCCAGTTTCTCCTCCCGAGTCCGGCCCCGCCCGCCCAGTTTCTCCTCCCGAGCCCGGCCCCGCCTGCCCCGCTTCCCCTCCCAGCTTGGCCCCGCCCGCCCAGTTTCTCCTCCCGAGCGAGGCCCCGCCCTCCCAGTTTCTCCTCCCAGCTTGGCCCCGCCCGCCCCGCTTCCCCTCCCAGCTTGGCCCCGCCCGCCCAGCTTCCCCTCCCAAACCCGGCCCCGCCCGCCCCGTTTCTCCTCCCAGCTTGGCCCCGCCCGCCCCGCTTCCCTTCCCGAACCCGGCCCCGCCCGCCCCGCTTCCCCTCCCAGCATGGCCCCGCCCGCCTCGCTTCCCCTCCCGAACCCGGCCCCGCCCGCCAAGCTTCTCCTAGCGAGCCCGGCCCCGCCCGCCCAGCTTCCCCTCCCAGCCAGGCCCCGCCCGCCCAGCTTCCCCTCCCAGCTTGGCCCCGCCCGCCCAGCTTCCCATCCCGAGCGAGGCCCCGCCCGCCCAGTTTCTCCTCCCAGCTTGGCCCCGCCCGCCCCGCTTCCCCCCCAGCTTGGCCCCGCCCGCCCCGCTTCCCCTCCCGAACCCGGCCCCGCCCCCCAAGCTTCTCCTAGCGAGCCTGGCCCCGCCCGCCCAGCTTCCCCTCCCAGCCAGGCCCCGCCCGCCCAGTTTCTCCTCCCGAGCCCGGCTCCGGCCGCCCCGCTTCCCCTCCCAGCCAGGCCCCGCCCGCCCAGCTTCCGCTCCCGAACCCGGCCCCGCCCGCCCAGCTTCTCCTCCCAGCTTAGCCCCGCCCGCCCAGTTTCTCCTCCCAGCACGGCCCCGCCCACCCAGCTTCCCCTCCCAGATTGGCCCCGCCCGCCCAGCTTCCCCTCCCGAGTCCGGCCCCGCCTGCCCAGTTTCTCCTCCCGAGCGAGGCCCTGCCCGCCCAGCTTCCCCTCCCGACCCCGGCCCCGCCACCCAGTTTCTCCTCCCAGCTTGGCCCCGCCCGCCCAGCTTCCCCTCCCGAGTCCGGCCCCGCCCGCCCAGTTTCTCCTCCCGAACCCGGCCCCGCCCGCCCAGCTTCTGCCTCCGAGCTCGGCCCCGCCCGCCCAGCTTCCCCTCCCGACTCCGGCCCGGCCCGGCCAGTTTCTCCTCCCGAGCGAGGCCCCGCCCGGCCAGTTTCTCCTCCCAGCTTGGCCCCGCCCGCCCAGCTTCCCCTCCCGAACCCGGCCTCGCCCGCCAAGCTTCTCCTAGCGAGCCCGGCCCCGCCCGCCCAGCTTCCCCTCCCAGCCAGGCCCCGCCCGCCCCGCTTCCCCTCCCAGCTTGGCCCCGCCCGCCCAGCTTCCCATCCCGAGCGAGGCCCCGCCCGCCCAGTTTCTCCTCCCAGCTTGGCCCCGCCCGCCCCGCTTCCCCTCCCAGCTTGGCCCCGCCCGCCCCGCTTCCCCTCCCGAACCCGGCCCCGCCCCCCAAGCTTCTCCTAGCGAGCCTGGCCCCGCCCGCCCAGCTTCCCCTCCCAGCCAGGCCCCGCCCGCCCAGTTTCTCCTCCCGAGCCCGGCTCCGGCCGCCCCGCTTCCCCTCCCAGCTTGGCCCCGCCCGCCCAGTTTCTCCTCCCGAGCGAGGCCCCGCCCGCCCAGTTTCTCCTCCCGAGCGAGGCCCCGCCCGCCCAGTTTCTCCTCCCAGCTTGGCCCCGCCCGCCCAGCTTCCCCTCCCGAACCCGGCCCCGCCCGCCAAGCTTCTCCTAGCAAGCCCGGCCCCGCCCGCCCAGCTTCCCCTCCAAGCCAGGCCCCGCCCGCCCCGCTTCCCCTCCCGAGTCCGGCCCCGCCCGCCCAGTTTCTCCTCCCAGCTTGGCCCCGCCCGCCCAGCTTCCCCTCCCGAACCCGGCCCCGCCCGCCCAGCTTCTGCTAGCGAGCTCGGCCCCGCCCGCCCAACTTCCCCTCCCAGCTTGGCCCCGCCCGCCCAGTTTCTCCTCCCAGCCAGGCCCCGCCCGCCCAGTTTCTCCTCCCAGCACGGCCCCGCCCGCCCAGTTTCTCCTCCCAGCCAGGCCCCGCCCGCCCAGCTTCCCCTCCCGAACCCGGCCCCGCCCGCCCAGCTTCTGCTAGCGAGCTCGGCCCCGCCCGCCCAGCTTCCCCTCCCAGCTTGGCCCCTCCCGCCCAGTTTCTCCTCCCAGCACGGCCCCGCCCACCCAGCTTCCCCTCCCAGCGTGGCCCCGCCCGCCCAGTTTCTCCTCCCGAGTGCGGCCCCGCCCGCCCCGCTTCTCCTCCCGAGTCCGGCCCCGCCCGCCCCGCTTCCCCTCCCAGCTTGGCCCCGCCCGCCCAGCTTCCCCTCCCAGCCAGGCCCCGCCCGCCCAGTTTCTCCTCCCGAGCCCGGCCCCGCCCGCTCCGCTTCCCCTCCCAGCCAGGCCCCGCCCGCCCAGTTTCTCCTCTCGAGTCCGGCCCCGCCCGCCCAGTTTCTCCTCCCGAGCCCGGCCCCGCTTCCCCTCCCAGCTTGGCCCCGCCCGCCCAGTTTCTCCTCCCGAGCGAGGCCCCGCCCGCCCAGTTTCTCCTCCCGAGCGAGGCCCCGCCCGCCCAGCTTCCCCTCCCGAATCCGGCCCCGCCCGCCCATGTTCCCCTCCCAGCCAGGCCCCGCCCGCCCAGTTTCTCCTCCCAGCTTGCCCCCGCCCGCCCAGCTTCCCCTCCCGATCCCGGCCCCGCCCGCCCATGTTCCCCTCCCAGCCAGGCCCCGCCCGCCCAGTTTCTCCTCCCAGCTTGGCCCCGCCCGCCCAGCTTCCCCTCCCGAGCCCGGCCCCGCCCGCCCAGCTTCCCCTCCAAGCCAGGCCCCGCCCGCCCCGCTTCCCCTCCCGAGTCCGGCCCCGCCCGCCCAGTTTCTCCTCCCAGCTTGGCCCCGCCCGCCCAGCTTCCCCTCCCGAACCCGGCCCCGCCCGCCCAGCTTCTGCTAGCGAGCTCGGCCCCGCCCGCCCAACTTCCCCTCCCAGCTTGGCCCCGCCCGCCCAGTTTCTCCTCCCAGCCAGGCCCCGCCCGCCCAGTTTCTCCTCCCGAGTCCGGCCCCGCCCGCCCCGCTTCCCCTCCCAGCCAGGCCCCGCCCGCCCAGCTTCCCCTCCCGAACCCGGCCCCGCCCGCCCAGCTTCTCCTCCCAGCTTAGCCCCGCCCGCCCAGTTTCTCCTCCCAGCACGGCCCCGCCCGCCCAGTTTCTGCTAGCGAGCTCGGCCCCGCCCGCCCAGCTTCCCCTCCCAGCTTGGCCCCGCCCGCCCAGTTTCTCCTCCCAGCCAGGCCCCGCCCGCCCAGTTTCTCCTCCCGAGTCCGGCCCCGCCCGCCCCGCTTCCCCTCCCAGCCAGGCCCCGCCCGCCCAGCTTCCCCTCCCGAACCCGGCCCCGCCTGCCCAGTTTCTCCTCCCAGCACGGCCCCGCCCGCCCAGTTTCTCCTCCCAGCCAGGCCCCGCCCGCCCAGCTTCCCCTCCCGAACCCGGCCCCGCCCGCCCAGCTTCTGCTAGCGAGCTCGGCCCCGCCCGCCCAGCTTCCCCTCCCAGCTTGGCCCCGCCCGCCCAGTTTCTCCTCCCAGCTTGGCCCCGCCCGCCCAGCTTCCCCTCCCGAACCCGGCCCCGCCCGCCCAGTTTCTCCTCCCAGCTTGGCCCCGCCCGCCCAGCTTCCCCTCCCGAACCCGGCCCCGCCCGCCCAGCTTCTGCTAGCGAGCTTGGCCCCGCCGGCCCAGCTTCCCCTCCCAGCTTGGCCCCGCCCGCCCAGTTTCTCCTCCCGAGCTCGGCCCCGCCCGCCCCGCTTCCCCTCCCAGCTTGGCCCCGCCCGCCCCGCTTCCCATCCCGAGCGAGGCCCCGCCCGCCCAGTTTCTCCTCCCAGCTTGGCCCCGCCCGCCCAGCTTCCCCTCCCGAACCCGGCCCCGCCCGCCAAGCTTCTCCTAGCGAGCTCGGCCCCGCCCGCCCCGCTTCCCCTCCCAGCCAGGCCCCGCCCGCCCAGTTTCTCCTCCCGAGTCCGGCCCCGCCCGCCCCGTTTCCCCTCCCAGCCAGGCCCCGCCCGCCCAGCTTCCCCTCCCAGCTTGGCCCCGCCCGCCCAGCTTCCCATGGCGAGCGAGGCCCCGCCCGCCCAGTTTCTCCTCCCGAGCCCGGCCCCGCTTTCCCTCCCAGCTTGGCCCCGCCCGCCCAGTTTCTCCTCCCGAGCGAGGCCCCGCCCGCCCAGTTTCTCCTCCCGAGCGAGGCCCCGCCCGCCCAGCTTCCCCTCCCGAATCCGGCCCCGCCCGCCCATGTTCCCCTCCCAGCCAGGCCCCGCCCGCCCAGTTTGTCCACCCAGCTTGGCCCCGCCCGCCCAGCTTCCCCTCCCGATCCCGGCCCCGCCGCCCATGTTCCCCTCCCAGCCAGGCCCCGCCCGCCCAGTTTCTCCTCCCAGCTTGGCCCCGCCCGCCCAGCTTCCCCTCCCGAGCCCGGCCCCGCCCGCCCAGCTTCCCCTCCAAGCCAGGCCCCGCCCGCCCCGCTTCCCCTCCCGAGTCCGGCCCCGCCCGCCCAGTTTCTCCTCCCAGCTTGGCCCCGCCCGCCCAGCTTCCCCTCCCGAACCCGGCCCCGCCCGCCCAGCTTCTGCTAGCGAGCTCGGCCCCGCCCGCCCAACTTCCCCTCCCAGCTTGGCCCCGCCCGCCCAGTTTCTCCTCCCAGCCAGGCCCCGCCCGCCCAGTTTCTCCTCCCGAGTCCGGCCCCGCCCGCCCCGCTTCCCCTCCCAGCCAGGCCCCGCCCGCCCAGCTTCCCCTCCCGAACCCGGCCCCGCCCGCCCAGCTTCTCCTCCCAGCTTAGCCCCGCCCGCCCAGTTTCTCCTCCCAGCACGGCCCCGCCCGCCCAGTTTCTGCTAGCGAGCTCGGCCCCGCCCGCCCAGCTTCCCCTCCCAGCTTGGCCCCGCCCGCCCAGTTTCTCCTCCCAGCCAGGCCCCGCCCGCCCAGTTTCTCCTCCCGAGTCCGGCCCCGCCCGCCCCGCTTCCCCTCCCAGCCAGGCCCCGCCCGCCCAGCTTCCCCCCCCGAACCCGGCCCCGCCTGCCCAGTTTCTCCTCCCAGCACGGCCCCGCCCGCCCAGTTTCTCCTCCCAGCCAGGCCCCGCCCGCCCAGCTTCCCCTCCCGAACCCGGCCCCGCCCGCCCAGCTTCTGCTAGCGAGCTCGGCCCCGCCCGCCCAGCTTCCCCTCCCAGCTTGGCCCCGCCCGCCCAGTTTCTCCTCCCAGCTTGGCCCCGCCCGCCCAGCTTCCCCTCCCGAACCCGGCCCCGCCCGCCCAGTTTCTCCTCCCAGCTTGGCCCCGCCCGCCCAGCTTCCCCTCCCGAACCCGGCCCCGCCCGCCCAGCTTCTGCTAGCGAGCTCGGCCCCGCCGGCCCAGCTTCCCCTCCCAGCTTGGCCCCGCCCGCCCAGTTTCTCCTCCCGAGCTCGGCCCCGCCCGCCCCGCTTCCCCTCCCAGCTTGGCCCCGCCCGCCCCGCTTCCCATCCCGAGCGAGGCCCCGCCCGCCCAGTTTCTCCTCCCAGCTTGGCCCCGCCCGCCCAGCTTCCCCTCCCGACTCCGGCCCGGCCCGGCCAGTTTCTCCTAGCGAGCTCGGCCCCGCCCGCCCCGCTTCCCCTCCCAGCCAGGCCCCGCCCGCCCAGTTTCTCCTCCCGAGTCCGGCCCCGCCCGCCCCGCTTCCCCTCCCAGCCAGGCCCCGCCCGCCCAGCTTCCCCTCCCAGCTTGGCCCCGCCCGCCCAGCTTCCCATGGCGAGCGAGGCCCCGCCCGCCCAGTTTCTCCTCCCAGCTTGGCCCCGCCCGCCCAGCTTCCCCTCCCGAGTCCGGCCCCGCCCGCCCAGTTTCTCCTCCCGAGCGAGGCCCCGCCCGCCCAGCTTCCCCTCCCAGCTTGGCCCCGCCCGCCCAGTTTCTCCTCCCGAGCGAGGCCCCGCCCGCCCAGATTCCCCTCCCGACCCCGGCCCCGCCACCCAGTTTCTCCTCCCAGCTTGGCCCCGCCCGCCCAGCTTCCCCTCCCGAGTCCGGCCCCGCCCGCCCAGTTTCTCCTCCCGAGCCCGGCCCCGCCCGCTCCGCTTCCCCTCCCAGCCATGCCCCGCCCGCCCAGTTTCTCCTCCCGAGTCCGGCCCCGCCCGCCCAGTTTCTCCTCCCGAGCCCGGCCCCGCCTGCCCCGTTTCCCCTCCCAGCTTGGCCCCGCCCGCCCAGTTTCTCCTCCCAGCTTGGCCCCGCCCGCCCCGCTTCCCCTCCCAGCTTGGCCCCGCCCGCCCAGCTTCCCCTCCCAAACCTGGCCCCGCCCGCCCCGTTTCTCCTCCCAGCTTGGCCCCGCCCGCCCCGCTTCCCTTCCCGAACCCGGCCCCGCCCGCCCCGCTTCCCCTCCCAGCTTGGCCCCGCCCGCCTCGCTTCCCCTCCCGAACCCGGCCCCGCCCGCCAAGCTTCTCCTAGCGAGCCCGGCCCCGCCCGCCCAGCTTCCCCTCCCAGCCAGGCCCCGCCCCGCCCAGCTTCCCCTCCCAGCTTGGCCCCGCCAGCCCAGCTTCCCATCCCGAGCGAGGCCCCGCCCGCCCAGTTTCTCCTCCCAGCTTGGCCCCGCCCGCCCCGCTTCCCCTCCCAGCTTGGCCCCGCCCGCCCCGCTTCCCCTCCCGAACCCTGCCCCGCCCCCCAAGCTTCTCCTAGCGAGCCTGGCCCCGCCCGCCCAGCTTCCCCTCCCAGCCAGGCCCCGCCCGCCCAGTTTCTCCTCCCGAGCCCGGCTCCGGCCGCCCCGCTTCCCCTCCCAGCCAGGCCCCGCCCGCCCAGCTTCCGCTCCCGAACCCGGCCCCGCCCGCCCCGCTTCCCCTCCCAGCCAGGCCCCGCCCGCCCAGTTTCTCCTCCCGAGCTCGGCCCCGCCCGCCCCGCTTCCCCTCCCAGCTTGGCCCCGCCCGCCCCGTTTCCCATCCCGAGCGAGGCCCCGCCCGCCCAGTTTCTCCTCCCAGCTTGGCCCCGCCCGCCCAGCTTCCCCTCCCGACTCCGGCCCGGCCCGGCCAGTTTCTCCTAGCGAGCTCGGCCCCGCCCGCCCCGCTTCCCCTCCCAGCCAGGCCCCGCCCGCCCAGTTTCTCCTCCCGAGTCCGGCCCCGCCCGCCCCGCTTCCCCTCCCAGCCAGGCCCCGCCCGCCCAGCTTCCCCTCCCAGCTTGGCCCCGCCCGCCCAGCTTCCCATGGCGAGCGAGGCCCCGCCCGCCCAGTTTCTCCTCCCAGCTTGGCCCCGCCCGCCCAGCTTCCCCTCCCGAGTCCGGCCCCGCCCGCCCAGTTTCTCCTCCCGAGCGAGGCCCCGCCCGCCCAGCTTCCCCTCCCAGCTTGGCCCCGCCCGCCCAGTTTCTCCTCCCGAGCGAGGCCCCGCCCGCCCAGATTCCCCTCCCGACCCCGGCCCCGCCACCCAGTTTCTCCTCCCAGCTTGGCCCCGCCCGCCCAGCTTCCCCTCCCGAGTCCGGCCCCGCCCGCCCAGTTTCTCCTCCCGAGCCCGGCCCCGCCCGCTCCGCTTCCCCTCCCAGCCATGCCCCGCCCGCCCAGTTTCTCCTCCCGAGTCCGGCCCCGCCCGCCCAGTTTCTCCTCCCGAGCCCGGCCCCGCCTGCCCCGTTTCCCCTCCCAGCTTGGCCCCGCCCGCCCAGTTTCTCCTCCCAGCTTGGCCCCGCCCGCCCCGCTTCCCCTCCCAGCTTGGCCCCGCCCGCCCAGCTTCCCCTCCCAAACCTGGCCCCGCCCGCCCCGTTTCTCCTCCCAGCTTGGCCCCGCCCGCCCCGCTTCCCTTCCCGAACCCGGCCCCGCCCGCCCCGCTTCCCCTCCCAGCTTGGCCCCGCCCGCCTCGCTTCCCCTCCCGAACCCGGCCCCGCCCGCCAAGCTTCTCCTAGCGAGCCCGGCCCCGCCCGCCCAGCTTCCCCTCCCAGCCAGGCCCCGCCCGCCCAGCTTCCCCTCCCAGCTTGGCCCCGCCAGCCCAGCTTCCCATCCCGAGCGAGGCCCCGCCCGCCCAGTTTCTCCTCCCAGCTTGGCCCCGCCCGCCCCGCTTCCCCTCCCAGCTTGGCCCCGCCCGCCCCGCTTCCCCTCCCGAACCCTGCCCCGCCCCCCAAGCTTCTCCTAGCGAGCCTGGCCCCGCCCGCCCAGCTTCCCCTCCTGGCCAGGCCCCGCCCGCCCAGTTTCTCCTCCCGAGCCCGGCTCCGGCCGCCCTGCTTCCCCTCCCAGCCAGGCCCCGCCCGCCCAGCTTCCGCTCCCGAACCCGGCCCCGCCCGCCCCGCTTCCCCTCCCAGCCAGGCCCCGCCCGCCCAGTTTCTCCTCCCAGCACGGCCCCGCCCACCCAGCTTCCCCTCCCAGATTGGCCCCGCCCGCCCAGCTTCCCCTCCCGAGTCCGGCCCCGCCTGCCCAGTTTCTCCTCCCGAGCGAGGCCCCGCCCGCCCAGCTTCCCCTCCCGAACCCGGCCCCGCCCGCCCAGTTTCTCCTCCCGAGCGAGGCCCCGCCCGCCCAGCTTCCCCTCCCGACTCCGGCCCCGCCCGCCCAGTTTCTCCTCCCGAGCGAGGCCCCGCCCGCCCAGCTTCCCCTCCCAGCTTGGCCCCGCCCGCCCAGTTTCTCCTCCCGAACCCGGCCCCGCCCGCCCAGCTTCTGCAAGCGAACTCGGCCCCGCCCGCCCCGCTTCCCGTCCCAGCTTGGCCCCGCCCGCCCCGCTTCCCATCCCGAGTCCGGCCCCGCCCGCCCAGTTTCTCCTCCCGAGCTTGGCCCCGCCCGCCCAGCTTCCCATCCCGAGTGAGGCCCCGCCCGCCCAGTTTCTCCTCCCAGCTTGGCCCCGCCCGCCCAGCTTCCCCTCCCGAACCCGGCCCCGCCCGCCCAGCTTCTGCTAGCGAGCTCGGCCCCGCCCGCCCAGCTTCTGCTAGCGAGCTCGGCCCCGCCGGCCCAGCTTCCCCTCCCAGCTTGGCCCCGCCCGCCCAGTTTCTCCTCCCGAGCTCGGCCCCGCCCGCCCCGCTTCCCCTCCCAGCTTGGCCCCGCCCGCCCCGCTTCCCATCCCGAGCGAGGCCCCGCCCGCCCAGTTTCTCCTCCCAGCTTGGCCCCGCCCGCCCAGCTTCCCCTCCCGAACCCGGCCCCACCCGCCAAGCTTCTCCTAGCGAGCTCGGCCCCGCCCGCCCCGCTTCCCCTCCCAGCCAGGCACCGCCCGCCCAGTTTCTCCTCCCGAGTCCGGCCCCGCCCGCCCCGCTTCCCCTCCCAGCCAGGCCCCGCCCGCCCAGTTTCTCCTCCCGAGTCCGGCCCCGCCCGCCCCGCTTACCCTCCCAGCCAGGCCCCGCCCGCCCAGCTTCCCCTCCCAGCTTGGCCCCGCCCACCCAGCTTCCCATGGCGAGCGAGGCCCCGCCCGCCCAGTTTCTCCTCCCAGCTTGGCCCCGCCCGCCCAGCTTCCCCTCCCGAGTCCGGCCCCGCCCGCCCCGCTTCCCCTCCCAGCCAGGCCCCGCCCGCCCAGCTTCCCCTCCCGAACCCGGCCCCGCCCGCCCAGTTTCTCCTCCCAGCACGGCCCCGCCCGCCCAGTTTCTCCTCCCAGCCAGGCCCCGCCCGCCCAGCTTCCCCTCCCGAACCCGGCCCCGCCCGCCCAGCTTCTGCTAGCGAGCTCGGCCCCGCCCGCCCAGCTTCCCCTCCCAGCTTGGCCCCGCCCGCCCAGTTTCTCCTCCCAGCAGGGCCCCGCCCACCCAGCTTCCCCTCCCAGCGTGGCCCCGCCCGCCCAGTTTCTCCTCCCGAGTGCGGCCCCGCCCGCCCCGCTTCTCCTCCCGAGTCCGGCCCCGCCCGCCCCGCTTCCCCTCCCAGCTTGGCCCCGCCCGCCCAGCTTCCCCTCCCAGCCAGGCCCCGCCCGCCCAGTTTCTCCTCCCGAGCCCGGCCCCGCCCGCTCCGCTTCCCCTCCCAGCCAGGCCCCGCCCGCCCAGTTTCTCCTCTCGAGTCCGGCCCCGCTTCCCCTCCCAGCTTGGCCCCGCCCGCCCAGTTTCTCCTCCCGAGCGAGGCCCCGCCCGCCCAGTTTCTCCTCCCGAGCGAGGCCCCGCCCGCCCAGCTTCCCCTCCCGAATCCGGCCCCGCCCGCCCATGTTCCCCTCCCAGCCAGGCCCCGCCCGCCCAGTTTCTCCACTCAGCTTGGCCCCGCCCGCCCAGCTTCCCCTCCCGATCCCGGCCCCGCCCGCCCATGTTCCCCTCCCAGCCAGGCCCCGCCCGCCCAGTTTCTCCTCCCAGCTTGGCCCCGCCCGCCCAGCTTCCCCTCCCGAACCCGGCCCCGCCCGCCAAGCTTCTCCTAGCGAGCCCGGCCCCGCCCGCCCAGCTTCCCCTCCAAGCCAGGCCCCGCCCGCCCAGTTTCTCCTCCCAGCTTGGCCCCGCCAGCCCAGCTTCCCCTCCCGAACCCGGCCCCGCCCGCCCAGCTTCTGCTAGCGAGCTCGGCCCCGCCCGCCCAACTTCCCCTCCCAGCTTGGCCCCGCCCGCCCAGTTTCTCCTCCCAGCCAGGCCCCGCCCGCCCAGTTTCTCCTCCCGAGTCCGGCCCCGCCCGCCCCGCTTCCCCTCCCAGCCAGGCCCCGCCCGCCCAGCTTCCCCTCCCGAACCCGGCCCCGCCCGCCCAGCTTCTCCTCCCAGCTTAGCCCCGCCCGCCCAGTTTCTCCTCCCAGCACGGCCCCGCCCGCCCAGTTTCTGCTAGCGAGCTCGGCCCCGCCCGCCCAGCTTCCCCTCCCAGCTTGGCCCCGCCCGCCCAGTTTCTCCTCCCAGCCAGGCCCCGCCCGCCCAGTTTCTCCTCCCGAGTCCGGCCCCGCCCGCCCCGCTTCCCCTCCCAGCCAGGCCCCGCCCGCCCAGCTTCCCCTCCCGAACCCGGCCCCGCCCGCCCAGTTTCTCCTCCCAGCACGGCCCCGCCCGCCCAGTTTCTCCTCCCAGCCAGGCCCCGCCCGCCCAGCTTCCCCTCCCGAACCCGGCCCCGCCCGCCCAGCTTCTGCTAGCGAGCTCGGCCCCGCCCGCCCAGCTTCCCCTCCCAGCTTGGCCCCGCCGGCCCAGTTTCTCCTCCCAGCTTGGCCCCGCCCGCCCAGCTTCCCCTCCCGAACCCGGCCCCGCCCGCCAAGCTTCTCCTCCCAGCTTAGCCCCGCCCGCCCAGTTTCTCCTCCCGAGTCCGGCCCCGCCCGCCCAGTTTCTCCTCCCGAGCCCGGCCCCGCCCGCCCCGCTTCCCCTCCCAGCTTGGCCCCGCCCGCCCAGTTTCTCCTCCCGAGCGAGGCCCCGCCCGCCCAGTTTCTCCTCCCAGCTTGGCCCCGCCCGCCCCGCTTCCCCTCCCGAATCCGGCCCCGCCCGCCCCGCTTCCCTTCCCAGCTTGGCCCCGCCCGCCCCGCTTCCCTTCCCAGCTTGGCCCCGCCCGCCCCGCTCCCCCTCCCAGCTTAGCCCCGCCCGCCCAGTTTCTCCTCCCGAGCGAGGCCCCGCCCGCCAAGCTTCCCCTCCCGACCCCGGCCCCGCCACCCAGTTTCTCCTCCCAGCTTGGCCCCGCCCGCCCAGCTTCCCCTCCCGAGTCCGGCCCCGCCCGCCCAGTTTCTCCTCCCGAACCCGGCCCCGCCCGCCCAGCTTCCCCTCCCGACTCCGGCCCCGCCCGCCAAGCTTCTCCTAGCGAGCCCGGCCCCGCCCGCCCAGCTTCCCCTCCCAGCCAGTCCCCGCCCGCCCAGTTTCTCCTCCCGAGCCCGGCCCCGCCCGCTCCGCTTCCCCTCCCAGCCAGGCCCCGCCCGCCCAGTTTCTCCTCCCGAGTCCGGCCCCGCCCGCCCAGTTTCTCCTCCCGAGCCCGGCCCCGCCCGCCCCGCTTCCCCTCCCAGCTTGGCCCCGCCCGCCCCGCTTCCCTTCCCAGCTTGGCCCCGCCCGCCCCGCTTCCCCTCCCAGCTTAGCCCCGCCCGCCCAGTTTCTCCTCCCGAGCGAGGCCCCGCCCGCCAAGCTTCCCCTCCCGACCCCGGCCCCGCCACCCAGTTTCTCCTCCCAGCTTGGCCCCGCCCGCCCAGCTTCCCCTCCCGAACCCGGCCCCGCCCGCCAAGCTTCTCCTAGCGAGCTCCGCCCCGCCCGCCCCGCTTCCCCTCCCAGCCAGGCCCCGCCCGCCCAGCTTCCCCTCCCAGCTTGGCCCCGCCCGCCCAGCTTCCCATGGCGAGCGAGGCCCCGCCCGCCCAGTTTCTCCTCCCGAGTCCGGCCCCCCCCGCCCCGCTTCCCCTCCCAGCCAGGCCCCGCCCGCCCAGCTTCCCCTCCCAGCTTGGCCCCGCCCGCCCAGCTTCCCATGGCGAGCGAGGCCCCGCCCGCCCAGTTTCTCCTCCCAGCTTGGCCCCGCCCGCCCAGCTTCCCCTCCCGAGTCCGGCCCCGCCCGCCCAGTTTCTCCTCCCGAGCCCGGCCCCGCCCGCTCCGCTTCCCCTCCCAGCCAGGCCCCGCCCGCCCAGTTTCTCCTCTCGAGTCCGGCCCCGCTTCCCCTCCCAGCTTGGCCCCGCCCGCCCAGTTTCTCCTCCCGAGCGAGGCCCCGCCCGCCCAGTTTCTCCTCCCGAGCGAGGCCCCGCCCGCCCAGCTTCCCCTCCCGAATCCGGCCCCGCCCGCCCATGTTCCCCTCCCAGCCAGGCCCCGCCCGCCCAGTTTCTCCACTCAGCTTGGCCCCGCCCGCCCAGCTTCCCCTCCCGATCCCGGCCCCGCCCGCCCATGTTCCCCTCCCAGCCAGGCCCCGCCCGCCCAGTTTCTCCTCCCAGCTTGGCCCCGCCCGCCCAGCTTCCCCTCCCGAACCCGGCCCCGCCCGCCAAGCTTCTCCTAGCGAGCCCGGCCCCGCCCGCCCAGCTTCCCCTCCAAGCCAGGCCCCGCCCGCCCCGCTTCCCCTCCCGAGTCCGGCCCCGCCCGCCCAGCTTCCCCTCCCAGCTTGGCCCCGCCCGCCCAGTTTCTCCTCCCAGCCAGGCCCCGCCCGCCCAGTTTCTCCTCCCGAGTCCGGCCCCGCCCGCCCCGCTTCCCCCTCCCAGCCAGGCCCCGCCCGCCCAGCTTCCCCTCCCGAACCCGGCCCCGCCCGCCCAGTTTCTCCTCCCAGCACGGCCCCGCCCGCCCAGTTTCTCCTCCCAGCCAGGCCCCGCCCGCCCAGCTTCCCCTCCCGAACCCGGCCCGGCCCGCCCAGCTTCTGCTAGCGAGCTCGGCCCCGCCCGCCCAGCTTCCCCTCCCAGCTTGGCCCCGCCGGCCCAGTTTCTCCTCCCAGCTTGGCCCCGCCCGCCCAGCTTCCCCTCCCGAACCCGGCCCCGCCCGCCAAGCTTCTCCTCCCAGCTTAGCCCCGCCCGCCCAGTTTCTCCTCCCGAGTCCGGCCCCGCCCGCCCAGTTTCTCCTCCCGAGCCCGGCCCCGCCCGCCCCGCTTCCCCTCCCAGCTTGGCCCCGCCCGCCCAGTTTCTCCTCCCGAGCGAGGCCCCGCCCGCCCAGTTTCTCCTCCCAGCTTGGCCCCGCCCGCCCCGCTTCCCCTCCCGAATCCGGCCCCGCCCGCCCCGCTTCCCTTCCCAGCTTGGCCCCGCCCGCCCCGCTTCCCTTCCCAGCTTGGCCCCGCCCGCCCCGCTCCCCCTCCCAGCTTAGCCCCGCCCGCCCAGTTTCTCCTCCCGAGCGAGGCCCCGCCCGCCAAGCTTCCCCTCCCGACCCCGGCCCCGCCACCCAGTTTCTCCTCCCAGCTTGGACCCGCCCGCCCAGCTTCCCCTCCCGAGTCCGGCCCCGCCCGCCCAGTTTCTCCTCCCGAACCCGGCCCCGCCCGCCCAGCTTCCCCTCCCGACTCCGGCCCCGCCCGCCAAGCTTCTCCTAGCGAGCCCGGCCCCGCCCGCCCAGCTTCCCCTCCCAGCCAGTCCCCGCCCGCCCAGTTTCTCCTCCCGAGCCCGGCCCCGCCCGCTCCGCTTCCCCTCCCAGCCAGGCCCCGCCCGCCCAGTTTCTCCTCCCGAGTCCGGCCCCGCCCGCCCAGTTTCTCCTCCCGAGCCCGGCCCCGCCCGCCCCGCTTCCCCTCCCAGCTTGGCCCCGCCCGCCCCGCTTCCCTTCCCAGCTTGGCCCCGCCCGCCCCGCTTCCCCTCCCAGCTTAGCCCCGCCCGCCCAGTTTCTCCTCCCGAGCGAGGCCCCGCCCGCCAAGCTTCCCCTCCCGACCCCGGCCCCGCCACCCAGTTTCTCCTCCCAGCTTGGCCCCGCCCGCCCAGCTTCCCCTCCCGAACCCGGCCCCGCCCGCCAAGCTTCTCCTAGCGAGCTCCGCCCCGCCCGCCCCGCTTCCCCTCCCAGCCAGGCCCCGCCCGCCCAGCTTCCCCTCCCAGCTTGGCCCCGCCCGCCCAGCTTCCCATGGCGAGCGAGGCCCCGCCCGCCCAGTTTCTCCTCCCGAGTCCGGCCCCCCCCGCCCCGCTTCCCCTCCCAGCCAGGCCCCGCCCGCCCAGCTTCCCCTCCCAGCTTGGCCCCGCCCGCCCAGCTTCCCATGGCGAGCGAGGCCCCGCCCGCCCAGTTTCTCCTCCCAGCTTGGCCCCGCCCGCCCAGCTTCCCCTCCCGAGTCCGGCCCCGCCCGCCCAGTTTCTCCTCCCGAGTCCGGCCCCGCCCGCCCCGCTTCCCCTCCCAGCCAGGCCCCGCCCGCCCAGCTTCCCCTCCCGAACCCGGCCCCGCCCGCCCAGTTTCTCCTCCCAGCACGGCCCCGCCCGCCCAGTTTCTCCTCCCAGCCAGGCCCCGCCCGCCCAGCTTCCCCTCCCGAACCCGGCCCCGCCCGCCCAGCTTCTGCTAGCGAGCTCGGCCCCGCCCGCCCAGCTTCCCCTCCCAGCTTGGCCCCGCCCGCCCAGTTTCTCCTCCCAGCACGGCCCCGCCCACCCAGCTTCCCCTCCCAGCGTGGCCCCGCCCGCCCAGTTTCTCCTCCCGAGTGCGGCCCCGCCCGCCCCGCTTCTCCTCCCGAGTCCGGCCCCGCCCGCCCAGCTTCCCCTCCCAGCCAGGCCCCGCCCGCCCAGTTTCTCCTCCCGAGCCCGGCCCCGCCCGCTCCGCTTCCCCTCCCAGCCAGGCCCCGCCCGCCCAGTTTCTCCTCTCGAGTCCGGCCCCGCCCGCCCAGTTTCTCCTCCCGAGCCCGGCCCCGCTTCCCCTCCCAGCTTGGCCCCGCCCGCCCAGTTTCTCCTCCCGAGCGAGGCCCCGCCCGCCCAGTTTCTCCTCCCGAGCGAGGCCCCGCCCGCCCAGCTTCCCCTCCCGAATCCGGCCCCGCCCGCCCATGTTCCCCTCCCAGCCAGGCCCCGCCCGCCCAGTTTCTCCACTCAGCTTGGCCCCGCCCGCCCAGCTTCCCCTCCCGATCCCGGCCCCGCCCGCCCATGTTCCCCTCCCAGCCAGGCCCCGCCCGCCCAGTTTCTCCTCCCAGCTTGGCCCCGCCCGCCCAGCTTCCCCTCCCGAACCCGGCCCCGCCCGCCAAGCTTCTCCTAGCGAGCCCGGCCCCCCCCGCCCAGCTTCCCCTCCAAGCCAGGCCCCGCCCGCCCCGCTTCCCCTCCCGAGTCCGGCCCCGCCCGCCCAGTTTCTCCTCCCAGCTTGGCCCCGCCCGCCCAGCTTCCCCTCCCGAACCCGGCCCCGCCCGCCCAGCTTCTGCTAGCGAGCTCGGCCCCGCCCGCCCAACTTCCCCTCCCAGCTTGGCCCCGCCCGCCCAGTTTCTCCTCCCAGCCAGGCCCCGCCCGCCCAGTTTCTCCTCCCGAGTCCGGCCCCGCCCGCCCAGTTTCTCCTCCCGAGCCCGGCCCCGCCCGCCCCGCTTCCCCTCCCAGCTTGGCCCCGCCCGCCCAGTTTCTCCTCCCGAGCGAGGCCCCGCCCGCCCCGCTTCCCCTCCCAGCTTGGCCCCGCCCGCCCCGCTTCCCCTCCCAGCTTGGCCCCGCCCGCCCCGCTTCCCCTCCCGAACCCGGCCCCGCCCGCCAAACTTCTCCTAGCGAGCCCGGCCCCGCCCGCCCAGCTTCCCCTCCCAGCCAGGCCCCGCCCGCCCAGTTTCTCCTCCCGAGCCCGGCTCCGGCCGCCCCGCTTCCCCTCCCAGCCTGGCCCCGCCCGCCCAGTTTCTCCTCCCAGCACGGCCCCGCCCGCCCAGCTTCCCCTCCCGATCCCGGCCCCGCCCGCCCATGTTCCCCTCCCAGCCAGGCCCCGCCCGCCCAGTTTCTCCTCCCGAGCTCGGCCCCGCCCGCCCCACTTCCCCTCCCAGCTTGGCCCCGCCCGCCCCGCTTCCCAACCCGAGTCCGGCCCCGCCCGCCCAGTTTCTCCTCCCGATCCCGGCCCCGCCCGCCCATGTTCCCCTCCCAGCCAGGCCCCGCCCGCCCAGTTTCTCCTCCCGAGCTCGGCCCCGCCCGCCCCACTTCCCCTCCCAGCTTGGCCCCGCCCGCCCCGCTTCCCATCCCGAGTCCGGCCCCGCCCGCCCAGTTTCTCCTCCCGAGCTTGGCCCCGCCCGCCCAGCTTCCCATCCCGAGCGAGGCCCCGCCCGCCCAGTTTCTCCTCCCAGCTTGGCCCCGCCCGCCCCGCTTCCCATCCCGAGCGAGGCCCCGCCCGCCCAGTTTCTCCTCCCAGCTTGGCCCCGCCCGCCCAGCTTCCCCTCCCAGCCAGGCCCCGCCCGCCCAGCTTCCCCCCCGAACCCGGCCCCGCCCGCCCAGCTTCTGCTAGCGAGCTCGGCCCCGCCCGCCCAGCTTCCCCTCCCAGCTTGGCCCCGCCCGCCCAGTTTCTCCTCCCAGCACGGCCCCGCCCACCCAGCTTCCCCTCCCAGCGTGGCCCCGCCCGCCCAGTTTCTCCTCCCGAGTGCGGCCCCGCCCGCCCCGCTTCTCCTCCCGAGTCCGGCCCCGCCCGCCCAGTTTCTCCTCCCGAGCCCGGCCCCGCCCGCTCCGCTTCCCCTCCCAGCCAGGCCCCGCCCGCCCAGTTTCTCCTCCCGAGCCCGGCCCCGCTTCCCCTCCCAGCTTGGCCCCGCCCGCCCAGTTTCTCCTCCCGAGCGAGGCCCCGCCCGCCCAGTTTCTCCTCCTGAGCGAGGCCCCGCCCGCCCATGTTCCCCTCCCAGCCAGGCCCCGCCCGCCCAGTTTCTCCTCCCGAGCCCGGCTCCGGCCGCCCCGCTTCCCCTCCCAGCCTGGCCCCGCCCGCCCAGTTTCTCCTCCCAGCACGGCCCCGAACGCCCAGCTTCCCCTCCCGATCCCGGCCCCGCCCGCCCATGTTCCCCTCCCAGCCAGGCCCCGCCCGCCCAGTTTCTCCTCCCGAGCTCGGCCCCGCCCGCCCCACTTCCCCTCCCAGCTTGGCCCCGCCCGCCCCGCTTCCCAACCCGAGTCCGGCCCCGCCCGCCCAGTTTCTCCTCCCGATCCCGGCCCCGCCCGCCCATGTTCCCCTCCCAGCCAGGCCCCGCCCGCCCAGCTTCTCCTCCCAGCTTAGCCCCGCCCGCCCAGTTTCTCCTCCCAGCACGGCCCCGCCCGCCCAGTTTCTGCTAGCGAGCTCGGCCCCGCCCGCCCAGCTTCCCCTCCCAGCTTGGCCCCGCCCGCCCAGTTTCTCCTCCCAGCCAGGCCCCGCCCGCCCAGTTTCTCCTCCCGAGTCCGGCCCCGCCCGCCCCGCTTCCCCTCCGAGCCAGGCCCCGCCCGCCCAGCTTCCCCTCCCGAACCCGGCCCCGCCCGCCCAGTTTCTCCTCCCAGCACGGCCCCGGCCGCCCAGTTTCTCCTCCCAGCCAGGCCCCGCCCGCCCAGTTTCTCCTCCCGAGTCCGGCCCCGCCCGCCCCGCTTCCCCTCCCAGCCAGGCCCCGCCCTCCCAGCTTCCCCTCCCAGCTTGGCCCCGCCCGCCCAGCTTCCCATGGCGAGCGAGGCCCCGCCCGCCCAGTTTCTCCTCCCAGCTTGGCCCCGCCCGCCCAGCTTCCCCTCCCGAGTCCGGCGCCGCCCGCCCAGTTTCTCCTCCCGAGTCCGGCCCCGCCCGCCCCGCCTCCCCTCCCAGCCAGGCCCCGCCCGCCCAGCTTCCCCTCCCGAACCCGGCCCCGCCCGCCCAGTTTCTCCTCCCAGCACGGCCCCGCCCGCCCAGTTTCTCCTCCCAGCCAGGCCCCGCCCGCCCAGCTTCCCCTCCCGAACCCGGCCCCGCCCGCCCAGCTTCTGCTAGCGAGCTCGGCCCCGCCCGCCCAGCTTCCCCTCCCAGCTTGGCCCCGCCCGCCCAGTTTCTCCTCCCAGCACGGCCCCGCCCACCCAGCTTCCCCTCCCAGCGTGGCCCCGCCCGCCCAGTTTCTCCTCCCGAGTGCGGCCCCGCCCGCCCCGCTTCTCCTCCCGAGTCCGGCCCCGCCCGCCCCGCTTCCCCTCCCAGCTTGGCCCCGCCCGCCCAGCTTCCCCTCCCAGCCAGGCCCCGCCCGCCCAGTTTCTCCTCCCGAGCCCGGCCCCGCCCGCTCCGCTTCCCCTCCCAGCCAGGCCCCGCCCGCCCAGTTTCTCCTCTCGAGTCCGGCCCCGCCCGCCCAGTTTCTCCTCCCGAGCCCGGCCCCGCTTCCCCTCCCAGCTTGGCCCCGCCCGCCCAGTTTCTCCTCCCGAGCGAGGCCCCGCCCGCCCAGTTTCTCCTCCCGAGCGAGGCCCCGCCCGCCCAGCTTCCCCTCCCGAATCCGGCCCCGCCCGCCCATGTTCCCCTCCCAGCCAGGCCCCGCCCGCCCAGTTTCTCCACCCAGCTTGGCCCCGCCCGCCCAGCTTCCCCTCCCGATCCCGGCCCCGCCCGCCCATGTTCCCCTCCCAGCCAGGCCCCGCCCGCCCAGTTTCTCCTCCCAGCTTGGCCCCGCCCGCCCAGCTTCCCCTCCCGAACCCGGCCCCGCCCGCCAAGCTTCTCCTAGCGAGCCCGGCCCCGCCCGCCCAGCTTCCCCTCCAAGCCAGGCCCCGCCCGCCCCGCTTCCCCTCCCGAGTCCGGCCCCGCCCGCCCAGTTTCTCCTCCCAGCTTGGCCCCGCCCGCCCAGCTTCCCCTCCCGAACCCGGCCCCGCCCGCCCAGCTTCTGCTAGCGAGCTCGGCCCCGCCCGCCCAACTTCCCCTCCCAGCTTGGCCCCGCCCGCCCAGTTTCTCCTCCCAGCCAGGCCCCGCCCGCCCAGTTTCTCCTCCCAGCACGGCCCCGCCCGCCCAGTGTCTCCTCCCAGCCAGGCCCCGCCCGCCCAGCTTCCCCTCCCGAACCCGGCCCCGCCCGCCCAGCTTCTGCTAGCGAGCTCGGCCCCGCCCGCCCAGCTTCCCCTCCCAGCTTGGCCCCGCCCGCCCAGTTTCTCCTCCCAGCACGGCCCCGCCCGCCCATGTTCCCCTCCCAGCCAGGCCCCGCCCGCCCAGTTTCTCCACCCAGCTTGGCCCCGCCCGCCCAGCTTCCCCTCCCGATCCCGGCCCCGCCCGCCCATGTCCCCCTCCCAGCCAGGCCCCGCCCGCCCAGTTTCTCCTCCCAGCTTGGCCCCGCCCGCCCAGCTTCCCCTCCCGAACCCGGCCCCGCCCGCCAAGCTTCTCCTAGCGAGCCCGGCCCCGCCCGCCCAGCTTCCCCTCCAAGCCAGGCCCCGCCCGCCCCGCTTCCCCTCCCGAGTCCGGCCCCGCCCGCCCAGTTTCTCCTCCCAGCTTGGCCCCGCCCGCCCAGCTTCCCCTCCCGAACCCGGCCCCGCCCGCCCAGCTTCTGCTAGCGAGCTCGGCCCCGCCCGCCCAACTTCCCCTCCCAGCTTGGCCCCGCCCGCCCAGTTTCTCCTCCCAGCACGGCCCCGCCCGCCCAGTTTCTCCTCCCAGCCAGGCCCCGCCCGCCCAGCTTCCCCTCCCGAACCCGGCCCCGCCCGCCCAGCTTCTGCTAGCGAGCTCGGCCCCGCCCGCCCAGCTTCCCCTCCCAGCTTGGCCCCGCCCGCCCAGTTTCTCCTCCCAGCACGGCCCCGCCCACCCAGCTTCCCCTCCCAGCGTGGCCCCGCCCGCCCAGTTTCTCCTCCCGAGTGCGGCCCCGCCCGCCCCGCTTCTCCTCCCGAGTCCGGCCCCGCCCGCCCCGCTTCCCCTCCCAGCTTGGCCCCGCCCGCCCAGCTTCCCCTCCCAGCCAGGCCCCGCCCGCCCAGTTTCTCCTCCCGAGCCCGGCCCCGCCCGCTCCGCTTCCCCTCCCAGCCAGGCCCCGCCCGCCCAGTTTCTCCTCTCGAGTCCGGCCCCGCCCGCCCAGTTTCTCCTCCCGAGCCCGGCCCCGCTTCCCCTCCCAGCTTGGCCCCGCCCGCCCAGTTTCTCCTCCCGAGCGAGGCCCCGCCCGCCCAGTTTCTCCTCCCGAGCGAGGCCCCGCCCGCCCAGCTTCCCCTCCCGAATCCGGCCCCGCCCGCCCATGTTCCCCTCCCAGCCAGGCCCCGCCCGTCCAGTTTCTCCACCCAGCTTGGCCCCGCCCGCCCAGCTTCCCCTCCCGATCCAGGCCCCGCCCGCCCATGTTCCCCTCCCAGCCAGGCCCCGCCCGCCCAGTTTCTCCACCCAGCTTGGCCCCGCCCGCCCAGCTTCCCCTCCCGAACCCGGCCCCGCCCGCCCCGCTTCCCCTCCCAGCTTGGCCCCGCCCGCCCCGCTTCCCATCCCGAGCGAGGCCCCGCCCGCCCAGTTTCTCCTCCCAGCTTGGCCCCGCCCGCCCAGCTTCCCCTCCCGAACCCGGCCCCGCCCGCCAAGCTTCTCCTAGCGAGCCCGGCCCCGCCCGCCCAGCTTCCCCTCCAAGCCAGGCCCCGCCCGCCCCGCTTCCCCTCCCGAGTCCGGCCCCGCCCGCCCAGTTTCTCCTCCCAGCTTGGCCCCGCCCGCCCAGCTTCCCCTCCCGAACCCGGCCCCGCCCGCCCAGCTTCTGCTAGCGAGCTCGGCCCCGCCCGCCCAACTTCCCCTCCCAGCTCGGCCCCGCCCGCCCAGTTTCTCCTCCCAGCCAGGCCCCGCCCGCCCAGTTTCTCCTCCCGAGTCCGGCCCGGCCCGCCCCGCTTCCCCTCCCAGCCAGGCCCCGCCCGCCCAGCTTCCCCTCCCGAACCCGGCCCCGCCCGCCCAGCTTCTCCTCCCAGCTTAGCCCCGCCCGCCCAGTTTCTCCTCCCAGCACGGCCCCGCCCGCCCAGTTTCTGCTAGCGAGCTCGGCCCCGCCCGCCCAGCTTCCCCTCCCAGCTTGGCCCCGCCCGCCCAGTTTCTCCTCCCAGCCAGGCCCCGCCCGCCCAGTTTCTCCTCCCGAGTCCGGCCCCGCCCGCCCCGCTTCCCCTCCGAGCCAGGCCCCGCCCGCCCAGCTTCCCCTCCCGAACCCGGCCCCGCCCGCCCAGTTTCTCCTCCCAGCACGGCCCCGGCCGCCCAGTTTCTCCTCCCAGCCAGGCCCCGCCCGCCCAGCTTCCCCTCCCGAACCCGGCCCCGCCCGCCCAGCTTCTGCTAGCGAGCTCGGCCCCGCCCGCCCAGCTTCCCCTCCCAGCTTGGCCCCGCCCGCCCAGTTTCTCCTCCCAGCTTGGCCCCGCCCGCCCAGCTTCCCCTCCCGAACCCGGCCCCGCCCGCCCAGTTTCTCCTCCCAGCTTGGCCCCGCCCGCCCAGTTTCTCCTCCCGAACCCGGCCCCGCCCGCCCAGCTTCTGCTAGCGAGCTCGGCCCCGCCGGCCCAGCTTCCCCTCCCAGCTTGGCCCCGCCCGCCCAGTTTCTCCTCCCGAGCTCGGCCCCGCTCGCCCCGCTTCCCCTCCCAGCTTGGCCCCGCCCGCCCCGCTTCCCATCCCGAGCGAGGCCCCGCCCGCCCAGTTTCTCCTCCCAGCTTGGCCCCGCCCGCCCAGCTTCCCCTCCCGAACCCGGCCCCGCCCGCCAAGCTTCTCCTAGCGAGCTCGGCCCCGCCCGCCCCGCTTCCCCTCCCAGCCAGGCCCCGCCCGCCCAGTTTCTCCTCCCGAGTCCGGCCCCGCCCGCCCCGCTTCCCCTCCCAGCCAGGCCCCGCCCGCCCAGCTTCCCCTCCCAGCTTGGCCCCGCCCGCCCAGCTTCCCATGGCGAGCGAGGCCCCGCCCGCCCAGTTTCTCCTCCCAGCTTGGCCCCGCCCGCCCAGCTTCCCCTCCCGAGTCCGGCCCCGCCCGCCCAGTTTCTCCTCCCGAGCGAGGCCCCGCCCGCCCAGCTTCCCCTCCCAGCTTGGCCCCGCCCGCCCAGTTTCTCCTCCCGAGCGAGGCCCCGCCCGCCCAGACTCCCCTCCCGACCCCGGCCCGGCCACCCAGTTTCTCCTCCCAGCTTGGCCCCGCCCGCCCAGCTTCCCCTCCCGAGTCCGGCCCCGCCCGCCCAGTTTCTCCTCCCGAGCCCGGCCCCGCCCGCTCCGCTTCCCCTCCCAGCCATGCCCCGCCCGCCCAGTTTCTCCTCCCAGCCAGGCCCCGCCCGCCCAGTTTCTCCTCCCGAGTCCGGCCCGGCCCGCCCCGCTTCCCCTCCCAGCCAGGCCCCGCCCGCCCAGCTTCCCCTCCCGAACCCGGCCCCGCCCGCCCAGCTTCTCCTCCCAGCTTAGCCCCGCCCGCCCAGTTTCTCCTCCCAGCACGGCCCCGCCCGCCCAGTTTCTGCTCCCGAGCTCGGCCCCGCCCGCCCAGCTTCCCCTCCCAGCTTGGCCCCGCCCGCCCAGTTTCTCCTCCCAGCCAGGCCCCGCCCGCCCAGTTTCTCCTCCCGAGTCCGGCCCCGCCCGCCCCGCTTCCCCTCCGAGCCAGGCCCCGCCCGCCCAGCTTCCCCTCCCGAACCCGGCCCCGCCCGCCCAGTTTCTCCTCCCAGCACGGCCCCGGCCGCCCAGTTTCTCCTCCCAGCCAGGCCCCGCCCGCCCAGCTTCCCCTCCCGAACCCGGCCCCGCCCGCCCAGCTTCTGCTAGCGAGCTCGGCCCCGCCCGCCCAGCTTCCCCTCCCAGCTTGGCCCCGCCCGCCCAGTTTCTCCTCCCAGCTTGGCCCCGCCCGCCCAGCTTCCCCTCCCGAACCCGGCCCCGCCCGCCCAGCTTCTGCTCCCGAGCTCGGCCCCGCCGGCCCAGCTTCCCCTCCCAGCTTGGCCCCGCCCGCCCAGTTTCTCCTCCCGAGCTCGGCCCCGCTCGCCCCGCTTCCCCTCCCAGCTTGGCCCCGCCCGCCCCGCTTCCCATCCCGAGCGAGGCCCCGCCCGCCCAGTTTCTCCTCCCAGCTTGGCCCCGCCCGCCCAGCTTCCCCTCCCGAACCCGGCCCCGCCCGCCAAGCTTCTCCTAGCGAGCTCGGCCCCGCCCGCCCCGCTTCCCCTCCCAGCCAGGCCCCGCCCGCCCAGTTTCTCCTCCCGAGTCCGGCCCCGCCCGCCCCGCTTCCCCTCCCAGCCAGGCCCCGCCCGCCCAGCTTCCCCTCCCAGCTTGGCCCCGCCCGCCCAGCTTCCCATGGCGAGCGAGGCCCCGCCCGCCCAGTTTCTCCTCCCAGCTTGGCCCCGCCCGCCCAGCTTCCCCTCCCGAGTCCGGCCCCGCCCGCCCAGTTTCTCCTCCCGAGCGAGGCCCCGCCCGCCCAGCTTCCCCTCCCAGCTTGGCCCCGCCCGCCCAGTTTCTCCTCCCGAGCGAGGCCCCGCCCGCCCAGATTCCCCTCCCGACCCCGGCCCGGCCACCCAGTTTCTCCTCCCAGCTTGGCCCCGCCCGCCCAGCTTCCCCTCCCGAGTCCGGCCCCGCCCGCCCAGTTTCTACTCCCGAGCCCGGCCCCGCCCGCTCCGCTTCCCCTCCCAGCCATGCCCCGCCCGCCCAGTTTCTCCTCCCGAGTCCGGCCCCGCCCGCCCAGTTTCTCCTCCCGAGCCCGGCCCCGCCTGCCCCGCTTCCCCTCCCAGCTTGGCCCCGCCCGCCCAGTTTCTCCTCCCGAGCGAGGCCCCGCCCGCCCAGTTTCTCCTCCCAGCTTGGCCCCGCCCGCCCCGCTTCCCCTCCCAGCTTGGCCCCGCCCGCCCAGCTTCCCCTCCCAAACCTGGCCCCGCCCGCCCCGTTTCTCCTCCCAGCTTGGCCCCGCCCGCCCCGCTTCCCTTCCCGAACCCGGCCCCGCCCGCCCCGCTTCCCCTCCCAGCTTGGCCCCGCCCGCCTCGCTTCCCCTCCCGAACCCGGCCCCGCCCGCCAAGCTTCTCCTAGCGAGCCCGGCCCCGCCCGCCCAGCTTCCCCTCCCAGCCAGGCCCCGCCCGCCCAGCTTCCCCTCCCAGCTTGGCCCCGCCCGCCCAGCTTCCCATCCCGAGCGAGGCCCCGCCCGCCCAGTTTCTCCTCCCAGCTTGGCCCCGCCCGCCCCGCTTCCCCTCCCAGCTTGGCCCCGCCCGCCCCGCTTCCCCTCCCGAACCCTGCCCCGCCCCCCAAGCTTCTCCTAGCGAGCCTGGCCCCGCCCGCCCAGCTTCCCCTCCCAGCCAGGCCCCGCCCGCCCAGTTTCTCCTCCCGAGCCCGGCTCCGGCCGCCCCGCTTCCCCTCCCAGCCAGGCCCCGCCCGCCCAGCTTCCGCTCCCGAACCCGGCCCCGCCCGCCCAGCTTCTCCTCCCAGCTTAGCCCCGCCCGCCCAGTTTCTCCTCCCAGCACAGCCCCGCCCACCCAGCTTCCCCTCCCAGATTGGCCCCGCCCGCCCAGCTTCCCCTCCCGAGTCCGGCCCCGCCTGCCCAGTTTCTCCTCCCGAGCGAGGCCCCGCCCGCCCAGCTTCCCCTCCCGAACCCGGCCCCGCCCGCCCAGTTTCTCCTCCCGAGCGAGGCCCCGCCCGCCCAGCTTCCCCTCCCGACCCCGGCCCCGCCCGCCCATTTTCTCCTCCCAGCTTGGCCCCGCCCGCCCAGCTTCCCCTCCCGAGTCCGGCCCCGCCCGCCCAGTTTCTCCTCCCGAACCCGGCCCCGCCCGCCCAGCTTCTGCAAGCGAACTCGGCCCCGCCCGCCCCGCTTCCCGTCCCAGCTTGGCCCCGCCCGCCCCGCTTCCCATCCCGAGTCCGGCCCCGCCCGCCCAGTTTCTCCTCCCGAGCTTGGCCCCGCCCGCCCAGCTTCCCATCCCGAGCGAGGCCCCGCCCGCCCAGTTTCTCCTCCCAGCTTGGCCCCGCCCGCCCAGCTTCCCCTCCCGAACCCGGCCCCGCCCGCCCAGCTTCTGCTAGCGAGCTCGGCCCCGCCCGCCCAGCTTCTGCTCCCGAGCTCGGCCCCGCCGGCCCAGCTTCCCCTCCCAGCTTGGCCCCGCCCGCCCAGTTTCTCCTCCCGAGCTCGGCCCCGCCCGCCCCGCTTCCCCTCCCAGCTTGGCCCCGCCCGCCCCGCTTCCCATCCCGAGCGAGGCCCCGCCCGCCCAGTTTCTCCTCCCAGCTTGGCCCCGCCCGCCCAGCTTCCCCTCCCGAACCCGGCCCCGCCCGCCAAGCTTCTCCTAGCGAGCTCGGCCCCGCCCGCCCCGCTTCCCCTCCCAGCCAGGCCCCGCCCGCCCAGTTTCTACTCCCGAGTCCGGCCCCGCCCGCCCCGCTTCCCCTCCCAGCCAGGCCCCGCCCGCCCAGCTTCCCCTCCCAGCTTGGCCCCGCCCGCCCAGCTTCCCCTGGCGAGCGAGGCCCCGCCCGCCCAGTTTCTCCTCCCAGCTTGGCCCCGCCCGCCCAGCTTCCCCTCCCGAGTCCGGCCCCGCCCGCCCAGTTTCTCCTCCCGAGCGAGGCCCCGCCCGCCCAGCTTCCCCTCCCAGCTTGGCCCCGCCCGCCCAGTTTCTCCTCCCGAGCGAGGCCCCGCCCGCCCAGATTCCCCTCCCGACCCCGGCCCCGCCACCCAGTTTCTCCTCCCAGCTTGGCCCCGCCCGCCCAGCTTCCCCTCCCGAGTCCGGCCCCGCCCGCCAAGCTTCTCCTAGCGAGCCCGGCCCCGCCCGCCCAGCTTCTGCAAGCGAACTCGGCCCCGCCCGCCCAGCTTCCCCTCCCGACTCCGGCCCCGCCCGCCCCTGCTTCCCCTCCCAGCTTGGCCCCGCCCGCCCAGCTTCCCCTCCCAGCCAGGCCCCGCCCGCCCAGTTTCTCCTCCCGAGCCCGGCCCCGCCCGCCCCGCTTCCACTCCCAGCCAGGCCCCGCCCGCCCAGTTTCTCCTCCCGAGCGAGGCCCCGCCCGCCCAGCTTCCCCTCCCAGCTTGGCCCCGCCCGCCCAGTTTCTCCTCCCGAGCGAGGCCCCGCCCGCCCAGATTCCCCTCCCGACCCCGGCCCCGCCACCCAGTTTCTCCTCCCAGCTTGGCCCCGCCCGCCCAGCTTCCCCTTCCGAGTCCGGCCCCGCCCGCCCAGTTTCTCCTCCCGAGCCCGTCCCCGCCCGCTCCGCTTCCCCTCCCAGCCATGCCCCGCCCGCCCAGTTTCTCTTCCCGAGTCCGGCCCCGCCCGCCCAGTTTCTCCTCCCGAGCGAGGCCCCGCCCGCCCAGTTTCTCCTCCCAGCTTGGCCCCGCCCGCCCCGCTTCCCCTCCCAGCTTGGCCCCGCCCGCCCAGCTTCCCCTCCCAAACCTGGCCCCGCCCGCCCCGTTTCTCCTCCCAGCTTGGCCCCGCCCGCCCCGCTTCCCTTCCCGAACCCGGCCCCGCCCGCCCCGCTTCCCCTCCCAGCTTGGCCCCGCCCGCCTCGCTTCCCCTCCCGAACCCGGCCCCGCCCGCCAAGCTTCTCCTAGCGAGCCCGGCCCCGCCCGCCCAGCTTCCCCTCCCAGCCAGGCCCCGCCCGCCCAGCTTCCCCTCCCAGCTTGGCCCCGCCCGCCCAGCTTCCCATCCCGAGCGAGGCCCCGCCCGCCCAGTTTCTCCTCCCAGCTTGGCCCCGCCCGCCCCGCTTCCCCTCCCAGCTTGGCCCCGCCCGCCCCGCTTCCCCTCCCGAACCCGGCCCCGCCCCCCAAGCTTCTCCTAGCGAGCCTGGCCCCGCCCGCCCAGCTTCCCCTCCCAGCCAGGCCCCGCCCGCCCAGTTTCTCCTCCCGAGCCCGGCTCCGGCCGCCCCGCTTCCCCTCCCAGCCAGGCCCCGCCCGCCCAGCTTCCGCTCCCGAACCCGGCCCCGCCCGCCCAGCTTCTCCTCCCAGCTTAGCCCCGCCCGCCCAGTTTCTCCTCTCAGCACGGCCCCGCCCACCCAGCTTCCCCTCCCAGATTGGCCCCGCCCGCCCAGCTTCCCCTCCCGAGTCCGGCCCCGCCTGCCCAGTTTCTCCTCCCGAGCGAGGCCCCGCCCGCCCAGCTTCCCCTCCCGACCCCGGCCCCGCCACCCAGTTTCTCCTCCCAGCTTGGCCCCGCCCGCCCAGCTTCCCCTCCCGAGTCCGGCCCCGCCCGCCCAGTTTCTCCTCCCGAACCCGGCCCCGCCCGCCCAGCTTCTGCAAGCGAACTCGGCCCCGCCCGCCCCGCTTCCCGTCCCAGCTTGGCCCCGCCCGCCCCGCTTCCCATCCCGAGTCCGGCCCCGCCCGCCCAGTTTCTCCTCCCGAGCTTGGCCCCGCCCGCCCAGCTTCCCATCCTGAGCGAGGCCCCGCCCGCCCAGTTTCTCCTCCCAGCTTGGCCCCGCCCGCCCAGCTTCCCCTCCCGAACCCGGCCCCGCCCGCCCAGCTTCTGCTAGCGAGCTCGGCCCCGCCCGCCCAGCTTCTGCTAGCGAGCTCGGCCCCGCCGGCCCAGCTTCCCCTCCCAGCTTGGCCCCGCCCGCCCAGTTTCTCCTCCCGAGCTCGGCCCCGCCCGCCCCGCTTCCCCTCCCAGCTTGGCCCCGCCCGCCCCGCTTCCCATCCCGAGCGAGGCCCCGCCCGCCCAGTTTCTCCTCCCAGCTTGGCCCCGCCCGCCCAGCTTCCCCTCCCGAACCCGGCCCCGCCCGCCAAGCTTCTCCTAGCGAGCTCGGCCCCGCCCGCCCCGCTTCCCCTCCCAGCCAGGCCCCGCCCGCCCAGTTTCTCCTCCCGAGTCCGGCCCCGCCCGCCCCGCTTCCCCTCCCAGCCAGGCCCCGCCCGCCCAGCTTCCCCTCCCAGCTTGGCCCCGCCCGCCCAGCTTCCCATGGCGAGCGAGGCCCCGCCCGCCCAGTTTCTCCTCCCAGCTTGGCCCCGCCCGCCCAGCTTCCCCTCCCGAGTCCGGCCCCGCCCGCCCGGTTTCTCCTCCCGAGCGAGGCCCCGCCCGCCCAGCTTCCCCTCCCAGCTTGGCCCCGCCCGCCCAGTTTCTCCTCCCGAGCGAGGCCCCGCCCGCCCAGATTCCCCTCCCGACCCCGGCCCCGCCACCCAGTTTCTCCTCCCAGCTTGGCCCCGCCCGCCCAGCTTCCCCTCCCGAGTCCGGCCCCGCCCGCCAAGCTTCTCCTAGCGAGCCCGCCCCCGCCCGCCCAGCTTCTGCAAGCGAACTCGGCCCCGCCCGCCCAGCTTCCCCTCCCGACTCCGGCCCCGCCCGCCCCGCTTCCCCTAGCGAGCCCGGCCCCGCCCGCCCAGCTTCTCCTCCCAGCTTAGCCCCGCCCGCCCAGTTTCTCCTCTCAGCACGGCCCCGCCCACCCAGCTTCCCCTCCCAGATTGGCCCCGCCCGCCCAGCTTCCCCTCCCGAGTCCGGCCCCGCCTGCCCAGTTTCTCCTCCCGAGCGAGGCCCCGCCCGCCCAGCTTCCCCTCCCGACCCCGGCCCCGCCACCCAGTTTCTCCTCCCAGCTTGGCCCCGCCCGCCCAGCTTCCCCTCCCGAGTCCGGCCCCGCCCGCCCAGTTTCTCCTCCCGAACCCGGCCCCGCCCGCCCAGCTTCTGCAAGCGAACTCGGCCCCGCCCGCCCCGCTTCCCGTCCCAGCTTGGCCCCGCCCGCCCCGCTTCCCATCCCGAGTCCGGCCCCGCCCGCCCAGTTTCTCCTCCCGAGCTTGGCCCCGCCCGCCCAGCTTCCCATCCCGAGCGAGGCCCCGCCCGCCCAGTTTCTCCTCCCAGCTTGGCCCCGCCCGCCCAGCTTCCCCTCCCGAACCCGGCCCCGCCCGCCCAGCTTCTGCTAGCGAGCTCGGCCCCGCCCGCCCAGCTTCTGCTCCCGAGCTCGGCCCCGCCGGCCCAGCTTCCCCTCCCAGCTTGGCCCCGCCCGCCCAGTTTCTCCTCCCGAGCTCGGCCCCGCCCGCCCCGCTTCCCCTCCCAGCTTGGCCCCGCCCGCCCCGCTTCCCATCCCGAGCGAGGCCCCGCCCGCCCAGTTTCTCCTCCCAGCTTGGCCCCGCCCGCCCAGCTTCCCCTCCCGAACCCGGCCCCGCCCGCCAAGCTTCTCCTAGCGAGCTCGGCCCCGCCCGCCCCGCTTCCCCTCCCAGCCAGGCCCCGCCCGCCCAGTTTCTCCTCCCGAGTCCGGCCCCGCCCGCCCCGCTTCCCCTCCCAGCCAGGCCCCGCCCGCCCAGCTTCCCCTCCCAGCTTGGCCCCGCCCGCCCAGCTTCCCATGGCGAGCGAGGCCCCGCCCGCCCAGTTTCTCCTCCCAGCTTGGCCCCGCCCGCCCAGCTTCCCCTCCCGAGTCCGGCCCCGCCCGCCCGGTTTCTCCTCCCGAGCGAGGCCCCGCCCGCCCAGCTTCCCCTCCCAGCTTGGCCCCGCCCGCCCAGTTTCTCCTCCCGAGCGAGGCCCCGCCCGCCCAGATTCCCCTCCCGACCCCGGCCCCGCCACCCAGTTTCTCCTCCCAGCTTGGCCCCGCCCGCCCAGCTTCCCCTCCCGAGTCCGGCCCCGCCCGCCAAGCTTCTCCTAGCGAGCCCGGCCCCGCCCGCCCAGCTTCTGCAAGCGAACTCGGCCCCGCCCGCCCAGCTTCCCCTCCCGACTCCGGCCCCGCCCGCCCCGCTTCCCCTAGCGAGCCCGGCCCCGCCCGCCCAGCTTCCCCTCCCAGCCAGGCCCCGCCCGCCCAGTTTCTCCTCCCGAGCCCGGCCCCGCCCGCTCCGCTTCCCCTCCCAGCCAGGCCCCGCCCGCCCAGTTTCTCCTCCCGAGTCCGGCCCCGCCCGCCCAGTTTCTCCTCCCGAGCCCGGCCCCGCCTGCCCCGCTTCCCCTCCCAGCTTGGCCCCGCCCGCCCAGTTTCTCCTCCCGAGCGAGGCCCCGCCCTCCCAGTTTCTCCTCCCAGCTTGGCCCCGCCCGCCCCGCTTCCCCTCCCAGCTTGGCCCCGCCCGCCCAGCTTCCCCTCCCAAACCCGGCCCCGCCCGCCCCGTTTCTCCTCCCAGCTTGGCCCCGCCCGCCCCGTTTCTCCTCCCAGCTTGGCCCCGCCCGCCCCGCTTCCCTTCCCGAACCCGGCCCCGCCCGCCCCGCTTCCCCTCCCAGCTTGGCCCCGCCCGCCTCGCTTCCCCTCCCGAACCCGGCCCCGCCCGCCAAGCTTCTCCTAGCGAGCCCGGCCCCGCCCGCCCAGCTTCCCCTCCCAGCCAGGCCCCGCCCGCCCAGCTTCCCCTCCCAGCTTGGCCCCGCCCGCCCAGCTTCCCATCCCGAGCGAGGCCCCGCCCGCCCAGTTTCTCCTCCCAGCTTGGCCCCGCCCGCCCCGCTTCCCCTCCCAGCTTGGCCCCGCCCGCCCCGCTTCCCCTCCCGAACCCGGCCCCGCCCCCCAAGCTTCTCCTAGCGAGCCTGGCCCCGCCCGCCCAGCTTCCCCTCCCAGCCAGGCCCCGCCCGCCCAGTTTCTCCTCCCGAGCCCGGCTCCGGCCGCCCCGCTTCCCCTCCCAGCCAGGCCCCGCCCGCCCAGCTTCCGCTCCCGAACCCGGCCCCGCCCGCCCAGCTTCTCCTCCCAGCTTAGCCCCGCCCGCCCAGTTTCTCCTCCCGAGCACGGCCCCGCCCACCCAGCTTCCCCTCCCAGATTGGCCCCGCCCGCCCAGCTTCCCCTCCCGAGTCCGGCCCCGCCTGCCCAGTTTCTCCTCCCGAGCGAGGCCCCGCCCGCCCAGCTTCCCCTCCCGAACCCGGCCCCGCCCGCCCAGTTTCTCCTCCCGAGCGAGGCCCCGCCCGCCCAGCTTCCCCTCCCGACCCCGGCCCCGCCACCCAGTTTCTCCTCCCAGCTTGGCCCCGCCCGCCCAGCTTCCCCTCCCGAGTCCGGCCCCGCCCGCCCAGCTTCCCCTCCCGACTCCGGCCCCGCCCGCCCCGCTTCCCCTAGCGAGCCCGGCCCCGCCCGCCCAGCTTCTCCTCCCAGCTTAGCCCCGCCCGCCCAGTTTCTCCTCTCAGCACGGCCCCGCCCACCCAGCTTCCCCTCCCAGATTGGCCCCGCCCGCCCAGCTTCCCCTCCCGAGTCCGGCCCCGCCTGCCCAGTTTCTCCTCCCGAGCGAGGCCCCGCCCGCCCAGCTTCCCCTCCCGACCCCGGCCCCGCCACCCAGTTTCTCCTCCCAGCTTGGCCCCGCCCGCCCAGCTTCCCCTCCCGAGTCCGGCCCCGCCCGCCCAGTTTCTCCTCCCGAACCCGGCCCCGCCCGCCCAGCTTCTGCAAGCGAACTCGGCCCCGCCCGCCCCGCTTCCCGTCCCAGCTTGGCCCCGCCCGCCCCGCTTCCCATCCCGAGTCCGGCCCCGCCCGCCCAGTTTCTCCTCCCGAGCTTGGCCCCGCCCGCCCAGCTTCCCATCCCGAGCGAGGCCCCGCCCGCCCAGTTTCTCCTCCCAGCTTGGCCCCGCCCGCCCAGCTTCCCCTCCCGAACCCGGCCCCGCCCGCCCAGCTTCTGCTAGCGAGCTCGGCCCCGCCCGCCCAGCTTCTGCTAGCGAGCTCGGCCCCGCCGGCCCAGCTTCCCCTCCCAGCTTGGCCCCGCCCGCCCAGTTTCTCCTCCCGAGCTCGGCCCCGCCCGCCCCGCTTCCCCTCCCAGCTTCCCCTCCCGGGCCCCGCCCGCCCCGCTTCCCATCCCGAGCGAGGCCCCGCCCGCCCAGTTTCTCCTCCCAGCTTGGCCCCGCCCGCCCAGCTTCCCCTCCCGAACCCGGCCCCGCCCGCCAAGCTTCTCCTAGCGAGCTCGGCCCCGCCCGCCCCGCTTCCCCTCCCAGCCAGGCCCCGCCCGCCCAGTTTCTCCTCCCGAGTCCGGCCCCGCCCGCCCCGCTTCCCCTCCCAGCCAGGCCCCGCCCGCCCAGCTTCCCCTCCCAGCTTGGCCCCGCCCGCCCAGCTTCCCATGGCGAGCGAGGCCCCGCCCGCCCAGTTTCTCCTCCCAGCTTGGCCCCGCCCGCCCAGCTTCCCCTCCCGAGTCCGGCCCCGCCCGCCCGGTTTCTCCTCCCGAGCGAGGCCCCGCCCGCCCAGCTTCCCCTCCCAGCTTGGCCCCGCCCGCCCAGTTTCTCCTCCCGAGCGAGGCCCCGCCCGCCCAGATTCCCCTCCCGACCCCGGCCCCGCCACCCAGTTTCTCCTCCCAGCTTGGCCCCGCCCGCCCAGCTTCCCCTCCCGAGTCCGGCCCCGCCCGCCAAGCTTCTCCTAGCGAGCCCGGCCCCGCCCGCCCAGCTTCTGCAAGCGAACTCGGCCCCGCCCGCCCAGCTTCCCCTCCCGACTCCGGCCCCGCCCGCCCCGCTTCCCCTAGCGAGCCCGGCCCCGCCCGCCCAGCTTCCCCTCCCAGCCAGGCCCCGCCCGCCCAGTTTCTCCTCCCGAGCCCGGCCCCGCCCGCTCCGCTTCCCCTCCCAGCCAGGCCCCGCCCGCCCAGTTTCTCCTCCCGAGTCCGGCCCCGCCCGCCCAGTTTCTCCTCCCGAGCCCGGCCCCGCCTGCCCCGCTTCCCCTCCCAGCTTGGCCCCGCCCGCCCAGTTTCTCCTCCCGAGCGAGGCCCCGCCCTCCCAGTTTCTCCTCCCAGCTTGGCCCCGCCCGCCCCGCTTCCCCTCCCAGCTTGGCCCCGCCCGCCCAGCTTCCCCTCCCAAACCCGGCCCCGCCCGCCCCGTTTCTCCTCCCAGCTTGGCCCCGCCCGCCCCGTTTCTCCTCCCAGCTTGGCCCCGCCCGCCCCGCTTCCCTTCCCGAACCCGGCCCCGCCCGCCCCGCTTCCCCTCCCAGCTTGGCCCCGCCCGCCTCGCTTCCCCTCCCGAACCCGGCCCCGCCCGCCAAGCTTCTCCTAGCGAGCCCGGCCCCGCCCGCCCAGCTTCCCCTCCCAGCCAGGCCCCGCCCGCCCAGCTTCCCCTCCCAGCTTGGCCCCGCCCGCCCAGCTTCCCATCCCGAGCGAGGCCCCGCCCGCCCAGTTTCTCCTCCCAGCTTGGCCCCGCCCGCCCCGCTTCCCCTCCCAGCTTGGCCCCGCCCGCCCCGCTTCCCCTCCCGAACCCGGCCCCGCCCCCCAAGCTTCTCCTAGCGAGCCTGGCCCCGCCCGCCCAGCTTCCCCTCCCAGCCAGGCCCCGCCCGCCCAGTTTCTCCTCCCGAGCCCGGCTCCGGCCGCCCCGCTTCCCCTCCCAGCCAGGCCCCGCCCGCCCAGCTTCCGCTCCCGAACCCGGCCCCGCCCGCCCAGCTTCTCCTCCCAGCTTAGCCCCGCCCGCCCAGTTTCTCCTCCCAGCACGGCCCCGCCCACCCAGCTTCCCCTCCCAGATTGGCCCCGCCCGCCCAGCTTCCCCTCCCGAGTCCGGCCCCGCCTGCCCAGTTTCTCCTCCCGAGCGAGGCCCCGCCCGCCCAGCTTCCCCTCCCGAACCCGGCCCCGCCCGCCCAGTTTCTCCTCCCGAGCGAGGCCCCGCCCGCCCAGCTTCCCCTCCCGACCCCGGCCCCGCCACCCAGTTTCTCCTCCCAGCTTGGCCCCGCCCGCCCAGCTTCCCCTCCCGAGTCCGGCCCCGCCCGCCCAGTTTCTCCTCCCGAACCCGGCCCCGCCCGCCCAGCTTCTGCAAGCGAACTCGGCCCCGCCCGCCCCGCTTCCCGTCCCAGCTTGGCCCCGCCCGCCCCGCTTCCCATCCCGAGTCCGGCCCCGCCCGCCCAGTTTCTCCTCCCGAGCTTGGCCCCGCCCGCCCAGCTTCCCATCCCGAGCGAGGCCCCGCCCGCCCAGTTTCTCCTCCCAGCTTAGCCCCGCCCGCCCAGCTTCCCCTCCCGAACCCGGCCCCGCCCGCCCAGCTTCTGCTAGCGAGCTCGGCCCCGCCCGCCCAGCTTCTGCTAGCGAGCTCGGCCCCGCCGGCCCAGATTCCCCTCCCAGCTTGGCCCCGCCCGCCCAGTTTCTCCTCCCGAGCTCGGCCCCGCCCGCCCCGCTTCCCCTCCCAGCTTGGCCCCGCCCGCCCCGCTTCCCATCCCGAGCGAGGCCCCGCCCGCCCAGTTTCTCCTCCCAGCTTGGCCCCGCCCGCCCAGCTTCCCCTCCCGAACCCGGCCCCGCCCGCCAAGCTTCTCCTAGCGAGCTCGGCCCCGCCCGCCCCGCTTCCCCTCCCAGCCAGGCCCCGCCCGCCCAGTTTCTCCTCCCGAGTCCGGCCCCGCCCGCCCCGCTTCCCCTCCCAGCCAGGCCCCGCCCGCCCAGCTTCCCCTCCCAGCTTGGCCCCGCCCGCCCAGCTTCCCATGGCGAGCGAGGCCCCGCCCGCCCAGTTTCTCCTCCCAGCTTGGCCCCGCCCGCCCAGCTTCCCCTCCCGAGTCCGGCCCCGCCCGCCCAGTTTCTCCTCCCGAGCGAGGCCCCGCCCGCCCAGCTTCCCCTCCCAGCTTGGCCCCGCCCGCCCAGTTTCTCCTCCCGAGCGAGGCCCCGCCCGCCCAGATTCCCCTCCCGACCCCGGCCCCGCCACCCAGTTTCTCCTCCCAGCTTGGCCCCGCCCGCCCAGCTTCCCCTCCCGAGTCCGGCCCCGCCTGCCCAATTTCTCCTCCCGAACCCGGCCCCGCCCGCCCAGCTTCTGCAAGCGAACTCGGCCCCGCCCGCCCAGCTTCCCCTCCCGACTCCGGCCCCGCCCGCCCCGCTTCCCCTAGCGAGCCCGGCCCCGCCCGCCCAGCTTCCCCTCCCAGCCAGGCCCCGCCCGCCCAGTTTCTCCTCCCGAGCCCGGCCCCGCCCGCTCCGCTTCCCATCCCAGCCAGGCCCCGCCCGCCCAGTTTCTCCTCCCGAGTCCGGCCCCGCCCGCCCAGTTTCTCCTCCCGAGCCCGGCCCCGCCTGCCCCGCTTCCCCTCCCAGCTTGGCCCCGCCCGCCCAGTTTCTCCTCCCGAGCGAGGCCCCGCCCTCCCAGTTTCTCCTCCCAGCTTGGCCCCGCCCGCCCCGCTTCCCCTCCCAGCTTGGCCCCGCCCGCCCAGCTTCCCCTCCCAAACCCGGCCCCGCCCGCCCCGTTTCTCCTCCCAGCTTGGCCCCGCCCGCCCCGCTTCCCTTCCCGAACCCGGCCCCGCCCGCCCCGCTTCCCCTCCCAGCATGGCCCCGCCCGCCTCGCTTCCCCTCCCGAACCCGGCCCCGCCCGCCAAGCTTCTCCTAGCGAGCCCGGCCCCGCCCGCCCAGCTTCCCCTCCCAGCCAGGCCCCGCCCGCCCAGCTTCCCCTCCCAGCTTGGCCCCGCCCGCCCAGCTTCCCATCCCGAGCGAGGCCCCGCCCGCCCAGTTTCTCCTCCCAGCTTGGCCCCGCCCGCCCCGCTTCCCCTCCCAGCTTGGCCCCGCCCGCCCCGCTTCCCCTCCCGAACCCGGCCCCGCCCCCCCAGCTTCTCCTAGCGAGCCTGGCCCCGCCCGCCCAGCTTCCCCTCCCAGCCAGGCCCCGCCCGCCCAGTTTCTCCTCCCGAGCCCGGCTCCGGCCGCCCCGCTTCCCCTCCCAGCCAGGCCCCGCCCGCCCAGCTTCCGCTCCCGAACCCGGCCCCGCCCGCCCAGCTTCTCCTCCCAGCTTAGCCCCGCCCGCCCAGTTTCTCCTCCCAGCACGGCCCCGCCCACCCAGCTTCCCCTCCCAGATTGGCCCCGCCCGCCCAGCTTCCCCTCCCGAGTCCGGCCCCGCCTGCCCAGTTTCTCCTCCCGAGCGAGGCCCCGCCCGCCCAGCTTCCCCTCCCGACCCCGGCCCCGCCACCCAGTTTCTCCTCCCAGCTTGGCCCCGCCCGCCCAGCTTCCCCTCCCGAGTCCGGCCCCGCCCGCCCAGTTTCTCCTCCCGAACCCGGCCCCGCCCGCCCAGCTTCTGCAAGCGAACTCGGCCCCGCCCGCCCAGCTTCCCCTCCCGACTCCGGCCCGGCCCGGCCAGTTTCTCCTCCCGAGCGAGGCCCCGCCCGGCCAGTTTCTCCTCCCAGCTTGGCCCCGCCCGCCCAGCTTCCCCTCCCGAAGCCGGCCTCGCCCGCCAAGCTTCTCCTAGCGAGCCCGGCCCCGCCCGCCCAGCTTCCCCTCCCAGCCAGGCCCCGCCCGCCCCGCTTCCCCTCCCAGCTTCCCCCCCCCGCCCGCCCAGCTTCCCATCCCGAGCGAGGCCCCGCCCGCCCAGTTTCTCCTCCCAGCTTGGCCCCGCCCGCCCCGCTTCCCCTCCCAGCTTGGCCCCGCCCGCCCCGCTTCCCCTCCCGAACCCGGCCCCGCCCCCCAAGCTTCTCCTAGCGAGCCTGGCCCCGCCCGCCCAGCTTCCCCTCCCAGCCAGGCCCCGCCCGCCCAGTTTCTCCTCCCGAGCCCGGCTCCGGCCGCCCCGCTTCCCCTCCCAGCTTGGCCCCGCCCGCCCAGTTTCTCCTCCCGAGCGAGGCCCCGCCCGCCCAGTTTCTCCTCCCGAGCGAGGCCCCGCCCGCCCAGTTTCTCCTCCCAGCTTGGCCCCGCCCGCCCAGCTTCCCCTCCCGAACCCGGCCCCGCCCGCCAAGCTTCTCCTAGCAAGCCCGGCCCCGCCCGCCCAGCTTCCCCTCCAAGCCAGGCCCCGCCCGCCCCGCTTCCCCTCCCGAGTCCGGCCCCGCCCGCCCAGTTTCTCCTCCCAGCTTGGCCCCGCCCGCCCAGCTTCCCCTCCCGAACCCGGCCCCGCCCGCCCAGCTTCTGCTAGCGAGCTCGGCTCCGCCCGCCCAACTTCCCCTCCCAGCTTGGCCCCGCCCGCCCAGTTTCTCCTCCCAGCCAGGCCCCGCCCGCCCAGTTTCTCCTCCCAGCACGGCCCCGCCCGCCCAGTTTCTCCTCCCAGCCAGGCCCCGCCCGCCCAGCTTCCCCTCCCGAACCCGGCCCCGCCCGCCCAGCTTCTGCTAGCGAGCTCGGCCCCGCCCGCCCAGCTTCCCCTCCCAGCTTGGCCCCTCCCGCCCAGTTTCTCCTCCCAGCACGGCCCCGCCCACCCAGCTTCCCCTCCCAGCGTGGCCCCGCCCGCCCAGTTTCTCCTCCCGAGTGCGGCCCCGCCCGCCCCGCTTCTCCTCCCGAGTCCGGCCCCGCCCGCCCCGCTTCCCCTCCCAGCTTGGCCCCGCCCGCCCAGCTTCCCCTCCCAGCCAGGCCCCGCCCGCCCAGTTTCTCCTCCCGAGCCCGGCCCCGCCCGCTCCGCTTCCCCTCCCAGCCAGGCCCCGCCCGCCCAGTTTCTCCTCTCGAGTCCGGCCCCGCCCGCCCAGTTTCTCCTCCCGAGCCCGGCCCCGCTTCCCCTCCCAGCTTGGCCCCGCCCGCCCAGTTTCTCCTCCCGAGCGAGGCCCCGCCCGCCCAGTTTCTCCTCCCGAGCGAGGCCCCGCCCGCCCAGCTTCCCCTCCCGAATCCGGCCCCGCCCGCCCATGTTCCCCTCCCAGCCAGGCCCCGCCCGCCCAGTTTCTCCTCCCAGCTTGCCCCCGCCCGCCCAGCTTCCCCTCCCGATCCCGGCCCCGCCCGCCCATGTTCCCCTCCCAGCCAGGCCCCGCCCGCCCAGTTTCTCCTCCCAGCTTGGCCCCGCCCGCCCAGCTTCCCCTCCCGAGCCCGGCCCCGCCCGCCCAGCTTCCCCTCCAAGCCAGGCCCCGCCCGCCCCGCTTCCCCTCCCGAGTCCGGCCCCGCCCGCCCAGTTTCTCCTCCCAGCTTGGCCCCGCCCGCCCAGCTTCCCCTCCCGAACCCGGCCCCGCCCGCCCAGCTTCTGCTAGCGAGCTCGGCCCCGCCCGCCCAACTTCCCCTCCCAGCTTGGCCCCGCCCGCCCAGTTTCTCCTCCCAGCCAGGCCCCGCCCGCCCAGTTTCTCCTCCCGAGTCCGGCCCCGCCCGCCCCGCTTCCCCTCCCAGCCAGGCCCCGCCCGCCCAGCTTCCCCTCCCGAACCCGGCCCCGCCCGCCCAGCTTCTCCTCCCAGCTTAGCCCCGCCCGCCCAGTTTCTCCTCCCAGCACGGCCCCGCCCGCCCAGTTTCTGCTAGCGAGCTCGGCCCCGCCCGCCCAGCTTCCCCTCCCAGCTTGGCCCCGCCCGCCCAGTTTCTCCTCCCAGCCAGGCCCCGCCCGCCCAGTTTCTCCTCCCGAGTCCGGCCCCGCCCGCCCCGCTTCCCCTCCCAGCCAGGCCCCGCCCGCCCAGCTTCCCCTCCCGAACCCGGCCCCGCCTGCCCAGTTTCTCCTCCCAGCACGGCCCCGCCCGCCCAGTTTCTCCTCCCAGCCAGGCCCCGCCCGCCCAGCTTCCCCTCCCGAACCCGGCCCCGCCCGCCCAGCTTCTGCTAGCGAGCTCGGCCCCGCCCGCCCAGCTTCCCCTCCCAGCTTGGCCCCGCCCGCCCAGTTTCTCCTCCCAGCTTGGCCCCGCCCGCCCAGCTTCCCCTCCCGAACCCGGCCCCGCCCGCCCAGTTTCTCCTCCCAGCTTGGCCCCGCCCGCCCAGCTTCCCCTCCCGAACCCGGCCCCGCCCGCCCAGCTTCTGCTAGCGAGCTCGGCCCCGCCGGCCCAGCTTCCCCTCCCAGCTTGGCCCCGCCCGCCCAGTTTCTCCTCCCGAGCTCGGCCCCGCCCGCCCCGCTTCCCCTCCCAGCTTGGCCCCGCCCGCCCCGCTTCCCATCCCGAGCGAGGCCCCGCCCGCCCAGTTTCTCCTCCCAGCTTGGCCCCGCCCGCCCAGCTTCCCCTCCCGAACCCGGCCCCGCCCGCCAAGCTTCTCCTAGCGAGCTCGGCCCCGCCCGCCCCGCTTCCCCTCCCAGCCAGGCCCCGCCCGCCCAGTTTCTCCTCCCGAGTCCGGCCCCGCCCGCCCCGCTTCCCCTCCCAGCCAGGCCCCGCCCGCCCAGCTTCCCCTCCCAGCTTGGCCCCGCCCGCCCAGCTTCCCATGGCGAGCGAGGCCCCGCCCGCCCAGTTTCTCCTCCCGAGCCCGGCCCCGCTTCCCCTCCCAGCTTGGCCCCGCCCGCCCAGTTTCTCCTCCCGAGCGAGGCCCCGCCCGCCCAGTTTCTCCTCCCGAGCGAGGCCCCGCCCGCCCAGCTTCCCCTCCCGAATCCGGCCCCGCCCGCCCATGTTCCCCTCCCAGCCAGGCCCCGCCCGCCCAGTTTGTCCACCCAGCTTGGCCCCGCCCGCCCAGCTTCCCCTCCCGATCCCGGCCCCGCCCGCCCATGTTCCCCTCCCAGCCAGGCCCCGCCCGCCCAGTTTCTCCTCCCAGCTTGGCCCCGCCCGCCCAGCTTCCCCTCCCGAGCCCGGCCCCGCCCGCCCAGCTTCCCCTCCAAGCCAGGCCCCGCCCGCCCCGCTTCCCCTCCCGAGTCCGGCCCCGCCCGCCCAGTTTCTCCTCCCAGCTTGGCCCCGCCCGCCCAGCTTCCCCTCCCGAACCCGGCCCCGCCCGCCCAGCTTCTGCTAGCGAGCTCGGCCCCGCCCGCCCAACTTCCCCTCCCAGCTTGGCCCCGCCCGCCCAGTTTCTCCTCCCAGCCAGGCCCCGCCCGCCCAGTTTCTCCTCCCGAGTCCGGCCCCGCCCGCCCCGCTTCCCCTCCCAGCCAGGCCCCGCCCGCCCAGCTTCCCCTCCCGAACCCGGCCCCGCCCGCCCAGCTTCTCCTCCCAGCTTAGCCCCGCCCGCCCAGTTTCTCCTCCCAGCACGGCCCCGCCCGCCCAGTTTCTGCTAGCGAGCTCGGCCCCGCCCGCCCAGCTTCCCCTCCCAGCTTGGCCCCGCCCGCCCAGTTTCTCCTCCCAGCCAGGCCCCGCCCGCCCAGTTTCTCCTCCCGAGTCCGGCCCCGCCCGCCCCGCTTCCCCTCCCAGCCAGGCCCCGCCCGCCCAGCTTCCCCTCCCGAACCCGGCCCCGCCTGCCCCGTTTCTCCTCCCAGCACGGCCCCGCCCGCCCAGTTTCTCCTCCCAGCCAGGCCCCGCCCGCCCAGCTTCCCCTCCCGAACCCGGCCCCGCCCGCCCAGCTTCTGCTAGCGAGCTCGGCCCCGCCCGCCCAGCTTCCCCTCCCAGCTTGGCCCCGCCCGCCCAGTTTCTCCTCCCAGCTTGGCCCCGCCCGCCCAGCTTCCCCTCCCGAACCCGGCCCCGCCCGCCCAGTTTCTCCTCCCAGCTTGGCCCCGCCCGCCCAGCTTCCCCTCCCGAACCCGGCCCCGCCCGCCCAGCTTCTGCTAGCGAGCTCGGCCCCGCCGGCCCAGCTTCCCCTCCCAGCTTGGCCCCGCCCGCCCAGTTTCTCCTCCCGAGCTCGGCCCCGCCCGCCCCGCTTCCCCTCCCAGCTTGGCCCCGCCCGCCCCGCTTCCCATCCCGAGCGAGGCCCCGCCCGCCCAGTTTCTCCTCCCAGCTTGGCCCCGCCCGCCCAGCTTCCCCTCCCGACTCCGGCCCGGCCCGGCCAGTTTCTCCTAGCGAGCTCGGCCCCGCCCGCCCCGCTTCCCCTCCCAGCCAGGCCCCGCCCGCCCAGTTTCTCCTCCCGAGTCCGGCCCCGCCCGCCCCGCTTCCCCTCCCAGCCAGGCCCCGCCCGCCCAGCTTCCCCTCCCAGCTTGGCCCCGCCCGCCCAGCTTCCCCTGGCGAGCGAGGCCCCGCCCGCCCAGTTTCTCCTCCCAGCTTGGCCCCGCCCGCCCAGCTTCCCCTCCCGAGTCCGGCCCCGCCCGCCCAGTTTCTCCTCCCGAGCGAGGCCCCGCCCGCCCAGCTTCCCCTCCCAGCTTGGCCCCGCCCGCCCAGTTTCTCCTCCCGAGCGAGGCCCCGCCCGCCCAGATTCCCCTCCCGACCCCGGCCCCGCCACCCAGTTTCTCCTCCCAGCTTGGCCCCGCCCGCCCAGCTTCCCCTCCCGAGTCCGGCCCCGCCCGCCCAGTTTCTCCTCCCGAGCCCGGCCCCGCCCGCTCCGCTTCCCCTCCCAGCCATGCCCCGCCCGCCCAGTTTCTCCTCCCGAGTCCGGCCCCGCCCGCCCAGTTTCTCCTCCCGAGCCCGGCCCCGCCTGCCCCGTTTCCCCTCCCAGCTTGGCCCCGCCCGCCCAGTTTCTCCTCCCAGCTTGGCCCCGCCCGCCCCGCTTCCCCTCCCAGCTTGGCCCCGCCCGCCCAGCTTCCCCTCCCAAACCTGGCCCCGCCCGCCCCGTTTCTCCTCCCAGCTTGGCCCCGCCCGCCCCGCTTCCCTTCCCGAACCCGGCCCCGCCCGCCCCGCTTCCCCTCCCAGCTTGGCCCCGCCCGCCTCGCTTCCCCTCCCGAACCCGGCCCCGCCCGCCAAGCTTCTCCTAGCGAGCCCGGCCCCGCCCGCCCAGCTTCCCCTCCCAGCCAGGCCCCGCCCGCCCAGCTTCCCCTCCCAGCTTGGCCCCGCCAGCCCAGCTTCCCATCCCGAGCGAGGCCCCGCCCGCCCAGTTTCTCCTCCCAGCTTGGCCCCGCCCGCCCCGCTTCCCCTCCCAGCTTGGCCCCGCCCGCCCCGCCTCCCCTCCCGAACCCCGCCCCGCCCCCCAAGCTTCTCCTAGCGAGCCTGGCCCCGCCCGCCCAGCTTCCCCTCCCAGCCAGGCCCCGCCCGCCCAGTTTCTCCTCCCGAGCCCGGCTCCGGCCGCCCCGCTTCCCCTCCCAGCCAGGCCCCGCCCGCCCAGCTTCCGCTCCCGAACCCGGCCCCGCCCGCCCCGCTTCCCCTCCCAGCCAGGCCCCGCCCGCCCAGTTTCTCCTCCCAGCACGGCCCCGCCCACCCAGCTTCCCCTCCCAGATTGGCCCCGCCCGCCCAGCTTCCCCTCCCGAGTCCGGCCCCGCCTGCCCAGTTTCTCCTCCCGAGCGAGGCCCCGCCCGCCCAGCTTCCCCTCCCGAACCCGGCCCCGCCCGCCCAGTTTCTCCTCCCGAGCGAGGCCCCGCCCGCCCAGCTTCCCCTCCCGACTCCGGCCCCGCCCGCCCAGTTTCTCCTCCCGAGCGAGGCCCCGCCCGCCCAGCTTCCCCTCCCAGCTTGGCCCCGCCCGCCCAGTTTCTCCTCCCGAACCCGGCCCCGCCCGCCCAGCTTCTGCAAGCGAACTCGGCCCCGCCCGCCCCGCTTCCCGTCCCAGCTTGGCCCCGCCCGCCCCGCTTCCCATCCCGAGTCCGGCCCCGCCCGCCCAGTTTCTCCTCCCGAGCTTGGCCCCGCCCGCCCAGCTTCCCATCCCGAGTGAGGCCCCGCCCGCCCAGTTTCTCCTCCCAGCTTGGCCCCGCCCGCCCAGCTTCCCCTCCCGAACCCGGCCCCGCCCGCCCAGCTTCTGCTAGCGAGCTCGGCCCCGCCCGCCCAGCTTCTGCTAGCGAGCTCGGCCCCGCCGGCCCAGCTTCCCCTCCCAGCTTGGCCCCGCCCGCCCAGTTTCTCCTCCCGAGCTCGGCCCCGCCCGCCCCGCTTCCCCTCCCAGCTTGGCCCCGCCCGCCCCGCTTCCCATCCCGAGCGAGGCCCCGCCCGCCCAGTTTCTCCTCCCAGCTTGGCCCCGCCCGCCCAGCTTCCCCTCCCGAACCCGGCCCCACCCGCCAAGCTTCTCCTAGCGAGCTCGGCCCCGCCCGCCCCGCTTCCCCTCCCAGCCAGGCACCGCCCGCCCAGTTTCTCCTCCCGAGTCCGGCCCCGCCCGCCCCGCTTCCCCTCCCAGCCAGGCCCCGCCCGCCCAGTTTCTCCTCCCGAGTCCGGCCCCGCCCGCCCCGCTTACCCTCCCAGCCAGGCCCCGCCCGCCCAGCTTCCCCTCCCAGCTTGGCCCCGCCCACCCAGCTTCCCATGGCGAGCGAGGCCCCGCCCGCCCAGTTTCTCCTCCCAGCTTGGCCCCGCCCGCCCAGCTTCCCCTCCCGAGTCCGGCCCCGCCCGCCCCGCTTCCCCTCCCAGCCAGGCCCCGCCCGCCCAGCTTCCCCTCCCGAACCCGGCCCCGCCCGCCCAGTTTCTCCTCCCAGCACGGCCCCGCCCGCCCAGTTTCTCCTCCCAGCCAGGCCCCGCCCGCCCAGCTTCCCCTCCCGAACCCGGCCCCGCCCGCCCAGCTTCTGCTAGCGAGCTCGGCCCCGCCCGCCCAGCTTCCCCTCCCAGCTTGGCCCCGCCCGCCCAGTTTCTCCTCCCAGCAGGGCCCCGCCCACCCAGCTTCCCCTCCCAGCGTGGCCCCGCCCGCCCAGTTTCTCCTCCCGAGTGCGGCCCCGCCCGCCCCGCTTCTCCTCCCGAGTCCGGCCCCGCCCGCCCCGCTTCCCCTCCCAGCTTGGCCCCGCCCGCCCAGCTTCCCCTCCCAGCCAGGCCCCGCCCGCCCAGTTTCTCCTCCCGAGCCCGGCCCCGCCCGCTCCGCTTCCCCTCCCAGCCAGGCCCCGCCCGCCCAGTTTCTCCTCTCGAGTCCGGCCCCGCTTCCCCTCCCAGCTTGGCCCCGCCCGCCCAGTTTCTCCTCCCGAGCGAGGCCCCGCCCGCCCAGTTTCTCCTCCCGAGCGAGGCCCCGCCCGCCCAGCTTCCCCTCCCGAATCCGGCCCCGCCCGCCCATGTTCCCCTCCCAGCCAGGCCCCGCCCGCCCAGTTTCTCCACTCAGCTTGGCCCCGCCCGCCCAGCTTCCCCTCCCGATCCCGGCCCCGCCCGCCCATGTTCCCCTCCCAGCCAGGCCCCGCCCGCCCAGTTTCTCCTCCCAGCTTGGCCCCGCCCGCCCAGCTTCCCCTCCCGAACCCGGCCCCGCCCGCCAAGCTTCTCCTAGCGAGCCCGGCCCCGCCCGCCCAGCTTCCCCTCCAAGCCAGGCCCCGCCCGCCCAGTTTCTCCTCCCAGCTTGGCCCCGCCCGCCCAGCTTCCCCTCCCGAACCCGGCCCCGCCCGCCCAGTTTCTCCTCCCGAGTCCGGCCCCGCCCGCCCCGCTTCCCCTCCCAGCCAGGCCCCGCCCGCCCAGCTTCCCCTCCCGAACCCGGCCCCGCCCGCCCAGCTTCTCCTCCCAGCTTAGCCCCGCCCGCCCAGTTTCTCCTCCCAGCACGGCCCCGCCCGCCCAGTTTCTGCTAGCGAGCTCGGCCCCGCCCGCCCAGCTTCCCCTCCCAGCTTGGCCCCGCCCGCCCAGTTTCTCCTCCCAGCCAGGCCCCGCCCGCCCAGTTTCTCCTCCCGAGTCCGGCCCCGCCCGCCCCGCTTCCCCTCCCAGCCAGGCCCCGCCCGCCCAGCTTCCCCTCCCGAACCCGGCCCCGCCCGCCCAGTTTCTCCTCCCAGCACGGCCCCGCCCGCCCAGTTTCTCCTCCCAGCCGGGCCCCGCCCGCCCAGCTTCCCCTCCCGAACCCGGCCCCGCCCGCCCAGCTTCTGCTAGCGAGCTCGGCCCCGCCCGCCCAGCTTCCCCTCCCAGCTTGGCCCCGCCGGCCCAGTTTCTCCTCCCAGCTTGGCCCCGCCCGCCCAGCTTCCCCTCCCGAACCCGGCCCCGCCCGCCAAGCTTCTCCTCCCAGCTTAGCCCCGCCCGCCCAGTTTCTCCTCCCGAGTCCGGCCCCGCCCGCCCAGTTTCTCCTCCCGAGCCCGGCCCCGCCCGCCCCGCTTCCCCTCCCAGCTTGGCCCCGCCCGCCCAGTTTCTCCTCCCGAGCGAGGCCCCGCCCGCCCAGTTTCTCCTCCCAGCTTGGCCCCGCCCGCCCCGCTTCCCCTCCCGAATCCGGCCCCGCCCGCCCCGCTTCCCTTCCCAGCTTGGCCCCGCCCGCCCCGCTTCCCTTCCCAGCTTGGCCCCGCCCGCCCCGCTCCCCCTCCCAGCTTAGCCCCGCCCGCCCAGTTTCTCCTCCCGAGCGAGGCCCCGCCCGCCAAGCTTCCCCTCCCGACCCCGGCCCCGCCACCCAGTTTCTCCTCCCAGCTTGGCCCCGCCCGCCCAGCTTCCCCTCCCGAGTCCGGCCCCGCCCGCCCAGTTTCTCCTCCCGAACCCGGCCCCGCCCGCCCAGCTTCCCCTCCCGACTCCGGCCCCGCCCGCCAAGCTTCTCCTAGCGAGCCCGGCCCCGCCCGCCCAGCTTCCCCTCCCAGCCAGTCCCCGCCCGCCCAGTTTCTCCTCCCGAGCCCGGCCCCGCCCGCTCCGCTTCCCCTCCCAGCCAGGCCCCGCCCGCCCAGTTTCTCCTCCCGAGTCCGGCCCCGCCCGCCCAGTTTCTCCTCCCGAGCCCGGCCCCGCCCGCCCCGCTTCCCCTCCCAGCTTGGCCCCGCCCGCCCCGCTTCCCTTCCCAGCTTGGCCCCGCCCGCCCCGCTTCCCCTCCCAGCTTAGCCCCGCCCGCCCAGTTTCTCCTCCCGAGCGAGGCCCCGCCCGCCAAGCTTCCCCTCCCGACCCCGGCCCCGCCACCCAGTTTCTCCTCCCAGCTTGGCCCCGCCCGCCCAGCTTCCCCTCCCGAACCCGGCCCCGCCCGCCAAGCTTCTCCTAGCGAGCTCCGCCCCGCCCGCCCCGCTTCCCCTCCCAGCCAGGCCCCGCCCGCCCAGCTTCCCCTCCCAGCTTGGCCCCGCCCGCCCAGCTTCCCATGGCGAGCGAGGCCCCGCCCGCCCAGTTTCTCCTCCCGAGTCCGGCCCCCCCCGCCCCGCTTCCCCTCCCAGCCAGGCCCCGCCCGCCCAGCTTCCCCTCCCAGCTTGGCCCCGCCCGCCCAGCTTCCCATGGCGAGCGAGGCCCCGCCCGCCCAGTTTCTCCTCCCAGCTTGGCCCCGCCCGCCCAGCTTCCCCTCCCGAGTCCGGCCCCGCCCGCCCAGTTTCTCCTCCCGAGCCCGGCCCCGCCCGCTCCGCTTCCCCTCCCAGCCAGGCCCCGTTCGCCCAGTTTCTCCTCTCGAGTCCGGCCCCGCTTCCCCTCCCAGCTTGGCCCCGCCCGCCCAGTTTCTCCTCCCGAGCGAGGCCCCGCCCGCCCAGTTTCTCCTCCCGAGCGAGGCCCCGCCCGCCCAGCTTCCCCTCCCGAATCCGGCCCCGCCCGCCCATGTTCCCCTCCCAGCCAGGCCCCGCCCGCCCAGTTTCTCCACTCAGCTTGGCCCCGCCCGCCCAGCTTCCCCTCCCGATCCCGGCCCCGCCCGCCCATGTTCCCCTCCCAGCCAGGCCCCGCCCGCCCAGTTTCTCCTCCCAGCTTGGCCCCGCCCGCCCAGCTTCCCCTCCCGAACCCGGCCCCGCCCGCCAAGCTTCTCCTAGCGAGCCCGGCCCCGCCCGCCCAGCTTCCCCTCCAAGCCAGGCCCCGCCCGCCCCGCTTCCCCTCCCGAGTCCGGCCCCGCCCGCCCAGTTTCTCCTCCCAGCTTGGCCCCGCCCGCCCAGCTTCCCCTCCCGAACCCGGCCCCGCCCGCCCAGCTTCTGCTAGCGAGCTCGGCCCCGCCCGCCCAACTTCCCCTCCCAGCTTGGCCCCGCCCGCCCAGTTTCTCCTCCCAGCCAGGCCCCGCCCGCCCAGTTTCTCCTCCCGAGTCCGGCCCCGCCCGCCCCGCTTCCCCTCCCAGCCAGGCCCCGCCCGCCCAGCTTCCCCTCCCGAACCCGGCCCCGCCCGCCCAGCTTCTCCTCCCAGCTTAGCCCCGCCCGCCCAGTTTCTCCTCCCAGCACGGCCCCGCCCGCCCAGTTTCTGCTAGCGAGCTCGGCCCCGCCCGCCCAGCTTCCCCTCCCAGCTTGGCCCCGCCCGCCCAGTTTCTCCTCCCAGCCAGGCCCCGCCCGCCCAGTTTCTCCTCCCGAGTCCGGCCCCGCCCGCCCCGCTTCCCCTCCCAGCCAGGCCCCGCCCGCCCAGCTTCCCCTCCCGAACCCGGCCCCGCCCGCCCAGTTTCTCCTCCCAGCACGGCCCCGCCCGCCCAGTTTCTCCTCCCAGCCAGGCCCCGCCCGCCCAGCTTCCCCTCCCGAACCCGGCCCGGCCCGCCCAGCTTCTGCTAGCGAGCTCGGCCCCGCCCGCCCAGCTTCCCCTCCCAGCTTGGCCCCGCCGGCCCAGTTTCTCCTCCCAGCTTGGCCCCGCCCGCCCAGCTTCCCCTCCCGAACCCGGCCCCGCCCGCCAAGCTTCTCCTCCCAGCTTAGCCCCGCCCGCCCAGTTTCTCCTCCCGAGTCCGGCCCCGCCCGCCCAGTTTCTCCTCCCGAGCCCGGCCCCGCCCGCCCCGCTTCCCCTCCCAGCTTGGCCCCGCCCGCCCAGTTTCTCCTCCCGAGCGAGGCCCCGCCCGCCCAGTTTCTCCTCCCAGCTTGGCCCCGCCCGCCCCGCTTCCCCTCCCGAATCCGGCCCCGCCCGCCCCGCTTCCCTTCCCAGCTTGGCCCCGCCCGCCCCGCTTCCCTTCCCAGCTTGGCCCCGCCCGCCCCGCTCCCCCTCCCAGCTTAGCCCCGCCCGCCCAGTTTCTCCTCCCGAGCGAGGCCCCGCCCGCCAAGCTTCCCCTCCCGACCCCGGCCCCGCCACCCAGTTTCTCCTCCCAGCTTGGACCCGCCCGCCCAGCTTCCCCTCCCGAGTCCGGCCCCGCCCGCCCAGTTTCTCCTCCCGAACCCGGCCCCGCCCGCCCAGCTTCCCCTCCCGACTCCGGCCCCGCCCGCCAAGCTTCTCCTAGCGAGCCCGGCCCCGCCCGCCCAGCTTCCCCTCCCAGCCAGTCCCCGCCCGCCCAGTTTCTCCTCCCGAGCCCGGCCCCGCCCGCTCCGCTTCCCCTCCCAGCCAGGCCCCGCCCGCCCAGTTTCTCCTCCCGAGTCCGGCCCCGCCCGCCCAGTTTCTCCTCCCGAGCCCGGCCCCGCCCGCCCCGCTTCCCCTCCCAGCTTGGCCCCGCCCGCCCCGCTTCCCTTCCCAGCTTGGCCCCGCCCGCCCCGCTTCCCCTCCCAGCTTAGCCCCGCCCGCCCAGTTTCTCCTCCCGAGCGAGGCCCCGCCCGCCAAGCTTCCCCTCCCGACCCCGGCCCCGCCACCCAGTTTCTCCTCCCAGCTTGGCCCCGCCCGCCCAGCTTCCCCTCCCGAACCCGGCCCCGCCCGCCAAGCTTCTCCTAGCGAGCTCCGCCCCGCCCGCCCCGCTTCCCCTCCCAGCCAGGCCCCGCCCGCCCAGCTTCCCCTCCCAGCTTGGCCCCGCCCGCCCAGCTTCCCATGGCGAGCGAGGCCCCGCCCGCCCAGTTTCTCCTCCCAGTCCGGCCCCCCCCGCCCCGCTTCCCCTCCCAGCCAGGCCCCGCCCGCCCAGCTTCCCCTCCCAGCTTGGCCCCGCCCGCCCAGCTTCCCATGGCGAGCGAGGCCCCGCCCGCCCAGTTTCTCCTCCCAGCTTGGCCCCGCCCGCCCAGCTTCCCCTCCCGAGTCCGGCCCCGCCCGCCCAGTTTCTCCTCCCGAGTCCGGCCCCGCCCGCCCCGCTTCCCCTCCCAGCCAGGCCCCGCCCGCCCAGCTTCCCCTCCCGAACCCGGCCCCGCCCGCCCAGTTTCTCCTCCCAGCACGGCCCCGCCCGCCCAGTTTCTCCTCCCAGCCAGGCCCCGCCCGCCCAGCTTCCCCTCCCGAACCCGGCCCCGCCCGCCCAGCTTCTGCTAGCGAGCTCGGCCCCGCCCGCCCAGCTTCCCCTCCCAGCTTGGCCCCGCCCGCCCAGTTTCTCCTCCCAGCACGGCCCCGCCCACCCAGCTTCCCCTCCCAGCGTGGCCCCGCCCGCCCAGTTTCTCCTCCCGAGTGCGGCCCCGCCCGCCCCGCTTCTCCTCCCGAGTCCGGCCCCGCCCGCCCAGCTTCCCCTCCCAGCCAGGCCCCGCCCGCCCAGTTTCTCCTCCCGAGCCCGGCCCCGCCCGCTCCGCTTCCCCTCCCAGCCAGGCCCCGCCCGCCCAGTTTCTCCTCTCGAGTCCGGCCCCGCCCGCCCAGTTTCTCCTCCCGAGCCCGGCCCCGCTTCCCCTCCCAGCTTGGCCCCGCCCGCCCAGTTTCTCCTCCCGAGCGAGGCCCCGCCCGCCCAGTTTCTCCTCCCGAGCGAGGCCCCGCCCGCCCAGCTTCCCCTCCCGAATCCGGCCCCGCCCGCCCATGTTCCCCTCCCAGCCAGGCCCCGCCCGCCCAGTTTCTCCACTCAGCTTGGCCCCGCCCGCCCAGCTTCCCCTCCCGATCCCGGCCCCGCCCGCCCATGTTCCCCTCCCAGCCAGGCCCCGCCCGCCCAGTTTCTCCTCCCAGCTTGGCCCCGCCCGCCCAGCTTCCCCTCCCGAACCCGGCCCCGCCCGCCAAGCTTCTCCTAGCGAGCCCGGCCCCCCCCGCCCAGCTTCCCCTCCAAGCCAGGCCCCGCCCGCCCCGCTTCCCCTCCCGAGTCCGGCCCCGCCCGCCCAGTTTCTCCTCCCAGCTTGGCCCCGCCCGCCCAGCTTCCCCTCCCGAACCCGGCCCCGCCCGCCCAGCTTCTGCTAGCGAGCTCGGCCCCGCCCGCCCAACTTCCCCTCCCAGCTTGGCCCCGCCCGCCCAGTTTCTCCTCCCAGCCAGGCCCCGCCCGCCCAGTTTCTCCTCCCGAGTCCGGCCCCGCCCGCCCCGTTTCTCCTCCCGAGCCCCCCCCCGCCCGCCCCGCTTCCCCTCCCAGCTTGGCCCCGCCCGCCCAGTTTCTCCTCCCGAGCGAGGCCCCGCCCGCCCCGCTTCCCCTCCCAGCTTGGCCCCGCCCGCCCCGCTTCCCCTCCCAGCTTGGCCCCGCCCGCCCCGCTTCCCCTCCCGAACCCGGCCCCGCCCGCCAAACTTCTCCTAGCGAGCCCGGCCCCGCCCGCCCAGCTTCCCCTCCCAGCCAGGCCCCGCCCGCCCAGTTTCTCCTCCCGAGCCCGGCTCCGGCCGCCCCGCTTCCCCTCCCAGCCTGGCCCCGCCCGCCCAGTTTCTCCTCCCAGCACGGCCCCGCCCGCCCAGCTTCCCCTCCCGATCCCGGCCCCGCCCGCCCATGTTCCCCTCCCAGCCAGGCCCCGCCCGCCCAGTTTCTCCTCCCGAGCTCGGCCCCGCCCGCCCCACTTCCCCTCCCAGCTTGGCCCCGCCCGCCCCGCTTCCCAACCCGAGTCCGGCCCCGCCCGCCCAGTTTCTCCTCCCGATCCCGGCCCCGCCCGCCCATGTTCCCCTCCCAGCCAGGCCCCGCCCGCCCAGTTTCTCCTCCCGAGCTCGGCCCCGCCCGCCCCACTTCCCCTCCCAGCTTGGCCCCGCCCGCCCCGCTTCCCATCCCGAGTCCGGCCCCGCCCGCCCAGTTTCTCCTCCCGAGCTTGGCCCCGCCCGCCCAGCTTCCCATCCCGAGCGAGGCCCCGCCCGCCCAGTTTCTCCTCCCAGCTTGGCCCCGCCCGCCCCGCTTCCCATCCCGAGCGAGGCCCCGCCCGCCCAGTTTCTCCTCCCAGCTTGGCCCCGCCCGCCCAGCTTCCCCTCCCAGCCAGGCCCCGCCCGCCCAGCTTCCCCCCCGAACCCGGCCCCGCCCGCCCAGCTTCTGCTAGCGAGCTCGGCCCCGCCCGCCCAGCTTCCCCTCCCAGCTTGGCCCCGCCCGCCCAGTTTCTCCTCCCAGCACGGCCCCGCCCACCCAGCTTCCCCTCCCAGCGTGGCCCCGCCCGCCCAGTTTCTCCTCCCGAGTGCGGCCCCGCCCGCCCCGCTTCTCCTCCCGAGTCCGGCCCCGCCCGCCCAGTTTCTCCTCCCGAGCCCGGCCCCGCCCGCTCCGCTTCCCCTCCCAGCCAGGCCCCGCCCGCCCAGTTTCTCCTCCCGAGCCCGGCCCCGCTTCCCCTCCCAGCTTGGCCCCGCCCGCCCAGTTTCTCCTCCCGAGCGAGGCCCCGCCCGCCCAGTTTCTCCTCCTGAGCGAGGCCCCGCCCGCCCAGCTTCCCCTCCCGAATCCGGCCCCGCCCGCCCATGTTCCCCTCCCAGCCAGGCCCCGCCCGCCCAGTTTCTCCACCCAGCTTGGCCCCGCCCGCCCAGCTTCCCCTCCCGATCCCGGCCCCGCCCGCCCATGTTCCCCTCCCAGCCAGGCCCCGCCCGCCCAGTTTCTCCTCCCAGCTTGGCCCCGCCCGCCCAGCTTCCCCTCCCGAACCCGGCCCCGCCCGCCAAGCTTCTCCTAGCGAGCCCGGCCCCGCCCGCCCAGCTTCCCCTCCAAGCCAGGCCCCGCCCGCCCCGCTTCCCCTCCCGAGTCCGGCCCCGCCCGCCCAGTTTCTCCTCCCAGCTTGGCCCCGCCCGCCCAGCTTCCCCTCCCGAACCCGGCCCCGCCCGCCCAGCTTCTGCTAGCGAGCTCGGCCCCGCCCGCCCAACTTCCCCTCCCAGCTTGGCCCCGCCCGCCCAGTTTCTCCTCCCAGCCAGGCCCCGCCCGCCCAGTTTCTCCTCCCAGCACGGCCCCGCCCGCCCAGTTTCTCCTCCCAGCCAGGCCCCGCCCGCCCAGCTTCCCCTCCCGAACCCGGCCCCGCCCGCCCAGCTTCTGCTAGCGAGCTCGGCCCCGCCCGCCCAGCTTCCCCTCCCAGCTTGGCCCCGCCCGCCCAGTTTCTCCTCCCAGCACGGCCCCGCCCACCCAGCTTCCCCTCCCAGCGTGGCCCCGCCCGCCCAGTTTCTCCTCCCGAGTGCGGCCCCGCCCGCCCCGCTTCTCCTCCCGAGTCCGGCCCCGCCCGCCCCGCTTCCCCTCCCAGCTTGGCCCCGCCCGCCCAGCTTCCCCTCCCAGCCAGGCCCCGCCCGCCCAGTTTCTCCTCCCGAGCCCGGCCCCGCCCGCTCCGCTTCCCCTCCCAGCCAGGCCCCGCCCGCCCAGTTTCTCCTCTCGAGTCCGGCCCCGCCCGCCCAGTTTCTCCTCCCGAGCCCGGCCCCGCTTCCCCTCCCAGCTTGGCCCCGCCCGCCCAGTTTCTCCTCCCGAGCGAGGCCCCGCCCGCCCAGTTTCTCCTCCCGAGCGAGGCCCCGCCCGCCCAGCTTCCCCTCCCGAATCCGGCCCCGCCCGCCCATGTTCCCCTCCCAGCCAGGCCCCGCCCGCCCAGTTTCTCCACCCAGCTTGGCCCCGCCCGCCCAGCTTCCCCTCCCGATCCCGGCCCCGCCCGCCCATGTTCCCCTCCCAGCCAGGCCCCGCCCGCCCAGTTTCTCCTCCCAGCTTGGCCCCGCCCGCCCAGCTTCCCCTCCCGAACCCGGCCCCGCCCGCCAAGCTTCTCCTAGCGAGCCCGGCCCCGCCCGCCCAGCTTCCCCTCCAAGCCAGGCCCCGCCCGCCCCGCTTCCCCTCCCGAGTCCGGCCCCGGCCGCCCAGTTTCTCCTCCCAGCTTGGCCCCGCCCGCCCAGCTTCCCCTCCCGAACCCGGCCCCGCCCGCCCAGCTTCTGCTAGCGAGCTCGGCCCCGCCCGCCCAACTTCCCCTCCCAGCTTGGCCCCGCCCGCCCAGTTTCTCCTCCCAGCCAGGCCCCGCCCGCCCAGTTTCTCCTCCCGAGTCCGGCCCGGCCCGCCCCGCTTCCCCTCCCAGCCAGGCCCCGCCCGCCCAGCTTCCCCTCCCGAACCCGGCCCCGCCCGCCCAGCTTCTCCTCCCAGCTTAGCCCCGCCCGCCCAGTTTCTCCTCCCAGCACGGCCCCGCCCGCCCAGTTTCTGCTAGCGAGCTCGGCCCCGCCCGCCCAGCTTCCCCTCCCAGCTTGGCCCCGCCCGCCCAGTTTCTCCTCCCAGCCAGGCCCCGCCCGCCCAGTTTCTCCTCCCGAGTCCGGCCCCGCCCGCCCCGCTTCCCCTCCCAGCCAGGCCCCGCCCGCCCAGCTTCCCCTCCCGAACCCGGCCCCGCCCGCCCAGTTTCTCCTCCCAGCACGGCCCCGCCCGCCCAGTTTCTCCTCCCAGCCAGGCCCCGCCCGCCCAGCTTCCCCTCCCGAACCCGGCCCCGCCCGCCCAGCTTCTGCTAGCGAGCTCGGCCCCGCCCGCCCAGCTTCCCCTCCCAGCTTGGCCCCGCCCGCCCAGTTTCTCCTCCCAGCTTGGCCCCGCCCGCCCAGCTTCCCCTCCCGAACCCGGCCCCCCCGCCCAGTTTCTCCTCCCAGCTTGGCCCCGCCCGCCCAGCTTCCCCTCCCGAACCCGGCCCCGCCCGCCCAGCTTCTGCTAGCGAGCTCGGCCCCGCCGGCCCAGCTTCCCCTCCCAGCTTGGCCCCGCCCGCCCAGTTTCTCCTCCCGAGCTCGGCCCCGCCCGCCCCGCTTCCCCTCCCAGCTTGGCCCCGCCCGCCCCGCTTCCCATCCCGAGCGAGGCCCCGCCCGCCCAGTTTCTCCTCCCAGCTTGGCCCCGCCCGCCCAGCTTCCCCTCCCGAACCCGGCCCCGCCCGCCAAGCTTCTCCTAGCGAGCTCGGCCCCGCCCGCCCCGCTTCCCCTCCCAGCCAGGCCCCGCCCGCCCAGTTTCTCCTCCCGAGTCCGGCCCCGCCCGCCCCGCTTCCCCTCCCAGCCAGGCCCCGCCCGCCCAGCTTCCCCTCCCAGCTTGGCCCCGCCCGCCCAGCTTCCCATGGCGAGCGAGGCCCCGCCCGCCCAGTTTCTCCTCCCAGCTTGGCCCTGCCCGCCCAGCTTCCCCTCCCGAGTCCGGCCCCGCCCGCCCAGTTTCTCCTCCCGAGCGAGGCCCCGCCCGCCCAGCTTCCCCTCCCAGCTTGGCCCCGCCCGCCCAGTTTCTCCTCCCGAGTGAGGCCCCGCCCGCCCAGATTCCCCTCCCGACCCCGGCCCGGCCACCCAGTTTCTCCTCCCAGCTTGGCCCCGCCCGCCCAGCTTCCCCTCCCGAGTCCGGCCCCGCCCGCCCAGTTTCTCCTCCCGAGCCCGGCCCCGCCCGCTCCGCTTCCCCTCCCAGCCATGCCCCGCCCGCCCAGTTTCTCCTCCCGAGTCCGGCCCCGCCCGCCCAGTTTCTCCTCCCGAGCCCGGCCCCGCCTGCCCCGCTTCCCCTCCCAGCTTGGCCCCGCCCGCCCAGTTTCTCCTCCCGAGCGAGGCCCCGCCCGCCCAGTTTCTCCTCCCAGCTTGGCCCCGCCCGCCCCGCTTCCCCTCCCAGCTTGGCCCCGCCCGCCCAGCTTCCCCTCCCAAACCTGGCCCCGCCCGCCCCGTTTCTCCTCCCAGCTTGGCCCCGCCCGCCCCGCTTCCCTTCCCGAACCCGGCCCCGCCCGCCCCGCTTCCCCTCCCAGCTTGGCCCCGCCCGCCTCGCTTCCCCTCCCGAACCCGGCCCCGCCCGCCAAACTTCTCCTAGCGAGCCCGGCCCCGCCCGCCCAGCTTCCCCTCCCAGCCAGGCCCCGCCCGCCCAGCTTCCCCTCCCAGCTTGGCCCCGCCCGCCCAGCTTCCCATCCCGAGCGAGGCCCCGCCCGCCCAGTTTCTCCTCCCAGCTTGGCCCCGCCCGCCCCGCTTCCCCTCCCAGCTTGGCCCCGCCCGCCCCGCTTCCCCTCCCGAACCCTGCCCCGCCCCCCAAGCTTCTCCTAGCGAGCCTGGCCCCGCCCGCCCAGCTTCCCTCCCAGCCAGGCCCCGCCCGCCCAGTTTCTCCTCCCGAGCCCGGCTCCGGCTGCCCCGCTTCCCCTCCCAGCCAGGCCCCGCCCGCCCAGCTTCTCCTCCCAGCTTAGCCCCGCCCGCCCAGTTTCTCCTCCAGCACGGCCCCGCCCACCCAGCTTCCCCTCCCGAACCCGGCCCCGCCCGCCCAGCTTCCCCTCCCGAGTCCGGCCCCGCCTGCCCAGTTTCTCCTCCCAGCTTGGCCCCGCCCGCCCCGCTTCCCTTCCCGAACCCGGCCCCGCCCGCCCCGCTTCCCCTCCCAGCTTGGCCCCGCCCGCCTCGCTTCCCCTCCCGAACCCGGCCCCGCCCGCCAAGCTTCTCCTAGCGAGCCCGGCCCCGCCCGCCCAGCTTCCCCTCCCAGCCAGGCCCCGCCCGCCCAGCTTCCCCTCCCAGCTTGGCCCGCCCGCCCAGCTTCCCATCCCGAGCGAGGCCCCGCCCGCCCAGTTTCTCCTCCCAGCTTGGCCCCGCCCGCCCGCTTCCCCTCCCAGCTTGGCCCCGCCCGCCCCGCTTCCCCTCCCGAACCCTGCCCCGCCCCCCAAGCTTCTCCTAGCGAGCCTGGCCCCGCCCGCCCAGCTTCCCCTCCCAGCCAGGCCCCGCCCGCCCAGTTTCTCCTCCCGAGCCCGGCTCCGGCCGCCCCGCTTCCCCTCCCAGCCAGGCCCCGCCCGCCCAGCTTCCGCTCCCGAACCCGGCCCCGCCCGCCCCGCTTCCCCTCCCAGCCAGGCCCCGCCCGCCCAGTTTCTCCTCCCAGCACGGCCCCGCCCACCAGCTTCCCCTCCCAGATTGGCCCCGCCCGCCCAGCTTCCCCTCCCGAGTCCGGCCCCGCCTGCCCAGTTTCTCCTCCCGAGCGAGGCCCCGCCCGCCCAGCTTCCCCTCCCGAACCCGGCCCCGCCCGCCCAGTTTCTCCTCCCGAGCGAGGCCCCGCCCGCCCAGCTTCCCCTCCCGACTCCGGCCCCGCCCGCCCAGTTTCTCCTCCCGAGCGAGGCCCCGCCCGCCCAGCTTCCCCTCCCAGCTTGGCCCCGCCCGCCCAGTTTCTCCTCCCGAACCCGGCCCCGCCCGCCCAGCTTCTGCAAGCGAACTCGGCCCCGCCCGCCCCGCTTCCCGTCCCAGCTTGGCCCCGCCCGCCCCGCTTCCCATCCCGAGTCCGGCCCCGCCCGCCCAGTTTCTCCTCCCGAGCTTGGCCCCGCCCGCCCAGCTTCCCATCCCGAGCGAGGCCCCGCCCGCCCAGTTTCTCCTCCCAGCTTGGCCCCGCCCGCCCAGCTTCCCCTCCCGAACCCGGCCCCGCCCGCCCAGCTTCTGCTAGCGAGCTCGGCCCGCCCGCCCAGCTTCTGCTAGCGAGCTCGGCCCCGCCGGCCCAGCTTCCCCTCCCAGCTTGGCCCCGCCCGCCCAGTTTCTCCTCCCGAGCTCGGCCCCGCCCGCCCCGCTTCCCTTCCCAGCTTGGCCCCGCCCGCCCCGCTTCCCATCCCGAGCGAGGCCCCGCCCGCCCAGTTTCTCCTCCCAGCTTGGCCCCGCCCGCCCAGCTTCCCCTCCCGAACCCGGCCCCGCCCGCCAAGCTTCTCCTAGCGAGCTCGGCCCCGCCCGCCCCGCTTCCCCTCCCAGCCAGGCACCGCCCGCCCAGTTTCTCCTCCCGAGTCCGGCCCCGCCCGCCCCGCTTCCCCTCCCAGCCAGGCCCCGCCGCCCAGTTTCTCCTCCCGAGTCCGGCCCCGCCCGCCCCGCTTACCCTCCCAGCCAGGCCCCGCCCGCCCAGCTTCCCCTCCCAGCTTGGCCCCGCCCACCCAGCTTCCCATGGCGAGCGAGGCCCCGCCCGCCCAGTTTCTCCTCCCAGCTTGGCCCCGCCCGCCCAGCTTCCCCTCCCGAGTCCGGCCCGCCCGCCCCGCTTCCCCTCCCAGCCAGGCCCCGCCCGCCCAGCTTCCCCTCCCGAACCCGGCCCCGCCCGCCCAGTTTCTCCTCCCAGCACGGCCCCGCCCGCCCAGTTTCTCCTCCCAGCCAGGCCCCGCCCGCCCCAGCTTCCCCTCCCGAACCCGGCCCCGCCCGCCCAGCTTCTGCTAGCGAGCTCGGCCCCGCCCGCCCAGCTTCCCTCCCAGCTTGGCCCCGCCCGCCCAGTTTCTCCTCCCAGCAGGGCCCCGCCCACCCAGCTTCCCCTCCCAGCGTGGCCCCGCCCGCCCAGTTTCTCCTCCCGAGTGCGGCCCCGCCCGCCCCGCTTCTCCTCCCGAGTCCGGCCCCGCCCGCCCCGCTTCCCCTCCCAGCTTGGCCCCGCCCGCCCAGCTTCCCCTCCCAGCCAGGCCCCGCCCGCCCAGTTTCTCCTCCGAGCCCGGCCCCGCCCGCTCCGCTTCCCCTCCCAGCCAGGCCCCGCCCGCCCAGTTTCTCCTCTCGAGTCCGGCCCCGCTTCCCCTCCCAGCTTGGCCCCGCCCGCCCAGTTTCTCCTCCCGAGCGAGGCCCCGCCCGCCCAGTTTCTCCTCCCGAGCGAGGCCCCGCCCGCCCAGCTTCCCCTCCCGAATCCGGCCCCGCCCGCCCATGTTCCCCTCCCAGCCAGGCCCCGCCCGCCCAGTTTCTCCACTCAGCTTGGCCCCGCCCGCCCAGCTTCCCTTCCCGATCCCGGCCCCGCCCGCCCATGTTCCCCTCCCAGCCAGGCCCCGCCCGCCCAGTTTCTCCTCCCAGCTTGGCCCCGCCCGCCCAGCTTCCCCTCCCGAACCCGGCCCGCCCGCCAAGCTTCTCCTAGCGAGCCCGGCCCCGCCCGCCCAGCTTCCCCTCCAGCCAGGCCCCGCCCGCCCCGCTTCCCCTCCCGAATCCGGCCCCGCCCGCCCAGTTTCTCCTCCCAGCTTGGCCCCGCCCGCCCAGCTTCCCCTCCCGAACCCGGCCCCGCCCGCCCAGCTTCTGCTAGCGAGCTCGGCCCCGCCCGCCCAACTTCCCCTCCCAGCTTGGCCCCGCCCGCCCAGTTTCTCCTCCCAGCCAGGCCCGCCCGCCCAGTTTCTCCTCCCGAGTCCGGCCCCGCCCGCCCCGCTTCCCCTCCCAGCCAGGCCCGCCCGCCCAGTTTCTCCTCCCGTGTCCGGCCCCGCCCGCCCCGCTTACCCTCCCAGCCAGGCCCCGCCCGCCCAGCTTCCCCTCCCAGCTTGGCCCCGCCCACCCAGCTTCCCATGGCGAGCGAGGCCCCGCCCGCCCAGTTTCTCCTCCCGAGCGAGGCCCCGCCCGCCCAGCTTCCCCTCCCAGCTTGGCCCCGCCCGCCCAGTTTCTCCTCCCGAACCCGGCCCCGCCCGCCCAGCTTCTGCAAGCGAACTCGGCCCCGCCCGCCCCGCTTCCCGTCCCAGCTTGGCCCCGCCCGCCCCGCTTCCCATCCCGAGCTCGGCCCCGCCCGCCCCGCTTCCCCTCCCAGCTTGGCCCCGCCCGCCCCGTTTCCCATCCCGAGCGAGGCCCCGCCCGCCCAGTTTCTCCTCCCAGCCCGGCCCCGCCTGCCCCGCTTCCCCTCCCGAGCCCCGGCCCCGCCCGCCCAGCTTCTCCTAGCGAGCTCGGCCCCGCCCGCCCCGCTTCCCCTCCCAGCCAGGCACCGCCCGCCCAGTTTCTCCTCCCGAGTCCGGCCCCGCCCGCCCCGCTTCCCCTCCCAGCCAGGCCCCGCCCGCCCAGTTTCTCCTCCCGAGTCCGGCCCCGCCCGCCCCGCTTACCCTCCCAGCCAGGCCCCGCCCGCCCAGCTTCCCCTCCCAGCGAGGCCCCGCCCACCCAGCTTCCCATGGCGATCGAGGCCCCGCCCGCCCAGTTTCTCCTCCCAGCCCGGCCCCCGCCCGCCCAGCTTCCCCTCCCGAGTCCGGCCCCGCCCGCCCCGCTTCCCCTCCCAGCCAGGCCCCGCCCGCCCAGCTTCCCCTCCCGAACCCGGCCCCGCCCGCCCAGTTTCTCCTCCCAGCACGGCCCCGCCCGCCCAGTTTCTCCTCCCAGCCAGGCCCCGCCCGCCCAGCTTCCCCTCCCGAACCCGGCCCCGCCCGCCCAGCTTCTGCTAGCGAGCTCGGCCCCGCCCGCCCAGCTTCCCCTCCCAGCTTGGCCCCGCCCGCCCAGTTTCTCCTCCCAGCAGGGCCCCGCCCACCCAGCTCCCCCTCCCAGCGTGGCCCCGCCCGCCCAGTTTCTCCTCCCGAGTGCGGCCCCGCCCGCCCCGCTTCTCCTCCCAGGTCCGGCCCCGCCCGCCCCGCTTCTCCTCCCAGCTTGGCCCCGCCCGCCCAGCTTCCCCTCCCAGCCAGGCCCCGCCCGCCCAGTTTCTCCTCCCGAGCCCGGCCCCGCCCCGCTCCGCTCCCCCTCCCAGCCAGGCCCCGCCCGCCCAGTTTCTCCTCTCGAGTCCGGCCCCGCTTCCCCTCCCAGCTTGGCCCCGCCCGCCCAGTTTCTCCTCCCGAGCGAGGCCCCGCCCGCCCAGTTTCTCCTCCCGAGCGAGGCCCCGCCCGCCCAGCTTCCCCTTCCCGAATCCGGCCCCGCCCGCCCATGGCCCCCTCCCAGCCAGGCCCCGCCCGCCCAGCTTCCCACCCAGCTTGGCCCCGCCCGCCCAGCTTCCCCTCCCGATCCCGGCCCCGCCCGCCCATGTTCCCCTCCCAGCCAGGCCCCGCCCGCCCAGTTTCTCCTCCCAGCTTGGCCCGCCCGCCCAGCTTCCCCTCCCGAACCCGGCCCCGCCCGCCAAGCTTCTCCTAGCGAGCCCGGCCCCGCCCGCCCAGCTTCCCCTCCAAGCCAGGCCCCGCCCGCCCCGCTTCCCCTCCCGAGTCCGGCCCCGCCCGCCCAGTTTCTCCTCCCAGCTTGGCCCCGCCCGCCCAGCTTCCCCTCCCGAACCCGGCCCCGCCCGCCCAGCTTCTGCTAGCGAGCTCGGCCCCGCCCGCCCAACTTCCCCTCCCAGCTTGGCCCGCCCGCCCAGTTTCTCCTCCCAGCCAGGCCCCGCCCGCCCAGTTTCTCCTCCCGAGTCCGGCCCCGCCCGCCCCGCTTCCCCTCCCAGCCAGGCCCCGCCCGCCCAGCTTCCCCTCCCGAACCCGGCCCCGCCCGCCCAGCTTCTCCTCCCAGCTTAGCCCCGCCCGCCCAGTTTCTCCTCCCAGCACGGCCCCGCCCGCCCAGTTTCTGCTAGCGAGCTCGGCCCCGCCCGCCCAGCTTCCCCTCCCAGCTTGGCCCCGCCCGCCCAGTTTCTCCTCCCAGCCAGGCCCCGCCCGCCCAGTTTCTCCTCCCGAGTCCGGCCCCGCCCGCCCCGCTTCCCCTCCCAGCCAGGCCCCGCCCGCCCAGCTTCCCCTCCCGAACCCGGCCCCGCCCGCCCAGTTTCTCCTCCCAGCACGGCCCCGCCCGCCCAGTTTCTCCTCCCAGCCAGGCCCCGCCCGCCCAGCTTCCCCTCCCGAACCCGGCCCCGCCCGCCCAGCTTCTGCTAGCGAGCTCGGCCCCGCCCGCCCAGCTTCCCCTCCCAGCTTGGCCCCGCCGGCCCAGTTTCTCCTCCCAGCTTGGCCCCGCCCGCCCAGCTTCCCCTCCCGAACCCGGCCCCGCCCGCCAAGCTTCTCCTCCCAGCTTAGCCCCGCCCGCCCAGTTTCTCCTCCCGAGTCCGGCCCCGCCCGCCCAGTTTCTCCTCCCGAGCCCGGCCCCGCCCGCCCCGCTTCCCCTCCCAGCTTGGCCCCGCCCGCCCAGTTTCTCCTCCCGAGCGAGGCCCCGCCCGCCCAGTTTCTCCTCCCAGCTTGGCCCCGCCCGCCCCGCTTCCCCTCCCGAATCCGGCCCCGCCCGCCCCGCTTCCCTTCCCAGCGTGGCCCCGCCCGCCCCGCTTCCCTTCCCAGCTTGGCCCCGCCCGCCCCGCTCCCCCTCCCAGCTTAGCCCCGCCCGCCCAGTTTCTCCTCCCGAGCGAGGCCCCGCCCGCCCAGTTTCCCCTCCCGACCCCGGCCCCGCCACCCAGTTTCTCCTCCCAGCTTGGCCCCGCCCGCCCAGCTTCCCCTCCCGAGTCCGGCCCCGCCCGCCCAGTTTCTCCTCCCGAACCCGGCCCCGCCCGCCCAGCTTCCCCTCCCGACTCCGGCCCCGCCCGCCAAGCTTCTCCTAGCGAGCCCGGCCCCGCCCGCCCCGCTTCCCCTCCCAGCCAGTCCCCGCCCGCCCAGTTTCTCCTCCCGAGCCCGGCCCCGCCCCGCCCGCTTCCCCTCCCAGCCAGGCCCCGCCCGCCCAGTTTCTCCTCCCGAGTCCGGCCCCGCCCGCCCAGTTTCTCCTCCCGAGCCCGGCCCCGCCCGCCCCGCTTCCCCTCCCAGCTTGGCCCCGCCCGCCCCGCTTCCCTTCCCAGCTTGGCCCCGCCCGCCCCGCTTCCCCTCCCAGCTTAGCCCCGCCCGCCCAGTTTCTCCTCCCGAGCGAGGCCCCGCCCGCCAAGCTTCCCCTCCCGACCCCGGCCCCGCCACCCAGTTTCTCCTCCCAGCTTGGCCCCGCCCGCCCAGCTTCCCCTCCCGAACCCGGCCCCGCCCGCCAAGCTTCTCCTAGCGAGCTCCGCCCCGCCCGCCCCGCTTCCCCTCCCAGCCAGGCCCCGCCCGCCCAGCTTCCCCTCCCAGCTTGGCCTCGCCCGCCCAGCTTCCCATGGCGAGCGAGGCCCCGCCCGCCCAGTTTCTCCTCCCGAGTCCGGCCCCGCCCGCCCCGCTTCCCCTCCCAGCCAGGCCCCGCCCGCCCAGCTTCCCCTCCCAGCTTGGCCCCGCCCGCCCAGCTTCCCATGGCGAGCGAGGCCCCGCCCGCCCAGTTTCTCCTCCCAGCTTGGCCCCGCCCGCCCAGCTTCCCCTCCCGAGTCCGGCCCCGCCCGCCCAGTTTCTCCTCCCGAGTCCGGCCCCGCCCGCCCCGCTTCCCCTCCCAGCCAGGCCCCGCCCGCCCAGCTTCCCCTCCCGAACCCGGCCCCGCCCGCCCAGTTTCTCCTCCCAGCACGGCCCCGCCCGCCCAGTTTCTCCTCCCAGCCAGGCCCCGCCCGCCCAGCTTCCCCTCCCGAACCCGGCCCCGCCCGCCCAGCTTCTGCTAGCGAGCTCGGCCCCGCCCGCCCAGCTTCCCTCCCAGCTTGGCCCCGCCCGCCCAGTTTCTCCTCCCAGCACGGCCCCGCCCACCCAGCTTCTCCCAGCGTGGCCCCGCCCGCCCAGTTTCTCCGCCCGAGTGCGGCCCCGCCCGCCCCGCTTCTCCTCCCAGCCTGCCCCCCCGCCCAGCTTCCCTCCCAGCCAGGCCCCGCCCGCCTAGTTTCTCCTCCCGAGCTCGGCCCCGCCCGCCCGCCTCCCCTCCCAGCCAGGCCCCGCCCAGTTTCTCTTCCCGAGTCCTGCCCCGCCCGCCCAGCCTCCTCCCAGCCCGGCCCCGCTCCCCTCCCAGCTTGGCCCCGCCCGCCCAGTTTCTCCTCCCAGCGAGGCCCCGCCCGCCCAGTTTCTCCTCCCGAGCGAGGCCCCGCCCGCCCAGCTTCCCCTCCCGAATCCGGCCCCGCCCGCCCATGTTCCCCTCCCAGCCAGGCCCCGCCCGCCCAGTTTCTCCACTCAGCTTGGCCCCGCCCGCCCAGCTCCTCATCCCGGCCCCGCCCGCCCATGCTCCTCCCAGCCAGGCCCCGCCCGCCCTGCTTCTCCTCCCAGCATGGCTCCGCCCGCCCAGCTTCCCCTCCCGATCCCGGCCCCGCCCGCTAAGCTTCTCCTAGCGAGCCCGGCCCCCCCCGCCCAGCTTCCCTCCCGAGCCAGGCCCCGCCCGCCCCGTTTCCCTCCCGAGTCCGGCCCCGCCTGCCCAGTTTCTCCTCCCCAGGCCGGCCCCGCCCGCCCAGCTTCCCTCCCGAACCCGGCCCCGCCCGGCCCCGCCCGCCCAGCTTCTGCTCCCAGCTCGGCCCCGCCCGCCCAACTTCCCCTCCCAGCTTGGCCCCGCCCGCCCAGTTTCTCCTCCGAGCCAGGCCCCGCCCGCCCAGCTCCTCCCAGCCCCGGCCCCGCCCGCCCAGTTTCTCCTCCCGAGCCCGGCCCCCGCCCGCCCCGCTTTCCTCCCGAGCTTGGCCCCGCCCGCCCAGTTTCTCCTCCCGAGCGAGGCCCCGCCCCGCCCGCTTCCCCTCCCAGCTTGGCCCCGCCCGCCCCGCTTCCCCTTCCAGCTTGGCCCCGCCCGCCCATTTTCCCCTCCCGAACCCGGCCCCGCCCCGCCCACTTTCTCCTAGCGAGCTCGGCCCCGCCCGCCCAGCTTCCCCTCCAGCCAGGCCCCGCCCGCCCAGCCTCCCCCAGCCCGGCCCGGCCGCCCCGCCTCTCCCAGCCTGGCCCCGCCCGCCCCTGTTTCTCCTCCCAGCACGGCCCCGCCCCGCCCAGCTTCTGCTCCCGATCCCGGCCCCACCCGCCCATGTTCCCCTCCCCAGCCAGGCCCCCGCCCGCCCAGTTTCTCCTCCCGAGCTCGGCCCTGCCCGCCCCACCTCCCCTCCCAGCCAGCCCCGCCCGCCCCGCTTCCCAACCCGAGTCCGGCCCCGCCCGCCCAGCCCCTCCCGGGCCCCCCCCCGCCCCGCCCATGTTCCCTCCCAGCCAGGCCCCGCCCGCCCAGTTTCTCCTCCCGAGCTCGGCCCCGCCCGCCCAGTCCCCCCTCCCAGCTTGGCCCGCCCGCCCAGCTTTCCCCTCCCAGCCAGGCCCTGCCCGCCCAGTTTCTCCTCCCGAGTCCGGCCCCGCCCGCCCCAGCTTCCCCTCCCGAGCGAGGCCCCGCCCGCCCAGCTCCCCTCCCAGCTTGGCCCCGCCCGCCCCGCTTCCCATCCCGAGCGAGGCCCCGCCCGCCCAGCTTTCTCTCCCAGCTTGGCCCCGCCCCGCCCAGCTTCTCCTCCCAGCCCCGCCCCCCCCCGCCCAGCTTCCCCCAAACCCGGCCCCGCCCCGCCCAGCTTCCGCTAGCGAGCTCGGCCCCGCCCGCCCAGCTTCCCTCCCAGCTTGGCCCCGCCCGCCCTGCTTTCCCTCCCAGCACGGCCCCGCCCACCCAGCTTCCCTCCCAGCGTGGCCCCGCCCGCCCAGTTTCTCCTCCCGAGTGCGGCCCCGGCCGCCCCGCTTCTCCTCCCAGTCCGGCCCCGCCCCCGCCCGCTTCCTCCCGAGCCCGGCCCCGCCGCCCAGCTTCCCCTCCCAGCCAGGCCTCGCCCGCCCAGTTTCTCCTCCCGAGCCCGGCCTCGCTTCCCCTCCCAGCTTGGCCCCGCCCGCTCAGTTTCTCCTCCCGAGCGAGGCCCCGCCGCCCAGCTTCTCCTCCTGAGCGAGGCCCCGCCCGCCCAGCTTCTCCTCCCAGCGCCCCGCCTGCCCATGTTCCCCTCCCAGCCAGCCCCGCCCGCCCAGTTTCTCCACCCAGCTTGGGCCCGCCCGCCCAGCTTCTCCTCCCATCCCGGCCCCGCCCGCCGAGCTTCCCCTCCGAGCCAGGCCCCGCCCGCCCAGTTTCTCCTCCCAGCTGGGCCCCGCCCGCCCAGCTCCTCCTCCCGAACCCGGCCCCGCCCGCCAAGCTTCTCCTAGCGAGCCCGCCCCGCCCGCCCAGCTTCCTCCCAGCCTGGCCCCGCCCGCCCAGTTTCCCTCCCCGAGTCCGGCCCCGCCCGCCCAGCCCAGCTTGGCCCCGCCCGCCCAGCTTCCCTCCCGAACCCGGCCCCGCCCCGCCCAGCTTCTGCTCCCGAGCTCGGCCCCGCCCGCCCAACTTCCCCTCCCAGCTTGGCCCCGCCCGCCCAGTTTCTCCTCCCAGCCAGGCCCCGCCCGCCCAGCTCCTCCTCCCAGCACGGCCCCGCCCGCCCAGTTTCTCCTCCCAGCCAGCCCCGCCCGCCCAGCTTCCCTCCCGAACCCGGCCCCGCCCGCCCAGCTTCGGCTAGCGAGCTCGGCCCCGCCCGCCCAGCTTCCCCTCCCAGCTTGGCCCCGCCCGCCCAGCTTCTCCTCCCAGCACGGCCCCGCCCACCCAGCTTCCTCTCCCAGCGTGGCCCCGCCCGCCCAGTTTCTCCTCCTGAGTGCGGCCCCGCCCGCCCAGCTTCTCCTCCCGAGTCCGGCCCCGCCCCCCCGCTTCCCTCCCCAGCTTGGCCCCGCCCGCCCCCTCCCAGCCAGGCCCCGCCCGCCCAGCTTCCCTCCTCCCGGCCCCCGCCCGCCCCGCTTCCCTCCCAGCCAGGCCCCGCCGCCCAGTTTCTCCTCCCAGTCCGGCCCCGCCCGCCCAGTTTCTCCTCCCCAGCCCCGCCCCCCGCTTCCCCCTCCCAGCTTGGCCCCGCCGCCCAGCTTCCCCTCCCAGCGAGGCCCCGCCCGCCCAGTTCCCCCCGAGCGAGGCCCCGCCCGCCCAGCTCCCCTCCCGCCCCGCCCCACGCATATGTTCCTCCCAGCCAGGCCCCGCCCCCCCCCCAGCTCACCCAGCTCCCAGCCCCTGGCCCCCCCGCCCAGCTTCCCTCCCGATCCTGGCCCCGCCCGCCCAGGCCCTCCTGCCAGGCCCCGCCCCCCCGCCTCCCTCCCAGCTTGGCCCCGCCCGCCCAGCTTCCCTCCCGAGTCCGGCCCCGCCTCCCGCCAAGCTCCCCGAGCCCGGCCCCGCCCGCCCAGCCTCCCCTCCCAGGCCCCGCCCGTCCCGCTCCCCTCCCGAGCCAGCCCCGCCCCGCCCAGTTTCTCCTCCCAGCTTGGCCCCGCCCGCCCAGCTCCCAGCCCCGGCCCCGCCCCGCCCAGCTTCTGCTAGCGAGCTCGGCCCCCGCCCCGCCCAACTTCTCCCAGCTTGGCCCCGCCCGCCCAGTTTCTCCTCTCCAGCCAGGCCCCGCCCGCCCAGTTTCTCCTCTCGAGTCCGGCCCGGCCCGCCCCGCTTCCCTCCCAGCCAGGCCCTGCCCGCCCAGCTTCCCTCCCGAACCCGGCCCCGCCCGCCCAGCTTCTCCTCCCAGCTTAGCCCCGCCCCGCCCAGCTTCTCCTCCCAGCACGCCCCGCCCGCCCAGTTTCTGCTAGCTAGCTCGGCCCCGCCCGCCCAGCTTCCCCTCCCAGCTTGGCCCCGCCCGCCCAGTTTCTCCTCCCAGCCAGGCCCCGCCCCGCCAGCCCCTCCCGAGTCCGGCCCCGCCCCGCCCCGCTTCCTCCCAGCCAGGCCCCGCCCGCCCAGCTTCCCTCCCGAACCCGGCCCCGCCCGCCCAGTTTCTCCTCCCAGCACGGCCCCGCCCCGCCCAGTTTCTCCTCCCAGCCAGCCCCCGCCCGCCCAGCTTCCCTCCCGAACCCGGCCCCGCCCCGCCCCGCTTCTGCTAGCGAGCTCGGCCCTGCCCGCCCAGCTTCCCTCCCAGCTTGGCCCCGCCCGCCCAGTTTCTCCTCCTCCCAGCTTGGCCCCGCCCGCCCAGCTTCCCTCCCGAACCCGGCCCCCCCGCCCAGTTTCTCCTCCCAGCTTGCCCCGCCCGCCCAGCTCCTCCTCCCGAACCCGGCCCCGCCCGCCCAGCTTCTGCTCCCGAGGCCGGCCCCGCCGGCCCAGCTTCCCCTCCCAGCTTGGCCCCGCCCCGCCCAGTTTCTCCTCCGAGCTCGGCCCCGCCCGCCCCGCTTCCCTCCCAGCTTGGCCCGCCCGCCCCGCTTCCCATCCCGAGCGAGGCCCCGCCCGCCCAGTTTCTCCTCCCAGCTTGGCCCCGCCCTTCCAGCTTCCCCTCCCGAACCCGGCCCCGCCCGCCCTGCTTCTCCTAGCGAGCCGGGCCCCGCCCGCCCCGCTTCCCTCCCAGCCAGGCCCCGCCCCGCCCAGTTTCTCCTCCGGAGTCCGGCCCCGCCCGCCCCGCTTCCCTCCCAGCCAGGCCCCGCCCGCCCAGCTTCCCCTCCCAGCTTGGCCCCGCCCCGCCCAGCTTCCCATGGCGAGCGAGGCCCCGCCCGCCCAGTTTCTCCTCCCAGCTGGGCCCCGCCCGCCCAGCTTCCTCCCGAGTCCGGCCCCGCCCGCCCAGTTCCCCTCCCGAGCCAGGCCCCGCCCGCCCAGCTTCCCTCCCAGCTTGGCCCCGCCGCCCTGTTTCTCCTCCCGAGCGAGGCCCCGCCCGCCCAGATTCCCCTCCCGACCCCGGCCCGGCCACCCAGTTTCTCCTCCCAGCTTGGCCCCGCCCCGCCCAGCTTCCCCTCCCGAGTCCGGCCCCGCCCGCCCAGTTTCTCCTCCCGAGCCCGGCCCCGCCCGCTCCGCTTCCCCTCCCAGCCATGCCCCGCCCGCCCAGTTTCTCCTCCCGAGTCCGGCCCCGCCCGCCCAGTTTCTCCTCCCGAGCCCGGCCCCGCCTGCCCCGCTTCCCCTCCCAGCTTGGCCCCGCCCGCCCAGTTTCTCCTCCCGAGCGAGGCCCCGCCCGCCCAGTTTCTCCTCCCAGCTTGGCCCCGCCCGCCCCGCTTCCCCTCCCAGCTTGGCCCCGCCCGCCCAGCTTCCCCTCCCAAACCTGGCCCCGCCCGCCCCGTTTCTCCTCCCAGCTTGGCCCCGCCCGCCCCGCTTCCCTTCCCGAACCCGGCCCCGCCCGCCCCGCTTCCCCTCCCAGCTTGGCCCCGCCCGCCTCGCTTCCCCTCCCGAACCCGGCCCCGCCCGCCAAACTTCTCCTAGCGAGCCCGGCCCCGCCCGCCCAGCTTCCCCTCCCAGCCAGGCCCCGCCCGCCCAGCTTCCCCTCCCAGCTTGGCCCCGCCCGCCCAGCTTCCCATCCAGAGCGAGGCCCCGCCCGCCCAGTTTCTCCTCCCAGCTTGGCCCCGCCCGCCCCGCTTCCCCTCCCAGCTTGGCCCCGCCCGCCCCGCTTCCCCTCCCGAACCCTGCCCCGCCCCCCAAGCTTCTCCTAGCGAGCCTGGCCCCGCCCGCCCAGCTTCCCCTCCCAGCCAGGCCCCGCCCGCCCAGTTTCTCCTCCCGAGCCCGGCTCCGGCTGCCCCGCTTCCCCTCCCAGCCAGGCCCCGCCCGCCCAGCTTCCGCTCCCGAACCGGGCCCCGCCCGCCCAGCTTCTCCTCCCAGCTTAGCCCCGCCCGCCCAGTTTCTCCTCCCAGCACGGCCCCGCCCACCCAGCTTCCCCTCCCAGATTGGCCCCGCCCGCCCAGCTTCCCCTCCCGAGTCCGGCCCCGCCTGCCCAGTTTCTCCTCCCAGCTTGGCCCCGCCCGCCCAGCTTCCCCTCCCGAACCCGGCCCCCCCCGCCCAGTTTCTCCTCCCAGCTTGGCCCCGCCCGCCCAGCTTCCCCTCCCGAACCCGGCCCCGCCCGCCCAGCTTCTGCTAGCGAGCCCGGCCCCGCCCGCTCCGCTTCCCCTCCCAGCCAGGCCCCGCCCGCCCAGTTTCTCCTCCCGAGCCCGGCCCCGCTTCCCCTCCCAGCTTGGCCCCGCCCGCCCAGTTTCTCCTCCCGAGCGAGGCCCCGCCCGCCCAGTTTCTCCTCCCGAGCGAGGCCCCGCCCGCCCAGCTTCCCCTCCCGAATCCGGCCCCGCCCGCCCATGTTCCCCTCCCAGCCAGGCCCCGCCCGCCCAGTTTCTCCACCCAGCTTGGCCCCGCCCGCCCAGCTTCCCCTCCCGATCCCGGCCCCGCCCGCCCATGTTCCCCTCCCAGCCAGGCCCCGCCCGCCCAGTTTCTCCTCCCAGCTTGGCCCCGCCCGCCCAGCTTCCCCTCCCGAACCCGGCCCCGCCCGCCAAGCTTCTCCTAGCGAGCCCGGCCCCGCCCGCCCAGCTTCCCCTCCAAGCCAGGCCCCGCCCGCCCCGCTTCCCCTCCCGAACCCGGCCCCGCCCGCCCAGCTTCTGCTAGCGAGCTCGGCCCCGCCCGCCCAACTTCCCCTCCCAGCTTGGCCCCGCCCGCCCAGTTTCTCCTCCCAGCCAGGCCCCGCCCGCCCAGTTTCTCCTCCCAGCACGGCCCCGCCCGCCCAGTTTCTCCTCCCAGCCAGGCCCCGCCCGCCCAGCTTCCCCTCCCGAACCCGGCCCCGCCCGCCCAGCTTCTGCTAGCGAGCTCGGCCCCGCCCGCCCAGCTTCCCCTCCCAGCTTGGCCCCGCCCGCCCAGTTTCTCCTCCCAGCACGGCCCCGCCCACCCAGCTTCCCCTCCCAGCGTGGCCCCGCCCGCCCAGTTTCTCCTCCCGAGTGCGGCCCCGCCCGCCCCGCTTCTCCTCCCGAGTCCGGCCCCGCCCGCCCCGCTTCCCCTCCCAGCTTGGCCCCGCCCGCCCAGCTTCCCCTCCCAGCCAGGCCCCGCCCGCCCAGTTTCTCCTCCCGAGCCCGGCCCCGCCCGCTCCGCTTCCCCTCCCAGCCAGGCCCCGCCCGCCCAGTTTCTCCTCTCGAGTCCGGCCCCGCCCGCCCAGTTTCTCCTCCCGAGCCCGGCCCCGCTTCCCCTCCCAGCTTGGCCCCGCCCGCCCAGTTTCTCCTCCCGAGCGAGGCCCCGCCCGCCCAGTTTCTCCTCCCGAGCGAGGCCCCGCCCGCCCAGCTTCCCCTCCCGAATCCGGCCCCGCCCGCCCATGTTCCCCTCCCAGCCAGGCCCCGCCCGCCCAGTTTCTCCACCCAGCTTGGCCCCGCCCGCCCAGCTTCCCCTCCCGATCCCGGCCCCGCCCGCCCATGTTCCCCTCCCAGCCAGGCCCCGCCCGCCCAGTTTCTCCTCCCAGCTTGGCCCCGCCCGCCCAGCTTCCCCTCCCGAACCCGGCCCCGCCCGCCAAGCTTCTCCTAGCGAGCCCGGCCCCGCCCGCCCAGCTTCCCCCTCCCAGCCAGGCCCCGCCCGCCCCGCTTCCCCTCCCGAGTCCGGCCCCGCCCGCCCAGTTTCTCCTCCCAGCTTGGCCCCGCCCGCCCAGCTTCCCCTCCCGAACCCGGCCCCGCCCGCCCAGCTTCTGCTAGCGAGCTCGGCCCCGCCCGCCCAGCTTCCCCTCCCAGCCAGGCCCCGCCCGCCCAGTTTCTCCTCCCGAGTCCGGCCCGGCCCGCCCCGCTTCCCCTCCCAGCCAGGCCCCGCCCGCCCAGCTTCCCCTCCCGAACCCGGCCCCGCCCGCCCAGCTTCTCCTCCCAGCTTAGCCCCGCCCGCCCAGTTTCTCCTCCCAGCACGGCCCCGCCCGCCCAGTTTCTGCTAGCGAGCTCGGCCCCGCCCGCCCAGCTTCCCCTCCCAGCTTGGCCCCGCCCGCCCAGTTTCTCCTCCCAGCCAGGCCCCGCCCGCCCAGTTTCTCCTCCCGAGTCCGGCCCCGCCCGCCCCGCTTCCCCTCCCAGCCAGGCCCCGCCCGCCCAGCTTCCCCTCCCGAACCCGGCCCCGCCCGCCCAGTTTCTCCTCCCAGCACGGCCCCGCCCGCCCAGTTTCTCCTCCCAGCCAGGCCTCGCCCGCCCAGCTTCCCCTCCCGAACCCGGCCCCGCCCGCCCAGCTTCTGCTAGCGAGCTCGGCCCCGCCCGCCCAGCTTCCCCTCCCAGCTTGGCCCCGCCCGCCCAGTTTCTCCTCCCAGCTTGGCCCCGCCCGCCCAGCTTCCCCTCCCGAACCCGGCCCCCCCGCCCAGTTTCTCCTCCCAGCTTGGCCCCGCCCGCCCAGCTTCCCCTCCCGAACCCGGCCCCGCCCGCCCAGCTTCTGCTAGCGAGCTCGGCCCCGCCGGCCCAGCTTCCCCTCCCAGCTTGGCCCCGCCCGCCCAGTTTCTCCTCCCGAGCTCGGCCCCGCCCGCCCCGCTTCCCCTCCCAGCTTGGCCCGCCCCGCCCCGCTTCCCATCCCGAGCGAGGCCCCGCCCGCCCAGTTTCTCCTCCCAGCTTGGCCCCGCCCGCCAGCTTCCCCTCCCGAACCCGGCCCCGCCCGCCAAGCTTCTCCTAGCGAGCTCGGCCCCGCCCGCCCCGCTTCCCCTCCCAGCCAGGCCCCGCCCGCCCAGTTTCTCCTCCCGAGTCCGGCCCCGCCCGCCCCGCTTCCCCTCCCAGCCAGGCCCCGCCCGCCCAGCTTCCCCTCCCAGCTTGGCCCCGCCCGCCCAGCTTCCCATGGCGAGCGAGGCCCCGCCCGCCCAGTTTCTCCTCCCAGCTTGGCCCCGCCCGCCAGCTTCCCCTCCCGAGTCCGGCCCCGCCCGCCCAGTTTCTCCTCCCGAGCGAGGCCCCGCCCGCCCAGCTTCCCCTCCCAGCTTGGCCCCGCCCGCCCAGTTTCTCCTCCCGAGCGAGGCCCCGCCCGCCCAGATTCCCCTCCCGACCCCGGCCCGGCCACCCAGTTTCTCCTCCCAGCTTGGCCCCGCCCGCCCAGCTTCCCCTCCCGAGTCCGGCCCCGCCCGCCCAGTTTCTCCTCCCGAGCCCGGCCCCGCCCGCTCCGCTTCCCCTCCCAGCCATGCCCCGCCCGCCCAGTTTCTCCTCCCGAGTCCGGCCCCGCCCGCCCAGTTTCTCCTCCCGAGCCCGGCCCCGCCTGCCCCGCTTCCCCTCCCAGCTTGGCCCCGCCCGCCCAGTTTCTCCTCCCGAGCGAGGCCCCGCCCGCCCAGTTTCTCCTCCCAGCTTGGCCCCGCCCGCCCCGCTTCCCCTCCCAGCTTGGCCCCGCCCGCCCAGCTTCCCCTCCCAAACCTGGCCCCGCCCGCCCCGTTTCTCCTCCCAGCTTGGCCCCGCCCGCCCCGCTTCCCTTCCCGAACCCGGCCCCGCCCGCCCCGCTTCCCCTCCCAGCTTGGCCCCGCCCGCCTCGCTTCCCTTCCCGAACCCGGCCCCGCCCGCCAAACTTCTCCTAGCGAGCCCGGCCCCGCCCGCCCAGCTTCCCCTCCCAGCCAGGCCCCGCCCGCCCAGCTTCCCCTCCCAGCTTGGCCCCGCCCGCCCAGCTTCCCATCCCGAGCGAGGCCCGCCCGCCCAGTTTCTCCTCCCAGCTTGGCCCCGCCCGCCCCGCTTCCCCTCCCAGCTTGGCCCCGCCCGCCCCGCTTCCCCTCCCGAACCCTGCCCCGCCCCCCAAGCTTCTCCTAGCGAGCCTGGCCCCGCCCGCCCAGCTTCCCCTCCCAGCCAGGCCCCGCCCGCCCAGTTTCTCCTCCCGAGCCCGGCTCCGGCTGCCCCGCTTCCCCTCCCAGCCAGGCCCCGCCCGCCCAGCTTCCGCTCCCGAACCCGGCCCCGCCCGCCCAGCTTCTCCTCCCAGCTTAGCCCCGCCCGCCCAGTTTCTCCTCCCAGCACGGCCCCGCCCACCCAGCTTCCCCTCCCAGATTGGCCCCGCCCCGCCCAGCTTCCCCTCCCGAGTCCGGCCCCGCCTGCCCAGTTTCTCCTCCCAGCTTGGCCCCGCCCGCCCAGCTTCCCCTCCCGAACCCGGCCCCCCCCGCCCAGTTTCTCCTCCCAGCTTGGCCCCGCCCGCCCAGCTTCCCCTCCCGAACCCGGCCCCGCCCGCCCAGCTTCTGCTAGCGAGCTCGGCCCCGCCGGCCCAGCTTCCCCTCCCAGCTTGGCCCCGCCCGCCCAGTTTCTCCTCCCGAGCTCGGCCCCGCCCGCCCGCTTCCCCTCCCAGCTTGGCCCCTCCCGCCCCGCTTCCCATCCCGAGCGAGGCCCCGCCCGCCCAGTTTCTCCTCCCAGCTTGGCCCCGCCCGCCCAGCTTCCCCTCCCGAACCCGGCCCCGCCCGCCAAGCTTCTCCTAGCGAGCTCGGCCCCGCCCGCCCCGCTTCCCCTCCCAGCCAGGCCCCGCCCGCCCAGTTTCTCCTCCCGAGTCCGGCCCCGCCCGCCCCGCTTCCCCTCCCAGCCAGGCCCCGCCCGCCCAGCTTCCCCTCCCAGCTTGGCCCCGCCCGCCCAGCTTCCCATGGCGAGCGAGGCCCCGCCCGCCCAGTTTCTCCTCCCAGCTTGGCCCCGCCCGCCCAGCTTCCCTCCCGAGTCCGGCCCCGCCGCCCAGTTTCTCCTCCCGAGCGAGGCCCCGCCCGCCCAGCTTCCCCTCCCAGCTTGGCCCCGCCCGCCCAGTTTCTCCTCCCGAGCGAGGCCCCGCCCGCCCAGATTCCCCTCCCGACCCCGGCCCGGCCACCCAGTTTCTCCTCCCAGCTTGGCCCCGCCCGCCCAGCTTCCCCTCCCGAGTCCGGCCCCGCCCGCCCAGTTTCTCCTCCCGAGCCCGGCCCCGCCCGCTCCGCTTCCCCTCCCAGCCATGCCCCGCCCGCCCAGTTTCTCCTCCCGAGTCCGGCCCCGCCCGCCCAGTTTCTCCTCCCGAGCCCGGCCCCGCCTGCCCCGCTTCCCCTCCCAGCTTGGCCCCGCCCGCCCAGTTTCTCCTCCCCAGCGAGGCCCCGCCCGCCCAGTTTCTCCTCCCAGCTTGGCCCCGCCCGCCCCGCTTCCCCTCCCAGCTTGGCCCCGCCCGCCCAGCTTCCCTTCCCAACCTGGCCCCGCCCGCCCCGTTTCTCCTCCCAGCTTGGCCCCGCCCGCCCCGCTTCCCTTCCCGAACCCGGCCCCGCCCGCCCCGCTTCCCCTCCCAGCTTGGCCCCGCCCGCCTCGCTTCCCTTCCCGAACCCGGCCCCGCCCGCCAAACTTCTCCTAGCGAGCCCGGCCCCGCCCGCCCAGCTTCCCCTCCCAGCCAGGCCCCGCCCGCCCAGCTTCCCCTCCCAGCTTGGCCCCGCCCGCCCAGCTTCCCATCCCGAGCGAGGCCCCGCCCGCCCAGTTTCTCCTCCCAGCTTGGCCCCGCCCGCCCCGCTTCCCCTCCCAGCTTGGCCCCGCCCGCCCCGCTTCCCCTCCCGAACCCTGCCCCGCCCCCCAAGCTTCTCCTAGCGAGCCTGGCCCCGCCCGCCCAGCTTCCCCTCCCAGCCAGGCCCGCCCGCCCAGTTTCTCCTCCCGAGCCCGGCTCCGGCTGCCCCGCTTCCCCTCCCCGCCAGGCCCCGCCCGCCCAGCTTCCGCTCCCGAACCCGGCCCCGCCCGCCCAGCTTCTCCTCCCAGCTTAGCCCCGCCCGCCCAGTTTCTCCTCCCAGCACGGCCCCGCCCACCCAGCTTCCCTCCCAGATTGGCCCCGCCCGCCCAGCTTCCCCTCCCGAGTCCGGCCCCGCCTGCCCAGTTTCTCCTCCCAGCTTGGCCCCGCCCGCCCAGCTTCCCCTCCCGAACCCGGCCCCCCCCGCCCAGTTTCTCCTCCCAGCTTGGCCCCGCCCGCCCAGCTTCCCCTCCCGAACCCGGCCCCGCCCGCCCAGCTTCTGCTAGCGAGCTCGGCCCCGCCGGCCCAGCTTCCCCTCCCAGCTTGGCCCCGCCCGCCCAGTTTCTCCTCCCGAGCTCGGCCCCGCCCGCCCCGCTTCCCCTCCCAGCTTGGCCCCTCCCGCCCCGCTTCCCATCCCGAGCGAGGCCCCGCCCGCCCAGTTTCTCCTCCCAGCTTGGCCCCGCCCGCCCAGCTTCCCCTCCCGAACCCGGCCCCGCCCGCCAAGCTTCTCCTAGCGAGCTCGGCCCCGCCCGCCCCGCTTCCCCTCCCAGCCAGGCCCCGCCCGCCCAGTTTCTCCTCCCGAGTCCGGCCCCGCCCGCCCCGCTTCCCCTCCCAGCCAGGCCCCGCCCGCCCAGCTTCCCCTCCCAGCTTGGCCCCGCCCGCCCAGCTTCCCATGGCGAGCGAGGCCCCGCCCGCCCAGTTTCTCCTCCCAGCTTGGCCCCGCCCGCCCAGCTTCCCCTCCCGAGTCCGGCCCCGCCCGCCCAGTTTCTCCTCCCGAGCGAGGCCCCGCCCGCCCAGCTTCCCCTCCCAGCTTGGCCCCGCCCGCCCAGTTTCTCCTCCCGAGCGAGGCCCCGCCCGCCCAGATTCCCCTCCCGACCCCGGCCCGGCCACCCAGTTTCTCCTCCCAGCTTGGCCCCGCCCGCCCAGCTTCCCCTCCCGAGTCCGGCCCCGCCCGCCCAGTTTCTCCTCCCGAGCCCGGCCCCGCCCGCTCCGCTTCCCCTCCCAGCCATGCCCCGCCCGCCCAGTTTCTCCTCCCGAGTCCGGCCCCGCCCGCCCAGTTTCTCCTCCCGAGCCCGGCCCCGCCTGCCCCGCTTCCCCTCCCAGCTTGGCCCCGCCCGCCCAGTTTCTCCTCCCCAGCGAGGCCCCGCCCGCCCAGTTTCTCCTCCCAGCTTGGCCCCGCCCGCCCCGCTTCCCCTCCCAGCTTGGCCCCGCCCGCCCAGCTTCCCTTCCCAAACCTGGCCCCGCCCGCCCCGTTTCTCCTCCCAGCTTGGCCCCGCCCGCCCCGCTTCCCTTCCCGAACCCGGCCCCGCCCGCCCCGCTTCCCCTCCCAGCTTGGCCCCGCCCGCCTCGCTTCCCTTCCCGAACCCGGCCCCGCCCGCCAAACTTCTCCTAGCGAGCCCGGCCCCGCCCGCCCAGCTTCCCCTCCCAGCCAGGCCCCGCCCGCCCAGCTTCCCCTCCCAGCTTGGCCCCGCCCGCCCAGCTTCCCATCCCGAGCGAGGCCCCGCCCGCCCAGTTTCTCCTCCCAGCTTGGCCCCGCCCGCCCCGCTTCCCCTCCCAGCTTGGCCCCGCCCGCCCCGCTTCCCCTCCCGAACCCTGCCCCGCCCCCCAAGCTTCTCCTAGCGAGCCTGGCCCCGCCCGCCCAGCTTCCCCTCCCAGCCAGGCCCCGCCCGCCCAGTTTCTCCTCCCGAGCCCGGCTCCGGCTGCCCCGCTTCCCCTCCCAGCCAGGCCCCGCCTGCCCAGCTTCCGCTCCCGAACCCGGCCCCGCCCGCCCAGCTTCTCCTCCCAGCTTAGCCCCGCCCGCCCAGTTTCTCCTCCCAGCACGGCCCCGCCCACCCAGCTTCCCCTCCCAGATTGGCCCCGCCCGCCCAGCTTCCCCTCCCGAGTCCGGCCCCGCCTGCCCAGTTTCTCCTCCCAGCTTGGCCCCGCCCGCCCAGCTTCCCCTCCCGAACCCGGCCCCCCCCGCCCAGTTTCTCCTCCCAGCTTGGCCCCGCCCGCCCAGCTTCCCCTCCCGAACCCGGCCCCGCCCGCCCAGCTTCTGCTAGCGAGCTCGGCCCCGCCGGCCCAGCTTCCCCTCCCAGCTTGGCCCCGCCCGCCCAGTTTCTCCTCCCGAGCTCGGCCCCGCCCGCCCCGCTTCCCCTCCCAGCTTGGCCCCTCCCGCCCCGCTTCCCATCCCGAGCGAGGCCCCGCCCGCCCAGTTTCTCCTCCCAGCTTGGCCCCGCCCGCCCAGCTTCCCCTCCCGAACCCGGCCCCGCCCGCCAAGCTTCTCCTAGCGAGCTCGGCCCCGCCCGCCCCGCTTCCCCTCCCAGCCAGGCCCCGCCCGCCCAGTTTCTCCTCCCGAGTCCGGCCCCGCCCGCCCCGCTTCCCCTCCCAGCCAGGCCCCGCCCGCCCAGCTTCCCCTCCCAGCTTGGCCCCGCCCGCCCAGCTTCCCATGGCGAGCGAGGCCCCGCCCGCCCAGTTTCTCCTCCCAGCTTGGCCCCGCCCGCCCAGCTTCCCCTCCCGAGTCCGGCCCCGCCCGCCCAGTTTCTCCTCCCGAGCGAGGCCCCGCCCGCCCAGCTTCCCCTCCCAGCTTGGCCCCGCCCGCCCAGTTTCTCCTCCCGAGCGAGGCCCCGCCCGCCCAGATTCCCCTCCCGACCCCGGCCCCGGCCGCCCAGTTTCTCCTCCCAGCTTGGCCCCGCCCGCCCAGCTTCCCCTCCCGAGTCCGGCCCCGCCCGCCCAGTTTCTCCTCCCGAGCCCGGCCCCGCCCGCTCCGCTTCCCCTCCCAGCCATGCCCCGCCCGCCCAGTTTCTCCTCCCGAGTCCGGCCCCGCCCGCCCAGTTTCTCCTCCCGAGCCCGGCCCCGCCTGCCCCGCTTCCCCTCCCAGCTTGGCCCCGCCCGCCCAGTTTCTCCTCCCGAGCGAGGCCCCGCCCGCCCAGTTTCTCCTCCCAGCTTGGCCCCGCCCGCCCCGCTTCCCCTCCCAGCTTGGCCCCGCCCGCCCAGCTTCCCCTCCCAAACCTGGCCCCGCCCGCCCCGTTTCTCCTCCCAGCTTGGCCCCGCCCGCCCCGCTTCCCATCCCGAACCCGGCCCCGCCCGCCCCGCTTCCCCTCCCAGCTTGGCCCCGCCCGCCTCGCTTCCCCTCCCGAACCCGGCCCCGCCCGCCAAGCTTCTCCTAGCGAGCCCGGCCCCGCCCGCCCAGCTTCCCCTCCCAGCCAGGCCCCGCCCGCCCAGCTTCACCTCCCAGCTTGGCCCCGCCCGCCCAGCTTCCCATCCCGAGCGAGGCCCCGCCCGCCCAGTTTCTCCTCCCAGCTTGGCCCCGCCCGCCCCGCTTCCCCTCCCAGCTTGGCCCCGCCCGCCCCGCTTCCCCTCCCGAACCCTGCCCCGCCCCCCAAGCTTCTCCTAGCGAGCCTGGCCCCGCCCGCCCAGCTTCCCTCCCAGCCAGGCCCCGCCCGCCCAGTTTCTCCTCCCGAGCCCGGCTCCGGCCGCCCCGCTTCCCCTCCCAGCCAGGCCCCGCCCGCCCAGCTTCCGCTCCCGAACCCGGCCCCGCCCGCCCAGCTTCTCCTCCCAGCTTAGCCCCGCCCGCCCAGTTTCTCCTCCCAGCACGGCCCCGCCCACCCAGCTTCCCCTCCCAGATTGGCCCCGCCCGCCCAGCTTCCCCTCCCGAGTCCGGCCCCGCCTGCCCAGTTTCTCCTCCCGAGCGAGGCCCCGCCCGCCCGCTTCCCCTCCCGAACCCGGCCCCGCCCGCCCAGTTTCTCCTCCCGAGCGAGGCCCCGCCCGCCCAGCTTCCCCTCCCGACCCCGGCCCCGCCACCCAGTTTCTCCTCCCAGCTTGGCCCCGCCCGCCCAGCTTCCCCTCCCGAGTCCGGCCCCGCCCGCCCAGTTTCTCCTCCCGAACCCGGCCCCGCCCGCCCAGCTTCTGCAAGCGAACTCGGCCCCGACCGCCCCGCTTCCCGTCCCAGCTTGGCCCCGCCCGCCCCGCTTCCCATCCCGAGTCCGGCCCCGCCCGCCCAGTTTCTCCTCCCGAGCTTGGCCCCGCCCGCCCAGCTTCCCATCCCGAGCGAGGCCCCGCCCGCCCAGTTTCTCCTCCCAGCTTGGCCCCGCCCGCCCAGCTTCCCCTCCCGAACCCGGCCCCGCCCGCCCAGCTTCTGCTAGCGAGCTCGGCCCCGCCGGCCCAGCTTCCCCTCCCAGCTTGGCCCCGCCCGCCCAGTTTCTCCTCCCGAGCTCGGCCCCGCCCGCCCCGCTTCCCCTCCCAGCTTGGCCCCGGCCGCCCCGCTTCCCATCCCGAGCGAGGCCCCGCCCGCCCAGTTTCTCCTCCCAGCTTGGCCCCGCCCGCCCAGCTTCCCCTCCCGAACCCGGCCCCGCCCGCCAAGCTTCTCTTAGCGAGCTCGGCCCCGCCCGCCCCGCTTCCCCTCCCAGCCAGGCCCCGCCCGCCCAGTTTCTCCTCCCGAGTCCGGCCCCGCCCGCCCCGCTTCCCCTCCCAGCCAGGCCCCGCCCGCCCAGCTTCCCCTCCCAGCTTGGCCCCGCCCGCCCAGCTTCCCATGGCGAGCGAGGCCCCGCCCGCCCAGTTTCTCCTCCCAGCTTGGCCCCGCCCGCCCAGCTTCCCCTCCCGAGTCCGGCCCCGCCCGCCCAGTTTCTCCTCCCGAGCGAGGCCCCGCCCGCCCAGCTTCCCCTCCCAGCTTGGCCCCGCCCGCCCAGTTTCTCCTCCCGAGCGAGGCCCCGCCCGCCCAGATTCCCCTCCCGACCCCGGCCCCGCCACCCAGTTTCTCCTCCCAGCTTGGCCCCGCCCGCCCAGCTTCCCCTCCCGAGTCCGGCCCCGCCCGCCAAGCTTCTCCTAGCGAGCCCGGCCCCGCCCGCCCAGCTTCTGCAAGCGAACCCGGCCCCGCCCGCCCAGCTTCCCCTCCCGACTCCGGCCCCGCCCGCCCCGCTTCCCCTAGCGAGCCCGGCCCCGCCCGCCCAGCTTCCCCTCCCAGCCAGGCCCCGCCCGCCCAGTTTCTCCTCCCGAGCCCGGCCCCGCCCGCTCCGCTTCCCCTCCCAGCCAGGCCCCGCCCGCCCAGTTTCTCCTCCCGAGTCCGGCCCCGCCCGCCCAGTTTCTCCTCCCGAGCCCGGCCCCGCCTGCCCCGCTTCCCCTCCCAGCTTGGCCCCGCCCGCCCAGTTTCTCCTCCCGAGCGAGGCCCCGCCCGCCCAGTTTCTCCTCCCAGCTTGGCCCCGCCCGCCCCGCTTCCCCTCCCAGCTTGGCCCCGCCCGCCCAGCTTCCCCTCCCAAACCTGGCCCCGCCCGCCCCGTTTCTCCTCCCAGCTTGGCCCCGCCCGCCCCGCTTCCCTTCCCGAACCCGGCCCCGCCCGCCCCGCTTCCCCTCCCAGCTTGGCCCCGCCCGCCTCGCTTCCCCTCCCGAACCCGGCCCCGCCCGCCAAGCTTCTCCTAGCGAGCCCGGCCCCGCCCGCCCAGCTTCCCCTCCCAGCCAGGCCCCGCCCGCCCAGCTTCCCCTCCCAGCTTGGCCCCGCCCGCCCAGCTTCCCATCCCGAGCGAGGCCCCGCCCGCCCAGTTTCTCCTCCCAGCTTGGCCCCGCCCGCCCCGCTTCCCCTCCCAGCTTGGCCCCGCCCGCCCCGCTTCCCCTCCCGAACCCTGCCCCGCCCCCCAAGCTTCTCCTAGCGAGCCTGGCCCCGCCCGCCCAGCTTCCCCTCCCAGCCAGGCCCCGCCCGCCCAGTTTCTCCTCCCGAGCCCGGCTCCGCCTGCCCCGCTTCCCCTCCCAGCCAGGCCCCGCCCGCCCAGCTTCCGCTCCCGAACCCGGCCCCGCCCGCCCAGCTTCTCCTCCCAGCTTAGCCCCGCCCGCCCAGTTTCTCCTCCCAGCACGGCCCCGCCCACCCAGCTTCCCCTCCCAGATTGGCCCCGCCCGCCCAGCTTCCCTCCCGAGTCCGGCCCCGCCTGCCCAGTTTCTCCTCCCAGCTTGGCCCCGCCCGCCCAGCTTCCCCTCCCGAACCCGGCCCCCCCCGCCCAGTTTCTCCTCCCAGCTTGGCCCCGCCCGCCCAGCTTCCCCTCCCGAACCCGGCCCCGCCCGCCCAGCTTCTGCTAGCGAGCTCGGCCCCGCCGGCCCAGCTTCCCCTCCCAGCTTGGCCCCGCCCGCCCAGTTTCTCCTCCCGAGCTCGGCCCCGCCCGCCCCGCTTCCCCTCCCAGCTTGGCCCCTCCCGCCCCGCTTCCCATCCCGAGCGAGGCCCCGCCCGCCCAGTTTCTCCTCCCAGCTTGGCCCCGCCCGCCCAGCTTCCCCTCCCGAACCCGGCCCCGCCCGCCAAGCTTCTCCTAGCGAGCTCGGCCCCGCCCGCCCCGCTTCCCCTCCCAGCCAGGCCCCGCCCGCCCAGTTTCTCCTCCCGAGTCCGGCCCCGCCCGCCCCGCTTCCCCTCCCAGCCAGGCCCCGCCCGCCCAGCTTCCCCTCCCAGCTTGGCCCCGCCCGCCCAGCTTCCCATGGCGAGCGAGGCCCCGCCCGCCCAGTTTCTCCTCCCAGCTTGGCCCCGCCCGCCCAGCTTCCCCTCCCGAGTCCGGCCCCGCCCGCCCAGTTTCTCCTCCCGAGCGAGGCCCCGCCCGCCCAGCTTCCCCTCCCAGCTTGGCCCCGCCCGCCCAGTTTCTCCTCCCGAGCGAGGCCCCGCCCGCCCAGATTCCCCTCCCGACCCCGGCCCGGCCACCCAGTTTCTCCTCCCAGCTTGGCCCCGCCCGCCCAGCTTCCCCTCCCGAGTCCGGCCCCGCCCGCCCAGTTTCTCCTCCCGAGCCCGGCCCCGCCCGCTCCGCTTCCCCTCCCAGCCATGCCCCGCCCGCCCAGTTTCTCCTCCCGAGTCCGGCCCCGCCCGCCCAGTTTCTCCTCCCGAGCCCGGCCCCGCCTGCCCCGCTTCCCCTCCCAGCTTGGCCCCGCCCGCCCAGTTTCTCCTCCCGAGCGAGGCCCCGCCCGCCCAGTTTCTCCTCCCAGCTTGGCCCCGCCCGCCCCGCTTCCCCTCCCAGCTTGGCCCCGCCCGCCCAGCTTCCCCTCCCAAACCTGGCCCCGCCCGCCCCGTTTCTCCTCCCAGCTTGGCCCCGCCCGCCCCGCTTCCCTTCCCGAACCCGGCCCCGCCCGCCCCGCTTCCCCTCCCAGCTTGGCCCCGCCCGCCTCGCTTCCACTCCCGAACCCGGCCCCGCCCGCCAAGCTTCTCCTAGCGAGCCCGGCCCCGCCCGCCCAGCTTCCCCTCCCAGCCAGGCCCCGCCCGCCCAGCTTCACCTCCCAGCTTGGCCCCGCCCGCCCAGCTTCCCATCCCGAGCGAGGCCCCGCCCGCCCAGTTTCTCCTCCCAGCTTGGCCCCGCCCGCCCCGCTTCCCCTCCCAGCTTGGCCCCGCCCGCCCCGCTTCCCCTCCCGAACCCTGCCCCGCCCCCCAAGCTTCTCCTAGCGAGCCTGGCCCCGCCCGCCCAGCTTCCCCTCCCAGCCAGGCCCCGCCCGCCCAGTTTCTCCTCCCGAGCCCGGCTCCGGCCGCCCCGCTTCCCCTCCCAGCCAGGCCCCGCCCGCCCAGCTTCCGCTCCCGAACCCGGCCCCGCCCGCCCAGCTTCTCCTCCCAGCTTAGCCCCGCCCGCCCAGTTTCTCCTCCCAGCACGGCCCCGCCCACCCAGCTTCCCCTCCCAGATTGGCCCCGCCCGCCCAGCTTCCCCTCCCGAGTCCGGCCCCGCCTGCCCAGTTTCTCCTCCCGAGCGAGGCCCCGCCCGCCCAGCTTCCCCTCCCGAACCCGGCCCCGCCCGCCCAGTTTCTCCTCCCGAGCGAGGCCCCGCCCGCCCAGCTTCCCCTCCCGACCCCGGCCCCGCCACCCAGTTTCTCCTCCCAGCTTGGCCCCGCCCGCCCAGCTTCCCCTCCCGAGTCCGGCCCCGCCCGCCCAGTTTCTCCTCCCGAACCCGGCCCCGCCCGCCCAGCTTCTGCAAGCGAACTCGGCCCCGACCGCCCCGCTTCCCGTCCCAGCTTGGCCCCGCCCGCCCCGCTTCCCATCCCGAGTCCGGCCCCGCCCGCCCAGTTTCTCCTCCCGAGCTTGGCCCCGCCCGCCCAGCTTCCCATCCCGAGCGAGGCCCCGCCCGCCCAGTTTCTCCTCCCAGCTTGGCCCCGCCCGCCCAGCTTCCCCTCCCGAACCCGGCCCCGCCCGCCCAGCTTCTGCTAGCGAGCTCGGCCCCGCCCGCCCAGCTTCTGCCTCCGAGCTCGGCCCCGCCCGCCCAGCTTCCCCTCCCAGCTTGGCCCCGCCCGCCCAGTTTCTCCTCCCGAGCTCGGCCCCGCCCGCCCCGCTTCCCCTCCCAGCTTGGCCCCGCCCGCCCCGCTTCCCATCCCGAGCGAGGCCCCGCCCGCCCAGTTTCTCCTCCCAGCTTGGCCCCGCCCGCCCAGCTTCCCCTCCCGAACCCGGCCCCGCCCGCCAAGCTTCTCTTAGCGAGCTCGGCCCCGCCCGCCCCGCTTCCCCTCCCAGCCAGGCCCCGCCCGCCCAGTTTCTCCTCCCGAGTCCGGCCCCGCCCGCCCCGCTTCCCCTCCCAGCCAGGCCCCGCCCGCCCAGCTTCCCCTCCCAGCTTGGCCCCGCCCGCCCAGCTTCCCATGGCGAGCGAGGCTCCGCCCGCCCAGTTTCTCCTCCCAGCTTGGCCCCGCCCGCCCAGCTTCCCCTCCCGAGTCCGGCCCCGCCCGCCCAGTTTCTCCTCCCGAGCGAGGCCCCGCCCGCCCAGCTTCCCCTCCCAGCTTGGCCCCGCCCGCCCAGTTTCTCCTCCCGAGCGAGGCCCCGCCCGCCCAGATTCCCCTCCCGACCCCGGCCCCGCCACCCAGTTTCTCCTCCCAGCTTGGCCCCGCCCGCCCAGCTTCCCCTCCCGAGTCCGGCCCCGCCCGCCCAGTTTCTCCTCCCGAACCCGGCCCCGCCCGCCCAGCTTCTGCAAGCGAACTCGGCCCCGACCGCCCCGCTTCCCCTCCCAGCTTGGCCCCGCCCGCCCCGCTTCCCATCCCGAGTCCGGCCCCGCCCGCCCAGTTTCTCCTCCCGAGCTTGGCCCCGCCCGCCCAGCTTCCCATCCCGAGCGAGGCCCCGCCCGCCCAGTTTCTCCTCCCAGCTTGGCCCCGCCCGCCCAGCTTCCCCTCCCGAACCCGGCCCCGCCCGCCCAGCTTCTGCTAGCGAGCTCGGCCCCGCCCGCCCGGCCCCGGCCCCGCCGGCCCAGCTTCCCCTCCCAGCTTGGCCCCGCCCGCCCAGTTTCTCCTCCCGAGCTCGGCCCCGCCCGCCCCGCTTCCCCTCCCAGCTTGGCCCCGCCCGCCCCGCTTCCCATCCCGAGCGAGGCCCCGCCCGCCCAGTTTCTCCTCCCAGCTTGGCCCCGCCCGCCCAGCTTCCCCTCCCGAACCCGGCCCCGCCCGCCAAGCTTCTCTTAGCGAGCTCGGCCCCGCCCGCCCCGCTTCCCCTCCCAGCCAGGCCCCGCCCGCCCAGTTTCTCCTCCCGAGTCCGGCCCCGCCCGCCCCGCTTCCCCTCCCAGCCAGGCCCCGCCCGCCCAGCTTCCCCTCCCAGCTTGGCCCCGCCCGCCCAGCTTCCCATGGCGAGCGAGGCCCCGCCCGCCCAGTTTCTCCTCCCAGCTTGGCCCCGCCCGCCCAGCTTCCCCTCCCGAGTCCGGCCCCGCCCGCCCAGTTTCTCCTCCCGAGCGAGGCCCCGCCCGCCCAGCTTCCCCTCCCAGCTTGGCCCCGCCCGCCCAGTTTCTCCTCCCGAGCGAGGCCCCGCCCGCCCAGATTCCCCTCCCGACCCCGGCCCCGCCACCCAGTTTCTCCTCCCAGCTTGGCCCCGCCCGCCCAGCTTCCCCTCCCGAGTCCGGCCCCGCCCGCCAAGCTTCTCCTAGCGAGCCCGGCCCCGCCCGCCCAGCTTCTGCAAGCGAACTCGGCCCCGCCCGCCCAGCTTCCCCTCCCGACTCCGGCCCCGCCCGCCCCGCTTCCCCTAGCGAGCCCGGCCCCGCCCGCCCAGCTTCCCCTCCCAGCCAGGCCCCGCCCGCCCAGTTTCTCCTCCCGAGCCCGGCCCCGCCCGCTCCGCTTCCCCTCCCAGCCAGGCCCCGCCCGCCCAGTTTCTCCTCCCGAGTCCGGCCCCGCCCGCCCAGTTTCTCCTCCCGAGCCCGGCCCCGCCTGCCCCGCTTCCCCTCCCAGCTTGGCCCCGCCCGCCCAGTTTCTCCTCCCGAGCGAGGCCCCGCCCTCCCAGTTTCTCCTCCCAGCTTGGCCCCGCCCGCCCCGCTTCCCCTCCCAGCTTGGCCCCGCCCGCCCAGCTTCCCCTCCCAAACCCGGCCCCGCCCGCCCCGTTTCTCCTCCCAGCTTGGCCCCGCCCGCCCCGTTTCTCCTCCCAGCTTGGCCCCGCCCGCCCCGCTTCCCTTCCCGAACCCGGCCCCGCCCGCCCCGCTTCCCCTCCCAGCTTGGCCCCGCCCGCCTCGCTTCCCCTCCCGAACCCGGCCCCGCCCGCCAAGCTTCTCCTAGCGAGCCCGGCCCCGCCCGCCCAGCTTCCCCTCCCAGCCAGGCCCCGCCCGCCCAGCTTCCCCTCCCAGCTTGGCCCCGCCCGCCCAGCTTCCCATCCCGAGCGAGGCCCCGCCCGCCCAGTTTCTCCTCCCAGCTTGGCCCCGCCCGCCCAACTTCCCCTCCCAGCTTGGCCCCGCCCGCCCAGTTTCTCCTCCCAGCCAGGCCCCGCCCGCCCAGTTTCTCCTCCCGAGTCCGGCCCGGCCCGCCCCGCTTCCCCTCCCAGCCAGGCCCCGCCCGCCCAGCTTCCCCTCCCGAACCCGGCCCCGCCCGCCCAGCTTCTCCTCCCAGCTTAGCCCCGCCCGCCCAGTTTCTCCTCCCAGCACGGCCCCGCCCGCCCAGTTTCTGCTAGCGAGCTCGGCCCCGCCCGCCCAGCTTCCCCTCCCAGCTTGGCCCCGCCCGCCCAGTTTCTCCTCCCAGCCAGGCCCCGCCCGCCCAGTTTCTCCTCCCGAGTCCGGCCCCGCCCGCCCCGCTTCCCCTCCCAGCCAGGCCCCGCCCGCCCAGCTTCCCTCCCGAACCCGGCCCCGCCCGCCCAGTTTCTCCTCCCAGCACGGCCCCGCCCGCCCAGTTTCTCCTCCCAGCCAGGCCCCGCCCGCCCAGCTTCCCCTCCCGAACCCGGCCCCGCCCGCCCAGCTTCTGCTAGCGAGCTCGGCCCCGCCCGCCCAGCTTCCCCTCCCAGCTTGGCCCCGCCCGCCCAGTTTCTCCTCCCAGCTTGGCCCCGCCCGCCCAGCTTCCCCTCCCGAACCCGGCCCCCCCGCCCAGTTTCTCCTCCCAGCTTGGCCCCGCCCGCCCAGCTTCCCCTCCCGAACCCGGCCCCGCCCGCCCAGCTTCTGCTGGGAGCTCGGCCCCGCCGGCCCAGCTTCCCCTCCCAGCTTGGCCCCGCCCGCCCAGTTTCTCCTCCCGAGCTCGGCCCCGCCCGCCCCGCTTCCCCTCCCAGCTTGGCCCCGCCCGCCCCGCTTCCCATCCCGAGCGAGGCCCCGCCCGCCCAGTTTCTCCTCCCAGCTTGGCCCCGCCCGCCCAGCTTCCCCTCCCGAACCCGGCCCCGCCCGCCAAGCTTCTCCTAGCGAGCTCGGCCCCGCCCGCCCCGCTTCCCCTCCCAGCCAGGCCCCGCCCGCCCAGTTTCTCCTCCCGAGTCCGGCCCCGCCCGCCCCGCTTCCCCTCCCAGCCAGGCCCCGCCCGCCCAGCTTCCCCTCCCAGCTTGGCCCCGCCCGCCCAGCTTCCCATGGCGAGCGAGGCCCCGCCCGCCCAGTTTCTCCTCCCAGCTTGGCCCCGCCCGCCCAGCTTCCCCTCCCGAGTCCGGCCCCGCCCGCCCAGTTTCTCCTCCCGAGCGAGGCCCCGCCCGCCCAGCTTCCCCTCCCAGCTTGGCCCCGCCCGCCCAGTTTCTCCTCCCGAGCGAGGCCCCGCCCGCCCAGATTCCCCTCCCGACCCCGGCCCGGCCACCCAGTTTCTCCTCCCAGCTTGGCCCCGCCCGCCCAGCTTCCCCTCCCGAGTCCGGCCCCGCCCGCCCAGTTTCTCCTCCCGAGCCCGGCCCCGCCCGCTCCGCTTCCCCTCCCAGCCATGCCCCGCCCGCCCAGTTTCTCCTCCCGAGTCCGGCCCCGCCCGCCCAGTTTCTCCTCCCGAGCCCGGCCCCGCCTGCCCCGCTTCCCCTCCCAGCTTGGCCCCGCCCGCCCAGTTTCTCCTCCCGAGCGAGGCCCCGCCCGCCCAGTTTCTCCTCCCAGCTTGGCCCCGCCCGCCCCGCTTCCCCTCCCAGCTTGGCCCCGCCCGCCCAGCTTCCCCTCCCAAACCTGGCCCCGCCCGCCCCGTTTCTCCTCCCAGCTTGGCCCCGCCCGCCCCGCTTCCCTTCCCGAACCCGGCCCCGCCCGCCCCGCTTCCCCTCCCAGCTTGGCCCCGCCCGCCTCGCTTCCCCTCCCGAACCCGGCCCCGCCCGCCAAGCTTCTCCTAGCGAGCCCGGCCCCGCCCGCCCAGCTTCCCCTCCCAGCCAGGCCCCGCCCGCCCAGCTTCCCCTCCCAGCTTGGCCCCGCCCGCCCAGCTTCCCATCCCGAGCGAGGCCCCGCCCGCCCAGTTTCTCCTCCCAGCTTGGCCCCGCCCGCCCCGCTTCCCCTCCCAGCTTGGCCCCGCCCGCCCCGCTTCCCCTCCCGAACCCGGCCCCGCCCCCAAGCTTCTCCTAGCGAGCCTGGCCCCGCCCGCCCAGCTTCCCCTCCCAGCCAGGCCCCGCCCGCCCAGTTTCTCCTCCCGAGCCCGGCTCCGGCTGCCCCGCTTCCCCTCCCAGCCAGGCCCCGCCCGCCCAGCTTCCGCTCCCGAACCCGGCCCCGCCCGCCCAGTTTCTCCTCCCAGCTTAGCCCCGCCCGCCCAGTTTCTCCTCCCAGCACGGCCCCGCCCACCCAGCTTCCCCTCCCAGATTGGCCCCGCCCGCCCAGCTTCCCCTCCCGAGTCCGGCCCCGCCTGCCCAGTTTCTCCTCCCAGCTTGGCCCCGCCCGCCCAGCTTCCCCTCCCGAACCCGGCCCCCCCCGCCCAGTTTCTCCTCCCAGCTTGGCCCCGCCCGCCCAGCTTCCCCTCCCGAACCCGGCCCCGCCCGCCCAGCTTCTGCTAGCGAGCTCGGCCCCGCCGGCCCAGCTTCCCCTCCCAGCTTGGCCCCGCCCGCCCAGTTTCTCCTCCCGAGCTCGGCCCCGCCCGCCCCGCTTCCCCTCCCAGCTTGGCCCCTCCCGCCCCGCTTCCCATCCCGAGCGAGGCCCCGCCCGCCCAGTTTCTCCTCCCAGCTTGGCCCCGCCCGCCCAGCTTCCCCTCCCGAACCCGGCCCCGCCCGCCAAGCTTCTCCTAGCGAGCTCGGCCCCGCCCGCCCCGCTTCCCCTCCCAGCCAGGCCCCGCCCGCCCAGTTTCTCCTCCCGAGTCCGGCCCCGCCCGCCCCGCTTCCCCTCCCAGCCAGGCCCCGCCCGCCCAGCTTCCCCTCCCAGCTTGGCCCCGCCCGCCCAGCTTCCCATGGCGAGCGAGGCCCCGCCCGCCCAGTTTCTCCTCCCAGCTTGGCCCCGCCCGCCCAGCTTCCCCTCCCGAGTCCGGCCCCGCCCGCCCAGTTTCTCCTCCCGAGCGAGGCCCCGCCCGCCCAGCTTCCCCTCCCAGCTTGGCCCCGCCCGCCCAGTTTCTCCTCCCGAGCGAGGCCCCGCCCGCCCAGATTCCCCTCCCGACCCCGGCCCGGCCACCCAGTTTCTCCTCCCAGCTTGGCCCCGCCCGCCCAGCTTCCCCTCCCGAGTCCGGCCCCGCCCGCCCAGTTTCTCCTCCCGAGCCCGGCCCCGCCCGCTCCGCTTCCCCTCCCAGCCATGCCCCGCCCGCCCAGTTTCTCCTCCCGAGTCCGGCCCCGCCCGCCCAGTTTCTCCTCCCGAGCCCGGCCCCGCCTGCCCCGCTTCCCCTCCCAGCTTGGCCCCGCCCGCCCAGTTTCTCCTCCCGAGCGAGGCCCCGCCCGCCCAGTTTCTCCTCCCAGCTTGGCCCCGCCCGCCCCGCTTCCCCTCCCAGCTTGGCCCCGCCCGCCCAGCTTCCCCTCCCAAACCTGGCCCCGCCCGCCCCGTTTCTCCTCCCAGCTTGGCCCCGCCCGCCCCGCTTCCCTTCCCGAACCCGGCCCCGCCCGCCCCGCTTCCCCTCCCAGCTTGGCCCCGCCCGCCTCGCTTCCCCTCCCGAACCCGGCCCCGCCCGCCAAGCTTCTCCTAGCGAGCCCGGCCCCGCCCGCCCAGCTTCCCCTCCCAGCCAGGCCCCGCCCGCCCAGCTTCACCTCCCAGCTTGGCCCCGCCCGCCCAGCTTCCCATCCCGAGCGAGGCCCCGCCCGCCCAGTTTCTCCTCCCAGCTTGGCCCCGCCCGCCCCGCTTCCCTCCCAGCTTGGCCCCGCCCGCCCCGCTTCCCCTCCCGAACCCTGCCCCGCCCCCCAAGCTTCTCCTAGCGAGCCTGGCCCCGCCCGCCCAGCTTCCCCTCCCAGCCAGGCCCCGCCCGCCCAGTTTCTCCTCCCGAGCCCGGCTCCGGCCGCCCCGCTTCCCCTCCCAGCCAGGCCCCGCCCGCCCAGCTTCCGCTCCCGAACCCGGCCCCGCCCGCCCAGCTTCTCCTCCCAGCTTAGCCCCGCCCGCCCAGTTTCTCCTCCCAGCACGGCCCCGCCCACCCAGCTTCCCCTCCCAGATTGGCCCCGCCCGCCCAGCTTCCCCTCCCGAGTCCGGCCCCGCCTGCCCAGTTTCTCCTCCCGAGCGAGGCCCCGCCCGCCCAGCTTCCCCTCCCGAACCCGGCCCCGCCCGCCCAGTTTCTCCTCCCGAGCGAGGCCCCGCCCGCCCAGCTTCCCCTCCCGACCCCGGCCCCGCCACCCAGTTTCTCCTCCCAGCTTGGCCCCGCCCGCCCAGCTTCCCCTCCGAGTCCGGCCCCGCCCGCCCAGTTTCTCCTCCCGAACCCGGCCCCGCCCGCCCAGCTTCTGCAAGCGAACTCGGCCCCGCCCGCCCCGCTTCCCGTCCCAGCTTGGCCCCGCCCGCCCCGCTTCCCATCCCGAGTCCGGCCCCGCCCGCCCAGTTTCTCCTCCCGAGCTTGGCCCCGCCCGCCCAGCTTCCCATCCCGAGCGAGGCCCCGCCCGCCCAGTTTCTCCTCCCAGCTTGGCCCCGCCCGCCCAGCTTCCCCTCCCGAACCCGGCCCCGCCCGCCCAGCTTCTGCTAGCGAGCTCGGCCCCGCCCGCCCAGCTTCTGCTAGCGAGCTCGGCCCCGCCGGCCCAGCTTCCCCTCCCAGCTTGGCCCCGCCCGCCCAGTTTCTCCTCCCGAGCTCGGCCCCGCCCGCCCCGCTTCCCCTCCCAGCTTGGCCCCGCCCGCCCCGCTTCCCATCCCGAGCGAGGCCCCGCCCGCCCAGTTTCTCCTCCCAGCTTGGCCCCGCCCGCCCAGCTTCCCCTCCCAGCCAGGCCCCGCCCGCCCAGCTTCCCCTCCCAGCTTGGCCCCGCCCGCCCAGCTTCCCATCCCGAGCGAGGCCCCGCCCGCCCAGTTTCTCCTCCCAGCTTGGCCCCGCCCGCCCCGCTTCCCCTCCCAGCTTGGCCCCGCCCGCCCCGCTTCCCCTCCCGAACCCTGCCCCGCCCCCCAAGCTTCTCCTAGCGAGCCTGGCCCCGCCCGCCCAGCTTCCCCTCCCAGCCAGGCCCCGCCCGCCCAGTTTCTCCTCCCGAGCCCGGCTCCGCCTGCCCCGCTTCCCCTCCCAGCCAGGCCCCGCCCGCCCAGCTTCCGCTCCCGAACCCGGCCCCGCCCGCCCAGCTTCTCCTCCCAGCTTAGCCCCGCCCGCCCAGTTTCTCCTCCCAGCACGGCCCCGCCCACCCAGCTTCCCCTCCCAGATTGGCCCCGCCCGCCCAGCTTCCCCTCCCGAGTCCGGCCCCGCCTGCCCAGTTTCTCCTCCCAGCTTGGCCCCGCCCGCCCAGCTTCCCCTCCCGAACCCGGCCCCCCCCGCCCAGTTTCTCCTCCCAGCTTGGCCCCGCCCGCCCAGCTTCCCCTCCCGAACCCGGCCCGCCCGCCCAGCTTCTGCTAGCGAGCTCGGCCCCGCCGGCCCAGCTTCCCCTCCCAGCTTGGCCCCGCCCGCCCAGTTTCTCCTCCCGAGCTCGGCCCCGCCCGCCCCGCTTCCCCTCCCAGCTTGGCCCCTCCCGCCCCGCTTCCCATCCCGAGCGAGGCCCCGCCCGCCCAGTTTCTCCTCCCAGCTTGGCCCCGCCCGCCCAGCTTCCCCTCCCGAACCCGGCCCCGCCCGCCAAGCTTCTCCTAGCGAGCTCGGCCCCGCCCGCCCCGCTTCCCCTCCCAGCCAGGCCCCGCCCGCCCAGTTTCTCCTCCCGAGTCCGGCCCCGCCCGCCCCGCTTCCCCTCCCAGCCAGGCCCCGCCCGCCCAGCTTCCCCTCCCAGCTTGGCCCCGCCCGCCCAGCTTCCCATGGCGAGCGAGGCCCCGCCCGCCCAGTTTCTCCTCCCAGCTTGGCCCCGCCCGCCCAGCTTCCCCTCCCGAGTCCGGCCCCGCCCGCCCAGTTTCTCCTCCCGAGCGAGGCCCCGCCCGCCCAGCTTCCCCTCCCAGCTTGGCCCCGCCCGCCCAGTTTCTCCTCCCGAGCGAGGCCCCGCCCGCCCAGATTCCCCTCCCGACCCCGGCCCGGCCACCCAGTTTCTCCTCCCAGCTTGGCCCCGCCCGCCCAGCTTCCCCTCCCGAGTCCGGCCCCGCCCGCCCAGTTTCTCCTCCCGAGCCCGGCCCCGCCCGCTCCGCTTCCCCTCCCAGCCATGCCCCGCCCGCCCAGTTTCTCCTCCCGAGTCCGGCCCCGCCCGCCCAGTTTCTCCTCCCGAGCCCGGCCCCGCCTGCCCCGCTTCCCCTCCCAGCTTGGCCCCGCCCGCCCAGTTTCTCCTCCCGAGCGAGGCCCGCCCGCCCAGTTTCTCCTCCCAGCTTGGCCCCGCCCGCCCCGCTTCCCCTCCCAGCTTGGCCCCGCCCGCCCAGCTTCCCCTCCCAAACCTGGCCCCGCCCGCCCCGTTTCTCCTCCCAGCTTGGCCCCGCCCGCCCCGCTTCCCTTCCCGAACCCGGCCCCGCCCGCCCCGCTTCCCCTCCCAGCTTGGCCCCGCCCGCCTCGCTTCCCCTCCCGAACCCGGCCCCGCCCGCCAAGCTTCTCCTAGCGAGCCCGGCCCCGCCCGCCCAGCTTCCCCTCCCAGCCAGGCCCCGCCCGCCCAGCTTCACCTCCCAGCTTGGCCCCGCCCGCCCAGCTTCCCATCCCGAGCGAGGCCCCGCCCGCCCAGTTTCTCCTCCCAGCTTGGCCCCGCCCGCCCCGCTTCCCCTCCCAGCTTGGCCCCGCCCGCCCCGCTTCCCCTCCCGAACCCTGCCCCGCCCCCCAAGCTTCTCCTAGCGAGCCTGGCCCCGCCCGCCCAGCTTCCCCTCCCAGCCAGGCCCCGCCCGCCCAGTTTCTCCTCCCGAGCCCGGCTCCGGCCGCCCCGCTTCCCCTCCCAGCCAGGCCCCGCCCGCCCAGCTTCCGCTCCCGAACCCGGCCCCGCCCGCCCAGCTTCTCCTCCCAGCTTAGCCCCGCCCGCCCAGTTTCTCCTCCCAGCACGGCCCCGCCCACCCAGCTTCCCCTCCCAGATTGGCCCCGCCCGCCCAGCTTCCCCTCCCGAGTCCGGCCCCGCCTGCCCAGTTTCTCCTCCCGAGCGAGGCCCCGCCCGCCCAGCTTCCCCTCCCGAACCCGGCCCCGCCCGCCCAGTTTCTCCTCCCGAGCGAGGCCCCGCCCGCCCAGCTTCCCCTCCCGACCCCGGCCCCGCCACCCAGTTTCTCCTCCCAGCTTGGCCCCGCCCGCCCAGCTTCCCCTCCCGAGTCCGGCCCCGCCCGCCCAGTTTCTCCTCCCGAACCCGGCCCCGCCCGCCCAGCTTCTGCAAGCGAACTCGGCCCCGCCCGCCCCGCTTCCCGTCCCATCTTGGCCCCGCCCGCCCCGCTTCCCATCCCGAGTCCGGCCCCGCCCGCCCAGTTTCTCCTCCCGAGCTTGGCCCCGCCCGCCCAGCTTCCCATCCCGAGCGAGGCCCCGCCCGCCCAGTTTCTCCTCCCAGCTTGGCCCCGCCCGCCCAGCTTCCCCTCCCGAACCCGGCCCCGCCCGCCCAGCTTCTGCTAGCGAGCTCGGCCCCGCCCGCCCAGCTTCTGCTAGCGAGCTCGGCCCCGCCGGCCCAGCTTCCCCTCCCAGCTTGGCCCCGCCCGCCCAGTTTCTCCTCCCGAGCTCGGCCCCGCCCGCCCCGCTTCCCCTCCCAGCTTGGCCCCGCCCGCCCCGCTTCCCATCCCGAGCGAGGCCCCGCCCGCCCAGTTTCTCCTCCCAGCTTGGCCCCGCCCGCCCAGCTTCCCCTCCCGAACCCGGCCCCGCCCGCCAAGCTTCTCTTAGCGAGCTCGGCCCCGCCCGCCCCGCTTCCCCTCCCAGCCAGGCCCCGCCCGCCCAGTTTCTCCTCCCGAGTCCGGCCCCGCCCGCCCCGCTTCCCCTCCCAGCCAGGCCCCGCCCGCCCAGCTTCCCCTCCCAGCTTGGCCCCGCCCGCCCAGCTTCCCATGGCGAGCGAGGCCCCGCCCGCCCAGTTTCTCCTCCCAGCTTGGCCCCGCCCGCCCAGCTTCCCCTCCCGAGTCCGGCCCCGCCCGCCCAGTTTCTCCTCCCGAGCGAGGCCCCGCCCGCCCAGCTTCCCCTCCCAGCTTGGCCCCGCCCGCCCAGTTTCTCCTCCCGAGCGAGGCCCCGCCCGCCCAGATTCCCCTCCCGACCCCGGCCCCGCCACCCAGTTTCTCCTCCCAGCTTGGCCCCGCCCGCCCAGCTTCCCCTCCCGAGTCCGGCCCCGCCCGCCAAGCTTCTCCTAGCGAGCCCGGCCCCGCCCGCCCAGCTTCTGCAAGCGAACTCGGCCCCGCCCGCCCAGCTTCCCCTCCCGACTCCGGCCCCGCCCGCCCCGCTTCCCCTAGCGAGCCCGGCCCCGCCCGCCCAGCTTCCCCTCCCAGCCAGGCCCCGCCCGCCCAGTTTCTCCTCCCGAGCCCGGCCCCGCCCGCTCCGCTTCCCCTCCCAGCCAGGCCCCGCCCGCCCAGTTTCTCCTCCCGAGTCCGGCCCCGCCCGCCCAGTTTCTCCTCCCGAGCCCGGCCCCGCCTGCCCCGCTTCCCCTCCCAGCTTGGCCCCGCCCGCCCAGTTTCTCCTCCCGAGCGAGGCCCCGCCCTCCCAGTTTCTCCTCCCAGCTTGGCCCCGCCCGCCCCGCTTCCCCTCCCAGCTTGGCCCCGCCCGCCCAGCTTCCCCTCCCAAACCCGGCCCCGCCCGCCCCGTTTCTCCTCCCAGCTTGGCCCCGCCCGCCCCGTTTCTCCTCCCAGCTTGGCCCCGCCCGCCCCGCTTCCCTTCCCGAACCCGGCCCCGCCCGCCCCGCTTCCCCTCCCAGCTTGGCCCCGCCCGCCTCGCTTCCCCTCCCGAACCCGGCCCCGCCCGCCAAGCTTCTCCTAGCGAGCCCGGCCCCGCCCGCCCAGCTTCCCCTCCCAGCCAGGCCCCGCCCGCCCAGCTTCCCCTCCCAGCTTGGCCCCGCCCGCCCAGCTTCCCATCCCGAGCGAGGCCCCGCCCGCCCAGTTTCTCCTCCCAGCTTGGCCCCGCCCGCCCCGCTTCCCCTCCCAGCTTGGCCCCGCCCGCCCCGCTTCCCCTCCCGAACCCGGCCCCGCCCCCCAAGCTTCTCCTAGCGAGCCTGGCCCCGCCCGCCCAGCTTCCCCTCCCAGCCAGGCCCCGCCCGCCCAGTTTCTCTTCCCGAGCCCGGCTCCGGCCGCCCCGCTTCCCCTCCCAGCCAGGCCCCGCCCGCCCAGCTTCCGCTCCCGAACCCGGCCCCGCCCGCCCAGCTTCTCCTCCCAGCTTAGCCCCGCCCGCCCAGTTTCTCCTCCCAGCACGGCCCCGCCCACCCAGCTTCCCCTCCCAGATTGGCCCCGCCCGCCCAGCTTCCCCTCCCGAGTCCGGCCCTGCCTGCCCAGTTTCTCCTCCCGAGCGAGGCCCCGCCCGCCCAGCTTCCCCTCCCGAACCCGACCCGCCCGCCCAGTTTCTCCTCCCGAGCGAGGCCCCGCCCGCCCAGCTTCCCCTCCCGACCCCGGCCCCGCCACCCAGTTTCTCCTCCCAGCTTGGCCCCGCCCGCCCAGCTTCCCCTCCCGAGTCCGGCCCCGCCCGCCCAGTTTCTCCTCCCGAACCCGGCCCCGCCCGCCCAGCTTCTGCAAGCGAACTCGGCCCCGCCCGCCCCGCTTCCCGTCCCAGCTTGGCCCCGCCCGCCCCGCTTCCCATCCCGAGTCCGGCCCCGCCCGCCCAGTTTCTCCTCCCGAGCTTGGCCCCGCCCGCCCAGCTTCCCATCCCGAGCGAGGCCCCGCCCGCCCAGTTTCTCCTCCCAGCTTGGCCCCGCCCGCCCCGCTTCCCCTAGCGAGCCCGGCCCCGCCCGCCCATTTTCCCCTCCCAGCCAGGCCCCGCCCGCCCAGTTTCTCCTCCCGAGCCCGGCCCCGCCCGCTCCGCTTCCCCTCCCAGCCAGGCCCCGCCCGCCCAGTTTCTCCTCCCGAGTCCGGCCCCGCCCGCCCAGTTTCTCCTCCCGAGCCCGGCCCCGCCTGCCCCGCTTCCCCTCCCAGCTTGGCCCCGCCCGCCCAGTTTCTCCTCCCGAGCGAGGCCCCGCCCTCCCAGTTTCTCCTCCCAGCTCGGCCCCGCCCGCCCAGCTTCCCCTCCCAGCTTGGCCCCGCCCGCCCAGTTTCTCCTCCCAGCACGGCCCCGCCCACCCAGCTTCCCCTCCCAGCGTGGCCCCGCCCGCCCAGTTTCTCCTCCCGAGTGCGGCCCCGCCCGCCCCGCTTCTCCTCCCGAGTCCGGCCCCGCCCGCCCCGCTTCCCCTCCCAGCTTGGCCCCGCCCGCCCAGCTTCCCCTCCCAGCCAGGCCCCGCCCGCCCAGTTTCTCCTCCCAGCTTGGCCCCGCCCGCCCAGCTTCCCCTCCCGAGTCCGGCCCCGCCCGCCCAGTTTCTCCTCCCGAGCCCGGCCCCGCCCGCTCCGCTTCCCCTCCCAGCCAGGCCCCGCCCGCCCAGTTTCTCCTCCCGAGCGAGGCCCCGCCCGCCCAGCTTCCCCTCCCAGCTTGGCCCCGCCCGCCCAGTTTCTCCTCCCGAGCGAGGCCCCGCCCGCCCAGCGTCCCCTCCCAGCTTGGCCCCGCCCGCCCAGATTCCCCTCCCGACCCCGGCCCCGCCACCCAGTTTCTCCTCCCAGCTTGGCCCCGCCCGCCCAGCTTCCCCTCCCGAGTCCGGCCCCGCCCGCCCAGTTTCTCCTCCCGAGCCCGTCCCCGCCCGCTCCGCTTCCCCTCCCAGCCATGCCCCGCCCGCCCAGTTTCTCCTCCCGAGTCCGGCCCCGCCCGCCCAGTTTCTCCTCCCGAGCCCGGCCCCGCCTGCCCCGCTTCCCCTCCCAGCTTGGCCCCGCCCGCCCAGTTTCTCCTCCCGAGCGAGGCCCCGCCCGCCCAGTTTCTCCTCCCAGCTTGGCCCCGCCCGCCCCGCTTCCCCTCCCAGCTTGGCCCCGCCCGCCCAGCTTCCCCTCCCAAACCTGGCCCCGCCCGCCCCGTTTCTCCTCCCAGCTTGGCCCCGCCCGCCCCGCTTCCCTTCCCGAACCCGGCCCCGCCCGCCCCGCTTCCCCTCCCAGCTTGGCCCCGCCCGCCTCGCTTCCCCTCCCGAACCCGGCCCCGCCCGCCAAGCTTCTCCTAGCGAGCCCGGCCCCGCCCGCCCAGCTTCCCCTCCCAGCCAGGCCCCGCCCGCCCAGCTTCCCCTCCCAGCTTGGCCCCGCCAGCCCAGCTTCCCATCCCGAGCGAGGCCCCGCCCGCCCAGTTTCTCCTCCCAGCTTGGCCCCGCCCGCCCCGCTTCCCCTCCCAGCTTGGCCCCGCCCGCCCCGCTTCCCCTCCCGAACCCGGCCCCGCCCCCCAAGCTTCTCCTAGCGAGCCTGGCCCCGCCCGCCCAGCTTCCCCTCCCAGCCAGGCCCCGCCCGCCCAGTTTCTCCTCCCGAGCCCGGCTCCGGCCGCCCCGCTTCCCCTCCCAGCCAGGCCCCGCCCGCCCAGCTTCCGCTCCCGAACCCGGCCCCGCCCGCCCAGCTTCTCCTCCCAGCTTAGCCCCGCCCGCCCAGTTTCTCCTCCCAGCACGGCCCCGCCCACCCAGCTTCCCCTCCCAGATTGGCCCCGCCCGCCCAGCTTCCCCTCCCGAGTCCGGCCCCGCCTGCCCAGTTTCTCCTCCCGAGCGAGGCCCCGCCCGCCCAGCTTCCCCTCCCGAACCCGGCCCCGCCCGCCCAGTTTCTCCTCCCGAGCGAGGCCCCGCCCGCCCAGCTTCCCCTCCCGACCCCGGCCCCGCCACCCAGTTTCTCCTCCCAGCTTGGCCCCGCCCGCCCAGCTTCCCCTCCCGAGTCCGGCCCCGCCCGCCCAGTTTCTCCTCCCGAACCCGGCCCCGCCCGCCCAGCTTCTGCAAGCGAACTCGGCCCTGCCCGCCCCGCTTCCCGTCCCAGCTTGGCCCCGCCCGCCCCGCTTCCCATCCCGAGTCCGGCCCCGCCCGCCCAGTTTCTCCTCCCGAGCTTGGCCCCGCCCGCCCAGCTTCCCATCCCGAGCGAGGCCCCGCCCGCCCAGTTTCTCCTCCCAGCTTGGCCCCGCCCGCCCAGCTTCCCCTCCCGAACCCGGCCCCGCCCGCCCAGCTTCTGCTAGCGAGCTCGGCCCCGCCCGCCCAGCTTCTGCTAGCGAGCTCGGCCCCGCCGGCCCAGCTTCCCCTCCCAGCTTGGCCCCGCCCGCCCAGTTTCTCCTCCCGAGCTCGGCCCCGCCCGCCCCGCTTCCCCTCCCAGCTTGGCCCCGCCCGCCCCGCTTCCCATCCCGAGCGAGGCCCCGCCCGCCCAGTTTCTCCTCCCAGCTTGGCCCCGCCCGCCCAGCTTCCCCTCCCGAACCCGGCCCCGCCCGCCAAGCTTCTCCTAGCGAGCTCGGCCCCGCCCGCCCCGCTTCCCCTCCCAGCCAGGCCCCGCCCGCCCAGTTTCTCCTCCCGAGTCCGGCCCCGCCCGCCCCGCTTCCCCTCCCAGCCAGGCCCCGCCCGCCCAGCTTCCCCTCCCAGCTTGGCCCCGCCCGCCCAGCTTCCCATGGCGAGCGAGGCCCCGCCCGCCCAGTTTCTCCTCCCAGCTTGGCCCCGCCCGCCCAGCTTCCCCTCCCGAGTCCGGCCCCGCCCGCCCAGTTTCTCCTCCCGAGCGAGGCCCCGCCCGCCCAGCTTCCCCTCCCAGCTTGGCCCCGCCCGCCCAGTTTCTCCTCCCGAGCGAGGCCCCGCCCGCCCAGATTCCCCTCCCGACCCCGGCCCCGCCACCCAGTTTCTCCTCCCAGCTTGGCCCCGCCCGCCCAGCTTCCCCTCCCGAGTCCGGCCCCGCCCGCCAAGCTTCTCCTAGCGAGCCCGGCCCCGCCCGCCCAGCTTCTGCAAGCGAACTCGGCCCCGCCCGCCCAGCTTCCCCTCCCGACTCCGGCCCCGCCCGCCCCGCTTCCCCTAGCGAGCCCGGCCCCGCCCGCCCAGCTTCCCCTCCCAGCCAGGCCCCGCCCGCCCAGTTTCTCCTCCCGAGCCCGGCCCCGCCCGCTCCGCTTCCCCTCCCAGCCAGGCCCCGCCCGCCCAGTTTCTCCTCCCGAGTCCGGCCCCGCCCGCCCAGTTTCTCCTCCCGAGCCCGGCCCCGCCCGCCCAGCTTCCCCTCCCGACCCCGGCCCCGCCACCCAGTTTCTCCTCTCAGCTTGGCCCCGCCCGCCCAGCTTCCCCTCCCGAGTCCGGCCCCGCCCGCCCAGTTTCTCCTCCCGAACCCGGCCCCGCCCGCCCAGCTTCTGCAAGCGAACTCGGCCCCGCCCGCCCAGCTTCCCCTCCCGACTCCGGCCCGGCCCGCCCAGTTTCTCCTCCCGAGCGAGGCCCCGCCCGGCCAGTTTCTCCTCCCAGCTTGGCCCCGCCCGCCCAGCTTCCCCTCCCGAACCCGGCCTCGCCCGCCAAGCTTCTCCTAGCGAGTCCGGCCCCGCCCGCCCAGCTTCCCCTCCCAGCCAGGCCCCGCCCGCCCCGCTTCCCCTCCCAGCTTGGCCCCGCCCGCCCAGCTTCCCATCCCGAGCGAGGCCCCGCCCGCCCAGTTTCTCCTCCCAGCTTGGCCCCGCCCGCCCCGCTTCCCCTCCCAGCTTGGCCCCGCCCGCCCCGCTTCCCCTCCCGAACCCGGCCCCGCCCCCCAAGCTTCTCCTAGCGAGCCTGGCCCCGCCCGCCCAGCTTCCCCTCCCAGCCAGGCCCCGCCCGCCCAGTTTCTCCTCCCGAGCCCGGCTCCGGCCGCCCCGCTTCCCCTCCCAGCCAGGCCCCGCCCGCCCAGCTTCCGCTCCCGAACCCGGCCCCGCCCGCCCAGCTTCTCCTCCCAGCTTAGCCCCGCCCGCCCAGTTTCTCCTCCCAGCACGGCCCAGCCCACCCAGCTTCCCCTCCCAGATTGGCCCCGCCCGCCCAGCTTCCCCTCCCGAGTCCGGCCCCGCCTGCCCAGTTTCTCCTCCCGAGCGAGGCCCCGCCCGCCCAGCTTCCCCTCCCGAACCCGGCCCCGCCCGCCCAGTTTCTCCTCCCGAGCGAGGCCCCGCCCGCCCAGCTTCCCCTCCCGACCCCGGACCCGCCACCCATTTTCTCCTCCCAGCTTGGCCCCGCCCGCCCAGCTTCCCCTCCCGAGTCCGGCCCCGCCCGCCCAGTTTCTCCTCCCGAACCCGGCCCCGCCCGCCCAGCTTCTGCAAGCGAACTCGGCCCCGCCCGCCCCGCTTCCCGTCCCAGCTTGGCCCCGCCCGCCCCGCTTCCCATCCCGAGTCCGGCCCCGCCCGCCCAGTTTCTCCTCCCGAGCTTGGCCCCGCCCGCCCAGCTTCCCATCCCGAGCGAGGCCCCGCCCGCCCAGTTTCTCCTCCCGAGCCCGGCCCCGCCCGCCCCGCTTCCCCTCCCAGCTTGGCCCCGCCCGCCCAGTTTCTCCTCCCGAGCGAGGCCCCGCCCGCCCAGTTTCTCCTCCCGAGCGAGGCCCCGCCCGCCCAGCTTCCCCTCCCGAATCCGGCCCCGCCCGCCCATGTTCCCCTCCCAGCCAGGCCCCGCCCGCCCAGTTTCTCCTCCCGAACCCGGCCCCGCCCGCCCAGCTTCTGCTAGCGAGCTCGGCCCCGCCCGCCCAGCTTCCCCTCCCAGCTTGGCCCCGCCCGCCCAGTTTCTCCTCCCAGCCAGGCCCCGCCCGCCCAGTTTCTCCTCCCGAGTCCGGCCCCGCCCGCCCCGCTTCCCCTCCCAGCCAGGCCCCGCCCGCCCAGCTTCCCCTCCCGAACCCGGCCCCGCCCGCCCAGCTTCCCCTCCAAGCCAGGCCCCGCCCGCCCCGCTTCCCCTCCCGAGTCCGGCCCCGCCCGCCCAGTTTCTCCTCCCAGATTGGCCCCGCCCGCCCAGCTTCCCCTCCCGAACCCGGCCCCGCCCGCCCAGCTTCTGCTAGCGAGCTCGGCCCCGCCCGCCCAGCTTCCCCTCCCAGCTTGGCCCCGCCCGCCCAGTTTCTCCTCCCAGCTTGGCCCCGCCCGCCCAGTTTCTCCTCCCGAGTCCGGCCCCGCCCGCCCCGCTTCCCCTCCCAGCCAGGCCCCGCCCGCCCAGCTTCCCCTCCCGAACCCGGCCCCGCCCGCCCAGCTTCTCCTCCCAGCTAAGCCCCGCCCGCCCAGTTTCTCCTCCCAGCACGGCCCCGCCCGCCCAGTTTCTCCTCCCAGCACGGCCCCGCCCACCCAGCTTCCCCTCCCAGCCTGGCCCCGCCCGCCCAGTTTCTCCTCCCGAGTGCGGCCCCGCCCGCCCCGCTTCTCCTCCCGAGCGAGGCCCCGCCCGCCCAGCTTCCCCTCCCAGCTTGGCCCCGCCCGCCCAGCTTCCCCTCCCGAACCCGGCCCCGCCGGCCCAGCTTCTGCTAGCGAGCTCGGCCCCGCCCGCCCAGCTTCCCCTCCCAGCTTGGCCCCGCCCGCCAAACTTCCCCTCCCGATCCCGGCCCCGCCCGCCCATGTTCCCCTCCCAGCCAGGCCCCGCCCGCCCAGTTTCTCCACCCAGCTTGGCCCCGCCCGCCCAGCTTTCCCTCCCGATCCCGGCCCTGCCCGCCCATGTTCCCCTCCCAGCTTGGCCCCGCCCGCCCAGTTTCTCCTCCCGAACCCGGCCCCGCCCGCCAAGCTTCTCCTAGCGAGCCCGGCCCCGCCCGCCCAGCTTCCCCTCCAAGCCAGGCCCCGCCGCCCCGCTTCCCCTCCCGAGTCCGGCCCCGCCCTCCCAGTTTCTCCTCCCGAGCTTGGCCCCGCCCGCCCAGCTTCCCATCCCGAGCGAGGCCCCGCCCGCCCAGCTTCTGCTAGCGAGCTCGGCCCCGCCCGCCCAGCTTCCCCTCCCAGCTTGGCCCCGCCCGCCCAGTTTCTCCTCCCAGCCAGGCCCCGCCCGCCCAGTTTCTCCTCCCGAGTCCGGCCCCGCCCGCCCCGCTTCCCCTCCCAGCCAGACCCCGCCCGCCCAGCTTCCCCTCCCGAACCCGGCCCCGCCCGTCCAGCTTCTCCTCCCAGCTTAGCCCCGCCCGCCCAGTTTCTCCTCCCAGCTTGGCCCCGCCCGCCCAGCTTCCCCTCCCAGCTTGGCCCCGCCCGCCCAGTTTCTCCTCCCAGCACGGCCCCGCCCACCCAGCTTCCCCTCCCAGCCTGGCCCCGCCCGCCCAGTTTCTCCTCCCGAGTGCGGCCCCGCCCGCCCCGCTTCTCCTCCCGAGTCCGGCCCCGCCCGCCCAGCTTCCCCTCCCAGCTTGGCCCCGCCCGCCCAGCTTCCCCTCCCAGCCAGGCCCCGCCCGCCCAGTTTCTCCTCCCGAGCCCGGCCCCGCCCGCTCCGCTTCCCCTCCCAGCCAGGCCCCGCCCGCCCAGTTTCTCCTCCCGAGTCCGGCCCCGCCCGCCCCGCTTCCCCTCCCAGCTTGGCCCCGCCCGCCCAGTTTCTCCTCCCGAGCGAGGCCCCGCCCGCCCAGTTTCTCCTCCCGAGCGAGGCCCCGCCCGCCCAGCTTCCCCTCCCGAATCCGGCCCCGCCCGCCCATGTTCCCCTCCCAGCCAGGCCCCGCCCGCCCAGTTTCTCCTCCCGAACCCGGCCCCGCCCGCCAAGCTTCTCCTAGCGAGCCCGGCCCCGCCCGCCCAGCTTCCCCTCCAAGCCAGGCCCCGCCGCCCCGCTTCCCCTCCCGAGTCCGGCCCCGCCCGCCCAGTTTCTCCTCCCAGCTTGGCCCCGCCCGCCCAGCTTCCCCTCCCGAACCCGGCCCCGCCCGCCCAGCTTCTGCTAGCGAGCTCGGCCCCGCCCGCCCAGCTTCCCCTCCCAGCTTGGCCCCGCCCGCCCAGTTTCTCCTCCCGAGTCCGGCCCCGCCCGCCCCGCTTCCCCTCCCAGCCAGGCCCCGCCCGCCCAGCTTCCCCTCCCGAACCCGGCCCCGCCCGCCCAGCTTCTCCTCCCAGCTAAGCCCCGCCCGCCTAGTTTCTCCTCCCAGCACGGCCCCGCCCGCCCAGTTTCTCCTCCCGAGTCCGGCCCCGCCCGCCCCGCTTCCCCTCCCAGCCAGGCCCCGCCCGCCCAGCTTCCCCTCCCGAACCCGGCCCCGCCCGCCCAGCTTCTCCTCCCAGCTAAGCCCCGCCCGCCTAGTTTCTCCTCCCAGCACGGCCCCGCCCGCCCAGTTTCTCCTCCCAGCACGGCCCCGCCCACCCAGCTTCCCCTCCCAGCCTGGCCCCGCCCGCCCAGTTTCTCCTCCCGAGTGCGGCCCCGCCCGCCCCGCTTCTCCTCCCGAGCGAGGCCCCGCCCGCCCAGCTTCCCCTCCCAGCTTGGCCCCGCCCGCCCAGCTTCCCTCCCGAACCCGGCCCCGCCCGCCCAGCTTCTGCTAGCGAGCTCGGCCCCGCCCGCCCAGCTTCCCCTCCCAGCTTGGCCCCGCACGCCAAGCTTCCCCTCCCGATCCCGGCCCCGCCCGCCCATGTTCCCCTCCCAGCCAGGCCCCGCCCGCCCAGTTTCTCCACCCAGCTTGGCCCCGCCCGCCCAGCTTTCCCTCCCGATCCCGGCCCTGCCCGCCCATGTTCCCCTCCCAGCTTGGCCCCGCCCGCCCAGTTTCTCCTCCCGAACCCGGCCCCGCCCGCCAAGCTTCTCCTAGCGAGCCCGGCCCCGCCCGCCCAGCTTCCCCTCCAAGCCAGGCCCCGCCGCCCCGCTTCCCCTCCCGAGTCCGGCCCCGCCCTCCCAGTTTCTCCTCCCGAGCTTGGCCCCGCCCGCCCAGCTTCCCATCCCGAGCGAGGCCCCGCCCGCCCAGCTTCTGCTAGCGAGCTCGGCCCCGCCCGCCCAGCTTCCCCTCCCAGCTTGGCCCCGCCCGCCCAGTTTCTCCTCCCAGCCAGGCCCCGCCCGCCCAGTTTCTCCTCCCGAGTCCGGCCCCGCCCGCCCCGCTTCCCCTCCCAGCCAGACCCCGCCCGCCCAGCTTCCCCTCCCGAACCCGGCCCCGCCCGCCCAGCTTCTCCTCCCAGCTTAGCCCCGCCCGCCCAGTTTCTCCTCCCAGCTTGGCCCCGCCCGCCCAGCTTCCCCTCCCAGCTTGCCCCGGCCCGCCCAGTTTCTCCTCCCAGCACGGCCCCGCCCACCCAGCTTCCCCTCCCAGCCTGGCCCCGCCCGCCCAGTTTCTCCTCCCGAGTGCGGCCCCGCCCGCCCAGCTTCTCCTCCCGAGTCCGGCCCCGCCCGCCCAGCTTCCCCTCCCAGCTTGGCCCCGCCCGCCCAGCTTCCCCTCCCAGCCAGGCCCCGCCCGCCCAGTTTCTCCTCCCGAGCCCGGCCCCGCCCGCTCCGCTTCCCCTCCCAGCCAGGCCCCGCCCGCCCAGTTTCTCCTCCCGAGTCCGGCCCCGCCCGCCCAGTTTCTCCTCCCGAGCCCGGCCCCGCCCGCCCCGCTTCCCCTCCCAGCTTGGCCCCGCCCGCCCAGTTTCTCCTCCCGAGCGAGGCCCCGCCCGCCCAGTTTCTCCTCCCGAGCGAGGCCCCGCCCGCCCAGCTTCCCCTCCCGAATCCGGCCCCGCCCGCCCATGTTCCCCTCCCAGCCAGGCCCCGCCCGCCCAGTTTCTCCTCCCGATCCCGGCCCCGCCCGCCCATGTTCCCCTCCCAGCCAGGCCCCGCCCGCCAGTTTCTCCTCCCGAGCCCGGCCCCGCCCGCCCCGCTTCCCCTCCCAGCTTGGCCCCGCCCGCCCAGTTTCTCCTCCCGAGCGAGGCCCCGCCCGCCCAGCTTCCCCTCCCGAATCCGGCCCCGCCCGCCCATGTTCCCCTCCCGAGCCAGGCCCCGCCCGCCCAGCTTCTCCACCCAGCTTGGCCCCGCCCGCCCAGCTTCCCCTCCCGATCCCGGCCCCGCCCGCCCATGTTCCCCTCCCAGCCAGCCCCGCCCGCCCAGTTTCTCCTCCCAGCTTTGCCCCGCACGCCAAGCTTCCCCTCCCGATCCCGGCCCCGCCCGCCCATGTTCCCCTCCCAGCCAGGCCCCGCCCGCCCAGTTTCTCCACCCAGCTTGGCCCCGCCCGCCCAGCTTTCCCTCCCGATCCCGGCCCTGCCCGCCCATGTTCCCCTCCCAGCTTGGCCCCGCCCGCCCAGTTTCTCCTCCCGAACCCGGCCCCGCCCGCCCAGCTTCCCCTAGCCAGCCCGGCCCCGCCCGCCCAGCTTCCCCTCCAAGCCAGGCCCCCGCCGCCCCGCTTCCCCTCCCGAGTCCGGCCCGCCCTCCCAGTTTCTCCTCCCGAGCTTGGCCCCGCCCGCCCAGCTTCCCATCCCGAGCGAGGCCCCGCCCGCCCAGTTTCTCCTCCCAGCTTGGCCCCGCCCGCCCAGCTTCCCCTCCCGAACCCGGCCCCGCCGCCCAGCTTCTGCTAGCGAGCTCGGCCCCGCCCGCCCAGCTTCCCCTCCCAGCTTGGCCCCGCCCGCCCAGCTTCCCCTCCCGATCCCGCCCCCGCCCGCCCATGTTCCCCTCCCAGCTTGGCCCCGCCCGCCCAGTTTCTCCTCCCGAACCCGGCCCCGCCCGCCAAGCTTCTCCTAGCGAGCCCGGCCCCGCCCGCCCAGCTTCCCCTCCAAGCCAGGCCCCGCCCGCCCCGCTTCCCCTCCCGAGTCCGGCCCGCCCGCCCAGTTTCTCCTCCCGAGCTTGGCCCCGCCCGCCCAGTTTCTCCTCCCAGCTTGGCCCCGCCCGCCCAGCTTCTCCTCCCGAACCCGGCCCCGCCCGCCCAGCTTCTCCTCACAGCTTAGCCCCGCCCGCCCAGCTTCTCCTCCCAGCTTAGCCCCGCCCGCCCAGTTTCTCCTCCCAGCACGGCCCCGGCCGCCCAGTTTCTCCTCCCAGCCAGGCCCCGCCCGCCCAGCTTCCCCTCCCGAACCCGGCCCCGCCCGCCCAGCTTCTGCTAGCGAGCTCGGCCCCGCCCGCCCAGCTTCCCCTCCCAGCTTGGCCCCGCCCGCCCAGTTTCTCCTCCCGAGCTCGGCCCCGCCCGCCCCGCCTCCCCTCCCAGCCAGGCCCCGCCCGCCCCGCTTCCCATCCCGAGCGAGGCCCCGCCCGCCCAGTTTCTCCTCCCCAGCTTGGCCCCGCCCGCCCAGCTTCCCCTCCCGCACCCGGCCCCGCCCGCCCAGCTTCTCCTAGCCAGCTCGGCCCCGCCCACCCCGCTTCCCCTCCCAGCCAGGCCCCGCCCGCCCAGTTTCTCCTCCCGAGTCCGGCCCCGCCCGCCCCGCTTCCCCTCCCGAGTCCGGCCCCGCCCTCCCAGTTTCTCCTCCCGAGCTTGGCCCCGCCCGCCCAGCTTCCCATCCCGAGCGAGGCCCCGCCCGCCCAGCTTCTGCTAGCGAGCTCGGCCCCGCCCGCCCAGCTTCCCCTCCCAGCTTGGCCCCGCCCGCCCAGTTTCTCCTCCCAGCCAGGCCCCGCCCGCCCAGTTTCTCCTCCCGAGTCCGGCCCCGCCCGCCCCGCTTCCCCTCCCAGCCAGACCCCGCCCGCCCAGCTTCCCCTCCCGAACCCGGCCCCGCCCGCCCAGCTTCTCCTCCCAGCTTAGCCCCGCCCGCCCAGTTTCTCCTCCCAGCTTGGCCCCGCCCGCCCAGCTTCCCCTCCCAGCTTGGCCCCGCCCGCCCAGTTTCTCCTCCCAGCACGGCCCCGCCCACCCAGCTTCCCCTCCCAGCCTGGCCCCGCCCGCCCAGTTTCTCCTCCCGAGTGCGGCCCCGCCCGCCCCGCTTCTCCTCCGAGTCCGGCCCCGCCCGCCCAGCTTCCCCTCCCAGCTTGGCCCCGCCCGCCCAGCTTCCCCTCCCAGCCAGGCCCCGCCCGCCCAGTTTCTCCTCCCGAGCCCGGCCCCGCCCGCTCCGCTTCCCCTCCCAGCCAGGCCCCGCCCGCCCAGTTTCTCCTCCCGAGTCCGGCCCCGCCCGCCCAGTTTCTCCTCCCGAGTCCGGCCCCGCCCGCCCCGCTTCCCCTCCCAGCTTGGCCCCGCCCGCCCAGTTCTCCTCCCGAGCGAGGCCCCGCCCGCCCAGTTTCTCCTCCCGAGCGAGGCCCCGCCCGCCCAGCTTCCCTCCCGAGCCGGCCCCGCCCGCCCATGTTCCCCTCCCAGCCAGGCCCCGCCCGCCCAGTTTCTCCTCCCGATCCCGGCCCCGCCCGCCCATGTTCCCCTCCCAGCTTGGCCCCGCCCGCCCAGTTTCTCCTCCCGAGCCCGGCCCCGCCCGCCCCGCTTCCCCTCCCAGCTTGGCCCCGCCCGCCCAGTTTCTCCTCCCGAGCGAGGCCCCGCCCGCCCAGCTTCCCCTCCCGAATCCGGCCCCGCCCGCCCATGTTCCCCTCCTAGCCAGGCCCCGCCCGCCCAGTTTCTCCACCCAGCTTGGCCCCGCCCGCCCAGCTTCCCCTCCCGATCCCGGCCCCGCCCGCCCATGTTCCCCTCTCAGCCAGGCCCCGCCCGCCCAGTTTCTCCTCCCAGCTTTGCCCCGCACGCCAAGCTTCCCCTCCCGAACCCGGCCCCGCCCGCCAATGTTCTCCTAGCGAGCCCGGCCCCGCCCGCCCAGTTTCTCCACCCGAGCTTGGCCCCGCCCGCCCCGCTTCCCCTCCCGAGTCCCGGCCCCGCCCGCCCATGTTCCCCTCCCAGCTTGGCCCCGCCCGCCCAGTTTCTCCTCCCGAACCCGGCCCCGCCCGCCAAGCGTCTGCTAGCGAGCTCGGCCCCGCCCCCCCAGCTTCCCCTCCAAGCCAGGCCCCGCCGCCCCGCTTCCCCTCCCGAGTCCGGCCCCGCCCTCCCAGTTTCTCCTCCCGAGCTTGGCCCGCCCGCCCAGCTTCCCATCCCGAGCGAGGCCCCGCCCGCCCAGTTTCTCCTCCCAGCTTGGCCCCGCCCGCCCAGCTTCCCCTCCCGAACCCGGCCCCGCCCGCCCAGCTTCTGCTAGCGAGCTCGGCCCCGCCCGCCCAGCTTCCCCTCCCAGCTTGGCCCCGCCCGCCCAGTTTCTCCTCCCAGCCAGGCCCCGCCCGCCCAGTTTCTCCTCCCGAGTCCGGCCCCGCCCGCCCCGCTTCCCCTCCCAGCCAGGCCCCGCCCGCCCAGCTTCCCCTCCCGAACCCGGCCCCGCCCGCCCAGCTTCTCCTCCCAGCTTAGCCCCGCCCGCCCAGTTTCTCCTCCCCAGCCAGGCCCCCGCCCGCCCAGCTTCCCCTCCCAGCTTGGCCCCGCCCGCCCAGTTTCTCCTCCCAGCACGGCCCCGCCCACCCAGCTTCCCCTCCCAGCCTGGCCCCGCCCGCCCAGTTTCTCCTCCCGAGTGCGGCCCCGCCCGCCCCGCTTCTCCTCCCGAGTCCGGCCCCGCCCGCCCAGCTTCCCCTCCCAGCTTGGCCCCGCCCGCCCAGCTTCCCCTCCCAGCCAGGCCCCGCCCGCCCAGTTTCTCCTCCCGAGCCCGGCCCCGCCCGCTCCGCTTCCCCTCCCAGCCAGGCCCCGCCCGCCCAGTTTCTCCTCCCGAGTCCGGCCCCGCCCGCCCAGTTTCTCCTCCCGAGCCCGGCCCCGCCCGCCCCGCTTCCCCTCCCAGCTTGGCCCCGCCCGCCCAGTTTCTCCTCCCGAACGAGGCCCCGCCCGCCCAGTTTCTCCTCCCGAGCGAGGCCCCGCCCGCCCAGCTTCCCCTCCCGAATCCGGCCCCGCCCGCCCATGTTCCCCTCCCAGCCAGGCCCGCCCGCCCAGTTTCTCCTCCCGATCCCGGCCCCGCCCGCCCATGTTCCCCTCCCAGCTTGGCCCCGCCCGCCCAGCTTCCCCTCCCGATCCCGGCCCCGCCCGCCCATGTTCCCCTCCCAGCTTGGCCCCGCCCGCCCAGTTTCTCCTCCCGAACCCGGCCCCGCCCGCCAAGCTTCTGCTAGCGAGCCCGGCCCCGCCCGCCCAGCTTCCCCTCCAAGCCAGGCCCCGCCCGCCCCGCTTCCCCTCCCGAGTCCGGCCCCGCCCGCCCAGTTTCTCCTCCCGAGCTTGGCCCCGCCCGCCCAGTTTCTCCTCCCAGCTTGGCCCCGGCCGCCCAGCTTCCCCTCCCGAACCCGGCCCCGCCCGCCCAGCTTCTCCTCACAGCTTAGCCCCGCCCGCCCAGCTTCTCCTCCCAGCTTAGCCCCGCCCGCCCAGTTTCTCCTCCCAGCACGGCCCCGGCCGCCCAGTTTCTCCTCCCAGCCAGGCCCCGCCCGCCCAGTTTCCCCTCCCGAACCCGGCCCCGCCCGCCCAGCTTCTGCTAGCGAGCTCGGCCCCGCCCGCCCAGCTTCCCCTCCCAGCTTGGCCCCGCCCGCCCAGTTTCTCCTCCCGAGCTCGGCCCCGCCCGCCCCGCTTCCCCTCCCAGCTTGGCCCCGCCCGCCCCGTTTCCCATCCCGAGCGAGGCCCCGCCCGCCCAGTTTCTCCTCCCAGCTTGGCCCCGCCCGCCCAGCTTCCCCTCCCGAACCCGGCCCCGCCCGCCAAGCTTCTCCTAGCTAGCTCGGCCCCGCCCGCCCCGCTTCCCCTCCCAGCCAGGCCCCGCCCGCCCAGTTTCTCCTCCCGAGTCCGGCCCCGCCCGCCCCGCTTCCCCTCCCAGCCAGGCCCCGCCCGCCCAGCTTCCCCTCCCGAACCCGGCCCCGCCCGCCCAGCTTCTCCTCCCAGCTTGGCCCCGCGCGCCCAGTTTCTCCTCCCAGCACGGCTCCGCCCACCCAGCTTCTCCTAGCCAGCCCGGCCCCGCCCGCCCAGTTTCTCCTCCCGAGTCCGGCCCCGCCCGCCCCGCTTCTCCTCCCGAGTCCGGCCCGCCCGCCCAGCTTCCCCTCCCGAACCCGGCCCCGCCCTCCAAGCTTCTCCTAGCCAGCTCGGCCCCGCCCGCCCGGCTTCCCCTCCCAGCCAGGCCCCGCCCGCCGAGTTTCTCCTCCCGAGTCCGGCCCCGCCCGCCCCGCTTCTCCTCCCGAGTCCGGCCCCGCCCGCCCAGCTTCTCCTCCCAGCTAAGTCCCGCCCGCCCAGTTTCTCCTCCCAGCATGGCCCCGCCCGCCCAGTTTCTCCTCCCAGCCAGGCCCCGCCCTCCCAGCTTCCCCTCCCGAACCCGGCCCCGTCCGCCCAGCTTCTGCTAGCGAGCTCGGCCCCGCCCGCCCAGCTTCCCCTCCCAGCTTGGCCCCGCCCGCCCAGTTTCTCCTCCCAGCACGGCCCCGCCCACCCAGCTTCCCCTCCCAGCCTGGCCCCGCCCGCCCAGTTTCTCCTCCCGAGCGAGGCCCCGCCCGCCCAGCTTCCCCTCCCGAATCCGGCCCCGCCCGCCCATGTTCCCCTCCCAGCCAGGCCCCGCCCGCCCAGTTTCTCCTCCCGATCCCGGCCCCGCCCGCCCATGTTCCCCTCCCAGCTTGGCCCCGCCCGCCCAGTTTCTCCTCCCGAGCCCGGCCCCGCCCGCCCCGCTTCCCCTCCCAGCTTGGCCCCGCCCGCCCAGTTTCTCCTCCCGAGCGAGGCCCCGCCCGCCCAGCTTCCCCTCCCGAATCCGGCCCCGCCCGCCCATGTTCCCCTCCTAGCCAGGCCCCGCCCGCCCAGTTTCTCCACCCAGCTTGGCCCCGCCCGCCCAGCTTCCCCTCCCGATCCCGGCCCCGCCCGCCCATGTTCCCCTCTCAGCCAGGCCCCGCCCGCCCAGTTTCTCCTCCCAGCTTTGCCCCGCACGCCAAGCTTCCCCTCCCGATCCCGGCCCCGCCCGCCCATGTTCCCCTCCCAGCCAGGCCCCGCCCGCCCAGTTTCTCCACCCAGCTTGGCCCCGCCCGCCCAGCTTTCCCTCCCGATCCCGGCCCTGCCCGCCCATGTTCCCCTCCCAGCTTGGCCCCGCCCGCCCAGTTTCTCCTCCCGAACCCGGCCCCGCCCGCCAAGCTTCTCCTAGCGAGCCCGGCCCCGCCCGCCCAGCTTCCCCTCCAAGCCAGGCCCCGCCGCCCCGCTTCCCCTCCCGAGTCCGGCCCCGCCCTCCCAGTTTCTCCTCCCGAGCTTGGCCCCGCCCGCCCAGCTTCCCATCCCGAGCGAGGCCCCGCCCGCCCAGTTCCTCCTCCCAGCTTGGCCCCGCCCGCCCAGCTTCCCCTCCCGAACCCGGCCCCGCCCGCCCAGCTTCTGCTAGCGAGCTCGGCCCCGCCCGCCCAGCTTCCCCTCCCAGCTTGGCCCCGCCCGCCCAGTTTCTCCTCCCAGCCAGGCCCCGCCCGCCCAGTTTCTCCTCCCGAGTCCGGCCCCGCCCGCCCCGCTTCCCCTCCCAGCCAGGCCCCGCCCGCCCAGCTTCCCCTCCCGAACCCGGCCCCGCCCGCCCAGCTTCTCCTCCCAGCTTAGCCCCGCCCGCCCAGTTTCTCCTCCCAGCTTGGCCCCGCCCGCCCAGCTTCCCTCCCAGCTTGGCCCCGCCCGCCCAGTTTCTCCTCCCAGCACGGCCCCGCCCACCCAGCTTCCCCTCCCAGCCTGGCCCCGCCCGCCCAGTTTCTCCTCCCGAGTGCGGCCCCGGCCGCCCCGCTTCTCCTCCCGAGTCCGGCCCCGCCCGCCCAGCTTCCCCTCCCAGCTTGGCCCCGCCCGCCCAGCTTCCCCTCCCAGCCAGGCCCCGCCCGCCCAGTTTCTCCTCCCGAGCCCGGCCCCGCCCGCTCCGCTTCCCCTCCCAGCCAGGCCCCGCCCGCCCAGTTTCTCCTCCCGAGTCCGGCCCCGCCCGCCCAGTTTCTCCTCCCGAGCCCGGCCCCGCCCGCCCCGCTTCCCCTCCCAGCTTGGCCCCGCCCGCCCAGTTTCTCCTCCCGAGCGAGGCCCCGCCCGCCCAGTTTCTCCTCCCGAGCGAGGCCCCGCCCGCCCAGCTTCCCCTCCCGAATCCGGCCCCGCCCGCCCATGTTCCCCTCCCAGCCAGGCCCCGCCCGCCCAGTTTCTCCTCCCGATCCCGGCCCCGCCCGCCCATGTTCCCCTCCCAGCTTGGCCCCGCCCGCCCAGCTTCCCCTCCCGATCCCGGCCCCGCCCGCCCATGTTCCCCTCCCAGCTTGGCCCCGCCCGCCCAGTTTCTCCTCCCGAACCCGGCCCCGCCCGCCAAGCTTCTCCTAGCGAGCCCGGCCCCGCCCGCCCCGCTTCCCCTCCCAGCCAGGCCCCGCCCGCCCAGCTTCCCCTCCAAGCCAGGCCCCGCCCGCCCCGCTTCCCCTCCCGAGTCCGGCCCCGCCCGCCCAGTTTCTCCTCCCGAGCTTGGCCCCGCCCGCCCAGTTTCTCCTCCCAGCTTGGCCCCGGCCGCCCAGCTTCCCCTCCCGAACCCGGCCCCGCCCGCCCAGCTTCTCCTCACAGCTTAGCCCCGCCCGCCCAGCTTCTCCTCCCAGCTTAGCCCCGCCCGCCCAGTTTCTCCTCCCAGCACGGCCCCGGCCGCCCAGTTTCTCCTCCCAGCCAGGCCCCGCCCGCCCAGTTTCCCCTCCCGAACCCGGCCCCGCCCGCCCAGCTTCTGCTAGCGAGCTCGGCCCGCCCGCCCAGCTTCCCCTCCCAGCTTGGCCCCGCCCGCCCAGTTTCTCCTCCCGAGCTCGGCCCCGCCCGCCCCGCTTCCCCTCCCAGCTTGGCCCCGCCCGCCCCGCTTCCCATCCCGAGCGAGGCCCCGCCCGCCCAGTTTCTCCTCCCAGCTTGGCCCCGCCCGCCCAGCTTCCCCTCCCGAACCCGGCCCCGCCCGCCAAGCTTCTCCTAGCTAGCTCGGCCCCGCCCGCCCCGCTTCCCCTCCCAGCCAGGCCCCGCCCGCCCAGTTTCTCCTCCCGAGTCCGGCCCCGCCGCCCCGCTTCCCCTCCCAGCCAGGCCCCGCCCGCCCAGCTTCCCCTCCCGAACCCGGCCCCGCCCGCCCAGCTTCTCCTCCCAGCTTAGCCCCGCCCGCCCAGTTTCTCCTCCCAGCACGGCCCCGCCCACCCAGCTTCCCCTCCCAGCCTGGCCCCGCCCGCCCAGTTTCTCCTCCCGAGTCCGGCCCCGCCCGCCCCGCTTCTCCTCCCGAGTCCGGCCCCGCCCGCCCAGCTTCCCCTCCCGAACCCGGCCCCGCCCTCCAAGCTTCTCCTAGCCAGCTCGGCCCCGCCCGCCCGGCTTCCCCTCCCAGCCAGGCCCCGCCCGCCGAGTTTCTCCTCCCGAGTCCGGCCCCGCCCGCCCCGCTTCTCCTCCCGAGTCCGGCCCCGCCCGCCCAGCTTCTCCTCCCAGCTTAGTCCCGCCCGCCCAGTTTCTCCTCCCAGCATGGCCCCGCCCGCCCAGTTTCTCCTCCCAGCCAGGCCCCGCCCTCCCAGCTTCCCCTCCCGAACCCGGCCCCGTCCGCCCAGCTTCTGCTAGCGAGCTCGGCCCCGCCCGCCCAGCTTCCCCTCCCAGCTTGGCCCCGCCCGCCCAGTTTCTCCTCCCAGCACGGCCCCGCCCACCCAGCTTCCCCTCCCAGCCTGGCCCCGCCCGCCCAGTTTCTCCTCCCGAGCGAGGCCCCGCCCGCCCAGCTTCCCCTCCCGAATCCGGCCCCGCCCGCCCATGTTCCCCTCCCAGCCAGGCCCCGCCCGCCCAGTTTCTCCTCCCGATCCCGGCCCCGCCCGCCCATGTTCCCCTCCCAGCTTGGCCCCGCCCGCCCAGTTTCTCCTCCCGAGCCCGGCCCCGCCCGCCCCGCTTCCCCTCCCAGCTTGGCCCCGCCCGCCCAGTTTCTCCTCCCGAGCGAGGCCCCGCCCGCCCAGCTTCCCCTCCCGAATCCGGCCCCGCCCGCCCATGTTCCCCTCCTAGCCAGGCCCCGCCCGCCCAGTTTCTCCACCCAGCTTGGCCCCGCCCGCCCAGCTTCCCCTCCCGATCCCGGCCCCGCCCGCCCATGTTCCCCTCTCAGCCAGGCCCCGCCCGCCCAGTTTCTCCTCCCAGCTTTGCCCCGCACGCCAAGCTTCCCCTCCCGATCCCCGCCCCGCCCGCCCATGTTCCCCTCCCAGCCAGGCCCCGCCCGCCCAGTTTCTCCACCCAGCTTGGCCCCGCCCGCCCAGCTTTCCCTCCCGATCCCGGCCCTGCCCGCCCCTGTTCCCCTCCCAGCTTGGCCCCGCCCGCCCAGTTTCTCCTCCCGAACCCGGCCCCGCCCGCCAAGCTTCTCCTAGCGAGCCCGGCCCCGCCCGCCCAGCTTCCCCTCCAAGCCAGGCCCCGCCGCCCCGCTTCCCCTCCCGAGTCCGGCCCCGCCCTCCCAGTTTCTCCTCCCGAGCTTGGCCCCGCCCGCCCAGCTTCCCATCCCGAGCGAGGCCCCGCCCGCCCAGTTTCTCCTCCCAGCTTGGCCCCGCCCGCCCAGCTTCCCCTCCCGAACCCGGCCCCGCCCGCCCAGCTTCTGCTAGCGAGCTCGGCCCCGCCCGCCCAGCTTCCCCTCCCAGCTTGGCCCCGCCCGCCCAGTTTCTCCTCCCAGCCAGGCCCCGCCCGCCCAGTTTCTCCTCCCGAGTCCGGCCCCGCCCGCCCCGCTTCCCCTCCCAGCCAGGCCCCGCCCGCCCAGCTTCCCCTCCCGAACCCGGCCCCGCCCGCCCAGCTTCTCCTCCAGCTTAGCCCCGCCCGCCCAGTTTCTCCTCCCAGCTTGGCCCCGCCGCCCAGCTTCCCCTCCCAGCTTGGCCCCGCCCGCCCAGTTTCTCCTCCCAGCACGGCCCCGCCCACCCAGCTTCCCCTCCCAGCCTGGCCCCGCCCGCCCAGTTTCTCCTCCCGAGTGCGGCCCCGGCCGCCCCGCTTCTCCTCCCGAGTCCGGCCCCGCCCGCCCAGCTTCCCCTCCCAGCTTGGCCCCGCCGCCCAGCTTCCCCTCCCAGCCAGGCCCCGCCCGCCCAGTTTCTCCTCCCGAGCCCGGCCCCGCCCGCTCCGCTTCCCCTCCCAGCCAGGCCCCGCCCGCCCAGTTTCTCCTCCCGAGTCCGCCCCCGCCCGCCCAGTTTCTCCTCCCGAGCCCGGCCCCGCCCGCCCCGCTTCCCCTCCCAGCTTGGCCCCGCCCGCCCAGTTTCTCCTCCCGAGCGAGGCCCCGCCCGCCCAGTTTCTCCTCCCGAGCGAGGCCCCGCCCGCCCAGCTTCCCCTCCCGAATCCGGCCCCGCCCGCCCATGTTCCCCTCCCAGCCAGGCCCCGCCCGCCCAGTTTCTCCTCCCGATCCCGGCCCCGCCCGCCCATGTTCCCCTCCCAGCTTGGCCCCGCCCGCCCAGCTTCCCCTCCCGATCCCGGCCCCGCCCGCCCATGTTCCCCTCCCAGCTTGGCCCCGCCCGCCCAGTTTCTCCTCCCGAACCCGGCCCCGCCCGCCAAGCTTCTCCTAGCGAGCCCGGCCCCGCCCGCCCCGCTTCCCCTCCCAGCCAGGCCCCGCCCGCCCAGCTTCCCCTCCAAGCCAGGCCCCGCCGCCCCCGCTTCCCCTCCCGAGTCCGGCCCCGCCCGCCCAGTTTCTCCTCCCGAGCTTGGCCCCGCCCGCCCAGTTTCTCCTCCCAGCTTGGCCCCGGCCGCCCAGCTTCCCCTCCCGAACCCGGCCCCGCCCGCCCAGCTTCTCCTCACAGCTTAGCCCCGCCCGCCCAGCTTCTCCTCCCAGCTTAGCCCCGCCCGCCCAGTTTCTCCTCCCAGCACGGCCCCGGCCGCCCAGTTTCTCCTCCCAGCCAGGCCCCGCCCGCCCAGCTTCCCCTCCCGAACCCGGCCCCGCCCGCCCAGCTTCTGCTAGCGAGCTCGGCCCCGCCCGCCCAGCTTCCCCTCCCAGCTTGGCCCCGCCCGCCCAGTTTCTCCTCCCGAGCTCGGCCCCGCCCGCCCCGCTTCCCCTCCCAGCTTGGCCCCGCCCGCCCCGCTTCCCATCCCGAGCGAGGCCCCGCCCGCCCAGTTTCTCCTCCCAGCTTGGCCCCGCCCGCCCAGCTTCCCCTCCCGAACCCGGCCCCGCCCGCCAAGCTTCTCCTAGCCAGCTCGGCCCCGCCCGCCCCGCTTCCCCTCCCAGCCAGGCCCCGCCCGCCCAGTTTCTCCTCCCGAGTCCGGCCCCGCCCGCCCCGCTTCCCCTCCCAGCCAGGCCCCGCCCGCCCAGCTTCCCCTCCCGAACCCGGCCCCGCCCGCCCAGCTTCTCCTCCCAGCTTAGCCCCGCCCGCCCAGTTTCTCCTCCCGAGTCCGGCCCCGCCCGCCCCGCTTCTCCTCCCGAGTCCGGCCCCGCCCGCCCAGCTTCCCCTCCCGAACCCGGCCCCGCCCTCCAAGCTTCTCCTAGCCAGCTCGGCCCCGCCCGCCCGGCTTCCCCTCCCAGCCAGGCCCCGCCCGCCCAGTTTCTCCTCCCGTGTCCGGCCCCGCCCGCCCCGCTTCTCCTCCCGAGTCCGGCCCCGCCCGCCCAGCTTCTCCTCCCAGCTTAGTCCCGCCCGCCCAGTTTCTCCTCCCAGCATGGCCCCGCCCGCCCAGTTTCTCCTCCCAGCCAGGCCCCGCCCTCCCAGCTTCCCCTCCCGAACCCGGCCCCGCCCGCCCAGCTTCTGCTAGCGAGCTCGGCCCCGCCCGCCCAGCTTCCCCTCCCAGCTTGGCCCCGCCCGCCCAGTTTCTCCTCCCAGCACGGCCCCGCCCACCCAGCTTCCCCTCCCAGCCTGGCCCCGCCCGCCCAGTTTCTCCTCCCGAATCCGGCCCCGCCCGCCCAGCTTCCCCTCCCGAACCCGGCCCCGCCCGCCCAGCTTCTCCTCCCAGCTTAGTCCCGCCCGCCCAGTTTCTCCTCCCAGCATGGCCCCGCCCGCCCCGCTTCCCCTCCCAGCCAGGCCCCGCCCGCCCAGCTTCCCCTCCCAGCCAGGCCCCGCCCGCCCAGTTTCTCCTCCCGAGCCCGGCCCCGCCCGCTCCGCTTCCCCTCCCAGCCAGGCCCCGCCCGCCCAGTTTCTCCTCCCAGCATGGCCCCGCCCGCCCAGTTTCTCCTCCCAGCGAGGCCCCGCCCTCCCAGCTTCCCCTCCCGAACCCGGCCCCGCCCGCCAAGCTTCTCCTAGCCAGCTCGGCCCCGCCCGCCCCGCTTCCCCTCCCAGCCAGGCCCCGCCCGCCCAGTTTCTCCTCCCGAGTCCGGCCCCGCCCGCCCCGCTTCTCCTCCCGAGTCCGGCCCCGCCCGCCCAGCTTCCCCTCCCGAACCCGGCCCCGCCCGCCCAGCTTCTCCTCCCAGCTTAGTCCCGCCCGCCCAGTTTCTCCTCCCAGCATGGCCCCGCCCGCCCCGCTTCCCCTCCCAGCCAGGCCCCGCCCGCCCAGCTTCCCTTCCCAGCCAGGCCCCGCCCGCCCAGTTTCTCCTCCCGAGCCCGGCCCCGCCCGCTCCGCTTCCCCTCCCAGCCAGGCCCGCCCGCCCAGTTTCTCCTCCCGAGCCCGGCCCCGCCCGCCCCGCTTCCCCTCCCAGCTTGGCCCCGCCCGCCCAGTTTCTCCTCCCGAGCGAGGCCCCGCCCGCCCAGTTTCTCCTCCCGAGCGAGGCCCCGCCCGCCCAGCTTCCCCTCCCGAATCCGGCCCCGCCCGCCCATGTTCCCCTCCCAGCCAGGCCCCGCCCGCCCAGTTTCTCCTCCCGAACCCGGCCCCGCCCGCCAAGCTTCTCCTAGCGAGCCCGGCCCCGCCCGCCCAGCTTCCCCTCCAAGCCAGGCCCCGCCCGCCCCGCTTCCCCTCCCGAGTCCGGCCCCGCCCGCCCAGTTTCTCCTCCCAGCTTGGCCCCGCCCGCCCAGCTTCCCCTCCCGAACCCGGCCCCGCCCGCCGAGCTTCTGCTAGCGAGCTCGGCCCCGCCCGCCCAGCTTCCCCTCTCAGCTTGGCACCGCCCGCCCAGTTTCTCCTCCCAGCCAGGCCCCGCCCGCCCAGTTTCTCCTCCCGAGTCCGGCCCCGCCCGCCCCGCTTCCCCTCCCAGCCAGGCCCCGCCCGCCCAGCTTCCCCTCCCGAACCCGGCCCCGCCCGCCCAGCTTCTCCTCCCAGCTAAGCCCCGCCCGCCCAGTTTCTCTTCCCAGCACGGCCCCGCCCGCCCAGTTTCTCCTCCAGCACGGCCCCGCCCACCCAGCTTCCCCTCCCAGCCTGGCCCCGCCCGCCCAGTTTCTCCTCCCGAGTGCGGCCCCGCCCGCCCCGCTTCTCCTCCCGAGCGAGGCCCCGCCCGCCCAGCTTCCCCTCCCAGCTTGGCCCCGCCCGCCCAGCTTCCCCTCCCGAACCCGGCCCCGCCCGCCCAGCTTCTGCTAGCGAGCTCGGCCCCGCCCGCCCAGCTTCCCCTTCCAGCTTGGCCCCGCACGCCAAGCTTCCCCTCCCGATCCCGGCCCCGCCCGCCCATGTTCCCCTCCCAGCTTGGCCCCGCCCGCCCAGTTTCTCCTCCCGAACCCGGCCCCGCCCGCCAAGCTTCTCCTAGCGAGCCCGGCCCCGCCCGCCCAGCTTCCCCTCCAAGCCAGGCCCCGCCGCCCCGCTTCCCCTCCCGAGTCCGGCCCCGCCCTCCCAGTTTCTCCTCCCGAGCTTGGCCCCGCCCGCCCAGCTTCCCATCCCGAGCGAGGCCCCGCCCGCCCAGTTTCTCCTCCCAGCTTGGCCCCGCCCGCCCAGCTTCCCCTCCCGAACCCGGCCCCGCCCGCCCAGCTTCTGCTAGCGAGCTCGGCCCCGCCCGCCCAGCTTCCCCTCCCAGCTTGGCCCCGCCCGCCCAGTTTCTCCTCCCAGCCAGGCCCCGCCCGCCCAGTTTCTCCTCCCGAGTCCGGCCCCGCCCGCCCCGCTTCCCCTCCCAGCCAGGCCCCGCCCGCCCAGCTTCCCCTCCCGAACCCGGCCCCGCCCGCCCGGCTTCTCCTCCCAGCTTAGCCCCGCCCGCCCAGTTTCTCCTCCCAGCTTGGCCCCGCCCGCCCAGCTTCCCCTCCCAGCTTGGCCCCGCCCGCCCAGTTTCTCCTCCCAGCACGGCCCCGCCCACCCAGCTTCCCCTCCCAGCCTGGCCCCGCCCGCCCAGTTTCTCCTCCCGAGTGCGGCCCCGCCCGCCCCGCTTCTCCTCCCGAGTCCGGCCCCGCCCGCCCAGCTTCCCCTCCCAGCTTGGCCCCGCCCGCCCAGCTTCCCCTCCCAGCCAGGCCCCGCCCGCCCAGTTTCTCCTCCCGAGCCCGGCCCCGCCCGCTCCGCTTCCCCTCCCAGCCAGGCCCCCGCCCGCCAGTTTCTCCTCCCGAGTCCGGCCCCGCCCGCCCAGTTTCTCCTCCCGAGCCCGGCCCCGCCCGCCCCGCTTCCCCTCCCAGCTTGGCCCCGCCCGCCCAGTTTCTCCTCCCGAGCGAGGCCCCGCCCGCCCAGTTTCTCCTCCCGAGCGAGGCCCCGCCCGCCCAGCTTCCCCTCCCGAATCCGGCCCCGCCCGCCCATGTTCCCCTCCCAGCCAGGCCCCGCCCGCCCAGTTTCTCCTCCCGATCCCGGCCCCGCCCGCCCATGTTCCCCTCTCAGCTTGGCCCCGCCCGCCCAGCTTCCCCTCCCGATCCCGGCCCCGCCCGCCCATGTTCCCCTCCCAGCTTGGCCCCGCCCGCCCAGTTTCTCCTCCCGAACCCGGCCCCGCCCGCCAAGCTTCTCCTAGCGAGCCCGGCCCCGCCCGCCCAGCTTCCCCTCCAAGCCAGGCCCCGCCCGCCCCGCTTCCCCTCCCGAGTCCGGCCCCGCCCGCCCAGTTTCTCCTCCCGAGCTTGGCCCCGCCCGCCCAGTTTCTCCTCCCAGCTTGGCCCCGGCCGCCCAGCTTCCCCTCCCGAACCCGGCCCCGCCCGCCCAGCTTCTCCTCCCAGCTTAGCCCCGCTCGCCCAGTTTCTCCTCCCAGCACGGCCCCGGCCGCCCAGTTTCTCCTCCAGCCAGGCCCCGCCCGCCCAGCTTCCCCTCCCGAACCCGGCCCCGCCCGCCCAGCTTCTGCTAGCGAGCTCGGCCCCGCCCGCCCAGCTTCCCCTCCCAGCTTGGCCCCGCCCGCCCAGTTTCTCCTCCCGAGCTCGGCCCCGCCCGCCCCGCTTCCCCTCCCAGCTTGGCCCCGCCCGCCCCGCTTCCCATCCCGAGCGAGGCCCCGCCCGCCCAGTTTCTCCTCCCAGCTTGGCCCCGCCCGCCCAGCTTCCCCTCCCGAACCCGGCCCCGCCCGCCAAGCTTCTCCTAGCCAGCTCGGCCCCGCCCGCCCCGCTTCCCTTCCCAGCCAGGCCCCGCCCGCCCAGTTTCTCCTCCCGAGTCCGGCCCCGCCCGCCCCGCTTCCCCTCCCAGCCAGGCCCGCCCGCCCAGCTTCCCCTCCCGAACCCGGCCCCGCCCGCCCAGCTTCTCCTCCCAGCTTAGCCCCGCCCGCCCAGTTTCTCCTCCCGAGTCCGGCCCCGCCCGCCCCGCTTCTCCTCCCGAGTCCGGCCCCGCCCGCCCAGCTTCCCCTCCCGAACCCGGCCCCGCCCTCCAAGCTTCTCCTAGCCAGCTAGGCCCCGCCCGCCCGGCTTCCCCTCCCAGCCAGGCCCCGCCCGCCCAGTTTCTCCTCCCGAGTCCGGCCCCGCCCGCCCCGCTTCTCCTCCCGAGTCCGGCCCCGCCCGCCCAGCTTCTCCTCCCAGCTTAGTCCCGCCCGCCCAGTTTCTCCTCCCAGCATGGCCCCGCCCGCCCAGTTTCTCCTCCCAGCCAGGCCCCGCCCTCCCAGCTTCCCCTCCCGAACCCGGCCCCGCCCGCCCAGCTTCTGCTAGCGAGCTCGGCCCCGCCCGCCCAGCTTCCCCTCCCAGCTTGGCCCCGCCCGCCCAGTTTCTCCTCCCAGCACGGCCCCGCCCACCCAGCTTCCCCTCCCAGCCTGGCCCCGCCCGCCCAGTTTCTCCTCCCGAATCCGGCCCCGCCCGCCCAGCTTCCCCTCCCGAACCCGGCCCCGCCCGCCCAGCTTCTCCTCCCAGCTTAGTCCCGCCCGCCCAGTTTCTCCTCCCGAGCCCGGCCCCGCCCGCTCCGCTTCCCCTCCCAGCCAGGCCCCGCCCGCCCAGTTTCTCCTCCCAGCATGGCCCCGCCCGCCCAGTTTCTCCTCCCAGCGAGGCCCCGCCCTCCCAGCTTCCCCTCCCGAACCCGGCCCCGCCCGCCAAGCTTCTCCTAGCCAGCTCGGCCCCGCCCGCCCCGCTTCCCCTCCCAGCCAGGCCCCGCCCGCCCAGTTTCTCCTCCCGAGTCCGGCCCCGCCCGCCCCGCTTCTCCTCCCGAGTCCGGCCCCGCCCGCCCAGCTTCCCCTCCCGAACCCGGCCCCGCCCGCCCAGCTTCTCCTCCCAGCTTAGTCCCGCCCGCCCAGTTTCTCCTCCCAGCATGGCCCCGCCCGCCCCGCTTCCCCTCCCAGCCAGGCCCCGCCCGCCCAGTTTCTCCTCCCGAGCCCGGCCCCGCCCGCCCCGCTTCCCCTCCCAGCTTGGCCCCGCCCGCCCAGTTTCTCCTCCCGAGCGAGGCCCCGCCCGCCCAGTTTCTCCTCCCGAGCGAGGCCCCGCCCGCCCAGCTTCCCCTCCCGAATCCGGCCCCGCCCGCCCATGTTCCCCTCCCAGCCAGGCCCCGCCCGCCCAGTTTCTCCTCCCGAACCCGGCCCCGCCCGCCAAGCTTCTCCTAGCGAGCCCGGCCCCGCCCGCCCAGCTTCCCCTCCAAGCCAGGCCCCGCCCGCCCCGCTTCCCCTCCCGAGTCCGGCCCCGCCCGCCCAGTTTCTCCTCCCAGCTTGGCCCCGCCCGCCCAGCTTCCCCTCCCGAACCCGGCCCCGCCCGCCGAGCTTCTGCTAGCGAGCTCGGCCCCGCCCGCCCAGCTTCCCCTCCCAGCTTGGCCCCGCCCGCCCAGTTTCTCCTCCCAGCCAGGCCCCGCCCGCCCAGTTTCTCCTCCCGAGTCCGGCCCCGCCCGCCCCGCTTCCCCTCCCAGCCAGGCCCCGCCCGCCCAGCTTCCCCTCCCGAACCCGGCCCCGCCCGCCCAGCTTCTCCTCCCAGCTAAGCCCCGCCCGCCCAGTTTCTCCTCCCAGCACGGCCCCGCCCGCCCAGTTTCTCCTCCCAGCACGGCCCCGCCCACCCAGCTTCCCCTCCCAGCCTGGCCCCGCCCGCCCAGTTTCTCCTCCCGAGTGCGGCCCCGCCCGCCCCGCTTCTCCTCCCGAGCGAGGCCCCGCCCGCCCAGCTTCCCCTTCCAGCTTGGCCCCGCACGCCAAGCTTCCCCTCCCGATCCCGGCCCCGCCCGCCCATGTTCCCCTCCCAGCCAGGCCCCGCCCGCCCAGTTTCTCCACCCAGCTTGGCCCCGCCCGCCCAGCTTTCCCTCCCGATCCCGGCCCTGCCCGCCCATGTTCCCCTCCCAGCTTGGCCCCGCCCGCCCAGTTTCTCCTCCCGAACCCGGCCCCGCCCGCCAAGCTTCTCCTAGCGAGCCCGGCCCCGCCCGCCCAGCTTCCCCTCCAAGCCAGGCCCCGCCGCCCCGCTTCCCCTCCCGAGTCCGGCCCCGCCCTCCCAGTTTCTCCTCCCGAGCTTGGCCCCGCCCGCCCAGCTTCCCATCCCGAGCGAGGCCCCGCCCGCCCAGTTTCTCCTCCCAGCTTGGCCCCGCCCGCCCAGCTTCCCCTCCCGAACCCGGCCCCGCCCGCCCAGCTTCTGCTAGCGAGCTCGGCCCCGCCCGCCCAGCTTCCCCTCCCAGCTTGGCCCCGCCCGCCCAGTTTCTCCTCCCAGCCAGGCCCCGCCCGCCCAGTTTCTCCTCCCGAGTCCGGCCCCGCCCGCCCCGCTTCCCCTCCCAGCCAGGCCCCGCCCGCCCAGCTTCCCCTCCCGAACCCGGCCCCGCCCGCCCGGCTTCTCCTCCCAGCTTAGCCCCGCCCGCCCAGTTTCTCCTCCCAGCTTGGCCCCGCCCGCCCAGCTTCCCCTCCCAGCTTGGCCCCGCCCGCCCAGTTTCTCCTCCCAGCACGGCCCCGCCCACCCAGCTTCCCCTCCCAGCCTGGCCCCGCCCGCCCAGTTTCTCCTCCCGAGTGCGGCCCCGCCCGCCCCGCTTCTCCTCCCGAGTCCGGCCCCGCCCGCCCAGCTTCCCCTCCCAGCTTGGCCCCGCCCGCCCAGCTTCCCCTCCCAGCCAGGCCCCGCCCGCCCAGTTTCTCCTCCCGAGCCCGGCCCCGCCCGCTCCGCTTCCCCTCCCAGCCAGGCCCCGCACGCCCAGTTTCTCCTCCCGAGTCCGGCCCCGCCCGCCCAGTTTCTCCTCCCGAGCCCGGCCCCGCCCGCCCCGCTTCCCCTCCCAGCTTGGCCCCGCCCGCCCAGTTTCTCCTCCCGAGCGAGGCCCCGCCCGCCCAGTTTCTCCTCCCGAGCGAGGCCCCGCCCGCCCAGCTTCCCCTCCCGAATCCGGCCCCGCCCGCCCATGTTCCCCTCCCAGCCAGGCCCCGCCCGCCCAGTTTCTCCTCCCGATCCCGGCCCCGCCCGCCCATGTTCCCCTCCCAGCTTGGCCCCGCCCGCCCAGCTTCCCCTCCCGATCCCGGCCCCGCCCGCCCATGTTCCCCTCCCAGCTTGGCCCCGCCCGCCCAGTTTCTCCTCCCGAACCCGGCCCCGCCCGCCAAGCTTCTCCTAGCGAGCCCGGCCCCGCCCGCCCAGCTTCCCCTCCAAGCCAGGCCCCGCCCGCCCCGCTTCCCCTCCCCAGTCCGGCCCCGCCCGCCCAGTTTCTCCTCCCGAGCTTGGCCCCGCCCGCCCAGTTTCTCCTCCCAGCTTGGCCCCGGCCGCCCAGCTTCCCCTCCCGAACCCGGCCCCGCCCGCCCAGCTTCTCCTCACAGCTTAGCCCCGCCCGCCCAGCTTCTCCTCCCAGCTTAGCCCCGCCCGCCCAGTTTCTCCTCCCAGCACGGCCCCGGCCGCCCAGTTTCTCCTCCCAGCCAGGCCCCGCCCGCCCAGCTTCCCCTCCCGAACCCGGCCCCGCCCGCCCAGCTTCTGCTAGCGAGCTCGGCCCCGCCCGCCCAGCTTCCCCTCCCAGCTTGGCCCCGCCCGCCCAGTTTCTCCTCCCGAGCTCGGCCCCGCCCGCCCCGCTTCCCCTCCCAGCTTGGCCCCGCCCGCCCCGCTTCCCATCCCGAGCGAGGCCCCGCCCGCCCAGTTTCTCCTCCCAGCTTGGCCCCGCCCGCCCAGCTTTCCCTCCCGATCCCGGCCCTGCCCGCCCATGTTCCCCTCCCAGCTTGGCCCCGCCCGCCCAGTTTCTCCTCCCGAACCCGGCCCCGCCCGCCAAGCTTCTCCTAGCGAGCCCGGCCCCGCCCGCCCAGCTTCCCCTCCAAGCCAGGCCCCGCCGCCCCGCTTCCCCTCCCGAGTCCGGCCCCGCCCTCCCAGTTTCTCCTCCCGAGCTTGGCCCCGCCCGCCCAGCTTCCCATCCCGAGCGAGGCCCCGCCCGCCCAGTTTCTCCTCCCAGCTTGGCCCCGCCCGCCCAGCTTCCCCTCCCGAACCCGGCCCCGCCCGCCCAGCTTCTGCTAGCGAGCTCGGCCCCGCCCGCCCAGCTTCCCCTCCCAGCTTGGCCCCGCCCGCCCAGTTTCTCCTCCCAGCCAGGCCCCGCCCGCCCAGTTTCTCCTCCCGAGTCCGGCCCCGCCCGCCCCGCTTCCCCTCCCAGCCAGGCCCCGCCCGCCCAGCTTCCCCTCCCGAACCCGGCCCCGCCCGCCCAGCTTCTCCTCCCAGCTTAGCCCCGCCCGCCCAGTTTCTCCTCCCCAGCTTGGCCCCGCCCGCCCAGCTTCCCCTCCCAGCTTGGCCCCGCCCGCCCAGTTTCTCCTCCCAGCACGGCCCCGCCCACCCAGCTTCCCCTCCCAGCCTGGCCCCGCCCGCCCAGTTTCTCCTCCCGAGTGCGGCCCCGGCCGCCCCGCTTCTCCTCCCGAGTCCGGCCCCGCCCGCCCAGCTTCCCCTCCCAGCTTGGCCCCGCCCGCCCAGCTTCCCCTCCCAGCCAGGCCCCGCCCGCCCAGTTTCTCCTCCCGAGCCCGGCCCCGCCCGCTCCGCTTCCCCTCCCAGCCAGGCCCCGCCCGCCCAGTTTCTCCTCCCGAGTCCGGCCCCGCCCGCCCAGTTTCTCCTCCCGAGCCCGGCCCCGCCCGCCCCGCTTCCCCTCCCAGCTTGGCCCCGCCCGCCCAGTTTCTCCTCCCGAGCGAGGCCCCGCCCGCCCAGTTTCTCCTCCCGAGCGAGGCCCCGCCCGCCCAGCTTCCCCTCCCGAATCCGGCCCCGCCCGCCCATGTTCCCCTCCCAGCCAGGCCCCGCCCGCCCAGTTTCTCCTCCCGATCCCGGCCCCGCCCGCCCATGTTCCCCTCCCAGCTTGGCCCCGCCCGCCCAGCTTCCCCTCCCGATCCCGGCCCCGCCCGCCCATGTTCCCCTCCCAGCTTGGCCCCGCCCGCCCAGTTTCTCCTCCCGAACCCGGCCCCGCCCGCCAAGCTTCTCCTAGCGAGCCCGGCCCCGCCCGCCCAGCTTCCCCTCCAAGCCAGGCCCCGCCCGCCCCGCTTCCCCTCCCGAGTCCGGCCCCGCCCGCCCAGTTTCTCCTCCCGAGCTTGGCCCCGCCCGCCCAGTTTCTCCTCCCAGCTTGGCCCCGGCCGCCCAGCTTCCCCTCCCGAACCCGGCCCCGCCCGCCCAGCTTCTCCTCACAGCTTAGCCCCGCCCGCCCAGCTTCTCCTCCCAGCTTAGCCCCGCCCGCCCAGTTTCTCCTCCCAGCACGGCCCCGGCCGCCCAGTTTCTCCTCCCAGCCAGGCCCCGCCCGCCCAGCTTCCCCTCCCGAACCCGGCCCCGCCCGCCCAGCTTCTGCTAGCGAGCTCGGCCCCGCCCGCCCAGCTTCCCCTCCCAGCTTGGCCCCGCCCGCCCAGTTTCTCCTCCCGAGCTCGGCCCCGCCCGCCCCGCTTCCCCTCCCAGCTTGGCCCCGCCCGCCCCGCTTCCCATCCCGAGCGAGGCCCCGCCCGCCCAGTTTCTCCTCCCAGCTTGGCCCCGCCCGCCCAGCTTCCCCTCCCGAACCCGGCCCCGCCCGCCAAGCTTCTCCTAGCCAGCTCGGCCCCGCCCGCCCCGCTTCCCCTCCCAGCCAGGCCCCGCCCGCCCAGTTTCTCCTCCCGAGTCCGGCCCCGCCCGCCCCGCTTCCCCTCCCAGCCAGGCCCCGCCCGCCCAGCTTCCCCTCCCGAACCCGGCCCCGCCCGCCCAGCTTCTCCTCCCAGCTTAGCCCCGCCCGCCCAGTTTCTCCTCCCGAGTCCGGCCCCGCCCGCCCCGCTTCTCCTCCCGAGTCCGGCCCCGCCCGCCCAGCTTCCCCTCCCGAACCCGGCCCCGCCCTCCAAGCTTCTCCTAGCCAGCTCGGCCCCGCCCGCCCGGCTTCCCCTCCCAGCCAGGCCCCGCCCGCCCAGTTTCTCCTCCCGTGTCCGGCCCCGCCCGCCCCGCTTCTCCTCCCGAGTCCGGCCCCGCCCGCCCAGCTTCTCCTCCCAGCTTAGTCCCGCCCGCCCAGTTTCTCCTCCCAGCATGGCCCCGCCCGCCCAGTTTCTCCTCCCAGCCAGGCCCCGCCCTCCCAGCTTCCCCTCCCGAACCCGGCCCCGCCCGCCCAGCTTCTGCTAGCGAGCTCGGCCCCGCCCGCCCAGCTTCCCCTCCCAGCTTGGCCCCGCCCGCCCAGTTTCTCCTCCCAGCACGGCCCCGCCCACCCAGCTTCCCCTCCCAGCCTGGCCCCGCCCGCCCAGTTTCTCCTCCCGAATCCGGCCCCGCCCGCCCAGCTTCCCCTCCCGAACCCGGCCCCGCCCGCCCAGCTTCTCCTCCCAGCTTAGTCCCGCCCGCCCAGTTTCTCCTCCCAGCATGGCCCCGCCCGCCCCGCTTCCCCTCCCAGCCAGGCCCCGCCCGCCCAGCTTCCCCTCCCAGCCAGGCCCCGCCCGCCCAGTTTCTCCTCCCGAGCCCGGCCCCGCCCGCTCCGCTTCCCCTCCCAGCCAGGCCCCGCCCGCCCAGTTTCTCCTCCCAGCATGGCCCCGCCCGCCCAGTTTCTCCTCCCAGCGAGGCCCCGCCCTCCCAGCTTCCCCTCCCGAACCCGGCCCCGCCCGCCAAGCTTCTCCTAGCCAGCTCGGCCCCGCCCGCCCCGCTTCCCCTCCCAGCCAGGCCCCGCCCGCCCAGTTTCTCCTCCCGAGTCCGGCCCCGCCCGCCCCGCTTCTCCTCCCGAGTCCGGCCCCGCCCGCCCAGCTTCCCCTCCCGAACCCGGCCCCGCCCGCCCAGCTTCTCCTCCCAGCTTAGTCCCGCCCGCCCAGTTTCTCCTCCCAGCATGGCCCCGCCCGCCCCGCTTCCCCTCCCAGCCAGGCCCCGCCCGCCCAGCTTCCCTTCCCAGCCAGGCCCCGCCCGCCCAGTTTCTCCTCCCGAGCCCGGCCCCGCCCGCTCCGCTTCCCCTCCCAGCCAGGCCCCGCCCGCCCAGTTTCTCCTCCCGAGCCCGGCCCCGCCCGCCCCGCTTCCCCTCCCAGCTTGGCCCCGCCCGCCCAGTTTCTCCTCCCGAGCGAGGCCCCGCCCGCCCAGTTTCTCCTCCCGAGCGAGGCCCCGCCCGCCCAGCTTCCCCTCCCGAATCCGGCCCCGCCCGCCCATGTTCCCCTCCCAGCCAGGCCCCGCCCGCCCAGTTTCTCCTCCCGAACCCGGCCCCGCCCGCCAAGCTTCTCCTAGCGAGCCCGGCCCCGCCCGCCCAGCTTCCCCTCCAAGCCAGGCCCCGCCCGCCCCGCTTCCCCTCCCGAGTCCGGCCCCGCCCGCCCAGTTTCTCCTCCCAGCTTGGCCCCGCCCGCCCAGCTTCCCCTCCCGAACCCGGCCCCGCCCGCCGAGCTTCTGCTAGCGAGCTCGGCCCCGCCCGCCCAGCTTCCCCTCTCAGCTTGGCCCCGCCCGCCCAGTTTCTCCTCCCAGCCAGGCCCCGCCCGCCCAGTTTCTCCTCCCGAGTCCGGCCCCGCCCGCCCCGCTTCCCCTCCCAGCCAGGCCCCGCCCGCCCAGCTTCCCCTCCCGAACCCGGCCCCGCCCGCCCAGCTTCTCCTCCCAGCTAAGCCCCGCCCGCCCAGTTTCTCCTCCCAGCACGGCCCCGCCCGCCCAGTTTCTCCTCCCAGCACGGCCCCGCCCACCCAGCTTCCCCTCCCAGCCTGGCCCCGCCCGCCCAGTTTCTCCTCCCGAGTGCGGCCCCGCCCGCCCCGCTTCTCCTCCCGAGCGAGGCCCCGCCCGCCCAGCTTCCCCTCCCAGCTTGGCCCCGCCCGCCCAGCTTCCCCTCCCGAACCCGGCCCCGCCCGCCTAGCTTCTGCTAGCGAGCTCGGCCCCGCCCGCCCAGCTTCCCCTTCCAGCTTGGCCCCGCACGCCAAGCTTCCCCTCCCGATCCCGGCCCCGCCCGCCCATGTTCCCCTCCCAGCTTGGCCCCGCCCGCCCAGTTTCTCCTCCCGAACCCGGCCCCGCCCGCCAAGCTTCTCCTAGCGAGCCCGGCCCCGCCCGCCCAGCTTCCCCTCCAAGCCAGGCCCCGCCGCCCCGCTTCCCCTCCCGAGTCCGGCCCCGCCCTCCCAGTTTCTCCTCCCGAGCTTGGCCCCGCCCGCCCAGCTTCCCATCCCGAGCGAGGCCCCGCCCGCCCAGTTTCTCCTCCCAGCTTGGCCCCGCCCGCCCAGCTTCCCCTCCCGAACCCGGCCCCGCCCGCCCAGCTTCTGCTAGCGAGCTCGGCCCCGCCCGCCCAGCTTCCCCTCCCAGCTTGGCCCCGCCCGCCCAGTTTCTCCTCCCAGCCAGGCCCCGCCCGCCCAGTTTCTCCTCCCGAGTCCGGCCCCGCCCGCCCCGCTTCCCCTCCCAGCCAGGCCCCGCCCGCCCAGCTTCCCCTCCCGAACCCGGCCCCGCCCGCCCGGCTTCTCCTCCCAGCTTAGCCCCGCCCGCCCAGTTTCTCCTCCCAGCTTGGCCCCGCCCGCCCAGCTTCCCCTCCCAGCTTGGCCCCGCCCGCCCAGTTTCTCCTCCCAGCACGGCCCCGCCCACCCAGCTTCCCCTCCCAGCCTGGCCCCGCCCGCCCAGTTTCTCCTCCCGAGTGCGGCCCCGCCCGCCCCGCTTCTCCTCCCGAGTCCGGCCCCGCCCGCCCAGCTTCCCCTCCCAGCTTGGCCCCGCCCGCCCAGCTTCCCCTCCCAGCCAGGCCCCGCCCGCCCAGTTTCTCCTCCCGAGCCCGGCCCCGCCCGCTCCGCTTCCCCTCCCAGCCAGGCCCCGCCCGCCCAGTTTCTCCTCCCGAGTCCGGCCCCGCCCGCCCAGTTTCTCCTCCCGAGCCCGGCCCCGCCCGCCCCGCTTCCCCTCCCAGCTTGGCCCCGCCCGCCCAGTTTCTCCTCCCGAGCGAGGCCCCGCCCGCCCAGTTTCTCCTCCCGAGCGAGGCCCCGCCCGCCCAGCTTCCCCTCCCGAATCCGGCCCCGCCCGCCCATGTTCCCCTCCCAGCCAGGCCCCGCCCGCCCAGTTTCTCCTCCCGATCCCGGCCCCGCCCGCCCATGTTCCCCTCCCAGCTTGGCCCCGCCCGCCCAGCTTCCCCTCCCGATCCCGGCCCCGCCCGCCCATGTTCCCCTCCCAGCTTGGCCCCGCCCGCCCAGTTTCTCCTCCCGAACCCGGCCCCGCCCGCCAAGCTTCTCCTAGCGAGCCCGGCCCCGCCCGCCCAGCTTCCCCTCCAAGCCAGGCCCCGCCCGCCCCGCTTCCCCTCCCGAGTCCGGCCCCGCCCGCCCAGTTTCTCCTCCCGAGCTTGGCCCCGCCCGCCCAGTTTCTCCTCCCAGCTTGGCCCCGGCCGCCCAGCTTCCCCTCCCGAACCCGGCCCCGCCCGCCCAGCTTCTCCTCCCAGCTTAGCCCCGCTCGCCCAGTTTCTCCTCCCAGCACGGCCCCGGCCGCCCAGTTTCTCCTCCCAGCCAGGCCCCGCCCGCCCAGCTTCCCCTCCCGAACCCGGCCCCGCCCGCCCAGCTTCTGCTAGCGAGCTCGGCCCCGCCCGCCCAGCTTCCCCTCCCAGCTTGGCCCCGCCCGCCCAGTTTATCCTCCCGAGCTCGGCCCCGCCCGCCCCGCTTCCCCTCCCAGCTTGGCCCCGCCCGCCCCGCTTCCCATCCCGAGCGAGGCCCCGCCCGCCCAGTTTCTCCTCCCAGCTTGGCCCCGCCCGCCCAGCTTCCCCTCCCGAACCCGGCCCCGCCCGCCAAGCTTCTCCTAGCCAGCTCGGCCCCGCCCGCCCCGCTTCCCCTCCCAGCCAGGCCCCGCCCGCCCAGTTTCTCCTCCCGAGTCCGGCCCCGCCCGCCCCGCTTCCCCTCCCAGCCAGGCCCCGCCCGCCCAGCTTCCCCTCCCGAACCCGGCCCCGCCCGCCCAGCTTCTCCTCCCAGCTTAGCCCCGCCCGCCCAGTTTCTCCTCCCGAGTCCGGCCCCGCCCGCCCCGCTTCTCCTCCCGAGTCCGGCCCCGCCCGCCCAGCTTCCCCTCCCGAACCCGGCCCCGCCCTCCAAGCTTCTCCTAGCCAGCTAGGCCCCGCCCGCCCGGCTTCCCCTCCCAGCCAGGCCCCGCCCGCCCAGTTTCTCCTCCCGAGTCCGGCCCCGCCCGCCCCGCTTCTCCTCCCGAGTCCGGCCCCGCCCGCCCAGCTTCTCCTCCCAGCTTAGTCCCGCCCGCCCAGTTTCTCCTCCCAGCATGGCCCCGCCCGCCCAGTTTCTCCTCCCAGCCAGGCCCCGCCCTCCCAGCTTCCCCTCCCGAACCCGGCCCCGCCCGCCCAGCTTCTGCTAGCGAGCTCGGCCCCGCCCGCCCAGCTTCCCCTCCCAGCTTGGCCCCGCCCGCCCAGTTTCTCCTCCCAGCACGGCCCCGCCCACCCAGCTTCCCCTCCCAGCCTGGCCCCGCCCGCCCAGTTTCTCCTCCCGAATCCGGCCCCGCCCGCCCAGCTTCCCCTCCCGAACCCGGCCCCGCCCGCCCAGCTTCTCCTCCCAGCTTAGTCCCGCCCGCCCAGTTTCTCCTCCCGAGCCCGGCCCCGCCCGCTCCGCTTCCCCTCCCAGCCAGGCCCCGCCCGCCCAGTTTCTCCTCCCAGCATGGCCCCGCCCGCCCAGTTTCTCCTCCCAGCGAGGCCCCGCCCTCCCAGCTTCCCCTCCCGAACCCGGCCCCGCCCGCCAAGCTTCTCCTAGCCAGCTCGGCCCCGCCCGCCCCGCTTCCCCTCCCAGCCAGGCCCCGCCCGCCCAGTTTCTCCTCCCGAGTCCGGCCCCGCCCGCCCCGCTTCTCCTCCCGAGTCCGGCCCCGCCCGCCCAGCTTCCCCTCCCGAACCCGGCCCCGCCCGCCCAGCTTCTCCTCCCAGCTTAGTCCCGCCCGCCCAGTTTCTCCTCCCAGCATGGCCCCGCCCGCCCCGCTTCCCCTCCCAGCCAGGCCCCGCCCGCCCAGCTTCCCTTCCCAGCCAGGCCCCGCCCGCCCAGTTTCTCCTCCCGAGCCCGGCCCCGCCCGCTCCGCTTCCCCTCCCAGCCAGGCCCCGCCCGCCCAGTTTCTCCTCCCGAGCCCGGCCCCGCCCGCCCCGCTTCCCCTCCCAGCTTGGCCCCGCCCGCCCAGTTTCTCCTCCCGAGCGAGGCCCCGCCCGCCCAGTTTCTCCTCCCGAGCGAGGCCCCGCCCGCCCAGCTTCCCCTCCCGAATCCGGCCCCGCCCGCCCATGTTCCCCTCCCAGCCAGGCCCCGCCCGCCCAGTTTCTCCTCCCGAACCCGGCCCCGCCCGCCAAGCTTCTCCTAGCGAGCCCGGCCCCGCCCGCCCAGCTTCCCCTCCAAGCCAGGCCCCGCCCGCCCCGCTTCCCCTCCCGAGTCCGGCCCCGCCCGCCCAGTTTCTCCTCCCAGCTTGGCCCCGCCCGCCCAGCTTCCCCTCCCGAACCCGGCCCCGCCCGCCGAGCTTCTGCTAGCGAGCTCGGCCCCGCCCGCCCAGCTTCCCCTCCCAGCTTGGCCCCGCCCGCCCAGTTTCTCCTCCCAGCCAGGCCCCGCCCGCCCAGTTTCTCCTCCCGAGTCCGGCCCCGCCCGCCCCGCTTCCCCTCCCAGCCAGGCCCCGCCCGCCCAGCTTCCCCTCCCGAACCCGGCCCCGCCCGCCCGGCTTCTCCTCCCAGCTTAGCCCCGCCCGCCCAGTTTCTCCTCCCAGCTTGGCCCCGCCCGCCCAGCTTCCCCTCCCAGCTTGGCCCCGCCCGCCCAGTTTCTCCTCCCAGCACGGCCCCGCCCACCCAGCTTCCCCTCCCAGCCTGGCCCCGCCCGCCCAGTTTCTCCTCCCGAGTGCGGCCCCGCCCGCCCCGCTTCTCCTCCCGAGTCCGGCCCCGCCCGCCCAGCTTCCCCTCCCAGCTTGGCCCCGCCCGCCCAGCTTCCCCTCCCAGCCAGGCCCCGCCCGCCCAGTTTCTCCTCCCGAGCCCGGCCCCGCCCGCTCCGCTTCCCCTCCCAGCCAGGCCCCGCCCGCCCAGTTTCTCCTCCCGAGTCCGGCCCCGCCCGCCCAGTTTCTCCTCCCGAGCCCGGCCCCGCCCGCCCCGCTTCCCCTCCCAGCTTGGCCCCGCCCGCCCAGTTTCTCCTCCCGAGCGAGGCCCCGCCCGCCCAGTTTCTCCTCCCGAGCGAGGCCCCGCCCGCCCAGCTTCCCCTCCCGAATCCGGCCCCGCCCGCCCATGTTCCCCTCCCAGCCAGGCCCCGCCCGCCCAGTTTCTCCTCCCGATCCCGGCCCCGCCCGCCCATGTTCCCCTCCCAGCTTGGCCCCGCCCGCCCAGCTTCCCCTCCCGATCCCGGCCCCGCCCGCCCATGTTCCCCTCCCAGCTTGGCCCCGCCCGCCCAGTTTCTCCTCCCGAACCCGGCCCCGCCCGCCAAGCTTCTCCTAGCGAGCCCGGCCCCGCCCGCCCAGCTTCCCCTCCAAGCCAGGCCCCGCCCGCCCCGCTTCCCCTCCCGAGTCCGGCCCCGCCCGCCCAGTTTCTCCTCCCGAGCTTGGCCCCGCCCGCCCAGTTTCTCCTCCCAGCTTGGCCCCGGCCGCCCAGCTTCCCCTCCCGAACCCGGCCCCGCCCGCCCAGCTTCTCCTCCCAGCTTAGCCCCGCTCGCCCAGTTTCTCCTCCCAGCACGGCCCCGGCCGCCCAGTTTCTCCTCCCAGCCAGGCCCCGCCCGCCCAGCTTCCCCTCCCGAACCCGGCCCCGCCCGCCCAGCTTCTGCTAGCGAGCTCGGCCCCGCCCGCCCAGCTTCCCCTCCCAGCTTGGCCCCGCCCGCCCAGTTTCTCCTCCCGAGCTCGGCCCCGCCCGCCCCGCTTCCCCTCCCAGCTTGGCCCCGCCCGCCCCGCTTCCCATCCCGAGCGAGGCCCCGCCCGCCCAGTTTCTCCTCCCAGCTTGGCCCCGCCCGCCCAGCTTCCCCTCCCGAACCCGGCCCCGCCCGCCAAGCTTCTCCTAGCCAGCTCGGCCCCGCCCGCCCCGCTTCCCCTCCCAGCCAGGCCCCGCCCGCCCAGTTTCTCCTCCCGAGTCCGGCCCCGCCCGCCCCGCTTCCCCTCCCAGCCAGGCCCCGCCCGCCCAGCTTCCCCTCCCGAACCCGGCCCCGCCCGCCCAGCTTCTCCTCCCAGCTTAGCCCCGCCCGCCCAGTTTCTCCTCCCGAGTCCGGCCCCGCCCGCCCCGCTTCTCCTCCCGAGTCCGGCCCCGCCCGCCCAGCTTCCCCTCCCGAACCCGGCCCCGCCCTCCAAGCTTCTCCTAGCCAGCTAGGCCCCGCCCGCCCGGCTTCCCCTCCCAGCCAGGCCCCGCCCGCCCAGTTTCTCCTCCCGAGTCCGGCCCCGCCCGCCCCGCTTCTCCTCCCGAGTCCGGCCCCGCCCGCCCAGCTTCTCCTCCCAGCTTAGTCCCGCCCGCCCAGTTTCTCCTCCCAGCATGGCCCCGCCCGCCCAGTTTCTCCTCCCAGCCAGGCCCCGCCCTCCCAGCTTCCCCTCCCGAACCCGGCCCCGCCCGCCCAGCTTCTGCTAGCGAGCTCGGCCCCGCCCGCCCAGCTTCCCCTCCCAGCTTGGCCCCGCCCGCCCAGTTTCTCCTCCCAGCACGGCCCCGCCCACCCAGCTTCCCCTCCCAGCCTGGCCCCGCCCGCCCAGTTTCTCCTCCCGAAGCCGGCCCCGCCCGCCCAGCTTCCCCTCCCGAACCCGGCCCCGCCCGCCCAGCTTCTCCTCCCAGCTTAGTCCCGCCCGCCCAGTTTCTCCTCCCGAGCCCGGCCCCGCCCGCTCCGCTTCCCCTCCCAGCCAGGCCCCGCCCGCCCAGTTTCTCCTCCCAGCATGGCCCCGCCCGCCCAGTTTCTCCTCCCAGCGAGGCCCCGCCCTCCCAGCTTCCCCTCCCGAACCCGGCCCCGCCCGCCAAGCTTCTCCTAGCCAGCTCGGCCCCGCCCGCCCCCTCCCCCTCCCAGCCAGGCCCCGCCCGCCCAGTTTCTCCTCCCGAGTCCGGCCCCGCCCGCCCCGCTTCTCCTCCCGAGTCCGGCCCCGCCCGCCCAGCTTCCCCTCCCGAACCCGGCCCCGCCCGCCCAGCTTCTCCTCCCAGCTTAGTCCCGCCCGCCCAGTTTCTCCTCCCAGCATGGCCCCGCCCGCCCCGCTTCCCCTCCCAGCCAGGCCCCGCCCGCCCAGCTTCCCTTCCCAGCCAGGCCCCGCCCGCCCAGTTTCTCCTCCCGAGCCCGGCCCCGCCCGCTCCGCTTCCCCTCCCAGCCAGGCCCCGCCCGCCCAGTTTCTCCTCCCGAGCCCGGCCCCGCCCGCCCCGCTTCCCCTCCCAGCTTGGCCCCGCCCGCCCAGTTTCTCCTCCCGAGCGAGGCCCCGCCCGCCCAGTTTCTCCTCCCGAGCGAGGCCCCGCCCGCCCAGCTTCCCCTCCCGAATCCGGCCCCGCCCGCCCATGTTCCCCTCCCAGCCAGGCCCCGCCCGCCCAGTTTCTCCTCCCGAACCCGGCCCCGCCCGCCAAGCTTCTCCTAGCGAGCCCGGCCCCGCCCGCCCAGCTTCCCCTCCAAGCCAGGCCCCGCCCGCCCCGCTTCCCCTCCCGAGTCCGGCCCCGCCCGCCCAGTTTCTCCTCCCAGCTTGGCCCCGCCCGCCCAGCTTCCCCTCCCGAACCCGGCCCCGCCCGCCGAGCTTCTGCTAGCGAGCTCGGCCCCGCCCGCCCAGCTTCCCCTCCCAGCTTGGCCCCGCCCGCCCAGTTTCTCCTCCCAGCCAGGCCCCGCCCGCCCAGTTTCTCCTCCCGAGTCCGGCCCCGCCCGCCCCGCTTCCCCTCCCAGCCAGGCCCCGCCCGCCCAGCTTCCCCTCCCGAACCCGGCCCCGCCCGCCCAGCTTCTCCTCCCAGCTAAGCCCCGCCCGCCCAGTTTCTCCTCCCAGCACGGCCCCGCCCGCCCAGTTTCTCCTCCCAGCACGGCCCCGCCCACCCAGCTTCCCCTCCCAGCCTGGCCCCGCCCGCCCAGTTTCTCCTCCCGAGTGCGGCCCCGCCCGCCCCGCTTCTCCTCCCGAGCGAGGCCCCGCCCGCCCAGCTTCCCCTCCCAGCTTGGCCCCGCCCGCCCAGCTTCCCCTCCCGAACCCGGCCCCGCCCGCCCAGCTTCTGCTAGCGAGCTCGGCCCCGCCCGCCCAGCTTCCCCTTCCAGCTTGGCCCCGCACGCCAAGCTTCCCCTCCCGATCCCGGCCCCGCCCGCCCATGTTCCCCTCCCAGCCAGGCCCCGCCCGCCCAGTTTCTCCACCCAGCTTGGCCCCGCCCGCCCAGCTTTCCCTCCCGATCCCGGCCCTGCCCGCCCATGTTCCCCTCCCAGCTTGGCCCCGCCCGCCCAGTTTCTCCTCCCGAACCCGGCCCCGCCCGCCAAGCTTCTCCTAGCGAGCCCGGCCCCGCCCGCCCAGCTTCCCCTCCAAGCCAGGCCCCGCCGCCCCGCTTCCCCTCCCGAGTCCGGCCCCGCCCTCCCAGTTTCTCCTCCCGAGCTTGGCCCCGCCCGCCCAGCTTCCCATCCCGAGCGAGGCCCCGCCCGCCCAGTTTCTCCTCCCAGCTTGGCCCCGCCCGCCCAGCTTCCCCTCCCGAACCCGGCCCCGCCCGCCCAGCTTCTGCTAGCGAGCTCGGCCCCGCCCGCCCAGCTTCCCCTCCCAGCTTGGCCCCGCCCGCCCAGTTTCTCCTCCCAGCCAGGCCCCGCCCGCCCAGTTTCTCCTCCCGAGTCCGGCCCCGCCCGCCCCGCTTCCCCTCCCAGCCAGGCCCCGCCCGCCCAGCTTCCCCTCCCGAACCCGGCCCCGCCCGCCCGGCTTCTCCTCCCAGCTTAGCCCCGCCCGCCCAGTTTCTCCTCCCAGCTTGGCCCCGCCCGCCCAGCTTCCCCTCCCAGCTTGGCCCCGCCCGCCCAGTTTCTCCTCCCAGCACGGCCCCGCCCACCCAGCTTCCCCTCCCAGCCTGGCCCCGCCCGCCCAGTTTCTCCTCCCGAGTGCGGCCCCGCCCGCCCCGCTTCCCCTCCCGAGTCCGGCCCCGCCCTCCCAGTTTCTCCTCCCGAGCTTGGCCCCGCCCGCCCAGCTTCCCATCCCGAGCGAGGCCCCGCCCGCCCAGTTTCTCCTCCCAGCTTGGCCCCGCCCGCCCAGCTTCCCCTCCCGAACCCGGCCCCGCCCGCCCAGCTTCTGCTAGCGAGCTCGGCCCCGCCCGCCCAGCTTCCCCTCCCAGCTTGGCCCCGCCCGCCCAGTTTCTCCTCCCAGCCAGGCCCCGCCCGCCCAGTTTCTCCTCCCGAGTCCGGCCCCGCCCGCCCCGCTTCCCCTCCCAGCCAGGCCCCGCCCGCCCAGCTTCCCCTCCCGAACCCGGCCCCGCCCGCCCGGCTTCTCCTCCCAGCTTAGCCCCGCCCGCCCAGTTTCTCCTCCCCAGCTTGGCCCCGCCCGCCCAGCTTCCCCTCCCAGCTTGGCCCCGCCCGCCCAGTTTCTCCTCCCAGCACGGCCCCGCCCACCCAGCTTCCCCTCCCAGCCTGGCCCCGCCCGCCCAGTTTCTCCTCCCGAGTGCGGCCCCGCCCGCCCCGCTTCTCCTCCCGAGTCCGGCCCCGCCCGCCCAGCTTCCCCTCCCAGCTTGGCCCCGCCCGCCCAGCTTCCCCTCCCAGCCAGGCCCCGCCCGCCCAGTTTCTCCTCCCGAGCCCGGCCCCGCCCGCTCCGCTTCCCCTCCCAGCCAGGCCCCGCACGCCCAGTTTCTCCTCCCGAGTCCGGCCCCGCCCGCCCAGTTTCTCCTCCCGAGCCCGGCCCCGCCCGCCCCGCTTCCCCTCCCAGCTTGGCCCCGCCCGCCCAGTTTCTCCTCCCGAGCGAGGCCCCGCCCGCCCAGTTTCTCCTCCCGAGCGAGGCCCCGCCCGCCCAGCTTCCCCTCCCGAATCCGGCCCCGCCCGCCCATGTTCCCCTCCCAGCCAGGCCCCGCCCGCCCAGTTTCTCCTCCCGATCCCGGCCCCGCCCGCCCATGTTCCCCTCCCAGCTTGGCCCCGCCCGCCCAGCTTCCCCTCCCGATCCCGGCCCCGCCCGCCCATGTTCCCCTCCCAGCTTGGCCCCGCCCGCCCAGTTTCTCCTCCCGAACCCGGCCCCGCCCGCCAAGCTTCTCCTAGCGAGCCCGGCCCCGCCCGCCCAGCTTCCCCTCCAAGCCAGGCCCCGCCCGCCCCGCTTCCCCTCCCGAGTCCGGCCCCGCCCGCCCAGTTTCTCCTCCCGAGCTTGGCCCCGCCCGCCCAGTTTCTCCTCCCAGCTTGGCCCCGGCCGCCCAGCTTCCCCTCCCGAACCCGGCCCCGCCCGCCCAGCTTCTCCTCACAGCTTAGCCCCGCCCGCCCAGCTTCTCCTCCCAGCTTAGCCCCGCCCGCCCAGTTTCTCCTCCCAGCACGGCCCCGGCCGCCCAGTTTCTCCTCCCAGCCAGGCCCCGCCCGCCCAGCTTCCCCTCCCGAACCCGGCCCCGCCCGCCCAGCTTCTGCTAGCGAGCTCGGCCCCGCCCGCCCAGCTTCCCCTCCCAGCTTGGCCCCGCCCGCCCAGTTTCTCCTCCCGAGCTCGGCCCCGCCCGCCCCGCTTCCCCTCCCAGCTTGGCCCCGCCCGCCCCGCTTCCCATCCCGAGCGAGGCCTCGCCCGCCCAGTTTCTCCTCCCAGCTTGGCCCCGCCCGCCCAGCTTCCCCTCCCGAACCCGGCCCCGCCCGCCAAGCTTCTCCTAGCCAGCTCGGCCCCGCCCGCCCCGCTTCCCCTCCCAGCCAGGCCCCGCCCGCCCAGTTTCTCCTCCCGAGTCCGGCCCCGCCCGCCCCGCTTCCCCTCCCAGCCAGGCCCCGCCCGCCCAGCTTCCCCTCCCGAACCCGGCCCCGCCCGCCCAGCTTCTCCTCCCAGCTTAGCCCCGCCCGCCCAGTTTCTCCTCCCAGCACGGCCCCGCCCACCCAGCTTCCCCTCCCAGCCTGGCCCCGCCCGCCCAGTTTCTCCTCCCGAGTCCGGCCCCGCCCGCCCCGCTTCTCCTCCCGAGTCCGGCCCCGCCCGCCCAGCTTCCCCTCCCGAACCCGGCCCCGCCCTCCAAGCTTCTCCTAGCCAGCTCGGCCCCGCCCGCCCGGCTTCCCCTCCCAGCCAGGCCCCGCCCGCCCAGTTTCTCCTCCCGAGTCCGGCCCCGCCCGCCCCGCTTCTCCTCCCGAGTCCGGCCCCGCCCGCCCAGCTTCTCCTCCCAGCTTAGTCCCGCCCGCCCAGTTTCTCCTCCCAGCATGGCCCCGCCCGCCCAGTTTCTCCTCCCAGCCAGGCCCCGCCCTCCCAGCTTCCCCTCCCGAACCCGGCCCCGTCCGCCCAGCTTCTGCTAGCGAGCTCGGCCCCGCCCGCCCAGCTTCCCCTCCCAGCTTGGCCCCGCCCGCCCAGTTTCTCCTCCCAGCACGGCCCCGCCCACCCAGCTTCCCCTCCCAGCCTGGCCCCGCCCGCCCAGTTTCTCCTCCCGAGTCCGGCCCCGCCCGCCCCGCTTCTCCTCCCGAGTCCGGCCCCGCCCGCCCAGCTTCCCCTCCCGAACCCGGCCCCGCCCGCCCAGCTTCTCCTCCCAGCTTAGTCCCGCCCGCCCAGTTTCTCCTCCCAGCATGGCCCCGCCCGCCCAGTTTCTCCTCCCAGCACGGCCCCGCCCGCCCAGCTTCCCCTCCCAGCCAGGCCCCGCCCGCCCAGTTTCTCCTCCCGAGTCCGGCCCCGCCCGCCCCGCTTCTCCTCCCGAGTCCGGCCCCGCCCGCCCCGCTTCCCCTCCCGAACCCGGCCCCGCCCGCCCAGCTTCTCCTCCCAGCTTAGTCCCGCCCGCCCAGTTTCTCCTCCCAGCATGGCCCCGCCCGCCCCGCTTCCCCTCCCAGCCAGGCCCCGCCCGCCCAGCTTCCCCTCCCAGCCAGGCCCCGCCCGCCCAGTTTCTCCTCCCGAGCCCGGCCCCGCCCGCTCCGCTTCCCCTCCCAGCCAGGCCCCGCCCGCCCAGTTTCTCCTCCCAGCATGGCCCCGCCCGCCCAGTTTCTCCTCCCAGCGAGGCCCCGCCCTCCCAGCTTCCCCTCCCGAACCCGGCCCCGCCCGCCAAGCTTCTCCTAGCCAGCCAGGCCCCGCCCGCCCAGCCTCCCCTCCCAGCCAGGCCCCGCCCGCCCAGTTTCTCCTCCCAGCTAATCCCCGCCCGCCCAGTTTCTCCTCCCAGCACGGCCCCGCCCGCCCAGTTTCTCCTCCCAGCCCGGCCCCGCCCACCCAGCTTCCCCTCCCAGCCTGGCCCCGCCCGCCCAGTTTCTCCTCCCGAGTGCGGCCCCGCCCGCCCCGCTTCTCCTCCCGAGCGAGGCCCCGCCCGCCCAGCTTCCCCTCCCAGCTTGGCCCCGCCCGCCCAGCTTCCCCTCCCGAACCCGGCCCCGCCCGCCCAGCTTCTGCTAGCGAGCTCGGCCCCGCCCGCCCAGCTTCCCCTCCCAGCTTGGCCCCGCCCGCCCAGTTTCTCCTCCCAGCACGGCCCCGCCCACCCAGCTTCCCCTCCCAGCCTGGCCCCGCCCGCCCAGTTTCTCCTCCCGAGTCCGGCCCCGCCCGCCCCGCTTCCCCTCCCAGCCAGGCCCCGCCCGCCCAGCTTCCCCTCCCGAACCCGGCCCCGCCCACCCAGCTTCTCCTCACAGCTTAGCCCCGCCCGCCCAGTTTCTCCTCCCAGCACGGCCCCGCCCGCCCAGTTTCTCCTCCCAGCCAGGCCCCGCCCGCCCAGCTTCCCCTCCCGAACCCGGCCCCGCCCGCCCAGCTTCTCCTCACAGCTTAGCCCCGCCCGCCCAGTTTCTCCTCCCAGCACGGCCCCGCCCGCCCAGTTTCTCCTCCCAGCCAGGCCCCGCCCGCCCAGCTTCCCCTCCCGAAGCCGGCCCCGCCCGCCCAGCTTCTCCTCACAGCTTAGCTCCGCCCGCCCAGTTTCTCCTCCCAGCACGGCCCCGCCCGCCCAGTTTCTCCTCCCAGCCAGGCCCCGCCCGCCCAGCTTCCCCTCCCGAACCCGGCCCCGCCCGCCCAGCTTCTGCTAGCGAGCTCGGCCCCGCCCGCCCAGCTTCCCCTCCCAGCTTGGCCCCGCCCGCCCAGTTTCTCCTCCCGAGCTCGGCCCCGCCCGCCCCGCTTCCCCTCCCAGGTTGGCCCCGCCCGCCCCGCTTCCCATCCCGAGCGAGGCCCCGCCCGCCCAGTTTCTCCTCCCAGCTTGGCCCCGCCCGCCCAGCTTCCCCTCCCGAACCCGGCCCCGCCCGCCCAGCTTCTGCTAGCGAGCTCGGCCCCGCCCGCCCAGCTTCCCCTCCCAGCTTGGCCCCGCCCGCCCAGTTTCTCCTCCCGAGTCCGGCCCCGCCCGCCCCGCTTCCCCTCCCAGCCAGGCCCCGCCCGCCCAGCTTCCCCTCCCGAACCCGGCCCCGCCCGCCCAGTTTCTCCTCCCGAGCCCGGCCCCGCCCGCCCCGCTTCCCCTCCCAGCTTGGCCCCGCCCGCCCAGTTTCTCCTCCCGAGCGAGGCCCCGCCCGCCCAGTTTCTCCTCCCGAGCGAGGCCCCGCCCGCCCAGCTTCCCCTCCCGAATCCGGCCCCGCCCGCCCATGTTCCCCTCCCAGCCAGGCCCCGCCCGCCCAGTTTCTCCTCCCAGCTTGGCCCCGCCCGCCCAGCTTCCCCTCCCGATCCCGGCCCCGCCCGCCCATGTTCCCCTCCCAGCCAGGCCCCGCCCCGCCCAGTTTCTCCTCCCAGCTTGGCCCCGCCCGCCCAGCTTCCCCTCCCGAACCCGGCCCCGCCCGCCCAGCTTCTGCTAGCGAGCTCGGCCCCGCCCGCCCAGCTTCCCCTTCCAGCTTGGCCCCGCACGCCAAGCTTCCCCTCCCGATCCCGGCCCCGCCCGCCCATGTTCCCCTCCCAGCCAGGCCCCGCCCGCCCAGTTTCTCCACCCAGCTTGGCCCCGCCCGCCCAGCTTTCCCTCCCGAGCCCGGCCCTGCCCGCCCATGTTCCCCTCCCAGCTTGGCCCCGCCCGCCCAGTTTCTCCTCCCGAACCCGGCCCCGCCCGCCAAGCTTCTCCTAGCGAGCCCGGCCCCGCCCGCCCAGGTTCCCCTCCAAGCCAGGCCCCGCCGCCCCGCTTCCCCTCCCGAGTCCGGCCCCGCCCTCCCAGTTTCTCCTCCCGAGCTTGGCCCCGCCCGCCCAGCTTCCCATCCCGAGCGAGGCCCCGCCCGCCCAGTTTCTCCTCCCAGCTTGGCCCCGCCCGCCCAGCTTCCCCTCCCGAACCCGGCCCCGCCCGCCCAGCTTCTGCTAGCGAGCTCGGCCCCGCCCGCCCAGCTTCCCCTCCCAGCTTGGCCCCGCCCGCCCAGTTTCTCCTCCCAGCCAGGCCCCGCCCGCCCAGTTTCTCCTCCCGAGTCCGGCCCCGCCCGCCCCGCTTCCCCTCCCAGCCAGGCCCCGCCCGCCCAGCTTCCCCTCCCGAACCCGGCCCCGCCCGCCCGGCTTCTCCTCCCAGCTTAGCCCCGCCCGCCCAGTTTCTCCTCCCAGCTTGGCCCCGCCCGCCCAGCTTCCCCTCCCAGCTTGGCCCCGCCCGCCCAGTTTCTCCTCCCAGCACGGCCCCGCCCACCCAGCTTCCCCTCCCAGCCTGGCCCCGCCCGCCCAGTTTCTCCTCCCGAGTGCGGCCCCGCCCGCCCCGCTTCTCCTCCCGAGTCCGGCCCCGCCCGCCCAGCTTCCCCTCCCAGCTTGGCCCCGCCCGCCCAGCTTCCCCTCCCAGCCAGGCCCCGCCCGCCCAGTTTCTCCTCCCGAGCCCGGCCCCGCCCGCTCCGCTTCCCCTCCCAGCCAGGCCCCGCCCGCCCAGTTTCTCCTCCCGAGTCCGGCCCCGCCCGCCCAGTTTCTCCTCCCGAGCCCGGCCCCGCCCGCCCCGCTTCCCCTCCCAGCTTGGCCCCGCCCGCCCAGTTTCTCCTCCCGAGCGAGGCCCCGCCCGCCCAGTTTCTCCTCCCGAGCGAGGCCCCGCCCGCCCAGCTTCCCCTCCCGAATCCGGCCCCGCCCGCCCATGTTCCCCTCCCAGCCAGGCCCCGCCCGCCCAGTTTCTCCTCCCGATCCCGGCCCCGCCCGCCCATGTTCCCCTCCCAGCTTGGCCCCGCCCGCCCAGCTTCCCCTCCCGATCCCGGCCCCGCCCGCCCATGTTCCCCTCCCAGCTTGGCCCCGCCCGCCCAGTTTCTCCTCCCGAACCCGGCCCCGCCCGCCCAGCTTCCCCTCCAAGCCAGGCCCCGCCCGCCCCGCTTCCCCTCCCGAGTCCGGCCCCGCCCGCCCAGTTTCTCCTCCCGAGCTTGGCCCCGCCCGCCCAGTTTCTCCTCCCAGCTTGGCCCCGGCCGCCCAGCTTCCCCTCCCGAACCCGGCCCCGCCCGCCCAGCTTCTCCTCACAGCTTAGCCCCGCCCGCCCAGCTTCTCCTCCCAGCTTAGCCCCGCCCGCCCAGTTTCTCCTCCCAGCACGGCCCCGGCCGCCCGGTTTCTCCTCCCAGCCAGGCCCCGCCCGCCCAGCTTCCCCTCCCGAACCCGGCCCCGCCCGCCCAGCTTCTGCTAGCGAGCTCGGCCCCGCCCGCCCAGCTTCCCCTCCCAGCTTGGCCCCGCCCGCCCAGTTTCTCCTCCCGAGCTCGGCCCCGCCCGCCCCGCTTCCCCTCCCAGCTTGGCCCCGCCCGCCCCGCTTCCCATCCCGAGCGAGGCCCCGCCCGCCCAGTTTCTCCTCCCAGCTTGGCCCCGCCCGCCCAGCTTCCCCTCCCGAACCCGGCCCCGCCCGCCAAGCTTCTCCTAGCCAGCTCGGCCCCGCCCGCCCCGCTTCCCCTCCCAGCCAGGCCCCGCCCGCCCAGTTTCTCCTCCCGAGTCCGGCCCCGCCCGCCCCGCTTCCCCTCCCAGCCAGGCCCCGCCCGCCCAGCTTCCCCTCCCGAACCCGGCCCCGCCCGCCCAGCTTCTCCTCCCAGCTTAGCCCCGCCCGCCCAGTTTCTCCTCCCAGCACGGCCCCGCCCACCCAGCTTCCCCTCCCAGCCTGGCCCCGCCCGCCCAGTTTCTCCTCCCGAGTCCGGCCCCGCCCGCCCCGCTTCTCCTCCCGAGTCCGGCCCCGCCCGCCCAGCTTCCCCTCCCGAACCCGGCCCCGCCCTCCAAGCTTCTCCTAGCCAGCTCGGCCCCGCCCGCCCGGTTTCTCCTCCCAGCCCGGCCCCGCCCGCCCAGTTTCTCCTCCCGAGCACGGCCCCGCCCACCCCGCTTCTCCTCCCGAGTCCGGCCCCGCCCGCCCAGCTTCTCCTCCCAGCTTAGTCCCGCCCGCCCAGTTTCTCCTCCCAGCATGGCCCCGCCCGCCCAGTTTCTCCTCCCAGCCAGGCCCCGCCCTCCCAGCTTCCCCTCCCGAACCCGGCCCCGTCCGCCCAGCTTCTGCTAGCGAGCTCGGCCCCGCCCGCCCAGCTTCCCCTCCCAGCTTGGCCCCGCCCGCCCAGTTTCTCCTCCCAGCACGGCCCCGCCCACCCAGCTTCCCCTCCCAGCCTGGCCCCGCCCGCCCAGTTTCTCCTCCCGAGTCCGGCCCCGCCCGCCCCGCTTCTCCTCCCGAGCCATGCCCCGCCCGCCCAGCTTCCCCTCCCGAACCCGGCCCCGCCCGCCCAGCTTCTCCTCCCAGCTTAGTCCCGCCCGCCCAGTTTCTCCTCCCAGCATGGCCCCGCCCGCCCAGTTTCTCCTCCCAGCACGGCCCCGCCCGCCCAGCTTCCCCTCCCAGCCAGGCCCCGCCCGCCCAGTTTCTCCTCCCGAGTCCGGCCCCGCCCGCCCCGCTTCTCCTCCCGAGTCCGGCCCCGCCCGCCCCGCTTCCCCTCCCGAACCCGGCCCCGCCCGCCCAGCTTCTCCTCCCAGCTTAGTCCCGCCCGCCCAGTTTCTCCTCCCCGCATGGCCCCGCCCGCCCCGCTTCCCCTCCCAGCCAGGCCCCGCCCGCCCAGCTTCCCCTCCCAGCCAGGCCCCGCCCGCCCAGTTTCTCCTCCCGAGCCCGGCCCCGCCCGCTCCGTTTCCCCTCCCAGCCAGGCCCCGCCCGCCCAGTTTCTCCTCCCGAGCATGGCCCCGCCCGCCCAGTTTCTCCTCCCAGCGAGGCCCCGCCCGCCCAGCTTCCCCTCCCGAACCCGCCCCGCCCGCCAAGCTCCTCCTAGCCAGCTCGGCCCCGCCCGCCCCGCTTCCCCTCCCAGCCAGGCCCCGCCCGCCCAGTTTCTCCTCCCAGCTAAGCCCCGCCCGCCCAGTTTCTCCTCCCAGCACGGCCCCGCCCGCCCAGTTTCTCCTCCCAGCACGGCCCCGCCCACCCAGCTTCCCCTCCCAGCCTGGCCCCGCCCGCCCAGTTTCTCCTCCCGAGTGCGGCCCCGCCCGCCCCGCTTCTCCTCCCGAGCGAGGCCCCGCCCGCCCAGCTTCCCCTCCCAGCTTGGCCCCGCCCGCCCAGCTTCCCCTCCCGAACCCGGCCCCGCCCGCCCAGCTTCTGCTAGCGAGCTCGGCCCCGCCCGCCCAGCTTCCCCTCCCAGCTTGGCCCCGCCCGCCCAGTTTCTCCTCCCAGCACGGCCCCGCCCACCCAGCTTCCCCTCCCAGCCTGGCCCCGCCCGCCCAGTTTCTCCTCCCGAGTCCGGCCCCGCCCGCCCCGCTTCCCCTCCCAGCCAGGCCCCGCCCGCCCAGCTTCCCCTCCCGAACCCGGCCCCGCCCGCCCAGCTTCTCCTCACGGCTTAGCCCCGCCCGCCCAGTTTCTCCTCCCAGCACGGCCCCGCCCGCCCAGTTTCTCCTCCCAGCCAGGCCCCGCCCGCCCAGCTTCCCCTCCCGAACCCGGCCCCGCCCGCCCAGCTTCTGCTCGCGAGCTCGGCCCCGCCCGCCCAGTTTCTCCTCCCAGCACGGCCCCGCCCGCCCAGTTTCTCCTCCCAGCCAGGCCCCGCCCGCCCAGTTTCCCCTCCCGAGCCCGGCCCCGCCCGCCCAGCTTCTCCTCCCAGCTTAGCTCCGCCCGCCCAGTTTCTCCTCCCAGCACGGCCCCGCCCGCCCAGTTTCTCCTCCCAGCCAGGCCCCGCCCGCCCAGCTTCCCCTCCCGAACCCGGCCCCGCCCGCCCAGCTTCTGCTAGCGAGCTCGGCCCCGCCCGCCCAGCTTCCCCTCCCAGCTTGGCCCCGCCCGCCCAGTTTCTCCTCCCGAGCTCGGCCCCGCCCGCCCCGCTTCCCCTCCCAGCGAGGCCCCGCCCGCCCCGTTTCCCATCCCGAGCGAGGCCCCGCCCGCCCAGTTTCTCCTCCCAGCTTGGCCCCGCCCGCCCAGCTTCCCCTCCCGAACCCGGCCCCGCCCGCCCAGCTTCTGCTAGCGAGCTCGGCCCCGCCCGCCCAGCTTCCCCTCCCAGCTTGGCCCCGCCCGCCCAGTTTCTCCTCCCGAGTCCGGCCCCGCCCGCCCCGCTTCCCCTCCCAGCCAGGCCCCGCCCGCCCAGCTTCCCCTCCCGAACCCGGCCCCGCCCGCCCAGTTTCTCCTCCCGAGCCCGGCCCCGCCCGCCCCGCTTCCCCTCCCAGCTTGGCCCCGCCCGCCCAGTTTCTCCTCCCGAGCGAGGCCCCGCCCGCCCAGTTTCTCCTCCCGAGCGAGGCCCCGCCCGCCCAGCTTCCCCTCCCGAATCCGGCCCCGCCCGCCCATGTTCCCCTCCCAGCCAGGCCCCGCCCGCCCAGTTTCTCCTCCCAGCTTGGCCCCGCCCGCCCAGCTTCCCCTCCCGATCCCGGCCCCGCCCGCCCATGTTCCCCTCCCAGCCAGGCCCCGCCGCCCAGTTTCTCCTCCCAGCTTGGCCCCGCCCGCCCAGCTTCCCCTCCCGAACCCGGCCCCGCCCGCCCAGCTTCTGCTAGCGAGCTCGGCCCCGCCCGCCCAGCTTCCCCTTCCAGCTTGGCCCCGCACGCCAAGCTTCCCCTCCCGATCCCGGCCCCGCCCGCCCATGTTCCCCTCCCAGCCAGGCCCCGCCCGCCCAGTTTCTCCACCCAGCCCGGCCCCGCCCGCCCAGCTTTCCCTCCCGATCCCGGCCCTGCCCGCCCATGTTCCCCTCCCAGCTTGGCCCCGCCCGCCCAGTTTCTCCTCCCGAACCCGGCCCCGCCCGCCAAGCTTCTCCTAGCGAGCCCGGCCCCGCCCGCCCAGGTTCCCCTCCAAGCCAGGCCCCGCCGCCCCGTTTCTCCTCCCGAGTCCGGCCCCGCCCTCCCCGTTTCCCCTCCCGAGCTTGGCCCCGCCCGCCCAGCTTCCCATCCCGAGCGAGGCCCCGCCCGCCCAGTTTCTCCTCCCAGCTTGGCCCCGCCCGCCCAGCTTCCCCTCCCGAACCCGGCCCCGCCCGCCCAGCTTCTGCTAGCGAGCTCGGCCCCGCCCGCCCAGCTTCCCCTCCCAGCTTGGCCCCGCCCGCCCAGTTTCTCCTCCCAGCCAGGCCCCGCCCGCCCAGTTTCTCCTCCCGAGTCCGGCCCCGCCCGCCCCGCTTCCCCTCCCAGCCAGGCCCCCGCCCGCCCAGCTTCCCCTCCCGAACCCGGCCCCGCCCGCCCGGCTTCTCCTCCCAGCTTAGCCCCGCCCGCCCAGTTTCTCCTCCCAGCTTGGCCCCGCCCGCCCAGCTTCCCCTCCCAGCTTGGCCCCGCCCGCCCAGTTTCTCCTCCCAGCACGGCCCCGCCCACCCAGCTTCCCCTCCCAGCCTGGCCCCGCCCGCCCAGTTTCTCCTCCCGAGTGCGGCCCCGCCCGCCCCGCTTCTCCTCCCGAGTCCGGCCCCGCCCGCCCAGCTTCCCCTCCCAGCTTGGCCCCGCCCGCCCAGCTTCCCCTCCCAGCCAGGCCCCGCCCGCCCAGTTTCTCCTCCCGAGCCCGGCCCCGCCCGCTCCGCTTCCCCTCCCAGCCAGGCCCCGCCCGCCCAGTTTCTCCTCCCGAGTCCGGCCCCGCCCGCCCAGTTTCTCCTCCCGAGCCCGGCCCCGCCCGCCCCGCTTCCCCTCCCAGCTTGGCCCCGCCCGCCCAGTTTCTCCTCCCGAGCGAGGCCCCGCCCGCCCAGTTTCTCCTCCCGAGCGAGGCCCCGCCCGCCCAGCTTCCCCTCCCGAAGCCGGCCCCGCCCGCCCATGTTCCCCTCCCAGCCAGGCCCCGCCCGCCCAGTTTCTCCTCCCGATCCCGGCCCCGCCCGCCCATGTTCCCCTCCCAGCTTGGCCCCGCCCGCCCAGCTTCCCCTCCCGATCCCGGCCCCGCCCGCCCATGTTCCCCTCCCAGCTTGGCCCCGCCCGCCCAGTTTCTCCTCCCGAACCCGGCCCCGCCCGCCAAGCTTCTCCTAGCGAGCCCGGCCCCGCCCGCCCAGCTTCCCCTCCAAGCCAGGCCCCGCCCGCCCCGCTTCCCCTCCCGAGTCCGGCCCCGCCCGCCCAGTTTCTCCTCCCGAGCTTGGCCCCGCCCGCCCAGTTTCTCCTCCCAGCTTGGCCCCGGCCGCCCAGCTTCCCCTCCCGAACCCGGCCCCGCCCGCCCAGCTTCTCCTCACAGCTTAGCCCCGCCCGCCCAGCTTCTCCTCCCAGCTTAGCCCCGCCCGCCCAGTTTCTCCTCCCAGCACGGCCCCGGCCGCCCAGTTTCTCCTCCCAGCCAGGCCCCGCCCGCCCAGCTTCCCCTCCCGAACCCGGCCCCGCCCGCCCAGCTTCTGCTAGCGAGCTCGGCCCCGCCCGCCCAGCTTCCCCTCCCAGCTTGGCCCCGCCCGCCCAGTTTCTCCTCCCGAGCTCGGCCCCGCCCGCCCCGCTTCCCCTCCCAGCTTGGCCCCGCCCGCCCCGCTTCCCATCCCGAGCGAGGCCCCGCCCGCCCAGTTTCTCCTCCCAGCTTGGCCCCGCCCGCCCAGCTTCCCCTCCCGAACCCGGCCCCGCCCGCCAAGCTTCTCCTAGCCAGCTCGGCCCCGCCCGCCCCGCTTCCCCTCCCAGCCAGGCCCCGCCCGCCCAGTTTCTCCTCCCGAGTCCGGCCCCGCCCGCCCCGCTTCCCCTCCCAGCCAGGCCCCGCCCGCCCAGCTTCCCCTCCCGAACCCGGCCCCGCCCGCCCAGCTTCTCCTCCCAGCTTAGCCCCGCCCGCCCAGTTTCTCCTCCCAGCACGGCCCCGCCCACCCAGCTTCCCCTCCCAGCCTGGCCCCGCCCGCCCAGTTTCTCCTCCCGAGTCCGGCCCCGCCCGCCCCGCTTCTCCTCCCGAGTCCGGCCCCGCCCGCCCAGCTTCCCCTCCCGAACCCGGCCCCGCCCTCCAAGCTTCTCCTAGCCAGCTCGGCCCCGCCCGCCCGGCTTCCCCTCCCAGCCAGGCCCCGCCCGCCCAGTTTCTCCTCCCGAGTCCGGCCCCGCCCGCCCCGCTTCTCCTCCCGAGTCCGGCCCCGCCCGCCCAGCTTCTCCTCCCAGCTTAGTCCCGCCCGCCCAGTTTCTCCTCCCAGCATGGCCCCGCCCGCCCAGTTTCTCCTCCCAGCCAGGCCCCGCCCTCCCAGCTTCCCCTCCCGAACCCGGCCCCGTCCGCCCAGCTTCTGCTAGCGAGCTCGGCCCCGCCCGCCCAGCTTCCCCTCCCAGCTTGGCCCCGCCCGCCCAGTTTCTCCTCCCAGCACGGCCCCGCCCACCCAGCTTCCCCTCCCAGCCTGGCCCCGCCCGCCCAGTTTCTCCTCCCGAGTCCGGCCCCGCCCGCCCCGCTTCTCCTCCCGAGTCCGGCCCCGCCCGCCCAGCTTCCCCTCCCGAACCCGGCCCCGCCCGCCCAGCTTCTCCTCCCAGCTTAGTCCCGCCCGCCCAGTTTCTCCTCCCAGCATGGCCCCGCCCGCCCAGTTTCTCCTCCCAGCGAGGCCCCGCCCTCCCAGCTTTCCCTCCCGAACCCGGCCCCGCCCGACAAGCTTCTCCTAGCCAGCTCGGCCCCGCCCGCCCAGCTTCCCCTCCCAGCCAGGCCCGCCCGCCCAGTTTCTCCTCCCGAGTCCGGCCCCGCCCGCCCCGCTTCTCCTCCCGAGTCCGGCCCCGCCCGCCCCGCTTCCCCTCCCGAACCCGGCCCCGCCCGCCCCGCTTCCCCTCCCGAACCCGGCCCCGCCCGCCCAGCTTCTCCTCCCAGCTTAGTCCCGCCCGCCCAGTTTCTCCTCCCAGCATGGCCCCGCCCGCCCCGCTTCCCCTCCCAGCCAGGCCCCGCCCGCCCAGCTTCCCCTCCCAGCCAGGCCCCGCCCGCCCAGTTTCTCCTCCCGAGCCCGGCCCCGCCCGCTCCGCTTCCCCTCCCAGCCAGGCCCCGCCCGCCCAGTTTCTCCTCCCAGCATGGCCCCGCCCGCCCAGTTTCTCCTCCCAGCGAGGCCCCGCCCTCCCAGCTTCCCCTCCCGAACCCGGCCCCGCCCGCCAAGCTTCTCCTAGCCAGCTCGGCCCCGCCCGCCCCGCTTCCCCTCCCAGCCAGGCCCCGCCCGCCCAGTTTCTCCTCCCAGCTAAGCCCCGCCCGCCCAGTTTCTCCTCCCAGCACGGCCCCGCCCGCCCAGTTTCTCCTCCCAGCACGGCCCCGCCCACCCAGCTTCCCCTCCCAGCCTGGCCCCGCCCGCCCAGTTTCTCCTCCCGAGTGCGGCCCCGCCCGCCCCGCTTCTCCTCCCGAGCGAGGCCCCGCCCGCCCAGCTTCCCCTCCCAGCTTGGCCCCGCCCGCCCAGCTTCCCCTCCCGAACCCGGCCCCGCCCGCCCAGCTTCTGCTAGCGAGCTCGGCCCCGCCCGCCCAGCTTCCCCTCCCAGCTTGGCCCCGCCCGCCCAGTTTCTCCTCCCAGCACGGCCCCGCCCACCCAGCTTCCCCTCCCAGCCTGGCCCCGCCCGCCCAGTTTCTCCTCCCGAGTCCGGCCCCGCCCGCCCCGCTTCCCCTCCCAGCCAGGCCCCGCCCGCCCAGCTTCCCCTCCCGAACCCGGCCCCGCCCGCCCAGCTTCTCCTCACAGCTTAGCCCCGCCCGCCCAGTTTCTCCTCCCAGCACGGCCCCGCCCGCCCAGTTTCTCCTCCCAGCCAGGCCCCGCCCGCCCAGCTTCCCCTCCCGAACCCGGCCCCGCCCGCCCAGCTTCTCCTCACAGCTTAGCCCCGCCCGCCCAGTTTCTCCTCCCAGCACGGCCCCGCCCGCCCAGTTTCTCCTCCCAGCCAGGCCCCGCCCGCCCAGCTTCCCCTCCCGAACCCGGCCCCGCCCGCCCAGCTTCTCCTCACAGCTTAGCTCCGCCCGCCCAGTTTCTCCTCCCAGCACGGCCCCGCCCGCCCAGTTTCTCCTCCCAGCCAGGCCCCGCCCGCCCAGCTTCCCCTCCCGAACCCGGCCCCGCCCGCCCAGCTTCTGCTAGCGAGCTCGGCCCCGCCCGCCCAGCTTCCCCTCCCAGCTTGGCCCCGCCCGCCCAGTTTCTCCTCCCGAGCTCGGCCCCGCCCGCCCCGCTTCCCCTCCCAGGTTGGCCCCGCCCGCCCCGCTTCCCATCCCGAGCGAGGCCCCGCCCGCCCAGTTTCTCCTCCCAGCTTGGCCCCGCCCGCCCAGCTTCCCCTCCCGAACCCGGCCCCGCCCGCCCAGCTTCTGCTAGCGAGCTCGGCCCCGCCCGCCCAGCTTCCCCTCCCAGCTTGGCCCCGCCCGCCCAGTTTCTCCTCCCGAGTCCGGCCCCGCCCGCCCAGCTTCCCCTCCCGAACCCGGCCCCGCCCGCCCAGTTTCTCCTCCCGAGCCCGGCCCCGCCCGCCCCGCTTCCCCTCCCAGCTTGGCCCCGCCCGCCCAGTTTCTCCTCCCGAGCGAGGCCCCGCCCGCCCAGTTTCTCCTCCCGAGCGAGGCCCCGCCCGCCCAGCTTCCCCTCCCGAATCCGGCCCCGCCCGCCCATGTTCCCCTCCCAGCCAGGCCCCGCCCGCCCAGTTTCTCCTCCCAGCTTGGCCCCGCCCGCCCAGCTTCCCCTCCCGATCCCGGCCCCGCCCGCCCATGTTCCCCTCCCAGCTTGGCCCCGCCCGCCCAGTTTCTCCTCCCGAACCCGGGCCCGCCCGCCAAGCTTCTCCTAGCCAGCCCGGCCCCGCCCGCCCAGCTTCCCCTCCAAGCCAGGCCCCGCCCGCCCCGCTTCCCCTCCCGAGTCCGGCCCCGGCCGCCCAGTTTCTCCTCCCGAGCTTGGCCCCGCCCGCCCAGCTTCCCATCCCGAGCGAGGCCCCGCCCGCCCAGTTTCTCCTCCCAGCTTGGCCCCGCCCACCCAGCTTCCCCTCCCGAACCCGGCCCCGCCCGCCCAGCTTCTGCTAGCGAGCTCGGCCCCGCCCGCCCAGCTTCCCCTCCCAGCTTGGCCCCGCCCGCCCAGTTTCTCCTCCCAGCCAGGCCCCGCCCGCCCAGTTTCTCCTCCCGAGTCCGGCCCCGCCCGCCCCGCTTCCCCTCCCAGCCAGGCCCCGCCCGCCCAGCTTCTGCTAGCGAGCTCGGCCCCGCCCGCCCAGCTTCCCCTCCCAGCTTGGCCCCGCCCGCCCAGTTTCTCCTCCCAGCACGGCCCCGCCCGCCCAGTTTCTCCTCCCAGCCAGGCCCCGCCCGCCCAGCTTCCCCTCCCGAACCCGGCCCCGCCCGCCCAGCTTCTGCTAGCGAGCTCGGCCCCGCCCGCCCAGCTTCCCCTCCCAGCTTGGCCCCGCCCGCCCAGTTTCTCCTCCCGAGCTCGGCCCCGCCCGCCCCGCTTCCCCTCCCAGCTTGGCCCCGCCCGCCCCGCTTCCCATCCCGAGCGAGGCCCCGCCCGCCCAGTTTCTCCTCCCAGCTTGGCCCCGCCCGCCCAGCTTCCCCTCCCGAACCCGGCCCCGCCCGCCAAGCTTCTCCTAGCGAGCTCGGCCCCGCCCGCCCCGCTTCCCCTCCCAGCCAGGCCCCGCCCGCCCAGTTTCTCCTCCCGAGTCCGGCCCCGCCCGCCCCGCTTCCCCTCCCAGCCAGGCCCGCCCGCCCAGCTTCCCCTCCCGAACCCGGCCCCGCCCGCCCAGCTTCTCCTCCCAGCTTAGCCCCGCCCGCCCAGTTTCTCCTCCCGAGCGAGGCCCCACCGCCCCGCTTCCCCTCCCAGCCTGGCCCCGCCCGCCCAGCTTCCCATCCCGAGCGAGGCCCCGCCCGCCCAGTTTCTCCTCCCAGCCTGGCCCAGCCCGCCCCGCTTCCCCTCCCAGCCAGGCCCCGCCCGCCCAGTTTCTCCTCCCGAGTCCGGCCCCGCCCGCCCCGCTTCCCCTCCCAGCCTGGCCCCGCCCGCCCAGTTTCTCCTCCCGAGTCCGGCCCCGCCCGCCCCGCTTTTCCTCCCGAGTCCGGCCCCGCCCGCCCAGTTTCTCCTCCCGAGTCCGGCCCCGGCCGCCCAGTTTCTCATCCCAGCTTGGCCCCGCCCGCCCAGCTTCCCCTCCCGAGCGAGGCCCCGCCCGCCCAGTTTCTCCTCCCGAGCGAGGCCCCGCCCGCCCCGCTTCCCCTCCCAGCCAGGCCCCGCCCGCCCAGCTTCCCCTCCCGAACCCGACCCCGCCCGCCCAGCTTCTCCTCCCAGCTTAGCCCCGCCCGCCCAGCTTCTCCTCCCAGCACGGCCCCGCCCGCCCAGTTTCTCCTCCCGAGCGAGGCCCCGCCCGCCCAGTTTCCCCTCCCGAACCCGGCCCCGCCCGCCCAGTTTCTCCTCCCGAGTCCGGCCCCGGCCGCCCAGTTTCTCATCCCAGCTTGGCCCCGCCCGCCCAGCTTCCCCTCCGGAGCTCGGCCCCGCCCGCCCAGTTTCTCCTCCCGAGTGCGGCCCCGCCCGCCCCGCTTCTCCTCCCGAGCGAGGCCCCGCCCGCCCAGCTTCCCCTCCCAGCTTGGCCCCGCCCGCCCAGCTTCCCCTCCCGAACCCGGCCCCGCCTGCCCAGCTTCTGCTAGCGAGCTCGGCCCCGCCCGCCCAGCTTCCCCTCCCAGCTTGGCCCCGCCCGCCCAGTTTCTCCTCCCAGCCAGGCCCCGCCCGCCCAGTTTCTCCTCCCGAGTCCGGCCCCGCCCGCCCCGCTTCCCCTCCCAGCCAGGCCCCGCCCGCCCAGCTTCCCCTCCCGAACCCGGCCCCGCCCGCCCAGCTTCTCCTCCCAGCTTAGCCCCGCCCGCCCAGCTTCTCCTCCCAGCACGGCCCCGCCCGCCCAGTTTCTCCTCCCGAGTGCGGCCCCGCCCGCCCCGCTTCTCCTCCCGAGTCCGGCCCCGCCCGCCCCGCTTCCCCTCCCAGCTTGGCCCCGCCCGCCCAGTTTCTCCTCCCGAGCGAGGCCCCGCCCGCCCAGTTTCTCCTCCCGAGCGAGGCCCCGCCCGCCCAGCTTCCCCTCCCGAATCCGGCCCGCCCGCCCATGTTCCCCTCCCAGCCAGGCCCCGCCCGCCCAGTTTCTCCTCCCAGCTTGGCCCCGCCCGCCCAGTTTCCCCTCCCGAACCCGGCCCCGCCCGCCCAGCTTCCCCTCCAAGCCAGGCCCCGCCCGCCCCGCTTCCCCTCCCGAGTCCGGCCCCGCCCGCCCAGTTTCTCCTCCCGAGCTTGGCCCCGCCCGCCCAGTTTCCCCTCCCGAACCCGGCCCCGCCCGCCCAGTTTCTCCTCCCGAGTCCGGCCCGGCCGCCCAGTTTCTCATCCCAGCTTGGCCCCGCCCGCCCAGCTTCCCCTCCCGAGCGAGGCCCCGCCCGCCCAGTTTCTCCTCCCGAGCGAGGCCCCGCCCGCCCCGCTTCCCCTCCCGAGTCCGGCCCCGCCCGCCCAGTTTCTCCTCCCAGCTTGGCCCGGCCCGCCCAGCTTCCCCTCCCGAACCCGGCCCCGCCCGCCCAGCGTCTGCTAGCGAGCCCGGCCCCGCCCGCCCAGCTTCCCCTCCCAGCTTGGCCCCGCCCGCCCAGTTTCTCCTCCCAGCCAGGCCCCGCCCGCCCAGTTTCTCCTCCCGAGTCCGGCCCCGCCCGCCCCGCTTCCCCTCCCAGCCAGGCCCCGCCCGCCCAGCTTCCCCTCCCGAACCCGGCCCCGCCCGCCCAGCTTCTCCTCCCAGCTAAGCCCCGCCCACCCAGCTTCCCCTCCCAGCCTGGCCCCGCCCGCCCAGTTTCTCCTCCCGAATGCGGCCCCGCCCGCCCCGCTTCTCCTCCCGAGCGAGGCCCCGCCCGCCCAGCTTCCCCTCCCAGCTTGTCCCCGCCCGCCCAGCTTCCCCTCCCAGCCAGGCCCCGCCCGCCCAGTTTCTCCTCCCGAGCCCGGCCCCGCCCGCTCCGCTTCCCCTCCCAGCCAGGCCCCGCCCGCCCAGCTTCCCCTCCCGAACCCGGCCCCGCCCGCCCAGCTTCTCCTCCCAGCTTAGTCCCGCCCGCCCAGTTTCTCCTCCCAGCACGGCCCCGCCCGCCCAGTTTCTCCTCCCGAGCGAGGCCCCGCCCGCCCAGTTTCTCCTCCCAAGCGAGGCCCCGCCCGCCCAGCTTCCCCTCCCGAATCCGGCCCCGCCCGCCCATGTTCCCCTCCCAGCAAGGCCCCGCCCGCCCAGCTTCCCCTCCCGAACCCGGCCCCGCCCGCCCCGCTTCCCCTCCCAGCTTGGCCCCGCCCGCCCAGTTTCTCCTCCCGAGCGAGGCCCCGCCCGCCCAGTTTCTCCTCCCGAGCGAGGCCCCGCCCGCCCAGCTTCCCCTCCCGAATCCGGCCCCGCCCGCCCATGTTCCCCTCCCAGCCAGGCCCCGCCCGCCCAGCTTCCCCTCCCGAACCCGGCCCCGCCCGCCCAGCTTCTCCTCAAAGCTTAGCCCCGCCCGCCCAGTTTCTCCTCCCAGCACGGCCCCGCCCGCCCAGTTTCTCCTCCCAGCCAGGCCCCGCCCGCCCCGCTTCCCCTCCCGAACCCGGCCCCGCCCGCCCAGCTTCTGCTAGCGAGCTCGGCCCCGCCCGCCCAGCTTCCCCTCCCAGCTTGGCCCCGCCCGCCCAGTTTCTCCTCCCGAGCTCGGCCCCGCCCGCCCCGCTTCCCCTCCCAGGTTGGCCCCGCCCGCCCCGCTTCCCATCCCGAGCGAGGCCCCGCCCGCCCAGTTTCTCCTCCCAGCTTGGCCCCGCCCGCCCAGCTTCCCCTCCCGAACCCGGCCCCGCCCGCCCAGCTTCTGCTAGCGAGCTCGGCCCCGCCCGCCCAGCTTCCCCTCCCAGCTTGGCCCCGCCCGCCCAGTTTCTCCTCCCAGCCAGGCCCCGCCCGCCCAGTTTCTCCTCCCGAGTCCGGCCCCGCCCGCCCCGCTTCCCCTCCCAGCCAGGCCCCGCCCGCCCAGCTTCCCCTCCCGAACCCGGCCCCGCCCGCCCAGCTTCTGCTAGCGAGCTCGGCCCCGCCCGCCCAGCTTCCCCTCCCAGTTTGGCCCCGCCCGCCCAGTTTCTCCTCCCAGCACGACCCCGCCCACCCAGCTTCCCCTCCCAGCCTGGCCCCGCCCGCCCAGTTTCTCCTCCCGAGCGAGGCCCCGCCCGCCCAGCTTCCCCTCCCGAATCCGGCCCCGCCCGCCCATGTTCCCCTCCCAGCCAGGCCCCGCCCGCCCAGTTTCTCCTCCCAGCTTGGCCCCGCCCGCCCAGCTTCCCCTCCCGATCCCGGCCCCGCCCGCCCATGTCCCCCTCCCAGCTTGGCCCCGCCCGCCCAGTTTCTCCTCCCGAACCCGGCTCCGCCCGCCAAGCTTCTCCTAGCGAGCCCGGCCCCGCCCGCCCAGCTTCCCCTCCAAGCCAGGCCCCGCCCGCCCCGCTTCCCCTCCCGAGTCCGGCCCCGGCCGCCCAGTTTCTCCTCCCGAGCTTGGCCCCGCCCACCCAGCTTCCCATCCCGAGCGAGGCCCCGCCCGCCCAGTTTCTCCTCCCAGCTTGGCCCCGCCGCCCAGCTTCCCCTCCCGAACCCGGCCCCGCCCGCCCAGCTTCTGCTAGCGAGCTCGGCCCCGCCCGCCCAGCTTCCCCTCCCAGCTTGGCCCCGCCCGCCCAGTTTCTCCTCCCAGCCAGGCCCCGCCCGCCCAGTTTCTCCTCCCGAGTCCGGCCCCGGCCGCCCCGCTTCCCCTCCCAGCCAGGCCCCGCCCGCCCAGCTTCCCCTCCCGAACCCGGCCCCGCCCGCCCAGCTTCTCCTCACAGCTTAGCCCCGCCCGCCCAGTTTCTCCTCCCAGCACGGCCCCGCCCGCCCAGTTTCTCCTCCCAGCCAGGCCCCGCCCGCCCAGCTTCCCCTCCCGAACCCGGCCCCGCCCGCCCAGCTTCTGCTAGCGAGCTCGGCCCCGCCCGCCCAGCTTCCCCTCCCAGCTTGGCCCCGCCCGCCCAGTTTCTCCTCCCGAGCTCGGCCCCGCCCGCCCCGCTTCCCCTCCCAGCTTGGCCCCGCCCGCCCCGCTTCCCATCCCGAGCGAGGCCCCGCCCGCCCAGTTTCTCCTCCCAGCTTGGCCCCGCCCGCCCAGCTTCCCCTCCCGAACCCGGCCCCGCCCGCCCAGCTTCTGCTAGCGATCTCGGCCCCGCCCGCCCCGCTTCCCCTCCCAGCCAGGCCCCGCCCGCCCAGTTTCTCCTCCCGAGCCCGGCCCCGCCGCCCCGCTTCCCCTCCCAGCTTGGCCCCGCCCGCCCAGTTTCTCCTCCCGAGCGAGGCCCCGCCCGCCCAGTTTCTCCTCCCGAGCGAGGCCCCGCCCGCCCAGCTTCCCCTCCCGAATCCGGCCCCGCCCGCCCATGTTCCCCTCCCAGCCAGGCCCCGCCCGCCCAGCTTCCCCTCCCGAACCCGGCCCCGCCCGCCCAGCTTCTCCTCACAGCTTAGCCCCGCCCGCCCAGTTTCTCCTCCCAGCACGGCCCCGCCCGCCCAGTTTCTCCTCCCAGCCAGGCCCCGCCCGCCCCGCTTCCCCTCCCGAACCCGGCCCCGCCCGCCCAGCTTCTGCTAGCGAGCTCGGCCCCGCCCGCCCAGCTTCCCCTCCCAGCTTGGCCCCGCCCGCCCAGTTTCTCCTCCCGAGCTCGGCCCCGCCCGCCCCGCTTCCCCTCCCGATCCCGGCCCCGCCCGCCCATGTTCCCCTCCCAGCTTGGCCCCGCCCGCCCAGTTTCTCCTCCCGAACCCGGCCCCGCCCGCCAAGCTTCTCCTAGCGAGCCCGGCCCCGCCCGCCCAGCTTCCCCTCCAAGCCAGGCCCCGCCCGCCCCGCTTCCCCTCCCGAGTCCGGCCCCGCCCGCCCAGTTTCTCCTCCCGAGCTTGGCCCCGCCCGCCCAGTTTCCCCTCCCGAACCCGGCCCCGCCCGCCCAGTTTCTCCTCCCGAGTCCGGCCCCGGCCGCCCAGTTTCTCATCCCAGCTTGGCCCCGCCCGCCCAGCTTCCCCTCCCGAGCGAGGCCCCGCCCGCCCAGTTTCTCCTCCCGAGCGAGGCCCCGCCCGCCCCGCTTCCCCTCCCGAGTCCGGCCCCGCCCGCCCAGTTTCTCCTCCCAGCTTGGCCCCGCCCGCCCAGCTTCCCCTCCCGAACCCGGCCCCGCCCGCCCAGCGTCTCCTAGCGAGCTCGGCCCCGCCCGCCCAGCTTCCCCTCCCAGCTTGGCCCGGCCCGCCCAGTTTCTCCTCCCAGCCAGGCCCCGCCCGCCCAGTTTCTCCTCCCGAGTCCGGCCCCGCCCGCCCCGCTTCCCCTCCCGAACCCGGCCCCGCCCGCCCAGCTTCTCCTCCCAGCTAAGCCCCGCCCGCCCAGTTTCTCCTCCCAGCACGGCCCCGCCCGCCCAGTTTCTCCTCCCAGCACGGCCGCGCCCACCCAGCTTCCCCTCCCAGCCTGGCCCCGCCCGCCCAGTTTCTCCTCCCGAGTGCGGCCCCGCCCGCCCCGCTTCTCCTCCCGAGCGAGGCCCCGCCCGCCCAGCTTCCCCTCCCAGCTTGGCCCCGCCCGCCCAGCTTCCCCTCCCAGCCAGGCCCCGCCCGCCCAGTTTCTCCTCCCGAGCCCGGCCCCGCCCGCTCCGCTTCCCCTCCCAGCCAGGCCCCGCCCGCCCAGCTTCCCCTCCCGAACCCGGCCCCGCCCGCCCAGCTTCTCCTCCCAGCTTAGTCCCGCCCGCCCAGTTTCTCCTCCCAGCATGGCCCCGCCCGCCCCGCTTCCCCTCCCAGCCAGGCCCCGCCCGCCCAGCTTCCCCTCCCAGCCAGGCCCCGCCCGCCCAGTTTCTCCTCCCGAGCCGGCCCCGCCCGCTCCGCTTCCCCTCCCAGCCAGGCCCCGCCCGCCCAGTTTCTCCTCCCGAGCCCGGCCCCGCCCGCCCCGCTTCCCCTCCCAGCTTGGCCCCGCCCGCCCAGTTTCTCCTCCCGAGCGAGGCCCCGCCCGCCCAGTTTCTCCTCCCGAGCGAGGCCCCGCCCGCCCAGCTTCCCCTCCCGAATCCGGCCCCGCCCGCCCATGTTCCCCTCCCAGCCAGGCCCCGCCCGCCCAGCTTCCCCTCCCGAACCCGACCCCGCCCGCCCAGCTTCTCCTCACAGCTTAGCCCCGCCCGCCCAGTTTCTCCTCCCAGCACGGCCCCGCCCGCCCAGTTTCTCCTCCAGCCAGGCCCCGCCCGCCCCGCTTCCCCTCCCGAACCCGGCCCCGCCCGCCCAGCTTCTGCTAGCGAGCTCGGCCCCGCCCGCCCAGCTTCCCCTCCCAGCTTGGCCCCGCCCGCCCAGTTTCTCCTCCCGAGCTCGGCCCCGCCCGCCCCGCTTCCCCTCCCAGGTTGGCCCCGCCCGCCCCGCTTCCCATCCCGAGCGAGGCCCCGCCCGCCCAGTTTCTCCTCCCAGCTTGGCCCCGCCCGCCCAGCTTCCCCTCCCGAACCCGGCCCCGCCCGCCCAGCTTCTGCTAGCGAGCTCGGCCCCGCCCGCCCAGCTTCCCCTCCCAGCTTGGCCCCGCCCGCCCAGTTTCTCCTCCCAGCCAGGCCCCGCCCGCCCAGTTTCTCCTCCCGAGTCCGGCCCCGCCCGCCCCGCTTCCCCTCCCAGCCAGGCCCCGCCCGCCCAGCTTCCCCTCCCGAACCCGGCCCCGCCCGCCCAGCTTCTGCTAGCGAGCTCGGCCCCGCCCGCCCAGCTTCCCCTCCCAGTTTGGCCCCGCCCGCCCAGTTTCTCCTCCCAGCACGACCCCGCCCACCCAGCTTCCCCTCCCAGCCTGGCCCCGCCCGCCCAGTTTCTCCTCCCGAGCGAGGCCCCGCCCGCCCAGCTTCCCCTCCCGAATCCGGCCCCGCCCGCCCATGTTCCCCTCCCAGCCAGGCCCCGCCCGCCCAGTTTCTCCTCCCAGCTTGGCCCCGCCCGCCCAGCTTCCCCTCCCGATCCCGGCCCCGCCCGCCCAGCTTCCCCTCCCAGCTTGGCCCCGCCCGCCCAGTTTCTCCTCCCGAACCCGGCTCCGCCCGCCAAGCTTCTCCTAGCGAGCCCGGCCCCGCCCGCCCAGCTTCCCCTCCAAGCCAGGCCCCGCCCGCCCCGCTTCCCCTCCCGAGTCCGGCCCCGGCCGCCCAGTTTCTCCTCCCGAGCTTGGCCCCGCCCGCCCAGCTTCCCATCCCGAGCGAGGCCCCGCCCGCCCAGTTTCTCCTCCCAGCTTGGCCCCGCCCGCCCAGCTTCCCTCCCGAACCCGGCCCCGCCCGCCCAGCTTCTGCTAGCGAGCTCGGCCCCGCCCGCCCAGCTTCCCCTCCCAGCTTGGCCCGCCCGCCCAGTTTCTCCTCCCAGCCAGGCCCCGCCCGCCCAGTTTCTCCTCCCGAGTCCGGCCCCGCCCGCCCCGCTTCCCCTCCCAGCCAGGCCCCGCCCGCCCAGCTTCCCCTCCCGAACCCGGCCCCGCCCGCCCAGCTTCTCCTCACAGCTTAGCCCCGCCCGCCCAGTTTCTCCTCCCAGCACGGCCCCGCCCGCCCAGTTTCTCCTCCCAGCCAGGCCCCGCCCGCCCAGCTTCCCCTCCCGAACCCGGCCCCGCCCGCCCAGCTTCTGCTAGCGAGCTCGGCCCCGCCCGCCCAGCTTCCCCTCCCAGCTTGGCCCCGCCCGCCCAGTTTCTCCTCCCGAGCTCGGCCCCGCCCGCCCCGCTTCCCCTCCCAGCTTGGCCCCGCCCGCCCCGCTTCCCATCCCGAGCGAGGCCCCGCCCGCCCAGTTTCTCCTCCCAGCTTGGCCCCGCCCGCCCAGCTTCCCCTCCCGAACCCGGCCCCGCCCGCCAAGCTTCTCCTAGCGAGCTCGGCCCCGCCCGCCCCGCTTCCCCTCCCAGCCAGGCCCCGCCCGCCCAGTTTCTCCTCCCGAGCCCGGCCCCGCCCGCCCCGCTTCCCCTCCCAGCTTGGCCCCGCCCGCCCAGTTTCTCCTCCCGAGCGAGGCCCCGCCCGCCCAGTTTCTCCTCCCGAGCGAGGCCCCGCCCGCCCAGCTTCCCCTCCCGAATCCGGCCCCGCCCGCCCATGTTCCCCTCCCAGCCAGGCCCCGCCCGCCCAGCTTCCCCTCCCGAACCCGGCCCCGCCCGCCCAGCTTCTCCTCACAGCTTAGCCCCGCCCGCCCAGTTTCTCCTCCCAGCACGGCCCCGCCCGCCCAGTTTCTCCTCCCAGCCAGGCCCCGCCCGCCCGCTTCCCCTCCCGAACCCGGCCCCGCCCGCCCAGCTTCTGCTAGCGAGCTCGGCCCCGCCCGCCCAGCTTCCCCTCCCAGCTTGGCCCCGCCCGCCCAGTTTCTCCTCCCGAGCTCGGCCCCGCCCGCCCCGCTTCCCCTCCCAGGTTGGCCCCGCCCGCCCCGCTTCCCATCCCGAGCGAGGCCCCGCCCGCCCAGTTTCTCCTCCCAGCTTGGCCCCGCCCGCCCAGCTTCCCCTCCCGAACCCGGCCCCGCCCGCCCAGCTTCTGCTAGCGAGCTCGGCCCCGCCCGCCCAGCTTCCCCTCCCAGCTTGGCCCCGCCCGCCCAGTTTCTCCTCCCAGCCAGGCCCCGCCCGCCCAGTTTCTCCTCCCGAGTCCGGCCCCGCCCGCCCAGCTTCTCCTCACAGCTTAGCCCCGCCCGCCCAGTTTCTCCTCCCAGCACGGCCCCGCCCGCCCAGTTTCTCCTCCCAGCCAGGCCCCGCCCGCCCAGCTTCCCCTCCCGAACCCGGCCCCGCCCGCCCAGCTTCTGCTAGGGAGCTCGGCCCCGCCCGCCCAGCTTCCCCTCCCAGCTTGGCCCCGCCCGCCCAGTTTCTCCTCACAGCCAGGCCCCGCCCGCCCAGTTTCTCCTCCCGAGTCCGGCCCCGCCCGCCCCGCTTCCCCTCCCAGCCAGGCCCCACCCGCCCAGCTTCCCCTCCCGAACCCGGCCCCGCCCGCCCAGCTTCTCCTCCCAGCTAAGCCCCGCCCGCCCAGTTTCTCCTCCCAGCACGGCCCCGCCCGCCCAGTTTCTCCTCCCAGCACGGCCCCGCCCACCCAGCTTCCCCTCCCAGCCTGGCCCCGCCCGCCCAGTTTCTCCTCCCGAGTGCGGCCCCGCCCGCCCCGCTTCTCCTCCCGAGCGAGGCCCCGCCCGCCCAGCTTCCCCTCCCAGCTTGGCCCCGCCCGCCCAGTTTCTCCTCCCAGCCAGGGCCCGCCCGCCCAGTTTCTCCTCCCGAGTCCGGCCCCGCCCGCCCCGCTTCCCCTCCCAGCCAGGCCCCGCCCGCCCAGCTTCCCCTCCCGAACCCGGCCCCGCCCGCCCAGCTTCTCCTCCCAGCTTAGCCCCGCCCGCCCAGTTTCTCCTCCCAGCACGGCCCCGCCCGCCCAGTTTCTCCTCCCAGCACGGCCCCGCCCACCCAGCTTCCCCTCCCAGGCTGGCCCCGCCCGCCCAGTTTCTCCTCCCGAGTGCGGCCCCGCCCGCTCCGCTTCCCCTCCCAGCCAGGCCCCGCACGCCCAGTTTCTCCTCCCGAGTCCGGCCCCGCCCGCCCAGTTTCTCCTCCCGAGCCCGGCCCCGCCCGCCCCGCTTCGCCTCCCAGCTTGGCCCCGCCCGCCCAGTTTCTCCTCCCGAGCGAGGCCCCGCCCGCCCAGTTTCTCCTCCCGAGCGAGGCCCCGCCCGCTCAGCTTCCCCTCCCGAATCCGGCCCCGCCCGCCCAGCTTCCCCTCCCAGCTTGGCCCCGCCCGCCCAGTTTCTCCTCCCAGCACGGCCCCGCCCACCCAGCTTCCCCTCCCAGCCTGGCCCCGCCCGCCCAGTTTCTCCTCCCGAGTGCGGCCCCGCCCGCCCCGCTTCTCCTCCCGAGTCCGGCCCCGCCCGCCCAGCTTCCCCTCCCAGCTTGGCCCCGCCCGCCCAGCTTCCCCTCCCAGCCAGGCCCCGCCCGCCCAGTTTCTCCTCCCGAGCCCGGCCCCGCCCGCTCCGCTTCCCCTCCCAGCCAGGCCCCGCCCGCCCAGTTTCTCCTCCCGAGTCCGGCCCCGCCCGCCCAGTTTCTCCTCCCGAGCCCGGCCCCGCCCGCCCAGCTTCTCCTCCCAGCTTAGCCCCGCCCGCCCAGTTTCTCCTCCCAGCACGGCCCCGCCCACCCAGCTTCCCCTCCCAGCCAGGCCCCGCCCGCCCAGTTTCTCCTCCCGAGCCCGGCCCCGCCCGCCCCGCTTCCCCTCCCAGCCAGGCCCCGCCCGCCCAGTTTCTCCTCCCGAGCCCGGCCCCGCCCGCCCCGCTTCCCCTCCCAGCTTGGCCCCGCCCGCCCAGTTTCTCCTCCCGAGCGAGGCCCCGCCCGCCCAGCTTCCCCTCCCGAATCCGGCCCCGCCCGCCCATGTTCCCCTCCCAGCCATGCCCCGCCCGCCCAGTTTCTCCTCCCAGCTTGGCCCCGCCCGCCCAGTTTCTCCTCCCAGCCAGGCCCCGCCCGCCCAGCTTCCCCTCCCAGCCAGGCCCCGCCCGCCCAGTTTCTCCTCCCGAGCCCGGCCCCGCCCGCTCCGCTTCCCCTCCCAGCCAGGCCCCGCCCGCCCAGTTTCTCCTCCCGAGTCCGGCCCCGCCCGCCCAGTTTCTCCTCCCGAGCCCGGCCCCGCCCGCCCCGCTTCCCCTCCCAGCTTGGCCCCGCCCGCCCAGTTTCTCCTCCCGAGCGAGGCCCCGCCCGCCCAGTTTCTCCTCCCAGCCAGGCCCCGCCCGCCCAGCTTCCCCTCCCGAGCGAGGCCCCGCCCGCCCAGTTTCTCCTCCCGAACCCGGCCCCGCCCGCCAAGCTTCTCCTAGCGAGCCCGGCCCCGCCCGCCCAGCTTCCCCTCCAAGCCAGGCCCCGCCCGCCCCGCTTCCCCTCCCGAGTCCTGCCCCGGCCGCCCAGTTTCTCCTCCCGAGCTTGGCCCCGCCCGCCCAGCTTCCCATCCCGAGCGAGGCCCCGCCCGCCCAGTTTCTCCTCCCAGCTTGGCCCCGCCCGCCCAGCTTCCCCTCCCGAACCCGGCCCCGCCCGCCCAGCTTCTGCTAGCGAGCTCGGCCCCGCCCGCCCAGCTTCCCCTCCCAGCTTGGCCCCGCCCGCCCAGTTTCTCCTCACAGCCAGGCCCCGCCCGCCCAGTTTCTCCTCCCGAGTCCGGCCCCGCCCGCCCAGCTTCCCCTCCCGAACCCGGCCCCGCCCGCCCAGCTTCTCCTCCCAGCTTAGCCCCGCCCGCCCAGTTTCTCCTCCCAGCACGGCCCCGCCCGCCCAGTTTCTCCTCCCAGCACGGCCCCGCCCACCCAGCTTCCCCTCCCAGCCTGGCCCCGCCCGCCCAGTTTCTCCTCCCGAGTGCGGCCCCGCCCGCCCCGCTTCTCCTCCCGAGTCCGGCCCCGCCCGCCCAGCTTCCCCTCCCAGCTTGGCCCCGCCCGCCCAGCTTCCCCTCCCAGCCAGGCCCCGCCCGCCCAGTTTCTCCTCCCGAGTGCGGCCCCGCCCGCCCCGCTTCTCCTCCTGAGTCCGGCCCCGCCGGCCCAGCTTCCCCTCCCAGCTGGGCCCCGCCCGCCCAGCTTCCCCTCCCAGCCAGGCCCCGCCCGCCCAGTTTCTCCTCCCGAGCCCGGCCCCGCCCGCTCCGCTTCCCCTCCCAGCCAGGCCCCGACCGCCCAGTTTCTCCTCCCGAGTCCGGCCCCGCCCGCCCAGTTTCTCCTCCCGAGCCCGGCCCCGCCCGCCCCGCTTCCCCTCCCAGCTTGGCCCCGCCCGCCCAGTTTCTCCTCCCGAGCGAGGCCCCGCCCGCCCAGTTTCTCCACCCAGCCAGGCCCCGCCCGCCCAGCTTCCCCTCCCAGCTTGGCCCCGCCCGCCCAGTTTCTCCTCCCGAGCTCGGCCCCGCCCGCCCCGCTTCCCCTCCCAGGTTGGCCCCGCCCGCCCCGCTTCCCATCCCGAGCGAGGCCCCGCCCGCCCAGTTTCTCCTCCCAGCTTGGCCCCGCCCGCCCAGCTTCCCCTCCCGAACCCGGCCCCGCCCGCCCAGCTTCTGCTAGCGAGCTCGGCCCCGCCCGCCCAGCTTCCCCTCCCAGCTTGGCCCCGCCCGCCCAGTTTCTCCTCCCAGCCAGGCCCCGCCCGCCCAGTTTCTCCTCCCGAGTCCGGCCCCGCCCGCCCAGCTTCTCCTCACAGCTTAGCCCCGCCCGCCCAGTTTCTCCTCCCAGCACGGCCCCGCCCGCCCAGTTTCTCCTCCCAGCCAGGCCCCGCCCGCCCAGCTTCCCCTCCCGAACCCGGCCCCGCCCGCCCAGCTTCTGCTAGGGAGCTCGGCCCCGCCCGCCCAGCTTCCCCTCCCAGCTTGGCCCCGCCCGCCCAGTTTCTCCTCACAGCCAGGCCCCGCCCGCCCAGTTTCTCCTCCCGAGTCCGGCCCCGCCCGCCCCGCTTCCCCTCCCAGCCAGGCCCCACCCGCCCAGCTTCCCCTCCCGAACCCGGCCCCGCCCGCCCAGCTTCTCCTCCCAGCTAAGCCCCGCCCGCCCAGTTTCTCCTCCCAGCACGGCCCCGCCCGCCCAGTTTCTCCTCCCAGCACGGCCCCGCCCACCCAGCTTCCCCTCCCAGCCTGGCCCCGCCCGCCCAGTTTCTCCTCCCGAGTGCGGCCCCGCCCGCCCCGCTTCTCCTCCCGAGCGAGGCCCCGCCCGCCCAGCTTCCCCTCCCAGCTTGGCCCCGCCCGCCCAGTTTCTCCTCCCAGCCAGGGCCCGCCCGCCCAGTTTCTCCTCCCGAGTCCGGCCCCGCCCGCCCCGCTTCCCCTCCCAGCCAGGCCCCGCCCGCCCAGCTTCCCCTCCCGAACCCGGCCCCGCCCGCCCAGCTTCTCCTCCCAGCTTAGCCCCGCCCGCCCAGTTTCTCCTCCCAGCACGGCCCCGCCCGCCCAGTTTCTCCTCCCAGCACGGCCCCGCCCACCCAGCTTCCCCTCCCAGGCTGGCCCCGCCCGCCCAGTTTCTCCTCCCGAGTGCGGCCCCGCCCGCTCCGCTTCCCCTCCCAGCCAGGCCCCGCACGCCCAGTTTCTCCTCCCGAGTCCGGCCCCGCCCGCCCAGTTTCTCCTCCCGAGCCCGGCCCCGCCCGCCCCGCTTCGCCTCCCAGCTTGGCCCCGCCCGCCCAGTTTCTCCTCCCGAGCGAGGCCCCGCCCGCCCAGTTTCTCCTCCCGAGCGAGGCCCCGCCCGCTCAGCTTCCCCTCCCGAATCCGGCCCCGCCCGCCCAGCTTCCCCTCCCAGCTTGGCCCCGCCCGCCCAGTTTCTCCTCCCAGCACGGCCCCGCCCACCCAGCTTCCCCTCCCAGCCTGGCCCCGCCCGCCCAGTTTCTCCTCCCGAGTGCGGCCCCGCCCGCCCCGCTTCTCCTCCCGAGTCCGGCCCCGCCCGCCCAGCTTCCCCTCCCAGCTTGGCCCCGCCCGCCCAGCTTCCCCTCCCAGCCAGGCCCCGCCCGCCCAGTTTCTCCTCCCGAGCCCGGCCCCGCCCGCTCCGCTTCCCCTCCCAGCCAGGCCCCGCCCGCCCAGTTTCTCCTCCCGAGTCCGGCCCCGCCCGCCCAGTTTCTCCTCCCGAGCCCGGCCCCGCCCGCCCAGCTTCTCCTCCCAGCTTAGCCCCGCCCGCCCAGTTTCTCCTCCCAGCACGGCCCCGCCCACCCAGCTTCCCCTCCCAGCCAGGCCCCGCCCGCCCAGTTTCTCCTCCCGAGCCCGGCCCCGCCCGCCCCGCTTCCCCTCCCAGCCAGGCCCCGCCCGCCCAGTTTCTCCTCCCGAGCCCGGCCCCGCCCGCCCCGCTTCCCCTCCCAGCTTGGCCCCGCCCGCCCAGTTTCTCCTCCCGAGCGAGGCCCCGCCCGCCCAGCTTCCCCTCCCGCATCCGGCCCCGCCCGCCCATGTTCCCCTCCCAGCCATGCCCCGCCCGCCCAGTTTCTCCTCCCAGCTTGGCCCCGCCCGCCCAGTTTCTCCTCCCAGCCAGGCCCCGCCCGCCCAGCTTCCCCTCCCAGCCAGGCCCCGCCCGCCCAGTTTCTCCTCCCGAGCCCGGCCCCGCCCGCTCCGCTTCCCCTCCCAGCCAGGCCCCGCCCGCCCAGTTTCTCCTCCCGAGTCCGGCCCCGCCCGCCCAGTTTCTCCTCCCGAGCCCGGCCCCGCCCGCCCCGCTTCCCCTCCCAGCTTGGCCCCGCCCGCCCAGTTTCTCCTCCCGAGCGAGGCCCCGCCCGCCCAGTTTCTCCTCCCAGCCAGGCCCCGCCCGCCCAGCTTCCCCTCCCGAGCGAGGCCCCGCCCGCCCAGTTTCTCCTCCCGAACCCGGCCCCGCCCGCCAAGCTTCTCCTAGCGAGCCCGGCCCCGCCCGCCCAGCTTCCCCTCCAAGCCAGGCCCCGCCCGCCCCGCTTCCCCTCCCGAGTCCTGCCCCGGCCGCCCAGTTTCTCCTCCCGAGCTTGGCCCCGCCCGCCCAGCTTCCCATCCCGAGCGAGGCCCCGCCCGCCCAGTTTCTCCTCCCAGCTTGGCCCCGCCCGCCCAGCTTCCCCTCCCGAACCCGGCCCCGCCCGCCCAGCTTCTGCTAGCGAGCTCGGCCCCGCCCGCCCAGCTTCCCCTCCCAGCTTGGCCCCGCCCGCCCAGTTTCTCCTCACAGCCAGGCCCCGCCCGCCCAGTTTCTCCTCCCGAGTCCGGCCCCGCCCGCCCAGCTTCCCCTCCCGAACCCGGCCCCGCCCGCCCAGCTTCTCCTCCCAGCTTAGCCCCGCCCGCCCAGTTTCTCCTCCCAGCACGGCCCCGCCCGCCCAGTTTCTCCTCCCAGCACGGCCCCGCCCACCCAGCTTCCCCTCCCAGCCTGGCCCCGCCCGCCCAGTTTCTCCTCCCGAGTGCGGCCCCGCCCGCCCCGCTTCTCCTCCCGAGTCCGGCCCCGCCCGCCCAGCTTCCCCTCCCAGCTTGGCCCCGCCCGCCCAGCTTCCCCTCCCAGCCAGGCCCCGCCCGCCCAGTTTCTCCTCCCGAGTGCGGCCCCGCCCGCCCCGCTTCTCCTCCTGAGTCCGGCCCCGCCGGCCCAGCTTCCCCTCCCAGCTGGGCCCCGCCCGCCCAGCTTCCCCTCCCAGCCAGGCCCCGCCCGCCCAGTTTCTCCTCCCGAGCCCGGCCCCGCCCGCTCCGCTTCCCCTCCCAGCCAGGCCCCGACCGCCCAGTTTCTCCTCCCGAGTCCGGCCCCGCCCGCCCAGTTTCTCCTCCCGAGCCCCGCCCCGCCCGCCCCGCTTCCCCTCCCAGCTTGGCCCCGCCCGCCCAGTTTCTCCTCCCGAGCGAGGCCCCGCCCGCCCAGTTTCTCCACCCAGCCAGGCCCCGCCCGCCCAGCTTCCCCTCCCAGCTTGGCCCCGCCCGCCCAGTTTCTCCTCCCGAGCGAGGCCCCGCCCGCCCAGCTTCCCCTCCCGAATCCGGCCCTGCCCGCCCATGTTCCCCTCCCAGTCAGGCCCCGCCCGCCCAGTTTCTCCTCCCAGCTTGGCCCCGCCCGCCCAGCTTCCCCTCCCGATCCCGGCCCCGCCCGCCCATGTTCCCCTCCCAGCCAGGCCCCGCCCGCCGAGTTTCTCCTCCCAGCTTGGCCCCGCCCGCCCAGCTTCCCCTCCCGAGCGAGGCCCCGCCCGCCCAGTTTCTCCTCCCGAACCCGGCCCCGCCCGCCAAGCTTCTCCTAGCGAGCCCGGCCCCGCCCGCCCAGCTTCCCCTCCAAGCCAGGCCCCGCCCGCCCCGCTTCCCCTCCCGAGTCCTGCCCCGGCCGCCCAGTTTCTCCTCCCGAGCTTGGCCCCGCCCGCCCAGCTTCCCCTCCCAGCCTGGCCCCGCCCGCCCAGCTTCCCCTCCAAGCCAGGCCCCGCACGCCCCGCTTCCCCTCCCGAGTCCTGCCCCGGCCGCCCAGTTTCTCCTCCCAGCACGGCCCCGCCCACCCAGCTTCCCCTCCCAGCCTGGCCCGCCCGCCCAGTTTCTCCTCCCGAGTGCGGCCCCGCCCGCTCCGCTTCCCCTCCCAGCCAGGCCCCGCCCGCCCAGTTACTCCTCCCGAGTCCGGCCCCGCCCGCCCAGCGTCTCCTCCCGAGCCCGGCCCCGCCCGCCCCGCTTCCCCTCCCAGCTTGGCCCCGCCCGCCCAGTTTCTCCTCCCGAGCGAGGCCCCGCCCGCCCAGCTTCCCCTCCCGAATCCGGCCCCGCCCGCCCATGTTCCCCTCCCAGCCAGGCCCCGCCCGCCCAGTTTCTCCTCCCAGCTTGGCCCCGCCCGCCCAGTTTCTCCTCCCAGCCAGGCCCCGCCCGCCCAGCTTCCCCTCCCAGCCAGGCCCCGCCCGCCCAGTTTCTCCTCCCGAGCCCGGCCCCGCCCGCTCCGCTTCCCCTCCCAGCCAGGCCCCGCCCGCCCAGTTTCTCCTCCCGAGTCCGGCCCCGCCCGCCCAGTTTCTCCTCCCGAGCCCGGCCCCGCCCGCCCCGCTTCCCCTCCCAGCTTGGCCCCGCCCGCCCAGTTTCTCCTCCCGAGCGAGGCCCCGCCCGCCCAGTTTCTCCTCCCAGCCAGGCCCCGCCCGCCCAGCTTCCCCTCCCGAGCGAGGCCCCGCCCGCCCAGTTTCTCCTCCTGAACCCGGCCCCGCCCGCCAAGCTTCTCCTAGCGAGCCCGGCCCCGCCCGCCCAGCTTCCCCTCCAAGCCAGGCCCCGCCCGCCCCGCTTCCCCTCCCGAGTCCTGCCCCGGCCGCCCAGTTTCTCCTCCCGAGCTTGGCCCCGCCCGCCCAGCTTCCCATCCCGAGCGAGGCCCCTCCCGCCCAGTTTCTCCTCCCAGCTTGGCCCCGCCCGCCCAGCTTCCCCTCCCGAACCCGGCCCCGCCCGCCCAGCTTCTGCTAGCGAGCTCGGCCCCGCCCGCCCAGCTTCCCCTCCCAGCTTGGCCCCGCCCGCCCAGTTTCTCCTCACAGCCAGGCCCCGCCCGCCCAGTTTCTCCTCCCGAGTCCGGCCCCGCCCGCCCAGCTTCCCCTCCCGAACCCGGCCCCGCCCGCCCAGCTTCTCCTCCCAGCTTAGCCCCGCCCGCCCAGTTTCTCCTCCCAGCACGGCCCCGCCCGCCCAGTTTCTCCTCCCAGCACGGCCCCGCCCACCCAGCTTCCCCTCCCAGCCTGGCCCCGCCCGCCCAGTTTCTCCTCCCGAGTGCGGCCCCGCCCGCCCCGCTTCTCCTCCCGAGTCCGACCCCGCCCGCCCAGCTTCCCCTCCCAGCTTGGCCCCGCCCGCCCAGCTTCCCCTCCCAGCCAGGCCCCGCCCGCCAAGTTTCTCCTCCCGAGTGCGGCCCCGCCCGCCCCGCTTCTCCTCCCGAGTCCGGCCCCGCGGGCCCAGCTTCCCCTCCCAGCTTGGCCCCGCCCGCCCAGCTTCCCCTCCCAGCCAGGCCCCGCCTGCCCAGTTTCTCCTCCCGAGCCCGGCCCCGCCCGCTCCGCTTCCCCTCCCAGCCAGGCCCCGCCCTCCCAGTTTCTCCTCCCGAGTCCGGCCCCGCCCGCCCAGTTTCTCCTCCCGAGCCCGGCCCCGCCCGCCCCGCTTCCCCTCCCAGCTTGGCCCCGCCCGCCCAGTTTCTCCTCCCGAGCGAGGCCCCGCCCGCCCAGTTTCTCCTCCCAGCCAGGCCCCGCCCGCCCAGCTTCCCCTCCCGAGCGAGGCCCCGCCCGCCCAGTTTCTCCTCCCGAGCGAGGCCCCGCCCGCCCAGCTTCCCCTCCCGAATCCGGCCTGCCGGCCCATGTTCCCCTCCCAGTCAGGCCCCGCCCGCCCAGTTTCTCCGCCCAGCTTGGCCCCGCCCGCCCAGCTTCCCCTCCCGATCCCGGCCCCGCCCGCCCATGTTCCCCTCCCAGCCAGGCCCCGCCCGCCCAGTTTCTCCTCCCAGCTTGGCCCCGCCCGCCCAGCTTCCCCTCCCGATCCCGGCCCCGCCCGCCCATGTTCCCCTCCCAACTTGGCCCCGCCCGCCCAGTTTCTCCTCCCGAACCCGGCCCCGCCCGCCAAGCTTCTCCTAGCGAGCCCGGCCCCGCCCGCCCAGCTTCCCCTTCCAAGCCAGGCCCCGCCCGCCCCGCTTCTCCTCCCGAGTCCGGCCCCGCCCGCCCAGCTTCCCCTCCCAGCTTGGCCCCGCCCGCCCAGCTTCCCCTCCCAGCCAGGCCCCGCCCGCCCAGTTTCTCCTCCCGAGCCCGGCCCCGCCCGCTCCGCTTCCCCTCCCAGCCAGGCCCCGCCCGCCCAGTTTCTCCTCCCGAGTCCGGCCCCGCCCGCCCAGTTTCTCCTCCCGAGCCCGGCCCCGCCCGCCCCGCTTCCCCTCCCAGCCCCGGCCCCGCCCGCCCAGCTTCCCCTCCCGAGTCCGGCCCCGCCCGCCCAGTTTCTCCTCCCGAGCGAGGCCCCGCCCGCCCAGTTTCTCCTCCCGAACCCGGCCCCGCCCGCCAAGCTTCTCCTAGCGAGCCCGGCCCCGCCCGCCCAGCTTCCCCTTCCAAGCCAGGCCCCGCCCGCCCCGCTTCTCCTCCCGAGTCCGGCCCCGCCCGCCCAGCTTCCCCTCCCAGCTTGGCCCCGCCCGCCCAGCTTCCCCTCCCAGCCAGGCCCCGCCCGCCCAGTTTCTCCTCCCGAGCCCGGCCCCGCCCGCTCCGCTTCCCCTCCCAGCCAGGCCCCGCCCGCCCAGTTTCTCCTCCCGAGTCCGGCCCCGCCCGCCCAGTTTCTCCTCCCGAGCCCGGCCCCGCCCGCCCCGCTTCCCCTCCCAGCTTGGCCCCGCCCGCCCAGCTTCCCCTCCCGAGTCCGGCCCCGCCCGCCCAGTTTCTCCTCCCGAGCGAGGCCCCGCCCGCCCAGTTTCCCCTCCCGAACCCGGCCCCGCCCGCCCAGTTTCTCCTCCCGAGTCCGGCCCCGGCCGCCCAGTTTCTCATCCCAGCTTGGCCCCGCCCGCCCAGCTTCCCCTCCCGAGCGAGGCCCCGCCCGCCCAGTTTCTCCTCCCGAGCGAGGCCCCGCCCGCCCAGCTTCCCCTCCCGAATCCGGCCCTGCCCGCCCATGTTCCCCTCCCAGTCAGGCCCCGCCCGCCCAGTTTCTCCTCCCAGCTTGGCCCCGCCCGCCCAGCTTCCCCTCCCGATCCCGGCCCCGCCCGCCCATGTTCCCCTCCGAGCCAGGCCCCGCCCGCCCAGTTTCTCCTCCCAGCTTGGCCCCGCCCGCCCAGCTTCCCCTCCCGATCCCGGCCCCGCCCGCCCATGTTCCCCTCCCAACTTGGCCCCGCCCGCCCAGTTTCTCCTCCCGAACCCGGCCCCGCCCGCCAAGCTTCTCCTAGCGAGCCCGGCCCCGCCCGCCCAGCTTCCCCTCCAAGCCAGGCCCCGCCCGCCCCGCTTCCCCTCCCGAGTCCGGCCCCGCCCGCCCAGTTTCTCCTCCCGAGCTTGGCCCCGCCCGCCCAGCTTCCCATCCCGAGCGAGGCCCCGCCCGGCCAGTTTCTCCTCCCAGCTTGGCCCCGCCCGCCCAGCTTCCCCTCCCGAACCCGGCCCCGCCCGCCCAGCTTCTGCTAGCGAGCTCGGCCCCGCCCGCCCAGCTTCCCCTCCCAGCTTGGCCCCGCCCGCCCAGTTTCTCCTCCCAGCCAGGCCCCGCCCGCCCAGCTTCCCCTCCCGAGCGAGGCCCCGCCCGCCCAGTTTCTCCTCCCAGCCAGGCCCCGCCCGCCCAGCTTCCCCTCCCGAGCGAGGCCCCGCCCGCCCAGTTTCTCCTCCCGAGCGAGGCCCCGCCCGCCCAGCTTCCCCTCCCGAATCCGGCCCTGCCCGCCCATGTTCCCCTCCCAGTCAGGCCCCGCCCGCCCAGTTTCTCCTCCCAGCTTGGCCCCGCCCGCCCAGCTTCCCCTCCCGATCCCGGCCCCGCCCGCCCATGTTCCCCTCCCAGCCAGGCCCCGCCCGCCCAGTTTCTCCTCCCAGCTTGGCCCCGCCCGCCCAGCTTCCCCTCCCGATCCCGGCCCCGCCCGCCCATGTTCCCCTCCCAACTTGGCCCCGCCCGCCCAGTTTCTCCTCCCGAACCCGGCCCCGCCCGCCAAGCTTCTCCTAGCGAGCCCGGCCCCGCCCGCCCAGCTTCCCCTCCAAGCCAGGCCCCGCCCGCCCCGCTTCCCCTCCCGAGTCCTGCCCCGGCCGCCCAGTTTCTCCTCCCGAGCTTGGCCCCGCCCGCCCAGCTTCCCATCCCGAGCGAGGCCCCGCCCACCCAGTTTCTCCTCCCAGCTTGGCCCCGCCCGCCCAGCTTCCCCTCCCGAACCCGGCCCCGCCCGCCCAGCTTCTGCTAGCGAGCTCGGCCCCGCCCGCCCAGCTTCCCCTCCCAGCTTGGCCCCGCCCGCCCAGTTTCTCCTCCCAGCCAGGCCCCACCCGCCCAGCTTCCCCTCCCGAACCCGGCCCCGCCCGCCAAGCTTCTCCTCCCAGCTAAGCCCCGCCCGCCCAGTTTCTCCTCCCAGCACGGCCCCGCCCGCCCAGTTTCTCCTCCCAGCACGGCCCCGCCCACCCAGCTTCCCCTCCCAGCCTGGCCCCGCCCGCCCAGTTTCTCCTCCCGAGTGCGGCCCCGCCCGCCCCGCTTCTCCTCCCGAGCGAGGCCCCGCCCGCCCAGCTTCCCCTCCCAGCTTGGCCCCGCCCGCCCAGCTTCCCCTCCCGAACCCGGCCCCGCCCGCCCAGCTTCTGCTAGCGAGCTCGGCCCCGCCCGCCCAGCTTCCCCTCCCAGCTTGGCCCCGCCCGCCCAGTTTCTCCTCCCAGCCAGGGCCCGCCCGCCCAGTTTCTCCTCCCGAGTCCGGCCCCGCCCGCCCCGCTTCCCCTCCCAGCCAGGCCCCGCCCGCCCAGCTTCCCCTCCCGAACCCGGCCCCGCCCGCCCAGCTTCTCCTCCCAGCTTAGCCCCGCCCGCCCAGTTTCTCCTCCCAGCACGGCCCCGCCCGCCCAGTTTCTCCTCCCAGCACGGCCCCGCCCGCCCAGTTTCTCCTCCCAGCACGGCCCCGCCCACCCAGCTTCCCCTCCCAGCCTGGCCCCGCCCGCCCAGTTTCTCCTCCCGAGTGCGGCCCCGCCCGCTCCGCTTCCCCTCCCAGCCAGGCCCCGCACGCCCAGTTTCTCCTCCCGAGTCCGGCCCCGCCCGCCCAGTTTCTCCTCCCGAGCCCGGCCCCGCGCGCCCCGCTTCGCCTCCCAGCTTGGCCCCGCCCGCCCAGTTTCTCCTCCCGAGCGAGGCCCCGCCCGCCCAGTTTCTCCTCCCGAGCGAGGCCCCGCCCGCCCAGCTTCCCCTCCCGAATCCGGCCCCGCCCGCCCATGTTCCCCTCCCAGCCAGGCCCCGCCCGCCCAGTTTCTCCTCCCAGCTTGGCCCCGCCCGCCCAGTTTCTCCTCCCAGCCAGGCCCCGCCCGCCCAGCTTCCCCTCCCGAACCCGGCCCCGCCCGCCCAGCTTCCCCTCCCGAATCCGGCCCCGCCCGCCCATGTTCCCCTCCCAGCCAGGCCCCGCCCGCCCAGTTTCTCCTCCCAGCTTGGCCCCGCCCGCCCAGTTTCTCCTCCCAGCCAGGCCCCGCCCGCCCAGCTTCCCCTCCCAGCCAGGCCCCGCCCGCCCAGTTTCTCCTCCCGAGCCCGGCCCCGCCCGCTCCGCTTCCCCTCCCAGCCAGGCCCCGCCCGCCCAGTTTCTCCTCCCGAGTCCGGCCCCGCCCGCCCAGTTTCTCCTCCCGAGTCCGGCCCCGCCCGCCCCGCTTCCCCTCCCAGCCAGGCCCCGCCCGCCCAGCTTCCCCTCCCGAACCCGGCCCCGCCCGCCCAGCTTCTCCTCACAGCTTAGCCCCGCCCGCCCAGTTTCTCCTCCCAGCACGGCCCCGCCCGCCCAGTTTCTCCTCCCAGCCAGGCCCCGCCCGCCCAGCTTCCCCTCCCGAACCCGGCCCCGCCCGCCCAGCTTCTCCTCACAGCTTAGCCCCGCCCGCCCAGTTTCTCCTCCCAGCACGGCCCCGCCCGCCCAGATTCTCCTCCCAGCCAGGCCCCGCCCGCCCAGCTTCCCCTCCCGAACCCGGCCCCGCCCGCCCAGCTTCTGCTAGCGAGCTCGGCCCCGCCCGCCCAGCTTCCCCTCCCAGCTTGGCCCCGCCCGCCCAGTTTCTCCTCCCGAGCTCGGCCCCGCCCGCCCCGCTTCCCCTCCCAGGTTGGCCCCGCCCGCCCCGCTTCCCATCCCGAGCGAGGCCCCGCCCGCCCAGTTTCTCCTCCCAGCTTGGCCCCGCCCGCCCAGCTTCCCCTCCCGAACCCGGCCCCGCCCGCCCAGCTTCTGCTAGCGAGCTCGGCCCCGCCCGCCCAGCTTCCCCTCCCAGCTTGGCCCCGCCCGCCCAGTTTCTCCTCCCAGCCAGGCCCCGCCCGCCCAGTTTCTCCTCCCGAGTCCGGCCCCGCCCGCCCCGCTTCCCCTCCCAGCCAGGCCCCGCCCGCCCAGCTTCCCCTCCCAGCTTGGCCCCGCCCGCCCAGCTTCCCCTCCCAGCCAGGCCCCGCCCGCCCAGTTTCTCCTCCCGAGCCCGGCCCCGCCCGCTCCGCTTCCCCTCCCAGCCAGGCCCCGCCCGCCCAGTTTCTCCTCCCGAGTCCGGCCCCGCCCGCCCAGTTTCTCCTCCCGAGCCCGGCCCCGCCCGCCCAGCTTCTCCTCCCAGCTTAGCCCCGCCCGCCCAGTTTCTCCTCCCAGCACGGCCCCGCCCACCCAGCTTCCCCTCCCAGCCTGGCCCCGCCCGCCCAGTTTCTCCTCCCGAGTGCGGCCCCGCCCGCTCCGCTTCCCCTCCCAGCCAGGCCCCGCCCGCCCAGTTTCTCCTCCCGAGTCCGGCCCCGCCCGCCCAGTTTCTCCTCCCGAGCCCGGCCCCGCCCGCCCCGCTTCCCCTCCCAGCCAGGCCCCGCCCGCCCAGCTTCCCCTCCCGAACCCGGCCCCGCCCGCCCAGCTTCTCCTCACAGCTTAGCCCCGCCCGCCCAGTTTCTCCTCCCAGCACGGCCCCGCCCGCCCAGTTTCTCCTCCCAGCCAGGCCCCGCCCGCCCAGCTTCCCCTCCCGAACCCGGCCCCGCCCGCCCAGCTTCTCCTCACAGCTTAGCCCCGCCCGCCCAGTTTCTCCTCCCAGCACGGCCCCGCCCGCCCAGTTTCTCCTCCCTGCCAGGCCCCGCCCGCCCCGCTTCCCCTCCCGAACCCGGCCCCGCCCGCCCAGCTTCTGCTAGCGAGCTCGGCCCCGCCCGCCCAGCTTCCCCTCCCAGCTTGGCCCCGCCCGCCCAGTTTCTCCTCCCGAGCTCGGCCCCGCCCGCCCCGCTTCCCCTCCCAGGTTGGCCCCGCCCGCCCCGCTTCCCATCCCGAGCGAGGCCCCGCCCGCCCAGTTTCTCCTCCCAGCTTGGCCCCGCCCGCCCAGCTTCCCCTCCCGAACCCGGCCCCGCCCGCCCAGCTTCTGCTAGCGAGCTCGGCCCCGCCCGCCCAGCTTCCCCTCCCAGCTTGGCCCCGCCCGCCCAGTTTCTCCTCCCAGCCAGGCCCCGCCCGCCCAGTTTCTCCTCCCGAGTCCGGCCCCGCCCGCCCCGCTTCCCCTCCCAGCCAGGCCCCGCCCGCCCAGCTTCCCCTCCCGAACCCGGCCCCGCCCGCCCAGCTTCTCCTCCCAGCTTAGCCCCGCCCGCCCAGTTTCTCCTCCCAGCACGGCCCCGCCCGCCCAGTTTCTCCTCCCAGCCAGGCCCCGCCCGCCCAGCTTCCCCTCCCGAACCCGGCCCCGCCCGCCCAGCTTCTGCTAGCGAGCTCGGCCCCGCCCGCCCAGCTTCCCCTCCCAGCTTGGCCCCGCCCGCCCAGTTTCTCCTCCCAGCACGGCCCCGCCCACCCAGCTTCCCCTCCCAGCCTGGCCCCGCCCGCCCAGTTTCTCCTCCCAGCCAGGCCCCGCCCGCCCAGTTTCTCCTCCCGAGCCCGGCCCCGCCCGCTCCGCTTCCCCTCCCAGCCAGGCCCCGCCCGCCCAGTTTCTCCTCCCGAGTCCGGCCCCGCCCGCCCAGTTTCTCCTCCCGAGTCCGGCCCCGCCCGCCCCGCTTCCCCTCCCAGCCAGGCCCCGCCCGCCCAGCTTCCCCTCCCGAACCCGGCCCCGCCCGCCCAGCTTCTCCTCACAGCTTAGCCCCGCCCGCCCAGTTTCTCCTCCCAGCACGGCCCCGCCCGCCCAGTTTCTCCTCCCAGCCAGGCCCCGCCCGCCCAGCTTCCCCTCCCGAACCCGGCCCCGCCCGCCCAGCTTCTCCTCACAGCTTAGCCCCGCCCGCCCAGTTTCTCCTCCCAGCACGGCCCCGCCCGCCCAGTTTCTCCTCCCAGCCAGGCCCCGCCCGCCCCGCTTCCCCTCCCGAACCCGGCCCCGCCCGCCCAGCTTCTGCTAGCGAGCTCGGCCCCGCCCGCCCAGCTTCCCCTCCCAGCTTGGCCCCGCCCGCCCAGTTTCTCCGCCCGAGCTCGGCCCCGCCCGCCCCGCTTCCCCTCCCAGGTTGGCCCCGCCCGCCCCGCTTCCCATCCCGAGCGAGGCCCCGCCCGCCCAGTTTCTCCTCCCAGCTTGGCCCCGCCAGCCCAGCTTCCCCTCCCGAACCCGGCCCCGCCCGCCCAGCTTCTGCTAGCGAGCTCGGCCCCGCCCGCCCAGCTTCCCCTCCCAGCTTGGCCCCGCCCGCCCAGTTTCTCCTCCCAGCCAGGCCCCGCCCGCCCAGTTTCTCCTCCCGAGTCCGGCCCCGCCCGCCCCGCTTCCCCTCCCAGCCAGGCCCCGCCCGCCCAGCTTCCCCTCCCGAACCCGGCCCCGCCCGCCCAGCTTCTCCTCCCAGCTTAGCCCCGCCCGCCCAGTTTCTCCTCCCAGCACGGCCCCGCCCGCCCAGTTTCTCCTCCCAGCCAGGCCCCGCCCGCCCAGCTTCCCCTCCCGAACCCGGCCCCGCCCGCCCAGCTTCTCCTCACAGCTTAGCCCCGCCCGCCCAGTTTCTCCTCCCAGCACGGCCCCGCCCGCCCAGTTTCTCCTCCCAGCCAGGCCTCGCCCGCCCCGCTTCCCCTCCCGAACCCGGCCCCGCCCGCCCAGCTTCTGCTAGCGAGCTCGGCCCCGCCCGCCCAGCTTCCCCTCCCAGCTTGGCCCCGCCCGCCCAGTTTCTCCTCCCGAGCTCGGCCCCGCCCGCCCCGCTTCCCCTCCCAGGTTGGCCCCGCCCGCCCCGCTTCCCATCCCGAGCGAGGCCCCGCCCGCCCAGTTTCTCCTCCCAGCTTGGCCCCGCCCGCCCAGCTTCCCCTCCCGAACCCGGCCCCGCCCGCCCAGCTTCTGCTAGCGAGCTCGGCCCCGCCCGCCCAGCTTCCCCTCCCAGCTTGGCCCCGCCCGCCCAGTTTCTCCTCCCAGCCAGGCCCCGCCCGCCCAGTTTCTCCTCCCGAGTCCGGCCCCGCCCGCCCCGCTTCCCCTCCCAGCCAGGCCCCGCCCGCCCAGCTTCCCCTCCCGAACCCGGCCCCGCCCGCCCAGCTTCCCCTCCCAGCTTGGCCCCGCCCGCCCAGTTTCTCCTCCCAGCACGGCCCCGCCCACCCAGCTTCCCCTCCCAGCCTGGCCCCGCCCGCCCAGTTTCTCCTCCCAGCCAGGCCCCGCCCGCCCAGTTTCTCCTCCCGAGCCCGGCCCCGCCCGCTCCGCTTCCCCTCCCAGCCAGGCCCCGCCCGCCCAGTTTCTCCTCCCGAGTCCGGCCCCGCCCGCCCAGTTTCTCCTCCCGAGTCCGGCCCCGCCCGCCCCGCTTCCCATCCCAGCCAGGCCCCGCCCGCCCAGCTTCCCCTCCCGAACCCGGCCCCGCCCGCCCAGCTTCTCCTCACAGCTTAGCCCCGCCCGCCCAGTTTCTCCTCCCAGCACGGCCCCGCCCGCCCAGTTTCTCCTCCCAGCCAGGCCCCGCCCGCCCCGCTTCCCCTCCCGAACCCGGCCCCGCCCGCCCAGCTTCTGCTAGCGAGCTCGGCCCCGCCCGCCCAGCTTCCCCTCCCAGCTTGGCCCCGCCCGCCCAGTTTCTCCTCCCGAGCTCGGCCCCGCCCGCCCCGCTTCCCCTCCCAGGTTGGCCCCGCCCGCCCCGCTTCCCATCCCGAGCGAGGCCCCGCCCGCCCAGTTTCTCCTCCCAGCTTGGCCCCGCCCGCCCAGCTTCCCCTCCCGAACCCGGCCCCGCCCGCCCAGCTTCTGCTAGCGAGCTCGGCCCCGCCCGCCCAGCTTCCCCTCCCAGCTTGGCCCTGCCCGCCCAGTTTCTCCTCCCAGCCAGGCCCCGCCCGCCCAGTTTCTCCTCCCGAGTCCGGCCCCGCCCGCCCCGCTTCCCCTCCCAGCCAGGCCCCGCCCGCCCAGCTTCCCCTCCCGAACCCGGCCCCGCCCGCCCAGCTTCTCCTCCCAGCTTAGCCCCGCCCGCCCAGTTTCTCCTCCCAGCACGGCCCCGCCCGCCCAGTTTCTCCTCCCAGCCAGGCCCCGCCCGCCCAGCTTCCCCTCCCGAACCCGGCCCCGCCCGCCCAGCTTCTGCTAGCGAGCTCGGCCCCGCCCGCCCAGCTTCCCCTCCCAGCTTGGCCCCGCCCGCCCAGTTTCTCCTCCCAGCACGGCCCCGCCCACCCAGCTTCCCCTCCCAGCCTGGCCCCGCCCGCCCAGTTTCTCCTCCCAGCCAGGCCCCGCCCGCCCAGTTTCTCCTCCCGAGCCCGGCCCCGCCCGCTCCGCTTCCCCTCCCAGCCAGGCCCCGCCCGCCCAGTTTCTCCTCCCGAGTCCGGCCCCGCCCGCCCAGTTTCTCCTCCCGAGTCCGGCCCCGCCCGCCCCGCTTCCCCTCCCAGCCAGGCCCCGCCCGCCCAGCTTCCCCTCCCGAACCCGGCCCCGCCCGCCCAGCTTCTCCTCACAGCTTAGCCCCGCCCGCCCAGTTTCTCCTCCCAGCACGGCCCCGCCCGCCCAGTTTCTCCTCCCAGCCAGGCCCCGCCCGCCCAGCTTCCCCTCCCGAACCCGGCCCCGCCCGCCCAGCTTCTCCTCACAGCTTAGCCCCGCCCGCCCAGTTTCTCCTCCCAGCACGGCCCCGCCCGCCCAGTTTCTCCTCCCAGCCAGGCCCCGCCCGCCCCGCTTCCCCTCCCGAACCCGGCCCCGCCCGCCCAGCTTCTGCTAGCGAGCTCGGCCCCGCCCGCCCAGCTTCCCCTCCCAGCTTGGCCCCGCCCGCCCAGTTTCTCCGCCCGAGCTCGGCCCCGCCCGCCCCGCTTCCCCTCCCAGGTTGGCCCCGCCCGCCCCGCTTCCCATCCCGAGCGAGGCCCCGCCCGCCCAGTTTCTCCTCCCAGCTTGGCCCCGCCCGCCCAGCTTCCCCTCCCGAACCCGGCCCCGCCCGCCCAGCTTCTGCTAGCGAGCTCGGCCCCGCCCGCCCAGCTTCCCCTCCCAGCTTGGCCCCGCCCGCCCAGTTTCTCCTCCCAGCCAGGCCCCGCCCGCCCAGTTTCTCCTCCCGAGTCCGGCCCCGCCCGCCCCGCTTCCCCTCCCAGCCAGGCCCCGCCCGCCCAGCTTCCCCTCCCGAACCCGGCCCCGCCCGCCCAGCTTCTCCTCCCAGCTTAGCCCCGCCCGCCCAGTTTCTCCTCCCAGCACGGCCCCGCCCGCCCAGTTTCTCCTCCCAGCCAGGCCCCGCCCGCCCAGCTTCCCCTCCCGAACCCGGCCCCGCCCGCCCAGCTTCTGCTAGCGAGCTCGGCCCCGCCCGCCCAGCTTCCCCTCCCAGCTTGGCCCCGCCCGCCCAGTTTCTCCTCCCAGCACGGCCCCGCCCACCCAGCTTCCCCTCCCAGCCTGGCCCCGCCCGCCCAGTTTCTCCTCCCGAGTGCGGCCCCGCCCGCCCCGCTTCTACTCCCGAGTCCGGCCCCGCCCGCCCAGCTTCCCCTCCCAGCTTGGCCCCGCCCGCCCAGCTTCCCCTCCCAGCCAGGCCCCGCCCGCCCAGTTTCTCCTCCCGAGCCCGGCCCCGCCCGCTCCGCTTCCCCTCCCAGCCAGGCCCCGCCCGCCCAGTTTCTCCTCCCGAGTCCGGCCCCGCCCGCCCAGTTTCTCCTCCCGAGCCCGGCCCCGCCCGCCCCGCTTCCCCTCCCAGCTTGGCCCCGCCCGCCCAGTTTCTCCTCCCGAGCGAGGCCCCGCCCGCCCAGTTTCTCCACCCAGCCAGGCCCCGCCCGCCCAGCTTCCCCTCCCAGCTTGGCCCCGCCCGCCCAGTTTCTCCTCCCGAGCGAGGCCCCGCCCGCCCAGCTTCCCCTCCCAGCTTGGCCCCGCCCGCCCAGCTTCCCCTCCCGAACCCGGCCCCGCCCGCCCAGCTTCTGCTAGCGAGCTCGGCCCCGCCCGCCCAGCTTCCCCTCCCAGCTTGGCCCCGCCCGCCCAGTTTCTCCTCCCAGCCAGGGCCCGCCCGCCCAGTTTCTCCTCCCGAGTCCGGCCCCGCCCGCCCCGCTTCCCCTCCCAGCCAGGCCCCGCCCGCCCAGCTTCCCCTCCCGAACCCGGCCCCGCCCGCCCAGCTTCTCCTCACAGCTTAGCCCCGCCCGCCCAGTTTCTCCTCCCAGCACGGCCCCGCCCGCCCAGTTTCTCCTCCCAGCCAGGCCCCGCCCGCCCAGCTTCCCCTCCCGAACCCGGCCCCGCCCGCCCAGCTTCTCCTCACAGCTTGGCCCCGCCCGCCCAGTTTCTCCTCCCAGCACGGCCCCGCCCGCCCAGTTTCTCCTCCCAGCCAGGCCCCGCCCGCCCCGCTTCCCCTCCCGAACCCGGCCCCGCCCGCCCAGCTTCTGCTAGCGAGCTCGGCCCCGCCCGCCCAGCTTCCCCTCCCAGCTTGGCCCCGCCCGCCCAGTTTCTCCGCCCGAGCTCGGCCCCGCCCGCCCCGCTTCCCCTCCCAGGTTGGCCCCGCCCGCCCCGCTTCCCATCCCGAGCGAGGCCCCGCCCGCCCAGTTTCTCCTCCCAGCTTGGCCCCGCCCGCCCAGCTTCCCCTCCCGAATCCGGCCCCGCCCGCCCAGCTTCTGCTAGCGAGCTCGGCCCCGCCCGCCCAGCTTCCCCTCCCAGCTTGGCCCCGCCCGCCCAGTTTCTCCTCCCAGCCAGGCCCCGCCCGCCCAGTTTCTCCTCCCGAGTCCGGCCCCGCCCGCCCCGCTTCCCATCCCAGCCAGGCCCCGCCCGCCCAGCTTCCCCTCCCGAACCCGGCCCCGCCCGCCCAGCTTCTCCTCCCAGCTTAGCCCCGCCCGCCCAGTTTCTCCTCCCAGCACGGCCCCGCCCGCCCAGTTTCTCCTCCCAGCCAGGCCCCGCCCGCCCAGCTTCCCCTCCCGAACCCGGCCCCGCCCGCCCAGCTTCTGCTAGCGAGCTCGGCCCCGCCCGCCCAGCTTCCCCTCCCAGCTTGGCCCCGCCCGCCCAGTTTCTCCTCCCAGCACGGCCCCGCCCACCCAGCTTCCCCTCCCAGCCTGGCCCCGCCCGCCCAGTTTCTCCTCCCGAGTGCGGCCCCGCCCGCCCTGCTTCTCCTCCCGAGTCCGGCCCCGCCCGCCCAGCTTCCCCTCCCAGCTTGGCCACGCCCGCCCAGCTTCCCCTCCCAGCCAGGCCCCGCCCGCCCAGTTTCTCCTCCCGAGCCCGGCCCCGCCCGCTCCGCTTCCCCTCCCAGCCAGGCCCCGCCCGCCCAGTTTCTCCTCCCGAGTCCGGCCCCGCCCGCCCAGTTTCTCCTCCCGAGCCCGGCCCCGCCCGCCCCGCTTCCCCTCCCAGCTTGGCCCCGCCCGCCCAGTTTCTCCTCCCGAGCGAGGCCCCGCCCGCCCAGTTTCTCCACCCAGCCAGGCCCCGCCCGCCCAGCTTCCCCTCCCAGCTTGGCCCCGCCCGCCCAGTTTCTCCTCCCGAGCGAGGCCCCGCCCGCCCAGCTTCCCCTCCCGAATCCGGCCCTGCCCGCCCATGTTCCCCTCCCAGTCAGGCCCCGCCCGCCCAGTTTCTCCTCCCAGCTTGGCCCCGCCCGCCCAGCTTCCCCTCCCGATCCCGGCCCCGCCCGCCCATGTTCCCCTCCCAGCCAGGCCCCGCCCGCCCAGTTTCTCCTCCCCAGCTTGGCCCCGCCCGCCCAGCTTCCCCTCCCGATCCCGGCCCCGCCCGCCCATGTTCCCCTCCCAGCCAGGCCCCGCCCGCCCAGTTTCTCCTCCCAGCTTGGCCCCGCCCGCCCAGCTTCCCCTCCCGAACCCGGCCCCGCCCGCCCAGCTTCTGCTAGCGAGCTCGGCCCCGCCCGACCAGCTTCCCCTCCCAGCTTGGCCCCGCCCGCCCAGTTTCTCCTCCCAGCCAGGCCCCGCCCGCCCAGCTTCCCCTCCCGAGCGAGGCCCCGCCCGCCCAGTTTCTCCTCCCAGCCAGGCCCCGCCCGCCCAGCTTCCCCTCCCGAGCGAGGCCCCGCCCGCCCAGTTTCTCCTCCCGAGCGAGGCCCCGCCCGCCCAGCTTCCCCTCCCGAATCCGGCCCTGCCCGCCCATGTTCCCCTCCCAGCCAGGCCCCGCCCGCCCAGTTTCTCCTCCCAGCTTGGCCCCGCCCGCCCAGCTTCCCCTCCCGAGCGAGGCCCCGCCCGCCCAGTTTCTCCTCCCAGCCAGGCCCCGCCCGCCCAGCTTCCCCTCCCGAGCGAGGCCCCGCCCGCCCAGTTTCTCCTCCCGAGCGAGGCCCCGCCCGCCCAGCTTCCCCTCCCGAATCCGGCCCTGCCCGCCCATGTTCCCCTCCCAGCCAGGCCCCGCCCGCCCAGTTTCTCCTCCCAGCTTGGCCCCGCCCGCCCAGCTTCCCCTCCCGATCCCGGCCCCGCCCGCCCATGTTCCCCTCCCAACTTGGCCCCGCCCGCCCAGTTTCTCCTCCCGAACCCGGCCCCGCCCGCCAAGCTTCTCCTAGCGAGCCCGGCCCCGCCCGCCCAGCTTCCCCTCCAAGCCAGGCCCCGCCCGCCCCGCTTCCCCTCCCGAGTCCTGCCCCGGCCGCCCAGTTTCTCCTCCCGAGCTTGGCCCCGCCCGCCCAGCTTCCCATCCCGAGCGAGGCCCCGCCCGCCCAGTTTCTCCTCCCAGCTTGGTCCCGCCCGCCCAGCTTCCCCTCCCGAACCCGGCCCCGCCCGCCCAGCTTCTGCTAGCGAGCTCGGCCCCGCCCGCCCAGCTTCCCCTCCCAGCTTGGCCCCGCCCGCCCAGCTTCTCCTCCCAGCTTAGCCCCGCCCGCCCAGTTTCTCCTCCCAGCACGGCCCCGCCCGCCCAGTTTCTCCTCCCAGCCAGGCCCCGCCCGCCCAGCTTCCCCTCCCGAACCCGGCCCCGCCCGCCCAGCTTCTCCTCACAGCTTAGCCCCGCCCGCCCAGTTTCTCCTCCCAGCACGGCCCCGCCCGCCCAGTTTCTCCTCCCAGCCAGGCCTCGCCCGCCCCGCTTCCCCTCCCGAACCCGGCCCCGCCCGCCCAGCTTCTGCTAGCGAGCTCGGCCCCGCCCGCCCAGCTTCCCCTCCCAGCTTGGCCCCGCCCGCCCAGTTTCTCCTCCCGAGCTCGGCCCCGCCCGCCCCGCTTCCCCTCCCAGGTTGGCCCCGCCCGCCCCGCTTCCCATCCCGAGCGAGGCCCCGCCCGCCCAGTTTCTCCTCCCAGCTTGGCCCCACCCGCCCAGCTTCCCCTCCCGAACCCGGCCCCGCCCGCCCAGCTTCTGCTAGCGAGCTCGGCCCCGCCCGCCCAGCTTCCCCTCCCAGCTTGGCCCCGCCCGCCCAGTTTCTCCTCCCAGCCAGGCCCCGCCCGCCCAGTTTCTCCTCCCGAGTCCGGCCCCGCCCGCCCCGCTTCCCCTCCCAGCCAGGCCCCGCCCGCCCAGCTTCCCCTCCCGAACCCGGCCCCGCCCGCCCAGCTTCCCCTCCCAGCTTGGCCCCGCCCGCCCAGTTTCTCCTCCCAGCACGGCCCCGCCCACCCAGCTTCCCCTCCCAGCCTGGCCCCGCCCGCCCAGTTTCTCCTCCCAGCCAGGCCCCGCCCGCCCAGTTTCTCCTCCCGAGCCCGGCCCCGCCCGCTCCGCTTCCCCTCCCAGCCAGGCCCCGCCCGCCCAGTTTCTCCTCCCGAGTCCGGCCCCGCCCGCCCAGTTTCTCCTCCCGAGTCCGGCCCCGCCCGCCCCGCTTCCCCTCCCAGCCAGGCCCCGCCCGCCCAGCTTCTGCTAGCGAGCTCGGCCCCGCCCGCCCAGCTTCCCCTCCCAGCTTGGCCCCGCCCGCCCAGTTTCTCCTCCCGAGCTCGGCCCCGCCCGCCCCGCTTCCCCTCCCAGGTTGGCCCCGCCCGCCCCGCTTCCCATCCCGAGCGAGGCCCCGCCCGCCCAGTTTCTCCTCCCAGCTTGGCCCCGCCCGCCCAGTTTCTCCTCCCAGCACGGCCCCGCCCGCCCAGTTTCTCCTCCCAGCCAGGCCCCGCCCGCCCCGCTTCCCCTCCCGAACCCGGCCCCGCCCGCCCAGCTTCTGCTAGCGAGCTCGGCCCCGCCCGCCCAGCTTCCCCTCCCAGCTTGGCCCCGCCCGCCCAGTTTCTCCTCCCGAGCTCGGCCCCGCCCGCCCCGCTTCCCCTCCCAGGTTGGCCCCGCCCGCCCCGCTTCCCATCCCGAGCGAGGCCCCGCCCGCCCAGTTTCTCCTCCCAGCTTGGCCCCGCCCGCCCAGCTTCCCCTCCCGAACCCGGCCCCGCCCGCCCAGCTTCTGCTAGCGAGCTCGGCCCCGCCCGCCCAGCTTCCCCTCCCAGCTTGGCCCTGCCCGCCCAGTTTCTCCTCCCAGCCAGGCCCCGCCCGCCCAGTTTCTCCTCCCGAGTCCGGCCCCGCCCGCCCCGCTTCCCCTCCCAGCCAGGCCCCGCCCGCCCAGCTTCCCCTCCCGAACCCGGCCCCGCCCGCCCAGCTTCTCCTCCCAGCTTAGCCCCGCCCGCCCAGTTTCTCCTCCCAGCACGGCCCCGCCCGCCCAGTTTCTCCTCCCAGCCAGGCCCCGCCCGCCCAGCTTCCCCTCCCGAACCCGGCCCCGCCCGCCCAGCTTCTGCTAGCGAGCTCGGCCCCGCCCGCCCAGCTTCCCCTCCCAGCTTGGCCCCGCCCGCCCAGTTTCTCCTCCCAGCACGGCCCCGCCCACCCAGCTTCCCCTCCCAGCCTGGCCCCGCCCGCCCAGTTTCTCCTCCCAGCCAGGCCCCGCCCGCCCAGTTTCTCCTCCCGAGCCCGGCCCCGCCCGCTCCGCTTCCCCTCCCAGCCAGGCCCCGCCCGCCCAGTTTCTCCTCCCGAGTCCGGCCCCGCCCGCCCAGTTTCTCCTCCCGAGTCCGGCCCCGCCCGCCCCGCTTCCCCTCCCAGCCAGGCCCCGCCCGCCCAGCTTCCCCTCCCGAACCCGGCCCCGCCCGCCCAGCTTCTCCTCACAGCTTAGCCCCGCCCGCCCAGTTTCTCCTCCCAGCACGGCCCCGCCCGCCCAGTTTCTCCTCCCAGCCAGGCCCCGCCCGCCCAGCTTCCCCTCCCGAACCCGGCCCCGCCCGCCCAGCTTCTCCTCACAGCTTAGCCCCGCCCGCCCAGTTTCTCCTCCCAGCACGGCCCCGCCCGCCCAGTTTCTCCTCCCAGCCAGGCCCCGCCCGCCCCGCTTCCCCTCCCGAACCCGGCCCCGCCCGCCCAGCTTCTGCTAGCGAGCTCGGCCCCGCCCGCCCAGCTTCCCCTCCCAGCTTGGCCCCGCCCGCCCAGTTTCTCCGCCCGAGCTCGGCCCCGCCCGCCCCGCTTCCCCTCCCAGGTTGGCCCCGCCCGCCCCGCTTCCCATCCCGAGCGAGGCCCCGCCCGCCCAGTTTCTCCTCCCAGCTTGGCCCCGCCCGCCCAGCTTCCCCTCCCGAACCCGGCCCCGCCCGCCCAGCTTCTGCTAGCGAGCTCGGCCCCGCCCGCCCAGCTTCCCCTCCCAGCTTGGCCCCGCCCGCCCAGTTTCTCCTCCCAGCCAGGCCCCGCCCGCCCAGTTTCTCCTCCCGAGTCCGGCCCCGCCCGCCCCGCTTCCCCTCCCAGCCAGGCCCCGCCCGCCCAGCTTCCCCTCCCGAACCCGGCCCCGCCCGCCCAGCTTCTCCTCCCAGCTTAGCCCCGCCCGCCCAGTTTCTCCTCCCAGCACGGCCCCGCCCGCCCAGTTTCTCCTCCCAGCCAGGCCCCGCCCGCCCAGCTTCCCCTCCCGAACCCGGCCCCGCCCGCCCAGCTTCTGCTAGCGAGCTCGGCCCCGCCCGCCCAGCTTCCCCTCCCAGCTTGGCCCCGCCCGCCCAGTTTCTCCTCCCAGCACGGCCCCGCCCACCCAGCTTCCCCTCCCAGCCTGGCCCCGCCCGCCCAGTTTCTCCTCCCGAGTGCGGCCCCGCCCGCCCCGCTTCTACTCCCGAGTCCGGCCCCGCCCGCCCAGCTTCCCCTCCCAGCTTGGCCCCGCCCGCCCAGCTTCCCCTCCCAGCCAGGCCCCGCCCGCCCAGTTTCTCCTCCCGAGCCCGGCCCCGCCCGCTCCGCTTCCCCTCCCAGCCAGGCCCCGCCCGCCCAGTTTCTCCTCCCGAGTCCGGCCCCGCCCGCCCAGTTTCTCCTCCCGAGCCCGGCCCCGCCCGCCCCGCTTCCCCTCCCAGCTTGGCCCCGCCCGCCCAGTTTCTCCTCCCGAGCGAGGCCCCGCCCGCCCAGTTTCTCCACCCAGCCAGGCCCCGCCCGCCCAGCTTCCCCTCCCAGCTTGGCCCCGCCCGCCCAGTTTCTCCTCCCGAGCGAGGCCCCGCCCGCCCAGCTTCCCCTCCCAGCTTGGCCCCGCCCGCCCAGCTTCCCCTCCCGAACCCGGCCCCGCCCGCCCAGCTTCTGCTAGCGAGCTCGGCCCCGCCCGCCCAGCTTCCCCTCCCAGCTTGGCCCCGCCCGCCCAGTTTCTCCTCCCAGCCAGGGCCCGCCCGCCCAGTTTCTCCTCCCGAGTCCGGCCCCGCCCGCCCCGCTTCCCCTCCCAGCCAGGCCCCGCCCGCCCAGCTTCCCCTCCCGAACCCGGCCCCGCCCGCCCAGCTTCTCCTCACAGCTTAGCCCCGCCCGCCCAGTTTCTCCTCCCAGCACGGCCCCGCCCGCCCAGTTTCTCCTCCCAGCCAGGCCCCGCCCGCCCAGCTTCCCCTCCCGAACCCGGCCCCGCCCGCCCAGCTTCTCCTCACAGCTTAGCCCCGCCCGCCCAGTTTCTCCTCCCAGCACGGCCCCGCCCGCCCAGTTTCTCCTCCCAGCCAGGCCCCGCCCGCCCCGCTTCCCCTCCCGAACCCGGCCCCGCCCGCCCAGCTTCTGCTAGCGAGCTCGGCCCCGCCCGCCCAGCTTCCCCTCCCAGCTTGGCCCCGCCCGCCCAGTTTCTCCGCCCGAGCTCGGCCCCGCCCGCCCCGCTTCCCCTCCCAGGTTGGCCCCGCCCGCCCCGCTTCCCATCCCGAGCGAGGCCCCGCCCGCCCAGTTTCTCCTCCCAGCTTGGCCCCGCCCGCCCAGCTTCCCCTCCCGAATCCGGCCCCGCCCGCCCAGCTTCTGCTAGCGAGCTCGGCCCCGCCCGCCCAGCTTCCCCTCCCAGCTTGGCCCCGCCCGCCCAGTTTCTCCTCCCAGCCAGGCCCCGCCCGCCCAGTTTCTCCTCCCGAGTCCGGCCCCGCCCGCCCCGCTTCCCCTCCCAGCCAGGCCCCGCCCGCCCAGCTTCCCCTCCCGAACCCGGCCCCGCCCGCCCAGCTTCTCCTCCCAGCTTAGCCCCGCCCGCCCAGTTTCTCCTCCCAGCACGGCCCCGCCCGCCCAGTTTCTCCTCCCAGCCAGGCCCCGCCCGCCCAGCTTCCCCTCCCGAACCCGGCCCCGCCCGCCCAGCTTCTGCTAGCGAGCTCGGCCCCGCCCGCCCAGCTTCCCCTCCCAGCTTGGCCCCGCCCGCCCAGTTTCTCCTCCCAGCACGGCCCCGCCCACCCAGCTTCCCCTCCCAGCCTGGCCCCGCCCGCCCAGTTTCTCCTCCCGAGTGCGGCCCCGCCCGCCCCGCTTCTCCTCCCGAGTCCGGCCCCGCCCGCCCAGCTTCCCCTCCCAGCTTGGCCCCGCCCGCCCAGCTTCCCCTCCCAGCCAGGCCCCGCCCGCCCAGTTTCTCCTCCCGAGCCCGGCCCCGCCCGCTCCGCTTCCCCTCCCAGCCAGGCCCCGCCCGCCCAGTTTCTCCTCCCGAGTCCGGCCCCGCCCGCCCAGTTTCTCCTCCCGAGCCCGGCCCCGCCCGCCCCGCTTCCCCCCCAGCTTGGCCCCGCCCGCCCAGTTTCTCCTCCCGAGCGAGGCCCCGCCCGCCCAGTTTCTCCACCCAGCCAGGCCCCGCCCGCCCAGCTTCCCCTCCCAGCTTGGCCCCGCCCGCCCAGTTTCTCCTCCCGAGCGAGGCCCCGCCCGCCCAGTTTCTCCTCCCGAGTCCGGCCCCGCCCGCCCAGTTTCTCCTCCCGAGCCCGGCCCCGCCCGCCCAGCTTCTCCTCCCAGCTTAGCCCCGCCCGCCCAGTTTCTCCTCCCAGCACGGCCCCGCCCACCCAGCTTCCCCTCCCAGCCTGGCCCCGCCCGCCCAGTTTCTCCTCCCGAGTGCGGCCCCGCCCGCTCCGCTTCCCCTCCCAGCCAGGCCCCGCCCGCCCAGTTACTCCTCCCGAGTCCGGCCCCGCCCGCCCAGTTTCTCCTCCCGAGCCCGGCCCCGCCCGCCCCGCTTCCCCTCCCAGCTTGGCCCCGCCCGCCCAGTTTCTCCTCCCGAGCGAGGCCCCGCCCGCCCAGCTTCCCCTCCCGAATCCGGCCCCGCCCGCCCATGTTCCCCTCCCAGCCAGGCCCCGCCCGCCCAGTTTCTCCTCCCAGCTTGGCCCCGCCCGCCCAGTTTCTCCTCCCAGCCAGGCCCCGCCCGCCCAGCTTCCCCTCCCAGCCAGGCCCCGCCCGCCCAGTTTCTCCTCCCGAGCCCGGCCCCGCCCGCTCCGCTTCCCCTCCCAGCCAGGCCCCGCCCGCCCAGTTTCTCCTCCCGAGTCCGGCCCCGCCCGCCCAGTTTCTCCTCCCGAGCCCGGCCCCGCCCGCCCCGCTTCCCCTCCCAGCTTGGCCCCGCCCGCCCAGTTTCTCCTCCCGAGCGAGGCCCCTCCCGCCCAGTTTCTCCTCCCAGCTTGGCCCCGCCCGCCCAGCTTCCCCTCCCGAACCCGGCCCCGCCCGCCCAGCTTCTGCTAGCGAGCTCGGCCCCGCCCGCCCAGCTTCCCCTCCCAGCTTGGCCCCGCCCGCCCAGTTTCTCCTCACAGCCAGGCCCCGCCCGCCCAGTTTCTCCTCCCGAGTCCGGCCCCGCCCGCCCAGCTTCCCCTCCCGAACCCGGCCCCGCCCGCCCAGCTTCTCCTCCCAGCTTAGCCCCGCCCGCCCAGTTTCTCCTCCCAGCACGGCCCCGCCCGCCCAGTTTCTCCTCCCAGCACGGCCCCGCCCACCCAGCTTCCCCTCCCAGCCTGGCCCCGCCCGCCCAGTTTCTCCTCCCGAGTGCGGCCCCGCCCGCCCCGCTTCTCCTCCCGAGTCCGGCCCCGCCCGCCCAGCTTCCCCTCCCAGCTTGGCCCCGCCCGCCCAGCTTCCCCTCCCAGCCAGGCCCCGCCCGCCAAGTTTCTCCTCCCGAGTGCGGCCCCGCCCGCCCCACTTCTCCTCCCGAGTCCGGCCCCGCGGGCCCAGCTTCCCCTCCCAGCTTGGCCCCGCCCGCCCAGCTTCCCCTCCCAGCCAGGCCCCGCCCGCCCAGTTTCTCCTCCCGAGCCCGGCCCCGCCCGCTCCGCTTCCCCTCCCAGCCAGGCCCCGCCCGCCCAGTTTCTCCTCCCGAGTCCGGCCCCGCCCGCCCAGTTTCTCCTCCCGAGCCCGGCCCCGCCCGCCCCGCTTCCCCTCCCAGCTTGGCCCCGCCCGCCCAGTTTCTCCTCCCGAGCGAGGCCCCGCCCGCCCAGTTTCTCCTCCCAGCCAGGCCCCGCCCGCCCAGCTTCCCCTCCCGAGCGAGGCCCCGCCCGCCCAGTTTCTCCTCCCGAGCGAGGCCCCGCCCGCCCAGCTTCCCCTCCCGAATCCGGCCCTGCCCGCCCATGTTCCCCTCCCAGTCAGGCCCCGCCCGCCCAGTTTCTCCGCCCAGCTTGGCCCCGCCCGCCCAGCTTCCCCTCCCGATCCCGGCCCCGCCCGCCCATGTTCCCCTCCCAGCCAGGCCCCGCCCGCCCAGTTTCTCCTCCCAGCTTGGCCCCGCCCGCCCAGCTTCCCCTCCCGATCCCGGCCCCGCCCGCCCATGTTCCCCTCCCAACTTGGCCCCGCCCGCCCAGTTTCTCCTCCCGATCCCGGCCCCGCCCGCCAAGCTTCTCCTAGCGAGCCCGGCCCCGCCCGCCCAGCTTCCCCTTCCAAGCCAGGCCCCGCCCGCCCCGCTTCTCCTCCCGAGTCCGGCCCCGCCCGCCCAGCTTCCCCTCCCAGCTTGGCCCCGCCCGCCCAGCTTCCCCTCCCAGCCAGGCCCCGCCCGCCCAGTTTCTCCTCCCGAGCCCGGCCCCGCCCGCTCCGCTTCCCCTCCCAGCCAGGCCCCGCCCGCCCAGTTTCTCCTCCCGAGTCCGGCCCCGCCCGCCCAGTTTCTCCTCCCGAGCCCGGCCCCGCCCGCCCCGCTTCCCCTCTCAGCTTGGCCCCGCCCGCCCAGCTTCCCCTCCCGAGTCCGGCCCCGCCCGCCCAGTTTCTCCTCCCGAGCGAGGCCCCGCCCGCCCAGTTTCCCCTCCCGAACCCGGCCCCGCCCGCCCAGTTTCTCCTCCCGAGTCCGGCCCCGGCCGCCCAGTTTCTCATCCCAGCTTGGCCCCGCCCGCCCAGCTTCCCCTCCCGAGCGAGGCCCCGCCCGCCCAGTTTCTCCTCCCGAGCGAGGCCCCGCCCGCCCAGCTTCCCCTCCCGAATCCGGCCCTGCCCGCCCATGTTCCCCTCCCAGTCAGGCCCCGCCCGCCCAGTTTCTCCTCCCAGCTTGGCCCCGCCCGCCCAGCTTCCCCTCCCGATCCCGGCCCCGCCCGCCCATGTTCCCCTCCCAGCCAGGCCCCGCCCGCCCAGTTTCTCCTCCCAGCTTGGCCCCGCCCGCCCAGCTTCCCCTCCCGATCCCGGCCCCGCCCGCCCATGTTCCCCTCCCAACTTGGCCCCGCCCGCCCAGTTTCTCCTCCCGAACCCGGCCCCGCCCGCCAAGCTTCTCCTAGCGAGCCCGGCCCCGCCCGCCCAGCTTCCCCTCCAAGCCAGGCCCCGCCCGCCCCGCTTCCCCTCCCGAGTCCGGCCCCGCCCGCCCAGTTTCTCCTCCCGAGCTTGGCCCCGCCCGCCCAGCTTCCCATCCGGAGCGAGGCCCCGCCCGGCCCGTTTCTCCTCCCCAGCTTGGCCCCGCCCGCCCAGCTTCCCCTCCCGAACCCGGCCCCGCCCGCCCAGCTTCTGCTAGCGAGCTCGGCCCCGCCCGCCCAGCTTCCCCTCCCAGCTTGGCCCCGCCCGCCCAGTTTCTCCTCCCAGCCAGGCCCCGCCCGCCCAGCTTCCCCTCCCGAGCGAGGCCCCGCCCGCCCAGTTTCTCCTCCCAGCCAGGCCCCGCCCGCCCAGCTTCCCCTCCCGAGCGAGGCCCCGCCCGCCCAGTTTCTCCTCCCGAGCGAGGCCCCGCCCGCCCAGCTTCCCCTCCCGAATCCGGCCCTGCCCGCCCATGTTCCCCTCCCAGTCAGGCCCCGCCCGCCCAGTTTCTCCTCCCAGCTTGGCCCCGCCCGCCCAGCTTCCCCTCCCGATCCCGGCCCCGCCCGCCCATGTTCCCCTCCCAGCCAGGCCCCGCCCGCCCAGTTTCTCCTCCCAGCTTGGCCCCGCCCGCCCAGCTTCCCCTCCCGATCCCGGCCCCGCCCGCCCATGTTCCCCTCCCAACTTGGCCCCGCCCGCCCAGTTTCTCCTCCCGAACACGGCCCCGCCCGCCAAGCTTCTCCTAGCGAGCCCGGCCCCGCCCGCCCAGCTTCCCCTCCAAGGCAGGCCCCGCCCGCCCCGCTTCCCCTCCCGAGTCCTGCCCCGGCCGCCCAGTTTCTCCTCCCGAGCTTGGCCCCGCCCGCCCAGCTTCCCATCCCGAGCGAGGCCCCGCCCGCCCAGTTTCTCCTCCCAGCTTGGCCCCGCCCGCCCAGCTTCCCCTCCCGAACCCGGCCCCGCCCGCCCAGCTTCTGCTAGCGAGCTCGGCCCCGCCCGCCCAGCTTCCCCTCCCAGCTTGGCCCCGCCCGCCCAGCTTCTCCTCCCAGCTTAGCCCCGCCCGCCCAGTTTCTCCTCCCAGCACGGCCCCGCCCGCCCAGTTTCTCCTCCCAGCCAGGCCCCGCCCGCCCAGCTTCCCCTCCCGAACCCGGCCCCGCCCGCCCAGCTTCTCCTCACAGCTTAGCCCCGCCCGCCCAGTTTCTCCTCCCAGCACGGCCCCGCCCGCCCAGTTTCTCCTCCCAGCCAGGCCTCGCCCGCCCCGCTTCCCCTCCCGAACCCGGCCCCGCCCGCCCAGCTTCTGCTAGCGAGCTCGGCCCCGCCCGCCCAGCTTCCCCTCCCAGCTTGGCCCCGCCCGCCCAGTTTCTCCTCCCGAGCGAGGCCCCGCCCGCCCAGCTTCCCCTCCCAGCTTGGCCCCGCCCGCCCAGCTTCCCCTCCCGAACCCGGCCCCGCCCGCCCAGCTTCTGCTAGCGAGCTCGGCCCCGCCCGCCCAGCTTCCCCTCCCAGCTTGGCCCCGCCCGCCCAGTTTCTCCTCCCAGCCAGGGCCCGCCCGCCCAGTTTCTCCTCCCGAGTCCGGCCCCGCCCGCCCCGCTTCCCCTCCCAGCCAGGCCCCGCCCGCCCAGCTTCCCCTCCCGAACCCGGCCCCGCCCGCCCAGCTTCTCCTCACAGCTTAGCCCCGCCCGCCCAGTTTCTCCTCCCAGCACGGCCCCGCCCGCCCAGTTTCTCCTCCCAGCCAGGCCCCGCCCGCCCAGCTTCCCCTCCCGAACCCGGCCCCGCCCGCCCAGCTTCTCCTCACAGCTTAGCCCCGCCCGCCCAGTTTCTCCTCCCAGCACGGCCCCGCCCGCCCAGTTTCTCCTCCCAGCCAGGCCCCGCCCGCCCCGCTTCCCCTCCCGAACCCGGCCCCGCCCGCCCAGCTTCTGCTAGCGAGCTCGGCCCCGCCCGCCCAGCTTCCCCTCCCAGCTTGGCCCCGCCCGCCCAGTTTCTCCGCCCGAGCTCGGCCCCGCCCGCCCCGCTTCCCCTCCCAGGTTGGCCCCGCCCGCCCCGCTTCCCATCCCGAGCGAGGCCCCGCCCGCCCAGTTTCTCCTCCCAGCTTGGCCCCGCCCGCCCAGCTTCCCCTCCCGAATCCGGCCCCGCCCGCCCAGCTTCTGCTAGCGAGCTCGGCCCCGCCCGCCCAGCTTCCCCTCCCAGCTTGGCCCCGCCCGCCCAGTTTCTCCTCCCAGCCAGGCCCCGCCCGCCCAGTTTCTCCTCCCGAGTCCGGCCCCGCCCGCCCCGCTTCCCCTCCCAGCCAGGCCCCGCCCGCCCAGCTTCCCCTCCCGAACCCGGCCCCGCCCGCCCAGCTTCTCCTCCCAGCTTAGCCCCGCCCGCCCAGTTTCTCCTCCCAGCACGGCCCCGCCCGCCCAGTTTCTCCTCCCAGCCAGGCCCCGCCCGCCCAGCTTCCCCTCCCGAACCCGGCCCCGCCCGCCCAGCTTCTGCTAGCGAGCTCGGCCCCGCCCGCCCAGCTTCCCCTCCCAGCTTGGCCCCGCCCGCCCAGTTTCTCCTCCCAGCACGGCCCCGCCCACCCAGCTTCCCCTCCCAGCCTGGCCCCGCCCGCCCAGTTTCTCCTCCCGAGTGCGGCCCCGCCCGCCCTGCTTCTCCTCCCGAGTCCGGCCCCGCCCGCCCAGCTTCCCCTCCCAGCTTGGCCACGCCCGCCCAGCTTCCCCTCCCAGCCAGGCCCCGCCCGCCCAGTTTCTCCTCCCGAGCCCGGCCCCGCCCGCTCCGCTTCCCCTCCCAGCCAGGCCCCGCCCGCCCAGTTTCTCCTCCCGAGTCCGGCCCCGCCCGCCCAGTTTCTCCTCCCGAGCCCGGCCCCGCCCGCCCCGCTTCCCCTCCCAGCTTGGCCCCGCCCGCCCAGTTTCTCCTCCCGAGCGAGGCCCCGCCCGCCCAGTTTCTCCACCCAGCCAGGCCCCGCCCGCCCAGCTTCCCCTCCCAGCTTGGCCCCGCCCGCCCAGTTTCTCCTCCCGAGCGAGGCCCCGCCCGCCCAGCTTCCCCTCCCGAATCCGGCCCTGCCCGCCCATGTTCCCCTCCCAGTCAGGCCCCGCCCGCCCAGTTTCTCCTCCCAGCTTGGCCCCGCCCGCCCAGCTTCCCCTCCCGATCCCGGCCCCGCCCGCCCATGTTCCCCTCCCAGCCAGGCCCCGCCCGCCCAGTTTCTCCTCCCAGCTTGGCCCCGCCCGCCCAGCTTCCCCTCCCGATCCCGGCCCCGCCCGCCCATGTTCCCCTCCCAGCCAGGCCCCGCCCGCCCAGTTTCTCCTCCCAGCTTGGCCCCGCCCGCCCAGCTTCCCCTCCCGAACCCGGCCCCGCCCGCCCAGCTTCTGCTAGCGAGCTCGGCCCCGCCCGACCAGCTTCCCCTCCCAGCTTGGCCCCGCCCGCCCAGTTTCTCCTCCCAGCCAGGCCCCGCCCGCCCAGCTTCCCCTCCCGAGCGAGGCCCCGCCCGCCCAGTTTCTCCTCCCAGCCAGGCCCCGCCCGCCCAGCTTCCCCTCCCGAGCGAGGCCCCGCCCGCCCAGTTTCTCCTCCCGAGCGAGGCCCCGCCCGCCCAGCTTCCCCTCCCGAATCCGGCCCTGCCCGCCCATGTTCCCCTCCCAGCCAGGCCCCGCCCGCCCAGTTTCTCCTCCCAGCTTGGCCCCGCCCGCCCAGCTTCCCCTCCCGATCCCGGCCCCGCCCGCCCATGTTCCCCTCCCAACTTGGCCCCGCCCGCCCAGTTTCTCCTCCCGAACCCGGCCCCGCCCGCCAAGCTTCTCCTAGCGAGCCCGGCCCCGCCCGCCCAGCTTCCCCTCCAAGCCAGGCCCCGCCCGCCCCGCTTCCCCTCCCGAGTCCTGCCCCGGCCGCCCAGTTTCTCCTCCCGAGCTTGGCCCCGCCCGCCCAGCTTCCCATCCCGAGCGAGGCCCCGCCCGCCCAGTTTCTCCTCCCAGCTTGGTCCCGCCCGCCCAGCTTCCCCTCCCGAACCCGGCCCCGCCCGCCCAGCTTCTGCTAGCGAGCTCGGCCCCGCCCGCCCAGCTTCCCCTCCCAGCTTGGCCCCGCCCGCCCAGCTTCTCCTCCCAGCTTAGCCCCGCCCGCCCAGTTTCTCCTCCCAGCACGGCCCCGCCCGCCCAGTTTCTCCTCCCAGCCAGGCCCCGCCCGCCCAGCTTCCCCTCCCGAACCCGGCCCCGCCCGCCCAGCTTCTCCTCACAGCTTAGCCCCGCCCGCCCAGTTTCTCCTCCCAGCACGGCCCCGCCCGCCCAGTTTCTCCTCCCAGCCAGGCCTCGCCCGCCCCGCTTCCCCTCCCGAACCCGGCCCCGCCCGCCCAGCTTCTGCTAGCGAGCTCGGCCCCGCCCGCCCAGCTTCCCCTCCCAGCTTGGCCCCGCCCGCCCAGTTTCTCCTCCCGAGCTCGGCCCCGCCCGCCCCGCTTCCCCTCCCAGGTTGGCCCCGCCCGCCCCGCTTCCCATCCCGAGCGAGGCCCCGCCCGCCCAGTTTCTCCTCCCAGCTTGGCCCCACCCGCCCAGCTTCCCCTCCCGAACCCGGCCCCGCCCGCCCAGCTTCTGCTAGCGAGCTCGGCCCCGCCCGCCCAGCTTCCCCTCCCAGCTTGGCCCCGCCCGCCCAGTTTCTCCTCCCAGCCAGGCCCCGCCCGCCCAGTTTCTCCTCCCGAGTCCGGCCCCGCCCGCCCCGCTTCCCCTCCCAGCCAGGCCCCGCCCGCCCAGCTTCCCCTCCCGAACCCGGCCCCGCCCGCCCAGCTTCCCCTCCCAGCTTGGCCCCGCCCGCCCAGTTTCTCCTCCCAGCACGGCCCCGCCCACCCAGCTTCCCCTCCCAGCCTGGCCCCGCCCGCCCAGTTTCTCCTCCCAGCCAGGCCCCGCCCGCCCAGTTTCTCCTCCCGAGCCCGGCCCCGCCCGCTCCGCTTCCCCTCCCAGCCAGGCCCCGCCCGCCCAGTTTCTCCTCCCGAGTCCGGCCCCGCCCGCCCAGTTTCTCCTCCCGAGTCCGGCCCCGCCCGCCCCGCTTCCCCTCCCAGCCAGGCCCCGCCCGCCCAGCTTCTGCTAGCGAGCTCGGCCCCGCCCGCCCAGCTTCCCCTCCCAGCTTGGCCCCGCCCGCCCAGTTTCTCCTCCCGAGCTCGGCCCCGCCCGCCCCGCTTCCCCTCCCAGGTTGGCCCCGCCCGCCCCGCTTCCCATCCCGAGCGAGGCCCCGCCCGCCCAGTTTCTCCTCCCAGCTTGGCCCCGCCCGCCCAGTTTCTCCTCCCAGCACGGCCCCGCCCGCCCAGTTTCTCCTCCCAGCCAGGCCCCGCCCGCCCCGCTTCCCCTCCCGAACCCGGCCCCGCCCGCCCAGCTTCTGCTAGCGAGCTCGGCCCCGCCCGCCCAGCTTCCCCTCCCAGCTTGGCCCCGCCCGCCCAGTTTCTCCTCCCGAGCTCGGCCCCGCCCGCCCCGCTTCCCCTCCCAGGTTGGCCCCGCCCGCCCCGCTTCCCATCCCGAGCGAGGCCCCGCCCGCCCAGTTTCTCCTCCCAGCTTGGCCCCGCCCGCCCAGCTTCCCCTCCCGAACCCGGCCCCGCCCGCCCAGCTTCTGCTAGCGAGCTCGGCCCCGCCCGCCCAGCTTCCCCTCCCAGCTTGGCCCTGCCCGCCCAGTTTCTCCTCCCAGCCAGGCCCCGCCCGCCCAGTTTCTCCTCCCGAGTCCGGCCCCGCCCGCCCCGCTTCCCCTCCCAGCCAGGCCCCGCCCGCCCAGCTTCCCCTCCCGAACCCGGCCCCGCCCGCCCAGCTTCTCCTCCCAGCTTAGCCCCGCCCGCCCAGTTTCTCCTCCCAGCACGGCCCCGCCCGCCCAGTTTCTCCTCCCAGCCAGGCCCCGCCCGCCCAGCTTCCCCTCCCGAACCCGGCCCCGCCCGCCCAGCTTCTGCTAGCGAGCTCGGCCCCGCCCGCCCAGCTTCCCCTCCCAGCTTGGCCCCGCCCGCCCAGTTTCTCCTCCCAGCACGGCCCCGCCCACCCAGCTTCCCCTCCCAGCCTGGCCCCGCCCGCCCAGTTTCTCCTCCCAGCCAGGCCCCGCCCGCCCAGTTTCTCCTCCCGAGCCCGGCCCCGCCCGCTCCGCTTCCCCTCCCAGCCAGGCCCCGCCCGCCCAGTTTCTCCTCCCGAGTCCGGCCCCGCCCGCCCAGTTTCTCCTCCCGAGTCCGGCCCCGCCCGCCCCGCTTCCCCTCCCAGCCAGGCCCCGCCCGCCCAGCTTCCCCTCCCGAACCCGGCCCCGCCCGCCCAGCTTCTCCTCACAGCTTAGCCCCGCCCGCCCAGTTTCTCCTCCCAGCACGGCCCCGCCCGCCCAGTTTCTCCTCCCAGCCAGGCCCCGCCCGCCCAGCTTCCCCTCCCGAACCCGGCCCCGCCCGCCCAGCTTCTCCTCACAGCTTAGCCCCGCCCGCCCAGTTTCTCCTCCCAGCACGGCCCCGCCCGCCCAGTTTCTCCTCCCAGCCAGGCCCCGCCCGCCCCGCTTCCCCTCCCGAACCCGGCCCCGCCCGCCCAGCTTCTGCTAGCGAGCTCGGCCCCGCCCGCCCAGCTTCCCCTCCCAGCTTGGCCCCGCCCGCCCAGTTTCTCCGCCCGAGCTCGGCCCCGCCCGCCCCGCTTCCCCTCCCAGGTTGGCCCCGCCCGCCCCGCTTCCCATCCCGAGCGAGGCCCCGCCCGCCCAGTTTCTCCTCCCAGCTTGGCCCCGCCCGCCCAGCTTCCCCTCCCGAACCCGGCCCCGCCCGCCCAGCTTCTGCTAGCGAGCTCGGCCCCGCCCGCCCAGCTTCCCCTCCCAGCTTGGCCCCGCCCGCCCAGTTTCTCCTCCCAGCCAGGCCCCGCCCGCCCAGTTTCTCCTCCCGAGTCCGGCCCCGCCCGCCCCGCTTCCCCTCCCAGCCAGGCCCCGCCCGCCCAGCTTCCCCTCCCGAACCCGGCCCCGCCCGCCCAGCTTCTCCTCCCAGCTTAGCCCCGCCCGCCCAGTTTCTCCTCCCAGCACGGCCCCGCCCGCCCAGTTTCTCCTCCCAGCCAGGCCCCGCCCGCCCAGCTTCCCCTCCCGAACCCGGCCCCGCCCGCCCAGCTTCTGCTAGCGAGCTCGGCCCCGCCCGCCCAGCTTCCCCTCCCAGCTTGGCCCCGCCCGCCCAGTTTCTCCTCCCAGCACGGCCCCGCCCACCCAGCTTCCCCTCCCAGCCTGGCCCTGCCCGCCCAGTTTCTCCTCCCGAGTGCGGCCCCGCCCGCCCCGCTTCTACTCCCGAGTCCGGCCCCGCCCGCCCAGCTTCCCCTCCCAGCTTGGCCCCGCCCGCCCAGCTTCCCCTCCCAGCCAGGCCCCGCCCGCCCAGTTTCTCCTCCCGAGCCCGGCCCCGCCCGCTCCGCTTCCCCTCCCAGCCAGGCCCCGCCCGCCCAGTTTCTCCTCCCGAGTCCGGCCCCGCCCGCCCAGTTTCTCCTCCCGAGCCCGGCCCCGCCCGCCCCGCTTCCCCTCCCAGCTTGGCCCCGCCCGCCCAGTTTCTCCTCCCGAGCGAGGCCCCGCCCGCCCAGTTTCTCCACCCAGCCAGGCCCCGCCCGCCCAGCTTCCCCTCCCAGCTTGGCCCCGCCCGCCCAGTTTCTCCTCCCGAGCGAGGCCCCGCCCGCCCAGCTTCCCCTCCCAGCTTGGCCCCGCCCGCCCAGCTTCCCCTCCCGAACCCGGCCCCGCCCGCCCAGCTTCTGCTAGCGAGCTCGGCCCCGCCCGCCCAGCTTCCCCTCCCAGCTTGGCCCCGCCCGCCCAGTTTCTCCTCCCAGCCAGGGCCCGCCCGCCCAGTTTCTCCTCCCGAGTCCGGCCCCGCCCGCCCCGCTTCCCCTCCCAGCCAGGCCCCGCCCGCCCAGCTTCCCCTCCCGAACCCGGCCCCGCCCGCCCAGCTTCCCCTCCCAGCCAGGCCCCGCCCGCCCAGTTTCTCCTCCCGAGCCCGGCCCCGCCCGCTCCGCTTCCCCTCCCAGCCAGGCCCCGCCCGCCCAGTTTCTCCTCCCGAGTCCGGCCCCGCCCGCCCAGTTTCTCCTCCCGAGCCCGGCCCCGCCCGCCCCGCTTCCCCTCCCAGCTTGGCCCCGCCCGCCCAGTTTCTCCTCCCGAGCGAGGCCCCTCCCGCCCAGTTTCTCCTCCCAGCTTGGCCCCGCCCGCCCAGCTTCCCCTCCCGAACCCGGCCCCGCCCGCCCAGCTTCTGCTAGCGAGCTCGGCCCCGCCCGCCCAGCTTCCCCTCCCAGCTTGGCCCCGCCCGCCCAGTTTCTCCTCACAGCCAGGCCCCGCCCGCCCAGTTTCTCCTCCCGAGTCCGGCCCCGCCCGCCCAGCTTCCCCTCCCGAACCCGGCCCCGCCCGCCCAGCTTCTCCTCCCAGCTTAGCCCCGCCCGCCCAGTTTCTCCTCCCAGCACGGCCCCGCCCGCCCAGTTTCTCCTCCCAGCACGGCCCCGCCCACCCAGCTTCCCCTCCCAGCCTGGCCCCGCCCGCCCAGTTTCTCCTCCCGAGTGCGGCCCCGCCCGCCCCGCTTCTCCTCCCGAGTCCGGCCCCGCCCGCCCAGCTTCCCCTCCCAGCTTGGCCCCGCCCGCCCAGCTTCCCCTCCCAGCCAGGCCCCGCCCGCCAAGTTTCTCCTCCCGAGTGCGGCCCCGCCCGCCCCACTTCTCCTCCCGAGTCCGGCCCCGCGGGCCCAGCTTCCCCTCCCAGCTTGGCCCCGCCCGCCCAGCTTCCCCTCCCAGCCAGGCCCCGCCCGCCCAGTTTCTCCTCCCGAGCCCGGCCCCGCCCGCTCCGCTTCCCCTCCCAGCCAGGCCCCGCCCGCCCAGTTTCTCCTCCCGAGTCCGGCCCCGCCCGCCCAGTTTCTCCTCCCGAGCCCGGCCCCGCCCGCCCCGCTTCCCCTCCCAGCTTGGCCCCGCCCGCCCAGTTTCTCCTCCCGAGCGAGGCCCCGCCCGCCCAGTTTCTCCTCCCAGCCAGGCCCCGCCCGCCCAGCTTCCCCTCCCGAGCGAGGCCCCGCCCGCCCAGTTTCTCCTCCCGAGCGAGGCCCCGCCCGCCCAGCTTCCCCTCCCGAATCCGGCCCTGCCCGCCCATGTTCCCCTCCCAGTCAGGCCCCGCCCGCCCAGTTTCTCCGCCCAGCTTGGCCCCGCCCGCCCAGCTTCCCCTCCCGATCCCGGCCCCGCCCGCCCATGTTCCCCTCCCAGCCAGGCCCCGCCCGCCCAGTTTCTCCTCCCAGCTTGGCCCCGCCCGCCCAGCTTCCCCTCCCGATCCCGGCCCCGCCCGCCCATGTTCCCCTCCCAACTTGGCCCCGCCCGCCCAGTTTCTCCTCCCGATCCCGGCCCCGCCCGCCAAGCTTCTCCTAGCGAGCCCGGCCCCGCCCGCCCAGCTTCCCCTTCCAAGCCAGGCCCCGCCCGCCCCGCTTCTCCTCCCGAGTCCGGCCCCGCCCGCCCAGCTTCCCCTCCCAGCTTGGCCCCGCCCGCCCAGCTTCCCCTCCCAGCCAGGCCCCGCCCGCCCAGTTTCTCCTCCCGAGCCCGGCCCCGCCCGCTCCGCTTCCCCTCCCAGCCAGGCCCCGCCCGCCCAGTTTCTCCTCCCGAGTCCGGCCCCGCCCGCCCAGTTTCTCCTCCCGAGCCCGGCCCCGCCCGCCCCGCTTCCCCTCTCAGCTTGGCCCCGCCCGCCCAGCTTCCCCTCCCGAGTCCGGCCCCGCCCGCCCAGTTTCTCCTCCCGAGCGAGGCCCCGCCCGCCCAGTTTCCCCTCCCGAACCCGGCCCCGCCCGCCCAGTTTCTCCTCCCGAGTCCGGCCCCGGCCGCCCAGTTTCTCATCCCAGCTTGGCCCCGCCCGCCCAGCTTCCCCTCCCGAGCGAGGCCCCGCCCGCCCAGTTTCTCCTCCCGAGCGAGGCCCCGCCCGCCCAGCTTCCCCTCCCGAATCCGGCCCTGCCCGCCCATGTTCCCCTCCCAGTCAGGCCCCGCCCGCCCAGTTTCTCCTCCCAGCTTGGCCCCGCCCGCCCAGCTTCCCCTCCCGATCCCGGCCCCGCCCGCCCATGTTCCCCTCCCAGCCAGGCCCCGCCCGCCCAGTTTCTCCTCCCAGCTTGGCCCCGCCCGCCCAGCTTCCCCTCCCGATCCCGGCCCCGCCCGCCCATGTTCCCCTCCCAACTTGGCCCCGCCCGCCCAGTTTCTCCTCCCGAACCCGGCCCCGCCCGCCAAGCTTCTCCTAGCGAGCCCGGCCCCGCCCGCCCAGCTTCCCCTCCAAGCCAGGCCCCGCCCGCCCCGCTTCCCCTCCCGAGTCCGGCCCCGCCCGCCCAGTTTCTCCTCCCGAGCTTGGCCCCGCCCGCCCAGCTTCCCATCCGGAGCGAGGCCCCGCCCGGCCAGTTTCTCCTCCCAGCTTGGCCCCGCCCGCCCAGCTTCCCCTCCCGAACCCGGCCCCGCCCGCCCAGCTTCTGCTAGCGAGCTCGGCCCCGCCCGCCCAGCTTCCCCTCCCAGCTTGGCCCCGCCCGCCCAGTTTCTCCTCCCAGCCAGGCCCCGCCCGCCCAGCTTCCCCTCCCGAGCGAGGCCCCGCCCGCCCAGTTTCTCCTCCCAGCCAGGCCCCGCCCGCCCAGCTTCCCCTCCCGAGCGAGGCCCCGCCCGCCCAGTTTCTCCTCCCGAGCGAGGCCCCGCCCGCCCAGCTTCCCCTCCCGAATCCGGCCCTGCCCGCCCATGTTCCCCTCCCAGTCAGGCCCCGCCCGCCCAGTTTCTCCTCCCAGCTTGGCCCCGCCCGCCCAGCTTCCCCTCCCGATCCCGGCCCCGCCCGCCCATGTTCCCCTCCCAGCCAGGCCCCGCCCGCCCAGTTTCTCCTCCCAGCTTGGCCCCGCCCGCCCAGCTTCCCCTCCCGATCCCGGCCCCGCCCGCCCATGTTCCCCTCCCAACTTGGCCCCGCCCGCCCAGTTTCTCCTCCCGAACACGGCCCCGCCCGCCAAGCTTCTCCTAGCGAGCCCGGCCCCGCCCGCCCAGCTTCCCCTCCAAGGCAGGCCCCGCCCGCCCCGCTTCCCCTCCCGAGTCCTGCCCCGGCCGCCCAGTTTCTCCTCCCGAGCTTGGCCCCGCCCGCCCAGCTTCCCATCCCGAGCGAGGCCCCGCCCGCCCAGTTTCTCCTCCCAGCTTGGCCCCGCCCGCCCAGCTTCCCCTCCCGAACCCGGCCCCGCCCGCCCAGCTTCTGCTAGCGAGCTCGGCCCCGCCCGCCCAGCTTCCCCTCCCAGCTTGGCCCCGCCCGCCCAGCTTCTCCTCCCAGCTTAGCCCCGCCCGCCCAGTTTCTCCTCCCAGCACGGCCCCGCCCGCCCAGTTTCTCCTCCCAGCCAGGCCCCGCCCGCCCAGCTTCCCCTCCCGAACCCGGCCCCGCCCGCCCAGCTTCTCCTCACAGCTTAGCCCCGCCCGCCCAGTTTCTCCTCCCAGCACGGCCCCGCCCGCCCAGTTTCTCCTCCCAGCCAGGCCTCGCCCGCCCCGCTTCCCCTCCCGAACCCGGCCCCGCCCGCCCAGCTTCTGCTAGCGAGCTCGGCCCCGCCCGCCCAGCTTCCCCTCCCAGCTTGGCCCCGCCCGCCCAGTTTCTCCTCCCGAGCTCGGCCCCGCCCGCCCCGCTTCCCCTCCCAGGTTGGCCCCGCCCGCCCCGCTTCCCATCCCGAGCGAGGCCCCGCCCGCCCAGTTTCTCCTCCCAGCTTGGCCCCGCCCGCCCAGCTTCCCCTCCCGAACCCGGCCCCGCCCGCCCAGCTTCTGCTAGCGAGCTCGGCCCCGCCCGCCCAGCTTCCCCTCCCAGCTTGGCCCCGCCCGCCCAGTTTCTCCTCCCAGCCAGGCCCCGCCCGCCCAGTTTCTCCTCCCGAGTCCGGCCCCGCCCGCCCCGCTTCCCCTCCCAGCCAGGCCCCGCCCGCCCAGCTTCCCCTCCCGAACCCGGCCCCGCCCGCCCAGCTTCCCCTCCCAGCTTGGCCCCGCCCGCCCAGTTTCTCCTCCCAGCACGGCCCCGCCCACCCAGCTTCCCCTCCCAGCCTGGCCCCGCCCGCCCAGTTTCTCCTCCCAGCCAGGCCCCGCCCGCCCAGTTTCTCCTCCCGAGTCCGGCCCCGCCCGCTCCGCTTCCCCTCCCAGCCAGGCCCCGCCCGCCCAGTTTCTCCTCCCGAGTCCGGCCCCGCCCGCCCAGTTTCTCCTCCCGAGTCCGGCCCCGCCCGCCCCGCTTCCCCTCCCAGCCAGGCCCCGCCCGCCCAGCTTCCCCTCCCGAACCCGGCCCCGCCCGCCCAGCTTCTCCTCACAGCTTAGCCCCGCCCGCCCAGTTTCTCCTCCCAGCACGGCCCCGCCCGCCCAGTTTCTCCTCCCAGCCAGGCCCCGCCCGCCCCGCTTCCCCTCCCGAACCCGGCCCCGCCCGCCCAGCTTCTGCTAGCGAGCTCGGCCCCGCCCGCCCAGCTTCCCCTCCCAGCTTGGCCCCGCCCGCCCAGTTTCTCCTCCCGAGCTCGGCCCCGCCCGCCCCGCTTCCCCTCCCAGGTTGGCCCCGCCCGCCCCGCTTCCCATCCCGAGCGAGGCCCCGCCCGCCCAGTTTCTCCTCCCAGCTTGGCCCCGCCCGCCCAGCTTCCCCTCCCGAACCCGGCCCCGCCCGCCCAGCTTCTGCTAGCGAGCTCGGCCCCGCCCGCCCAGCTTCCCCTCCCAGCTTGGCCCTGCCCGCCCAGTTTCTCCTCCCAGCCAGGCCCCGCCCGCCCAGTTTCTCCTCCCGAGTCCGGCCCCGCCCGCCCCGCTTCCCCTCCCAGCCAGGCCCCGCCCGCCCAGCTTCCCCTCCCGAACCCGGCCCCGCCCGCCCAGCTTCTCCTCCCAGCTTAGCCCCGCCCGCCCAGTTTCTCCTCCCAGCACGGCCCCGCCCGCCCAGTTTCTCCTCCCAGCCAGGCCCCGCCCGCCCAGCTTCCCCTCCCGAACCCGGCCCCGCCCGCCCAGCTTCTGCTAGCGAGCTCGGCCCCGCCCGCCCAGCTTCCCCTCCCAGCTTGGCCCCGCCCGCCCAGTTTCTCCTCCCAGCACGGCCCCGCCCACCCAGCTTCCCCTCCCAGCCTGGCCCCGCCCGCCCAGTTTCTCCTCCCAGCCAGGCCCCGCCCGCCCAGTTTCTCTTCCCGAGCCCGGCCCCGCCCGCTCCGCTTCCCCTCCCAGCCAGGCCCCGCCCGCCCAGTTTCTCCTCCCGAGTCCGGCCCCGCCCGCCCAGTTTCTCCTCCCGAGTCCGGCCCCGCCCGCCCCGCTTCCCCTCCCAGCCAGGCCCCGCCCGCCCAGCTTCCCCTCCCGAACCCGGCCCCGCCCGCCCAGCTTCTCCTCACAGCTTAGCCCCGCCCGCCCAGTTTCTCCTCCCAGCACGGCCCCGCCCGCCCAGTTTCTCCTCCCAGCCAGGCCCCGCCCGCCCAGCTTCCCCTCCCGAACCCGGCCCCGCCCGCCCAGCTTCTCCTCACAGCTTAGCCCCGCCCGCCCAGTTTCTCCTCCCAGCACGGCCCCGCCCGCCCAGTTTCTCCTCCCAGCCAGGCCCCGCCCGCCCCGCTTCCCCTCCCGAACCCGGCCCCGCCCGCCCAGCTTCTGCTAGCGAGCTCGGCCCCGCCCGCCCAGCTTCCCCTCCCAGCTTGGCCCCGCCCGCCCAGTTTCTCCGCCCGAGCTCGGCCCCGCCCGCCCCGCTTCCCCTCCCAGGTTGGCCCCGCCCGCCCCGCTTCCCATCCGGAGCGAGGCCCCGCCCGCCCAGTTTCTCCTCCCAGCTTGGCCCCGCCCGCCCAGCTTCCCCTCCCGAACCCGGCCCCGCCCGCCCAGCTTCTGCTAGCGAGCTCGGCCCCGCCCGCCCAGCTTCCCCTCCCAGCTTGGCCCCGCCCGCCCAGTTTCTCCTCCCAGCCAGGCCCCGCCCGCCCAGTTTCTCCTCCCGAGTCCGGCCTCGCCCGCCCCGCTTCCCCTCCCAGCCAGGCCCCGCCCGCCCAGCTTCCCCTCCCGAACCCGGCCCCGCCCGCCCAGCTTCTCCTCCCAGCTTAGCCCCGCCCGCCCAGTTTCTCCTCCCAGCACGGCCCCGCCCGCCCAGTTTCTCCTCCCAGCCAGGCCCCGCCCGCCCAGCTTCCCCTCCCGAACCCGGCCCCGCCCGCCCAGCTTCTGCTAGCGAGCTCGGCCCCGCCCGCCCAGCTTCCCCTCCCAGCTTGGCCCCGCCCGCCCAGTTTCTCCTCCCAGCACGGCCCCGCCCACCCAGCTTCCCCTCCCAGCCTGGCCCCGCCCGCCCAGTTTCTACTCCCGAGTCCGGCCCCGCCCGCCCAGCTTCCCCTCCCAGCTTGGCCCCGCCCGCCCAGCTTCCCCTCCCAGCCAGGCCCCGCCCGCCCAGTTTCTCCTCCCGAGCCCGGCCCCGCCCGCTCCGCTTCCCCTCCCAGCCAGGCCCCGCCCGCCCAGTTTCTCCTCCCGAGTCCGGCCCCGCCCGCCCAGTTTCTCCTCCCGAGCCCGGCCCCGCCCGCCCCGCTTCCCCTCCCAGCTTGGCCCCGCCCGCCCAGTTTCTCCTCCCGAGCGAGGCCCCGCCCGCCCAGTTTCTCCACCCAGCCAGGCCCCGCCCGCCCAGCTTCCCCTCCCAGCTTGGCCCCGCCCGCCCAGTTTCTCCTCCCGAGCGAGGCCCCGCCCGCCCAGCTTCCCCTCCCAGCTTGGCCCCGCCCGCCCAGCTTCCCCTCCCAGCTTGGCCCCGCCCGCCCAGCTTCCCCTCCCGAACCCGGCCCCGCCCGCCCAGCTTCTGCTAGCGAGCTCGGCCCCGCCCGCCCAGCTTCCCCTCCCAGCTTGGCCCCGCCCGCCCAGTTTCTCCTCCCAGCCAGGGCCCGCCCGCCCAGTTTCTCCTCCCGAGTCCGGCCCCGCCCGCCCCGCTTCCCCTCCCAGCCAGGCCCCGCCCGCCCAGCTTCCCCTCCCGAACCCGGCCCCGCCCGCCCAGCTTCTCCTCACAGCTTAGCCCCGCCCGCCCAGTTTCTCCTCCCAGCACGGCCCCGCCCGCCCAGTTTCTCCTCCCAGCCAGGCCCCGCCCGCCCAGCTTCCCCTCCCGAACCCGGCCCCGCCCGCCCAGCTTCTCCTCACAGCTTAGCCCCGCCCGCCCAGTTTCTCCTCCCAGCACGGCCCCGCCCGCCCAGTTTCTCCTCCCAGCCAGGCCCCGCCCGCCCCGCTTCCCCTCCCGAACCCGGCCCCGCCCGCCCAGCTTCTGCTAGCGAGCTCGGCCCCGCCCGCCCAGCTTCCCCTCCCAGCTTGGCCCCGCCCGCCCAGTTTCTCCGCCCGAGCTCGGCCCCGCCCGCCCCGCTTCCCCTCCCAGGTTGGCCCCGCCCGCCCCGCTTCCCATCCCGAGCGAGGCCCCGCCCGCCCAGTTTCTCCTCCCAGCTTGGCCCCGCCCGCCCAGCTTCCCCTCCCGAATCCGGCCCCGCCCGCCCAGCTTCTGCTAGCGAGCTCGGCCCCGCCCGCCCAGCTTCCCCTCCCAGCTTGGCCCCGCCCGCCCAGTTTCTCCTCCCAGCCAGGCCCCGCCCGCCCAGTTTCTCCTCCCGAGTCCGGCCCCGCCCGCCCCGCTTCCCCTCCCAGCCAGGCCCCGCCCGCCCAGCTTCCCCTCCCGAACCCGGCCCCGCCCGCCCAGCTTCTCCTCCCAGCTTAGCCCCGCCCGCCCAGTTTCTCCTCCCAGCACGGCCCCGCCCGCCCAGTTTCTCCTCCCAGCCAGGCCCCGCCCGCCCAGCTTCCCCTCCCGAACCCGGCCCCGCCCGCCCAGCTTCTGCTAGCGAGCTCGGCCCCGCCCGCCCAGCTTCCCCTCCCAGCTTGGCCCCGCCCGCCCAGTTTCTCCTCCCAGCACGGCCCCGCCCACCCAGCTTCCCCTCCCAGCCTGGCCCCGCCCGCCCAGTTTCTCCTCCCGAGTGCGGCCCCGCCCGCCCCGCTTCTCCTCCCGAGTCCGGCCCCGCCCGCCCAGCTTCCCCTCCCAGCTTGGCCCCGCCCGCCCAGCTTCCCCTCCCAGCCAGGCCCCGCCCGCCCAGTTTCTCCTCCCGAGCCCGGCCCCGCCCGCTCCGCTTCCCCTCCCAGCCAGGCCCCGCCCGCCCAGTTTCTCCTCCCGAGTCCGGCCCCGCCCGCCCAGTTTCTCCTCCCGAGCCCGGCCCCGCCCGCCCCGCTTCCCCTCCCAGCTTGGCCCCGCCCGCCCAGTTTCTCCTCCCGAGCGAGGCCCCGCCCGCCCAGTTTCTCCACCCAGCCAGGCCCCGCCCGCCCAGCTTCCCCTCCCAGCTTGGCCCCGCCCGCCCAGTTTCTCCTCCCGAGCGAGGCCCCGCCCGCCCAGTTTCTCCTCCCGAGTCCGGCCCCGCCCGCCCAGTTTCTCCTCCCGAGCCCGGCCCCGCCCGCCCAGCTTCTCCTCCCAGCTTAGCCCCGCCCGCCCAGTTTCTCCTCCCAGCACGGCCCCGCCCACCCAGCTTCCCCTCCCAGCCTGGCCCCGCCCGCCCAGTTTCTCCTCCCGAGTGCGGCCCCGCCCGCTCCGCTTCCCCTCCCAGCCAGGCCCCGCCCGCCCAGTTACTCCTCCCGAGTCCGGCCCCGCCCGCCCAGTTTCTCCTCCCGAGCCCGGCCCCGCCCGCCCCGCTTCCCCTCCCAGCTTGGCCCCGCCCGCCCAGTTTCTCCTCCCGAGCGAGGCCCCGCCCGCCCAGCTTCCCCTCCCGAATCCGGCCCCGCCCGCCCATGTTCCCCTCCCAGCCAGGCCCCGCCCGCCCAGTTTCTCCTCCCAGCTTGGCCCCGCCCGCCCAGTTTCTCCTCCCAGCCAGGCCCCGCCCGCCCAGCTTCCCCTCCCAGCCAGGCCCCGCCCGCCCAGTTTCTCCTCCCGAGCCCGGCCCCGCCCGCTCCGCTTCCCCTCCCAGCCAGGCCCCGCCCGCCCAGTTTCTCCTCCCGAGTCCGGCCCCGCCCGCCCAGTTTCTCCTCCCGAGCCCGGCCCCGCCCGCCCCGCTTCCCCTCCCAGCTTGGCCCCGCCCGCCCAGTTTCTCCTCCCGAGCGAGGCCCCTCCCGCCCAGTTTCTCCTCCCAGCTTGGCCCCGCCCGCCCAGCTTCCCCTCCCGAACCCGGCCCCGCCCGCCCAGCTTCTGCTAGCGAGCTCGGCCCCGCCCGCCCAGCTTCCCCTCCCAGCTTGGCCCCGCCCGCCCAGTTTCTCCTCACAGCCAGGCCCCGCCCGCCCAGTTTCTCCTCCCGAGTCCGGCCCCGCCCGCCCAGCTTCCCCTCCCGAACCCGGCCCCGCCCGCCCAGCTTCTCCTCCCAGCTTAGCCCCGCCCGCCCAGTTTCTCCTCCCAGCACGGCCCCGCCCGCCCAGTTTCTCCTCCCAGCACGGCCCCGCCCACCCAGCTTCCCCTCCCAGCCTGGCCCCGCCCGCCCAGTTTCTCCTCCCGAGTGCGGCCCCGCCCGCCCCGCTTCTCCTCCCGAGTCCGGCCCCGCCCGCCCAGCTTCCCCTCCCAGCTTGGCCCCGCCCGCCCAGCTTCCCCTCCCAGCCAGGCCCCGCCCGCCAAGTTTCTCCTCCCGAGTGCGGCCCCGCCCGCCCCACTTCTCCTCCCGAGTCCGGCCCCGCGGGCCCAGCTTCCCCTCCCAGCTTGGCCCCGCCCGCCCAGCTTCCCCTCCCAGCCAGGCCCCGCCCGCCCAGTTTCTCCTCCCGAGCCCGGCCCCGCCCGCTCCGCTTCCCCTCCCAGCCAGGCCCCGCCCGCCCAGTTTCTCCTCCCGAGTCCGGCCCCGCCCGCCCAGTTTCTCCTCCCGAGCCCGGCCCCGCCCGCCCCGCTTCCCCTCCCAGCTTGGCCCCGCCCGCCCAGTTTCTCCTCCCGAGCGAGGCCCCGCCCGCCCAGTTTCTCCTCCCAGCCAGGCCCCGCCCGCCCAGCTTCCCCTCCCGAGCGAGGCCCCGCCCGCCCAGTTTCTCCTCCCGAGCGAGGCCCCGCCCGCCCAGCTTCCCCTCCCGAATCCGGCCCTGCCCGCCCATGTTCCCCTCCCAGTCAGGCCCCGCCCGCCCAGTTTCTCCGCCCAGCTTGGCCCCGCCCGCCCAGCTTCCCCTCCCGATCCCGGCCCCGCCCGCCCATGTTCCCCTCCCAGCCAGGCCCCGCCCGCCCAGTTTCTCCTCCCAGCTTGGCCCCGCCCGCCCAGCTTCCCCTCCCGATCCCGGCCCCGCCCGCCCATGTTCCCCTCCCAACTTGGCCCCGCCCGCCCAGTTTCTCCTCCCGATCCCGGCCCCGCCCGCCAAGCTTCTCCTAGCGAGCCCGGCCCCGCCCGCCCAGCTTCCCCTTCCAAGCCAGGCCCCGCCCGCCCCGCTTCTCCTCCCGAGTCCGGCCCCGCCCGCCCAGCTTCCCCTCCCAGCTTGGCCCCGCCCGCCCAGCTTCCCCTCCCAGCCAGGCCCCGCCCGCCCAGTTTCTCCTCCCGAGCCCGGCCCCGCCCGCTCCGCTTCCCCTCCCAGCCAGGCCCCGCCCGCCCAGTTTCTCCTCCCGAGTCCGGCCCCGCCCGCCCAGTTTCTCCTCCCGAGCCCGGCCCCGCCCGCCCCGCTTCCCCTCCCAGCTTGGCCCCGCCCGCCCAGCTTCCCCTCCCGAGTCCGGCCCCGCCCGCCCAGTTTCTCCTCCCGAGCGAGGCCCCGCCCGCCCAGTTTCCCCTCCCGAACCCGGCCCCGCCCGCCCAGTTTCTCCTCCCGAGTCCGGCCCCGGCCGCCCAGTTTCTCATCCCAGCTTGGCCCCGCCCGCCCAGCTTCCCCTCCCGAGCGAGGCCCCGCCCGCCCAGTTTCTCCTCCCGAGCGAGGCCCCGCCCGCCCAGCTTCCCCTCCCGAATCCGGCCCTGCCCGCCCATGTTCCCCTCCCAGTCAGGCCCCGCCCGCCCAGTTTCTCCTCCCAGCTTGGCCCCGCCCGCCCAGCTTCCCCTCCCGATCCCGGCCCCGCCCGCCCATGTTCCCCTCCCAGCCAGGCCCCGCCCGCCCAGTTTCTCCTCCCAGCTTGGCCCCGCCCGCCCAGCTTCCCCTCCCGATCCCGGCCCCGCCCGCCCATGTTCCCCTCCCAACTTGGCCCCGCCCGCCCAGTTTCTCCTCCCGAACCCGGCCCCGCCCGCCAAGCTTCTCCTAGCGAGCCCGGCCCCGCCCGCCCAGCTTCCCCTCCAAGCCAGGCCCCGCCCGCCCCGCTTCCCCTCCCGAGTCCGGCCCCGCCCGCCCAGTTTCTCCTCCCGAGCTTGGCCCCGCCCGCCCAGCTTCCCATCCCGAGCGAGGCCCCGCCCGGCCAGTTTCTCCTCCCAGCTTGGCCCCGCCCGCCCAGCTTCCCCTCCCGAACCCGGCCCCGCCCGCCCAGCTTCTGCTAGCGAGCTCGGCCCCGCCCGCCCAGCTTCCCCTCCCAGCTTGGCCCCGCCCGCCCAGTTTCTCCTCCCAGCCAGGCCCCGCCCGCCCAGCTTCCCCTCCCGAGCGAGGCCCCGCCCGCCCAGTTTCTCCTCCCAGCCAGGCCCCGCCCGCCCAGCTTCCCCTCCCGAGCGAGGCCCCGCCCGCCCAGTTTCTCCTCCCGAGCGAGGCCCCGCCCGCCCAGCTTCCCCTCCCGAATCCGGCCCTGCCCGCCCATGTTCCCCTCCCAGTCAGGCCCCGCCCGCCCAGTTTCTCCTCCCAGCTTGGCCCCGCCCGCCCAGCTTCCCCTCCCGATCCCGGCCCCGCCCGCCCATGTTCCCCTCCCAACTTGGCCCCGCCCGCCCAGTTTCTCCTCCCGAACACGGCCCCGCCCGCCAAGCTTCTCCTAGCGAGCCCGGCCCCGCCCGCCCAGCTTCCCCTCCAAGCCAGGCCCCGCCCGCCCCGCTTCCCCTCCCGAGTCCTGCCCCGGCCGCCCAGTTTCTCCTCCCGAGCTTGGCCCCGCCCGCCCAGCTTCCCATCCCGAGCGAGGCCCCGCCCGCCCAGTTTCTCCTCCCAGCTTGGCCCCGCCCGCCCAGCTTCCCCTCCCGAACCCGGCCCCGCCCGCCCAGCTTCTGCTAGCGAGCTCGGCCCCGCCCGCCCAGCTTCCCCTCCCAGCTTGGCCCCGCCCGCCCAGTTTCTCCTCACAGCCAGGCCCCGCCCGCCCAGTTTCTCCTCCCGAGTCCGGCCCCGCCCGCCCCGCTTCCCCTCCCAGCCAGGCCCCACCCGCCCAGCTTCCCCTCCCGAACCCGGCCCCGCCCGCCCAGCTTCTCCTCCCAGCTAAGCCCCGCCCGCCCAGTTTCTCCTCCCAGCACGGCCCCGCCCGCCCAGTTTCTCCTCCCAGCACGGCCCCGCCCACCCAGCTTCCCCTCCCAGCCTGGCCCCGCCCGCCCAGTTTCTCCTCCCGAGTGCGGCCCCGCCCGCCCCGCTTCTCCTCCCGAGCGAGGCCCCGCCCGCCCAGCTTCCCCTCCCAGCTTGGCCCCGCCCGCCCAGCTTCCCCTCCCGAACCCGGCCCCGCCCGCCCAGCTTCTGCTAGCGAGCTCGGCCCCGCCCGCCCAGCTTCCCCTCCCAGCTTGGCCCCGCCCGCCCAGTTTCTCCTCCCAGCCAGGGCCCGCCCGCCCAGTTTCTCCTCCCGAGTCCGGCCCCGCCCGCCCCGCTTCCCCTCCCAGCCAGGCCCCGCCCGCCCAGCTTCCCCTCCCGAACCCGGCCCCGCCCGCCCAGCTTCTCCTCCCAGCTTAGCCCCGCCCGCCCAGTTTCTCCTCCCAGCACGGCCCCGCCCGCCCAGTTTCTCCTCCCAGCACGGCCCCGCCCGCCCAGTTTCTCCTCCCAGCACGGCCCCGGCCACCCAGCTTCCCCTCCCAGCCTGGCCCCGCCCGCCCAGTTTCTCCTCCCGAGTGCGGCCCCGCCCGCTCCGCTTCCCCTCCCAGCCAGGCCCCGCACGCCCAGTTTCTCCTCCCGAGTCCGGCCCCGCCCGCCCAGTTTCTCCTCCCGAGCCCGGCCCCGCGCGCCCCGCTTCGCCTCCCAGCTTGGCCCCGCCCGCCCAGTTTCTCCTCCCGAGCGAGGCCCCGCCCGCCCAGTTTCTCCTCCCGAGCGAGGCCCCGCCCGCCCAGCTTCCCCTCCCGAATCCGGCCCCGCCCGCCCATGTTCCCCTCCCAGCCAGGCCCCGCCCGCCCAGTTTCTCCTCCCAGCTTGGCCCCGCCCGCCCAGTTTCTCCTCCCAGCCAGGCCCCGCCCGCCCAGCTTCCCCTCCCGAACCCGGCCCCGCCCGCCCAGCTTCCCCTCCCGAATCCGGCCCCGCCCGCCCATGTTCCCCTCCCAGCCAGGCCCCGCCCGCCCAGTTTCTCCTCCCAGCTTGGCCCCGCCCGCCCAGTTTCTCCTCCCAGCCAGGCCCCGCCCGCCCAGCTTCCCCTCCCAGCCAGGCCCCGCCCGCCCAGTTTCTCCTCCCGAGCCCGGCCCCGCCCGCTCCGCTTCCCCTCCCAGCCAGGCCCCGCCCGCCCAGTTTCTCCTCCCGAGTCCGGCCCCGCCCGCCCAGTTTCTCCTCCCGAGTCCGGCCCCGCCCGCCCCGCTTCCCCTCCCAGCCAGGCCCCGCCCGCCCAGCTTCCCCTCCCGAACCCGGCCCCGCCCGCCCAGCTTCTCCTCACAGCTTAGCCCCGCCCGCCCAGTTTCTCCTCCCAGCACGGCCCCGCCCGCCCAGTTTCTCCTCCCAGCCAGGCCCCGCCCGCCCAGCTTCCCCTCCCGAACCCGGCCCCGCCCGCCCAGCTTCTCCTCACAGCTTAGCCCCGCCCGCCCAGTTTCTCCTCCCAGCACGGCCCCGCCCGCCCATGTTCCCCTCCCAGCCAGGCCCCGCCCGCCCAGTTTCTCCTCCCAGCTTGGCCCCGCCCGCCCAGTTTCTCCTCCCAGCCAGGCCCCGCCCGCCCAGCTTCCCCTCCCAGCCAGGCCCCGCCCGCCCAGTTTCTCCTCCCGAGCCCGGCCCCGCCCGCTCCGCTTCCCCTCCCAGCCAGGCCCCGCCCGCCCAGTTTCTCCTCCCGAGTCCGGCCCCGCCCGCCCAGTTTCTCCTCCCGAGTCCGGCCCCGCCCGCCCCGCTTCCCCTCCCAGCCAGGCCCCGCCCGCCCAGCTTCCCCTCCCGAACCCGGCCCCGCCCGCCCAGCTTCTCCTCACAGCTTAGCCCCGCCCGCCCAGTTTCTCCTCCCAGCACGGCCCCGCCCGCCCAGTTTCTCCTCCCAGCCAGGCCCCGCCCGCCCAGCTTCCCCTCCCGAACCCGGCCCCGCCCGCCCAGCTTCTCCTCACAGCTTAGCCCCGCCCGCCCAGTTTCTCCTCCCAGCACGGCCCCGCCCGCCCAGATTCTCCTCCCAGCCAGGCCCCGCCCGCCCAGCTTCCCCTCCCGAACCCGGCCCCGCCCGCCCAGCTTCTGCTAGCGAGCTCGGCCCCGCCCGCCCAGCTTCCCCTCCCAGCTTGGCCCCGCCCGCCCAGTTTCTCCTCCCGAGCTCGGCCCCGCCCGCCCCGCTTCCCCTCCCAGGTTGGCCCCGCCCGCCCCGCTTCCCATCCCGAGCGAGGCCCCGCCCGCCCAGTTTCTCCTCCCAGCTTGGCCCCGCCCGCCCAGCTTCCCCTCCCGAACCCGGCCCCGCCCGCCCAGCTTCTGCTAGCGAGCTCGGCCCCGCCCGCCCAGCTTCCCCTCCCAGCTTGGCCCCGCCCGCCCAGTTTCTCCTCCCAGCCAGGCCCCGCCCGCCCAGTTTCTCCTCCCGAGTCCTGCCCCGCCCGCCCCGCTTCCCCTCCCAGCCAGGCCCCGCCCGCCCAGCTTCCCCTCCCAGCTTGGCCCCGCCCGCCCAGCTTCCCCTCCCAGCCAGGCCCCGCCCGCCCAGTTTCTCCTCCCGAGCCCGGCCCCGCCCGCTCCGCTTCCCCTCCCAGCCAGGCCCCGCCCGCCCAGTTTCTCCTCCCGAGTCCGGCCCCGCCCGCCCAGTTTCTCCTCCCGAGCCCGGCCCCGCCCGCCCAGCTTCTCCTCCCAGCTTAGCCCCGCCCGCCCAGTTTCTCCTCCCTGCACGGCCCCGCCCACACAGCTTCCCCTCCCAGCCTGGCCCCGCCCGCCCAGTTTCTCCTCCCGAGTGCGGCCCCGCCCGCTCCGCTTCCCCTCCCAGCCAGGCCCCGCCCGCCCAGTTTCTCCTCCCGAGTCCGGCCCCGCCCGCCCAGTTTCTCCTCCCGAGCCCGGCCCCGCCCGCCCCGCTTCCCCTCCCAGCCAGGCCCCGCCCGCCCAGCTTCCCCTCCCGAACCCGGCCCCGCCCGCCCAGCTTCTCCTCACAGCTTAGCCCCGCCCGCCCAGTTTCTCCTCCCAGCACGGCCCCGCCCGCCCAGTTTCTCCTCCCAGCCAGGCCCCGCCCGCCCAGCTTCCCCTCCCGAACCCGGCCCCGCCCGCCCAGCTTCTCCTCACAGCTTAGCCCCGCCCGCCCCGTTTCTCCTCCCAGCACGGCCCCGCCCGCCCAGTTTCTCCTCCCAGCCAGGCCCCGCCCGCCCCGCTTCCCCTCCCGAACCCGGCCCCGCCCGCCCAGCTTCTGCTAGCGAGCTCGGCCCCGCCCGCCCAGCTTCCCCTCCCAGCTTGGCCCCGCCCGCCCAGTTTCTCCTCCCGAGCTCGGCCCCGCCCGCCCCGCTTCCCCTCCCAGGTTGGCCCCGCCCGCCCCGCTTCCCATCCCGAGCGAGGCCCCGCCCGCCCAGTTTCTCCTCCCAGCTTGGCCCCGCCCGCCCAGCTTCCCCTCCCGAACCCGGCCCCGCCCGCCCAGCTTCTGCTAGCGAGCTCGGCCCCGCCCGCCCAGCTTCCCCTCCCAGCTTGGCCCCGCCCGCCCAGTTTCTCCTCCCAGCCAGGCCCCGCCCGCCCAGTTTCTCCTCCCGAGTCCGGCCCCGCCCGCCCCGCTTCCCCTCCCAGCCAGGCCCCGCCCGCCCAGTTTCTCCTCCCAGCCAGGCCCCGCCCGCCCAGTTTCTCCTCCCGAGTCCGGCCCCGCCCGCCCAGCTTCCCCTCCCAGCTTGGCCCCGCCCGCCCAGTTTCTCCTCCCAGCCAGGCCCCGCCCGCCCAGTTTCTCCTCCCGGAGCCGGCCCCGCCCGCCCAGCTTCCCCTCCCGAACCCGGCCCCGCCCGCCCAGCTTCTCCTCCCAGCTTAGCCCCGCCCGCCCAGTTTCTCCTCCCAGCACGGCCCCGCCCGCCCAGTTTCTCCTCCCAGCCAGGCCCCGCCCGCCCAGCTTCCCCTCCCGAACCCGGCCCCGCCCGCCCAGCTTCTGCTAGCGAGCTCGGCCCCGCCCGCCCAGCTTCCCCTCCCAGCTTGGCCCCGCCCGCCCAGTTTCTCCTCCCAGCATGGCCCCGCCCACCCAGCTTCCCCTCCCAGCCTGGCCCCGCCCGCCCAGTTTCTCCTCCCAGCCAGGCCCCGCCCGCCCAGTTTCTCCTCCCCAGCCCGGCCCCGCCCGCTCCGCTTCCCCTCCCAGCCAGGCCCCGCCCGCCCAGTTTCTCCTCCCGAGTCCGGCCCCGCCCGCCCAGTTTCTCCTCCCGAGTCAGGCCCCGCCCGCCCCGCTTCCCCTCCCAGCCAGGCCCCGCCCGCCCAGCTTCCCCTCCCGAACCCGGCCCCGCCCGCCCAGCTTCTCCTCACAGCTTAGCCCCGCCCGCCCAGTTTCTCCTCCCAGCACGGCCCCGCCCGCCCAGTTTCTCCTCCCAGCCAGGCCCCGCCCGCCCAGCTTCCCCTCCCGAACCCGGCCCCGCCCGCCCAGCTTCTCCTCACAGCTTAGCCCTGCCCGCCCAGTTTCTCCTCCCAGCACGGCCCCGCCCGCCCAGTTTCTCCTCCCAGCCAGGCCCCGCCCGCCCCGCTTCCCCTCCCGAACCCGGCCCCGCCCGCCCAGCTTCTGCTAGCGAGCTCGGCCCCGCCCGCCCAGCTTCCCCTCCCAGCTTGGCCCCGCCCGCCCAGTTTCTCCGCCCGAGCTCGGCCCCGCCCGCCCCGCTTCCCCTCCCAGGTTGGCCCCGCCCGCCCAGTTCCCCCTCCCAGCCAGGCCCCGCCCGCCCAGTTTCTCCTCCCGAGTCCGGCCCCGCCCGCCCCGCTTCCCCTCCCAGCCAGGCCCCGCCCGCCCAGCTTCCCCTCCCAGCTTGGCCCCGCCCGCCCAGCTTCCCCTCCCAGCCAGGCCCCGCCCGCCCAGTTTCTCCTCCCGAGCCCGGCCCCGCCCGCTCCGCTTCCCCTCCCAGCCAGGCCCCGCCCGCCCAGTTTCTCCTCCCGAGTCCGGCCCCGCCCGCCCAGTTTCTCCTCCCGAGCCCGGCCCCGCCCGCCCAGCTTCTCCTCCCAGCTTAGCCCCGCCCGCCCAGTTTCTCCTCCCAGCACGGCCCCGCCCACCCAGCTTCCCCTCCCAGCCTTGCCCCGCCCGCCCAGTTTCTCCTCCCGAGTGCGGCCCCGCCCGCTCCGCTTCCCCTCCCAGCCAGGCCCCGCCCGCCCAGTTTCTCCTCCCGAGTCCGGCCCCGCCCGCCCAGTTTCTCCTCCCGAGCCCGGCCCCGCCCGCCCCGCTTCCCCTCCCAGCCAGGCCCCGCCCGCCCAGCTTCCCCTCCCGAACCCGGCCCCGCCCGCCCAGCTTCTCCTCACAGCTTAGCCCCGCCCGCCCAGTTTCTCCTCCCAGCACGGCCCCGCCCGCCCAGTTTCTCCTCCCAGCCAGGCCCCGCCCGCCCAGCTTCCCCTCCCGAACCCGGCCCCGCCCGCCCAGCTTCTCCCCACAGCTTAGCCCCGCCCGCCCAGTTTCTCCTCCCAGCACGGCCCCGCCCGCCCAGTTTCTCCTCCCAGCCAGGCCCCGCCCGCCCCGCTTCCCCTCCCGAACCCGGCCCCGCCCGCCCAGCTTCTGCTAGCGAGCTCGGCCCCGCCCGCCCAGCTTCCCCTCCCAGCTTGGCCCCGCCCGCCCAGTTTCTCCTCCCGAGCTCTGCCCCGCCCGCCCCGCTTCCCCTCCCAGCTTGGCCCCGCCCGCCCAGTTTCTCCTCCCGAGCTCGGCCCCGCCCGCCCCGCTTCCCCTCCCAGGTTGGCCCCGCCCGCCCCGCTTCCCATCCCGAGCGAGGCCCCGCCCGCCCAGTTTCTCCTCCCAGCTTGGCCCCGCCCGCCCAGCTTCCCCTCCCGAACCCGGCCCCGCCCGCCCAGCTTCTGCTAGCGAGCTCGGCCCCGCCCGCCCAGCTTCCCCTCCCAGCTTGGCCCCGCCCGCCCAGTTTCTCCTCCCGAGCTCGGCCCCGCCCGCCCAGCTTCCCCTCCCAGCTTGGCCCCGCCCGCCCAGTTTCTCCTCCCGAGCTCGGCCCCGCCCGCCCCGCTTCCCCTCCCAGGTTGGCCCCGCCCGCCCCGCTTCCCATCCCGAGCGAGGCCCCGCCCGCCCAGTTTCTCCTCCCAGCTTGGCCCCGCCCGCCCAGCTTCCCCTCCCGAACCCGGCCCCGCCCGCCCAGCTTCTGCTAGCGAGCTCGGCCCCGCCCGCCCAGCTTCCCCTCCCAGCTTGGCCCCGCCCGCCCAGTTTCTCCTCCCAGCCAGGCCCCGCCCGCCCAGTTTCTCCTCCCGAGTCCGGCCCCGCCCGCCCCGCTTCCCCTCCCAGCCAGGCCCCGCCCGCCCAGTTTCTCCTCCCAGCCAGGCCCCGCCCGCCCAGTTTCTCCTCCCGAGTCCGGCCCCGCCCGCCCAGCTTCCCCTCCCAGCTTGGCCCCGCCCGCCCAGTTTCTCCTCCCAGCCAGGCCCCGCCCGCCCAGTTTCTCCTCCCGAGTCCGGCCCCGCCCGCCCAGCTTCCCCTCCCGAACCCGGCCCCGCCCGCCCAGCTTCTCCTCCCAGCTTAGCCCCGCCCGCCCAGTTTCTCCTCCCAGCACGGCCCCGCCCGCCCAGTTTCTCCTCCCAGCCAGGCCCCGCCCGCCCAGCTTCCCCTCCCGAACCCGGCCCCGCCCGCCCAGCTTCTGCTAGCGAGCTCGGCCCCGCCCGCCCAGCTTCCCCTCCCAGCTTGGCCCCGCCCGCCCAGTTTCTCCTCCCAGCACGGCCCCGCCCACCCAGCTTCCCCTCCCAGCCTGGCCCCGCCCGCCCAGTTTCTCCTCCCAGCCAGGCCCCGCCCGCCCAGTTTCTCCTCCCGAGCCCGCCCCGCCCGCTCCGCTTCCCCTCCCAGCCAGGCCCCGCCCGCCCAGTTTCTCCTCCCGAGTCCGGCCCCGCCCGCCCAGTTTCTCCTCCCGAGTCCGGCCCCGCCCGCCCCGCTTCCCCTCCCAGCCAGGCCCCGCCCGCCCAGCTTCCCCTCCCGAACCCGGCCCCGCCCGCCCAGCTTCTCCTCACAGCTTAGCCCCGCCCGCCCAGTTTCTCCTCCCAGCACGGCCCCGCCCGCCCAGTTTCTCCTCCCAGCCAGGCCCCGCCCGCCCAGCTTCCCCTCCCGAACCCGGCCCCGCCCGCCCAGCTTCTCCTCACAGCTTAGCCCCGCCCGCCCAGTTTCTCCTCCCAGCACGGCCCCGCCCGCCCAGTTTCTCCTCCCAGCCAGGCCCCGCCCGCCCCGCTTCCCCTCCCGAACCCGGCCCCGCCCGCCCAGCTTCTGCTAGCGAGCTCGGCCCCGCCCGCCCAGCTTCCCCTCCCAGCTTGGCCCCGCCCGCCCAGTTTCTCCGCCCGAGCTCGGCCCCGCCCGCCCCGCTTCCCCTCCCAGGTTGGCCCCGCCCGCCCCGCTTCCCATCCCGAGCGAGGCCCCGCCCGCCCAGTTTCTCCTCCCAGCTTGGCCCCGCCCGCCCAGCTTCCCCTCCCGAACCCGGCCCCGCCCGCCCAGCTTCTGCTAGCGAGCTCGGCCCCGCCCGCCCAGCTTCCCCTCCCAGCTTGGCCCCGCCCGCCCAGTTTCTCCTCCCAGCCAGGCCCCGCCCGCCCAGTTTCTCCTCCCGAGTCCGGCCCCGCCCGCCCCGCTTCCCCTCCCAGCCAGGCCCCGCCCGCCCAGCTTCCCCTCCCGAACCCGGCCCCGCCCGCCCAGCTTCTCCTCCCAGCTTAGCCCCGCCCGCCCAGTTTCTCCTCCCAGCACGGCCCCGCCCGCCCAGCTTCTCCTCCCAGCTTAGCCCCGCCCGCCCAGTTTCTCCTCCCAGCACGGCCCCGCCCGCCCAGTTTCTCCTCACAGCCAGGCTCCGCCCGCCCAGCTTCCCCTCCCGAACCCGGCCCCGCCCGCCCAGCTTCTGCTAGCGAGCTCGGCCCCGCCCGCCCAGCTTCCCCTCCCAGCTTGGCCCCGCCCGCCCAGTTTCTCCTCCCAGCACGGCCCCGCCCACCCAGCTTCCCCTCCCAGCCTGGCCCCGCCCGCCCAGTTTCTCCTCCCGAGTGCGGCCCCGCCCGCCCCGCTTCTCCTCCCGAGTCCGGCCACGCCCGCCCAGCTTCCCCTCCCAGCTTGGCCCCGCCCGCCCAGCTTCCCCTCCCAGCCAGGCCCCGCCCGCCCAGTTTCTCCTCCCGAGCCCGGCCCCGCCCGCTCCGCTTCCCCTCCCAGCCAGGCCCCGCCCGCCCAGTTTCTCCTCCCGAGTCCGGCCCCGCCCGCCCAGTTTCTCCTCCCGAGTCCGGCCCCGCCCGCCCCGCTTCCCCTCCCAGCCAGGCCCCGCCCGCCCAGCTTCCCCTCCCGAACCCGGCCCCGCCCGCCCAGCTTCTCCTCACAGCTTAGCCCCGCCCGCCCAGTTTCTCCTCCCAGCACGGCCCCGCCCGCCCAGTTTCTCCTCCCAGCCAGGCCCCGCCCGCCCAGCTTCCCCTCCCGAACCCGGCCCCGCCCGCCCAGCTTCTCCTCACAGCTTAGCCCCGCCCGCCCAGTTTCTCCTCCCAGCACGGCCCCGCCCGCCCAGTTTCTCCTCCCAGCCAGGCCCCGCCCGCCCAGCTTCCCCTCCCGAACCCGGCCCCGCCCGCCCAGCTTCTGCTAGCGAGCTCGGCCCCGCCCGCCCAGCTTCCCCTCCCAGCTTGGCCCCGCCCGCCCAGCTTCCCCTCCCGAACCCGGCCCCGCCCGCCCAGCTTCTGCTAGCGAGCTCGGCCCCGCCCGCCCAGCTTCCCCTCCCAGCTTGGCCCCGCCCGCCCAGTTTCTCCTCCCAGCCAGGCCCCGCCCGCCCAGTTTCTCCTCCCGAGTCCGGCCCCGCCCGCCCCGCTTCCCCTCCCAGCCAGGCCCCGCCCGCCCAGCTTCCCCTCCCGAACCCGGCCCCGCCCGCCCAGCTTCTCCTCACAGCTTAGCCCCGCCCGCCCAGTTTCTCCTCCCAGCACGGCCCCGCCCGCCCAGTTTCTCCTCCCAGCCAGGCCCCGCCCGCCCAGCTTCCCCTCCCGAACCCGGCCCCGCCCGCCCAGCTTCTCCTCACAGCTTAGCCCCGCCCGCCCAGTTTCTCCTCCCAGCACGGCCCCGCCCGCCCAGCTTCTCCTCCCAGCCAGGCCCCGCCCGCCCAGCTTCCCCTCCCGAACCCGGCCCCGCCCGCCCAGCTTCTCCTCACAGCTTAGCCCCGCCCGCCCAGTTTCTCCTCCCAGCACGGCCCCGCCCGCCCAGTTTCTCCTCCCAGCCAGGCCCCGCCCGCCCAGCTTCCCCTCCCGAACCCGGCCCCGCCCGCCCAGCTTCTCCTCACAGCTTAGCCCCGCCCGCCCAGTTTCTCCTCCCAGCACGGCCCCGCCCGCCCAGTTTCTCCTCCCAGCCAGGCCCCGCCCGCCCAGCTTCCCCTCCCGAACCCGGCCCCGCCCGCCCAGCTTCTCCTCACAGCTTGGCCCCGCCCGCCCAGTTTCTCCTCCCAGCACGGCCCCGCCCGCCCAGTTTCTCCTCCCAGCCAGGCCCCGCCCGCCCCGCTTCCCCTCCCGAACCCGGCCCCGCCCGCCCAGCTTCTGCTAGCGAGCTCGGCCCCGCCCGCCCAGCTTCCCCTCCCAGGTTGGCCCCGCCCGCCCCGCTTCCCATCCCGAGCGAGGCCCCGCCCGCCCAGTTTCTCCTCCCAGCTTGGCCCCGCCCGCCCAGCTTCCCCTCCCGAACCCGGCCCCGCCCGCCCAGCTTCTGCTAGCGAGCTCGGCCCCGCCCGCCCAGCTTCCCCTCCCAGCTTGGCCCCGCCCGCCCAGTTTCTCCTCCCAGCCAGGCCCCGCCCGCCCAGTTTCTCCTCCCGAGTCCGGGCCCGCCCGCCCCGCTTCCCCTCCCAGCCAGGCCCCGCCCGCCCAGCTTCCCCTCCCGAACCCGGCCCCGCCCGCCCAGCTTCTCCTCCCAGCTTAGCCCCGCCCGCCCAGTTTCTCCTCCCAGCACGGCCCCGCCCGCCCAGTTTCTCCTCCCAGCCAGGCCCCGCCCGCCCAGCTTCCCCTCCCGAACCTGGCCCCGCCCGCCCAGCTTCTGCTAGCGAGCTCGGCCCCGCCCGCCCAGCTTCCCCTCCCAGCTTGGCCCCGCCCGCCCAGTTTCTCCTCCCAGCACGGCCCCGCCCACCCAGCTTCCCCTCCCAGCCTGGCCCCGCCCGCCCAGTTTCTCCTCCCGAGTGCGGCCCCGCCCGCCCCGCTTCTCCTCCCGAGTCCGGCCACGCCCGCCCAGCTTCCCCTCCCAGCTTGGCCCCGCCCGCCCAGCTTCCCCTCCCAGCCAGGCCCCGCCCGCCCAGTTTCTCCTCCCGAGCCCGGCCCCGCCCGCTCCGCTTCCCCTCCCAGCCAGGCCCCGCCCGCCCAGTTTCTCCTCCCGAGTCCGGCCCCGCCCGCCCAGTTTCTCCTCCCGAGACCGGCCCCGCCCGCCCCGCTTCCCCTCCCAGCCAGGCCCCGCCCGCCCAGCTTCCCCTCCCGAACCCGGCCCCGCCCGCCCAGCTTCTCCTCACAGCTTAGCCCCGCCCGCCCAGTTTCTCCTCCCAGCACGGCCCCGCCCGCCCAGTTTCTCCTCCCAGCCAGGCCCCGCCCGCCCAGCTTCCCCTCCCGAACCCGGCCCTGCCCGCCCAGCTTCTCCTCACAGCTTAGCCCCGCCCGCCCAGTTTCTCCTCCCAGCACGGCCCCGCCCGCCCAGTTTCTCCTCCCAGCCAGGCCCCGCCCGCCCAGCTTCCCCTCCCGAACCCGGCCCCGCCCGCCCAGCTTCTGCTAGCGAGCTCGGCCCCGCCCGCCCAGCTTCCCCTCCCAGCTTGGCCCCGCCCGCCCAGCTTCCCCTCCCGAACCCGGCCCCGCCCGCCCAGCTTCTGCTAGCGAGCTCGGCCCCGCCCGCCCAGCTTCCCCTCCCAGCTTGGCCCCGCCCGCCCAGTTTCTCCTCCCAGCCAGGCCCCGCCCGCCCAGTTTCTCCTCCCGAGTCCGGCCCCGCCCGCCCCGCTTCCCCTCCCAGCCAGGCCCCGCCCGCCCAGCTTCCCCTCCCGAACCCGGCCCCGCCCGCCCAGCTTCTCCTCACAGCTTAGCCCCGCCCGCCCAGTTTCTCCTCCCAGCACGGCCCCGCCCGCCCAGTTTCTCCTCCCAGCCAGGCCCCGCCCGCCCAGCTTCCCCTCCCGAACCCGGCCCCGCCCGCCCAGCTTCTCCTCACAGCTTAGCCCCGCCCGCCCAGTTTCTCCTCCCAGCACGGCCCCGCCCGCCCAGTTTCTCCTCCCAGCCAGGCCCCGCCCGCCCCGCTTCCCCTCCCGAACCCGGCCCCGCCCGCCCAGCTTCTGCTAGCGAGCTCGGCCCCGCCCGCCCAGCTTCCCCTCCCAGCTTGGCCCCGCCCGCCCAGTGTCTCCGCCCGAGCTCGGCCCCGCCCGCCCCGCTTCCCCTCCCAGGTTGGCCCCGCCCGCCCCGCTTCCCATCCCGAGCGAGGCCCCGCCCGCCCAGTTTCTCCTCCCAGCTTGGCCCCGCCCGCCCAGCTTCCCCTCCCGAACCCGGCCCCGCCCGCCCAGCTTCTGCTAGCGAGCTCGGCCCCGCCCGCCCAGCTTCCCCTCCCAGCTTGGCCCCGCCCGCCCAGTTTCTCCTCCCAGCCAGGCCCCGCCCGCCCAGTTTCTCCTCCCGAGTCCGGCCCCGCCCGCCCCGCTTCCCCTCCCAGCCAGGCCCCGCCCGCCCAGCTTCCCCTCCCGAACCCGGCCCCGCCCGCCCAGCTTCTCCTCCCAGCTTAGCCCCGCCCGCCCAGTTTCTCCTCCCAGCACGGCCCCGCCCGCCCAGTTTCTCCTCCCAGCCAGGCCCCGCCCGCCCAGCTTCCCCTCCCGAACCTGGCCCCGCCCGCCCAGCTTCTGCTAGCGAGCTCGGCCCCGCCCGCCCAGCTTCCCCTCCCAGCTTGGCCCCGCCCGCCCAGTTTCTCCTCCCAGCACGGCCCCGCCCACCCAGCTTCCCCTCCCAGCCTGGCCCCGCCCGCCCAGTTTCTCCTCCCGAGTGCGGCCCCGCCCGCCCCGCTTCTCCTCCCGAGTCCGGCCACGCCCGCCCAGCTTCCCCTCCCAGCTTGGCCCCGCCCGCCCAGCTTCCCCTCCCAGCCAGGCCCCGCCCGCCCAGTTTCTCCTCCCGAGTCCGGCCCCGCCCGCCCAGCTTCCCCTCCCGAACCCGGCCCCGCCCGCCCAGCTTCTCCTCCCAGCTTAGCCCCGCCCGCCCAGTTTCTCCTCCCAGCACGGCCCCGCCCGCCCAGTTTCTCCTCCCAGCCAGGCCCCGCCCGCCCAGCTTCCCCTCCCGAACCCGGCCCCGCCCGCCCAGCTTCTGCTAGCGAGCTCGGCCCCGCCCGCCCAGCTTCCCCTCCCAGCTTGGCCCCGCCCGCCCAGTTTCTCCTCCCAGCACGGCCCCGCCCACCCAGCTTCCCCTCCCAGCCTGGCCCCGCCCGCCCAGTTTCTCCTCCCGAGTGCGGCCCCGCCCGCCCCGCTTATCCTCCCGAGTCCGGCCACGCCCGCCCAGCTTCCCCTCCCAGCTTGGCCCCGCCCGCCCAGCTTCCCCTCCCAGCCAGGCCCCGCCCGCCCAGTTTCTCCTCTCGAGCCCGGCCCCGCCCGCTCCGCTTCCCGTCCCAGCCAGGCCCCGCCCGCCCAGTTTCTCCTCCCGAGTCCGGCCCCGCCCGCCCAGTTTCTCCTCCCGAGTCCGGCCCCGCCCGCCCCGCTTCCCCTCCCAGCCAGGCCCCGCCCGCCCAGCTTCCCCTCCCGAACCCGGCCCCGCCCGCCCAGCTTCTCCTCACAGCTTAGCCCCGCCCGCCCAGTTTCTCCTCCCAGCACGGCCCCGCCCGCCCAGTTTCTCCTCCCAGCCAGGCCCCGCCCGCCCAGCTTCCCCTCCCGAACCCGGCCCCGCCCGCCCAGCTTCTCCTCACAGCTTAGCCCCGCCCGCCCAGTTTCTCCTCCCAGCACGGCCCCGCCCGCCCAGTTTCTCCTCCCAGCTTGGCCCCGCCCGCCCAGTTTCTCCTCCCAGCACGGCCCCGCCCGCCCAGTTTCTCCTCCCAGCCAGGCCCCGCCCGCCCAGCTTCCCCTCCCGAACCCGGCCCCGCCCGCCCAGCTTCTGCTAGCGAGCTCGGCCCCGCCCGCCCAGCTTCCCCTCCCAGCTTGGCCCCGCCCGCCCAGTTTCTCCTCCCGAGCTCGGCCCCGCCCGCCCAGCTTCCCCTCCCAGCTTGGCCCCGCCCGCCCAGTTTCTCCTCCCGAGCTCGGCCCCGCCCGCCCCGCTTCCCCTCCCAGGTTGGCCCCGCCCGCCCCGCTTCCCATCCCGAGCGAGGCCCCGCCCGCCCAGTTTCTCCTCCCAGCTTTGCCCCGCCCGCCCAGCTTCCCCTCCCGAACCCGGCCCCGCCCGCCCAGCTTCTGCTAGCGAGCTCGGCCCCGCCCGCCCAGCTTCCCCTCCCAGCTTGGCCCCGCCCGCCCAGTTTCTCCTCCCAGCCAGGCCCCGCCCGCCCAGTTTCTCCTCCCGAGTCCGGCCCCGCCCGCCCCGCTTCCCCTCCCAGCCAGGCCCCGCCCGCCCAGTTTCTCCTCCCAGCCAGGCCCCGCCCGCCCAGTTTCTCCTCCCGAGTCCGGCCCCGCCCGCCCAGCTTCCCCTCCCAGCTTGGCCCCGCCCGCCCAGTTTCTCCTCCCAGCCAGGCCCCGCCCGCCCAGTTTCTCCTCCCGAGTCCGGCCCCGCCCGCCCAGCTTCCCCTCCCGAACCCGGCCCCGCCCGCCCAGCTTCTCCTCACAGCTTAGCCCCGCCCGCCCAGTTTCTCCTCCCAGCACGGCCCCGCCCGCCCAGTTTCTCCTCCCAGCCAGGCCCCGCCCGCCCAGCTTCCCCTCCCGAACCCGGCCCCGCCCGCCCAGCTTCTGCTAGCGAGCTCGGCCCCGCCCGCCCAGCTTCCCCTCCCAGCTTGGCCCCGCCCGCCCAGTTTCTCCTCCCAGCACGGCCCCGCCCACCCAGCTTCCCCTCCCAGCCTGGCCCCGCCCGCCCAGTTTCTCCTCCCAGCCAGGCCCCGCCCGCCCAGTTTCTCCTCCCGAGCCCGGCCCCGCCCGCTCCGCTTCCCCTCCCAGCCAGGCCCCGCCCGCCCAGTTTCTCCTCCCGAGTCCGGCCCCGCCCGCCCAGTTTCTCCTCCCGAGTCCGGCCCCGCCCGCCCCGCTTCCCCTCCCAGCCAGGCCCCGCCCGCCCAGCTTCCCCTCCCGAACCCGGCCCCGCCCGCCCAGCTTCTCCTCACAGCTTAGCCCCGCCCGCCCAGTTTCTCCTCCCAGCACGGCCCCGCCCGCCCAGTTTCTCCTCCCAGCCAGGCCCCGCCCGCCCAGCTTCCCCTCCCGAACCCGGCCCCGCCCGCCCAGCTTCTCCTCACAGCTTAGCCCCGCCCGCCCAGTTTCTCCTCCCAGCACGGCCCCGCCCGCCCAGTTTCTCCTCCCAGCCAGGCCCCGCCCGCCCCGCTTCCCCTCCCGAACCCGGCCCCGCCCGCCCAGCTTCTGCTAGCGAGCTCGGCCCCGCCCGCCCAGCTTCCCCTCCCAGCTTGGCCCCGCCCGCCCAGTTTCTCCGCCCGAGCTCGGCCCCGCCCGCCCCGCTTCCCCTCCCAGGTTGGCCCCGCCCGCCCCGCTTCCCATCCCGAGCGAGGCCCCGCCCGCCCAGTTTCTCCTCCCAGCTTGGCCCCGCCCGCCCAGCTTCCCCTCCCGAACCCGGCCCCGCCCGCCCAGCTTCTGCTAGCGAGCTCGGCCCCGCCCGCCCAGCTTCCCCTCCCAGCTTGGCCCCGCCCGCCCAGTTTCTCCTCCCAGCCAGGCCCCGCCCGCCCAGTTTCTCCTCCCGAGTCCGGCCCCGCCCGCCCCGCTTCCCCTCCCAGCCAGGCCCCGCCCGCCCAGCTTCCCCTCCCGAACCCGGCCCCGCCCGCCCAGCTTCTCCTCCCAGCTTAGCCCCGCCCGCCCAGTTTCTCCTCCCAGCACGGCCCCGCCCGCCCAGCTTCTCCTCCCAGCTTAGCCCCGCCCGCCCAGTTTCTCCTCCCAGCACGGCCCCGCCCGCCCAGTTTCTCCTCACAGCCAGGCTCCGCCCGCCCAGCTTCCCCTCCCGAACCCGGCCCCGCCCGCCCAGCTTCTGCTAGCGAGCTCGGCCCCGCCCGCCCAGCTTCCCCTCCCAGCTTGGCCCCGCCCGCCCAGTTTCTCCTCCCAGCACGGCCCCGCCCACCCAGCTTCCCCTCCCAGCCTGGCCCCGCCCGCCCAGTTTCTCCTCCCGAGTGCGGCCCCGCCCGCCCCGCTTCTCCTCCCGAGTCCGGCCACGCCCGCCCAGCTTCCCCTCCCAGCTTGGCCCCGCCCGCCCAGCTTCCCCTCCCAGCCAGGCCCCGCCCGCCCAGTTTCTCCTCCCGAGCCCGGCCCCGCCCGCTCCGCTTCCCCTCCCAGCCAGGCCCCGCCCGCCCAGTTTCTCCTCCCGAGTCCGGCCCCGCCCGCCCAGTTTCTCCTCCCGAGTCCGGCCCCGCCCGCCCCGCTTCCCCTCCCAGCCAGGCCCCGCCCGCCCAGCTTCCCCTCCCGAACCCGGCCCCGCCCGCCCAGCTTCTCCTCACAGCTTAGCCCCGCCCGCCCAGTTTCTCCTCCCAGCACGGCCCCGCCCGCCCAGTTTCTCCTCCCAGCCAGGCCCCGCCCGCCCAGCTTCCCCTCCCGAACCCGGCCCCGCCCGCCCAGCTTCTCCTCACAGCTTAGCCCCGCCCGCCCAGTTTCTCCTCCCAGCACGGCCCCGCCCGCCCAGTTTCTCCTCCCAGCCAGGCCCCGCCCGCCCAGCTTCCCCTCCCGAACCCGGCCCCGCCCGCCCAGCTTCTGCTAGCGAGCTCGGCCCCGCCCGCCCAGCTTCCCCTCCCAGCTTGGCCCCGCCCGCCCAGCTTCCCCTCCCGAACCCGGCCCCGCCCGCCCAGCTTCTGCTAGCGAGCTCGGCCCCGCCCGCCCAGCTTCCCCTCCCAGCTTGGCCCCGCCCGCCCAGTTTCTCCTCCCAGCCAGGCCCCGCCCGCCCAGTTTCTCCTCCCGAGTCCGGCCCCGCCCGCCCCGCTTCCCCTCCCAGCCAGGCCCCGCCCGCCCAGCTTCCCCTCCCGAACCCGGCCCCGCCCGCCCAGCTTCTCCTCACAGCTTAGCCCCGCCCGCCCAGTTTCTCCTCCCAGCACGGCCCCGCCCGCCCAGTTTCTCCTCCCAGCCAGGCCCCGCCCGCCCAGCTTCCCCTCCCCAACCCGGCCCCGCCCGCCCAGCTTCTCCTCACAGCTTAGCCCCGCCCGCCCAGTTTCTCCTCCCAGCACGGCCCCGCCCGCCCAGTTTCTCCTCCCAGCCAGGCCCCGCCCGCCCCGCTTCCCCTCCCGAACCCGGCCCCGCCCGCCCAGCTTCTGCTAGCGAGCTCGGCCCCGCCCGCCCAGCTTCCCCTCCCAGCTTGGCCCCGCCCGCCCAGTGTCTCCGCCCGAGCTCGGCCCCGCCCGCCCCGCTTCCCCTCCCAGGTTGGCCCCGCCCGCCCCGCTTCCCATCCCGAGCGAGGCCCCGCCCGCCCAGTTTCTCCTCCCAGCTTGGCCCCGCCCGCCCAGCTTCCCCTCCCGAACCCGGCCCCGCCCGCCCAGCTTCTGCTAGCGAGCTCGGCCCCGCCCGCCCAGCTTCCCCTCCCAGCTTGGCCCCGCCCGCCCAGTTTCTCCTCCCAGCCAGGCCCCGCCCGCCCAGTTTCTCCTCCCGAGTCCGGCCCCGCCCGCCCCGCTTCCCCTCCCAGCCAGGCCCCGCCCGCCCAGCTTCCCCTCCCGAACCCGGCCCCGCCCGCCCAGCTTCTCCTCCCAGCTTAGCCCCGCCCGCCCAGTTTCTCCTCCCAGCACGGCCCCGCCCGCCCAGTTTCTCCTCCCAGCCAGGCCCCGCCCGCCCAGCTTCCCCTCCCGAACCTGGCCCCGCCCGCCCAGCTTCTGCTAGCGAGCTCGGCCCCGCCCGCCCAGCTTCCCCTCCCAGCTTGGCCCCGCCCGCCCAGTTTCTCCTCCCAGCACGGCCCCGCCCACCCAGCTTCCCCTCCCAGCCTGGCCCCGCCCGCCCAGTTTCTCCTCCCGAGTGCGGCCCCGCCCGCCCCGCTTCTCCTCCCGAGTCCGGCCACGCCCGCCCAGCTTCCCCTCCCAGCTTGGCCCCGCCCGCCCAGCTTCCCCTCCCAGCCAGGCCCCGCCCGCCCAGTTTCTCCTCCCGAGTCCGGCCCCGCCCGCCCAGCTTCCCCTCCCGAACCCGGCCCCGCCCGCCCAGCTTCTCCTCCCAGCTTAGCCCCGCCCGCCCAGTTTCTCCTCCCAGCACGGCCCCGCCCGCCCAGTTTCTCCTCCCAGCCAGGCCCCGCCCGCCCAGCTTCCCCTCCCGAACCCGGCCCCGCCCGCCCAGCTTCTGCTAGCGAGCTCGGCCCCGCCCGCCCAGCTTCCCCTCCCAGCTTGGCCCCGCCCGCCCAGTTTCTCCTCCCAGCACGGCCCCGCCCACCCAGCTTCCCCTCCCAGCCTGGCCCCGCCCGCCCAGTTTCTCCTCCCGAGTGCGGCCCCGCCCGCCCCGCTTATCCTCCCGAGTCCGGCCACGCCCGCCCAGCTTCCCCTCCCAGCTTGGCCCCGCCCGCCCAGCTTCCCCTCCCAGCCAGGCCCCGCCCGCCCAGTTTCTCCTCTCGAGCCCGGCCCCGCCCGCTCCGCTTCCCGTCCCAGCCAGGCCCCGCCCGCCCAGTTTCTCCTCCCGAGTCCGGCCCCGCCCGCCCAGTTTCTCCTCCCGAGTCCGGCCCCGCCCGCCCCGCTTCCCCTCCCAGCCAGGCCCCGCCCGCCCAGCTTCCCCTCCCGAACCCGGCCCCGCCCGCCCAGCTTCTCCTCACAGCTTAGCCCCGCCCGCCCAGTTTCTCCTCCCAGCACGGCCCCGCCCGCCCAGTTTCTCCTCCCAGCCAGGCCCCGCCCGCCCAGCTTCCCCTCCCGAACCCGGCCCCGCCCGCCCAGCTTCTCCTCACAGCTTAGCCCCGCCCGCCCAGTTTCTCCTCCCAGCACGGCCCCGCCCGCCCAGTTTCTCCTCCCAGCTTGGCCCCGCCCGCCCAGTTTCTCCTCCCAGCACGGCCCCGCCCGCCCAGTTTCTCCTCCCAGCCAGGCCCCGCCCGCCCAGCTTCCCCTCCCGAACCCGGCCCCGCCCGCCCAGCTTCTGCTAGCGAGCTCGGCCCCGCCCGCCCAGCTTCCCCTCCCAGCTTGGCCCCGCCCGCCCAGTTTCTCCTCCCGAGCTCGGCCCCGCCCGCCCAGCTTCCCCTCCCAGCTTGGCCCCGCCCGCCCAGTTTCTCCTCCCGAGCTCGGCCCCGCCCGCCCCGCTTCCCGTCCCAGGTTGGCCCCGCCCGCCCCGCTTCCCATCCCGAGCGAGGCCCCGCCCGCCCAGTTTCTCCTCCCAGCTTTGCCCCGCCCGCCCAGCTTCCCCTCCCGAACCCGGCCCCGCCCGCCCAGCTTCTGCTAGCGAGCTCGGCCCCGCCCGCCCAGCTTCCCCTCCCAGCTTGGCCCCGCCCGCCCAGTTTCTCCTCCCAGCCAGGCCCCGCCCGCCCAGTTTCTCCTCCCGAGTCCGGCCCCGCCCGCCCCGCTTCCCCTCCCAGCCAGGCCCCGCCCGCCCAGTTTCTCCTCCCAGCCAGGCCCCGCCCGCCCAGTTTCTCCTCCCGAGTCCGGCCCCGCCCGCCCAGCTTCCCCTCCCAGCTTGGCCCCGCCCGCCCAGTTTCTCCTCCCAGCCAGGCCCCGCCCGCCCAGTTTCTCCTCCCGAGTCCGGCCCCGCCCGCCCAGCTTCCCCTCCCGAACCCGGCCCCGCCCGCCCAGCTTCTCCTCACAGCTTAGCCCCGCCCGCCCAGTTTCTCCTCCCAGCACGGCCCCGCCCGCCCAGTTTCTCCTCCCAGCCAGGCCCCGCCCGCCCAGCTTCCCCTCCCGAACCCGGCCCCGCCCGCCCAGCTTCTGCTAGCGAGCTCGGCCCCGCCCGCCCAGCTTCCCCTCCCAGCTTGGCCCCGCCCGCCCAGTTTCTCCTCCCAGCACGGCCCCGCCCACCCAGCTTCCCCTCCCAGCCTGGCCCCGCCCGCCCAGTTTCTCCTCCCAGCCAGGCCCCGCCCGCCCAGTTTCTCCTCCCGAGCCCGGCCCCGCCCGCTCCGCTTCCCCTCCCAGCCAGGCCCCGCCCGCCCAGTTTCTCCTCCCGAGTCCGGCCCCGCCCGCCCAGTTTCTCCTCCCGAGTCCGGCCCCGCCCGCCCCGCTTCCCCTCCCAGCCAGGCCCCGCCCGCCCAGCTTCCCCTCCCGAACCCGGCCCCGCCCGCCCAGCTTCTCCTCACAGCTTAGCCCCGCCCGCCCAGTTTCTCCTCCCAGCACGGCCCCGCCCGCCCAGTTTCTCCTCCCAGCCAGGCCCCGCCCGCCCAGCTTCCCCTCCCGAACCCGGCCCCGCCCGCCCAGCTTCTCCTCACAGCTTAGCCCCGCCCGCCCAGTTTCTCCTCCCAGCACGGCCCCGCCCGCCCAGTTTCTCCTCCCAGCCAGGCCCCGCCCGCCCCGCTTCCCCTCCCGAACCCGGCCCCGCCCGCCCAGCTTCTGCTAGCGAGCTCGGCCCCGCCCGCCCAGCTTCCCCTCCCAGCTTGGCCCCGCCCGCCCAGTTTCTCCGCCCGAGCTCGGCCCCGCCCGCCCCGCTTCCCCTCCCAGGTTGGCCCCGCCCGCCCCGCTTCCCATCCCGAGCGAGGCCCCGCCCGCCCAGTTTCTCCTCCCAGCTTGGCCCCGCCCGCCCAGCTTCCCCTCCCGAACCCGGCCCCGCCCGCCCAGCTTCTGCTAGCGAGCTCGGCCCCGCCCGCCCAGCTTCCCCTCCCAGCTTGGCCCCGCCCGCCCAGTTTCTCCTCCCAGCCAGGCCCCGCCCGCCCAGTTTCTCCTCCCGAGTCCGGCCCCGCCCGCCCCGCTTCCCCTCCCAGCCAGGCCCCGCCCGCCCAGCTTCCCCTCCCGAACCCGGCCCCGCCCGCCCAGCTTCTCCTCCCAGCTTAGCCCCGCCCGCCCAGTTTCTCCTCCCAGCACGGCCCCGCCCGCCCAGCTTCTCCTCCCAGCTTAGCCCCGCCCGCCCAGTTTCTCCTCCCAGCACGGCCCCGCCCGCCCAGTTTCTCCTCACAGCCAGGCTCCGCCCGCCCAGCTTCCCCTCCCGAACCCGGCCCCGCCCGCCCAGCTTCTGCTAGCGAGCTCGGCCCCGCCCGCCCAGCTTCCCCTCCCAGCTTGGCCCCGCCCGCCCAGTTTCTCCTCCCAGCACGGCCCCGCCCACCCAGCTTCCCCTCCCAGCCTGGCCCCGCCCGCCCAGTTTCTCCTCCCGAGTGCGGCCCCGCCCGCCCCGCTTCTCCTCCCGAGTCCGGCCACGCCCGCCCAGCTTCCCCTCCCAGCTTGGCCCCGCCCGCCCAGCTTCCCCTCCCAGCCCCGCCCGCCAGGCCCCGCCCGCCCAGTTTCTCCTCCCGAGCCCGGCCCCGCCCGCTCCGCTTCCCCTCCCAGCCAGGCCCCGCCCGCCCAGTTTCTCCTCCCGAGTCCGGCCCCGCCCGCCCAGTTTCTCCTCCCGAGTCCGGCCCCGCCCGCCCCGCTTCCCCTCCCAGCCAGGCCCCGCCCGCCCAGCTTCCCCTCCCGAACCCGGCCCCGCCCGCCCAGCTTCTCCTCACAGCTTAGCCCCGCCCGCCCAGTTTCTCCTCCCAGCACGGCCCCGCCCGCCCAGTTTCTCCTCCCAGCCAGGCCCCGCCCGCCCAGCTTCCCCTCCCGAACCCGGCCCCGCCCGCCCAGCTTCTCCTCACAGCTTAGCCCCGCCCGCCCAGTTTCTCCTCCCAGCACGGCCCCGCCCGCCCAGTTTCTCCTCCCAGCCAGGCCCCGCCCGCCCAGCTTCCCCTCCCGAACCCGGCCCCGCCCGCCCAGCTTCTGCTAGCGAGCTCGGCCCCGCCCGCCCAGCTTCCCCTCCCAGCTTGGCCCCGCCCGCCCAGCTTCCCCTCCCGAACCCGGCCCCGCCCGCCCAGCTTCTGCTAGCGAGCTCGGCCCCGCCCGCCCAGCTTCCCCTCCCAGCTTGGCCCCGCCCGCCCAGTTTCTCCTCCCAGCCAGGCCCCGCCCGCCCAGTTTCTCCTCCCGAGTCCGGCCCCGCCCGCCCCGCTTCCCCTCCCAGCCAGGCCCCGCCCGCCCAGCTTCCCCTCCCGAACCCGGCCCCGCCCGCCCAGCTTCTCCTCACAGCTTAGCCCCGCCCGCCCAGTTTCTCCTCCCGAGTCCGGCCCCGCCCGCCCAGCTTCCCCTCCCAGCTTGGCCCCGCCCGCCCCGCTTCCCCTCCCAGCCAGGCCCCGCCCGCCCAGCTTCCCCTCCCGAACCCGGCCCCGCCCGCCCCGCTTCCCCTCCCAGCCAGGCCCCGCCCGCCCAGCTTCCCCTCCCGAACCCGGCCCCGCCCGCCCAGTTTCTCCTCCCAGCACGGCCCCGCCCGCCCAGTTTCTCCTCCCAGCCAGGCCCCGCCCGCCCAGCTTCCCCTCCCGAACCCGGCCCCGCCCGCCCAGCTTCTGCTAGCGAGCTCGGCCCCGCCCGCCCAGCTTCCCCTCCCAGCTTGGCCCCGCCCGCCCAGTTTCTCCTCCCAGCACGGCCCCGCCCACCCAGCTTCCCCTCCCAGCCTGGCCCCGCCCGCCCAGTTTCTCCTCCCAGCCAGGCCCCGCCCGCCCAGTTTCTCCTCCCGAGCCCGGCCCCGCCCGCTCCGCTTCCCCTCCCAGCCAGGCCCCGCCCGCCCAGTTTCTCCTCCCGAGTCCGGCCCCGCCCGCCCAGTTTCTCCTCCCGAGTCCGGCCCCGCCCGCCCCGCTTCCCCTCCCAGCCAGGCCCCGCCCGCCCAGCTTCCCCTCCCGAACCCGGCCCCGCCCGCCCAGCTTCTCCTCACAGCTTAGCCCCGCCCGCCCAGTTTCTCCTCCCAGCACGGCCCCGCCCGCCCAGTTTCTCCTCCCAGCCAGGCCCCGCCCGCCCAGCTTCCCCTCCCGAACCCGGCCCCGCCCGCCCAGCTTCTCCTCACAGCTTAGCCCCGCCCGCCCAGTTTCTCCTCCCAGCACGGCCCCGCCCGCCCAGTTTCTCCTCCCAGCCAGGCCCCGCCCGCCCCGCTTCCCCTCCCGAACCCGGCCCCGCCCGCCCAGCTTCTGCTAGCGAGCTCGGCCCCGCCCGCCCAGCTTCCCCTCCCAGCTTGGCCCCGCCCGCCCAGTTTCTCCGCCCGAGCTCGGCCCCGCCCGCCCCGCTTCCCCTCCCAGGTTGGCCCCGCCCGCCCCGCTTCCCATCCCGAGCGAGGCCCCGCCCGCCCAGTTTCTCCTCCCAGCTTGGCCCCGCCCGCCCAGCTTCCCCTCCCGAACCCGGCCCCGCCCGCCCAGCTTCTGCTAGCGAGCTCGGCCCCGCCCGCCCAGCTTCCCCTCCCAGCTTGGCCCCGCCCGCCCAGTTTCTCCTCCCAGCCAGGCCCCGCCCGCCCAGTTTCTCCTCCCGAGTCCGGCCCCGCCCGCCCCGCTTCCCCTCCCAGCCAGGCCCCGCCCGCCCAGCTTCCCCTCCCGAACCCGGCCCCGCCCGCCCAGCTTCTCCTCCCAGCTTAGCCCCGCCCGCCCAGTTTCTCCTCCCAGCACGGCCCCGCCCGCCCAGCTTCTCCTCCCAGCTTAGCCCCGCCCGCCCAGTTTCTCCTCCCAGCACGGCCCCGCCCGCCCAGTTTCTCCTCACAGCCAGGCTCCGCCCGCCCAGCTTCCCCTCCCGAACCCGGCCCCGCCCGCCCAGCTTCTGCTAGCGAGCTCGGCCCCGCCCGCCCAGCTTCCCCTCCCAGCTTGGCCCCGCCCGCCCAGTTTCTCCTCCCAGCACGGCCCCGCCCACCCAGCTTCCCCTCCCAGCCTGGCCCCGCCCGCCCAGTTTCTCCTCCCGAGTGCGGCCCCGCCCGCCCCGCTTCTCCTCCCGAGTCCGGCCACGCCCGCCCAGCTTCCCCTCCCAGCTTGGCCCCGCCCGCCCAGCTTCCCCTCCCAGCCAGGCCCCGCCCGCCCAGTTTCTCCTCCCGAGCCCGGCCCCGCCCGCTCCGCTTCCCCTCCCAGCCAGGCCCCGCCCGCCCAGTTTCTCCTCCCGAGTCCGGCCCCGCCCGCCCAGTTTCTCCTCCCGAGTCCGGCCCCGCCCGCCCCGCTTCCCCTCCCAGCCAGGCCCCGCCCGCCCAGCTTCCCCTCCCGAACCCGGCCCCGCCCGCCCAGCTTCTCCTCACAGCTTAGCCCCGCCCGCCCAGTTTCTCCTCCCAGCACGGCCCCGCCCGCCCAGTTTCTCCTCCCAGCCAGGCCCCGCCCGCCCAGCTTCCCCTCCCAGCCCGGTCCCGCCCGCCCAGCTTCTCCTCACAGCTTAGCCCCGCCCGCCCAGTTTCTCCTCCCAGCACGGCCCCGCCCGCCCAGTTTCTCCTCCCAGCCAGGCCCCGCCCGCCCAGCTTCCCCTCCCGAACCCGGCCCCGCCCGCCCAGCTTCTGCTAGCGAGCTCGGCCCCGCCCGCCCAGCTTCCCCTCCCAGCTTGGCCCCGCCCGCCCAGCTTCCCCTCCCGAACCCGGCCCCGCCCGCCCAGCTTCTGCTAGCGAGCTCGGCCCCGCCCGCCCAGCTTCCCCTCCCAGCTTGGCCCCGCCCGCCCAGTTTCTCCTCCCAGCCAGGCCCCGCCCGCCCAGTTTCTCCTCCCGAGTCCGGCCCCGCCCGCCCCGCTTCCCCTCCCAGCCAGGCCCCGCCCGCCCAGCTTCCCCTCCCGAACCCGGCCCCGCCCGCCCAGCTTCTCCTCACAGCTTAGCCCCGCCCGCCCAGTTTCTCCTCCCAGCACGGCCCCGCCCGCCCAGTTTCTCCTCCCAGCCAGGCCCCGCCCGCCCCGCTTCCCCTCCCGAACCCGGCCCCGCCCGCCCAGCTTCTGCTAGCGAGCTCGGCCCCGCCCGCCCAGCTTCCCCTCCCAGCTTGGCCCCGCCCGCCCAGTTTCTCCTCCCGAGCTCGGCCCCGCCCGCCCCGCTTCCCCTCCCAGGTTGGCCCCGCCCGCCCCGCTTCCCATCCCGAGCGAGGCCCCGCCCGCCCAGTTTCTCCTCCCAGCTTGGCCCCGCCCGCCCAGCTTCCCCTCCCGAACCCGGCCCCGCCCGCCCAGCTTCTGCTAGCGAGCTCGGCCCCGCCCGCCCAGCTTCCCCTCCCAGCTTGGCCCCGCCCGCCCAGTTTCTCCTCCCAGCCAGGCCCCGCCCGCCCAGTTTCTCCTCCCGAGTCCGGCCCCGCCCGCCCCGCTTCCCCTCCCAGCCAGGCCCCGCCCGCCCAGCTTCCCCTCCCGAACCCGGCCCCGCCCGCCCAGCTTCTCCTCCCAGCTTAGCCCCGCCCGCCCAGTTTCTCCTCCCAGCACGGCCCCGCCCGCCCAGTTTCTCCTCCCAGCCAGGCCCCGCCCGCCCAGCTTCCCCTCCCGAACCCGGCCCCGCCCGCCCAGCTTCTCCTCACAGCTTAGCCCCGCCCGCCCAGTTTCTCCTCCCAGCACGGCCCCGCCCGCCCAGCTTCTCCTCCCAGCCAGGCCCCGCCCGCCCAGCTTCCCCTCCCGAACCCGGCCCCGCCCGCCCAGCTTCTCCTCACAGCTTAGCCCCGCCCGCCCAGTTTCTCCTCCCCGCACGGCCCCGCCCGCCCAGTTTCTCCTCCCAGCCAGGCCCCGCCCGCCCAGCTTCCCCTCCCGAACCCGGCCCCGCCCGCCCAGCTTCTCCTCACAGCTTAGCCCCGCCCGCCCAGTTTCTCCTCCCAGCACGGCCCCGCCCGCCCAGTTTCTCCTCCCAGCCAGGCCCCGCCCGCCCAGCTTCCCCTCCCGAACCCGGCCCCGCCCGCCCAGCTTCTCCTCACAGCTTAGCCCCGCCCGCCCAGTTTCTCCTCCCAGCACGGCCCCGCCCGCCCAGTTTCTCCTCCCAGCCAGGCCCCGCCCGCCCCGCTTCCCCTCCCGAACCCGGCCCCGCCCGCCCAGCTTCTGCTAGCGAGCTCGGCCCCGCCCGCCCAGCTTCCCCTCCCAGGTTGGCCCCGCCCGCCCCGCTTCCCATCCCGAGCGAGGCCCCGCCCGCCCAGTTTCTCCTCCCAGCTTGGCCCCGCCCGCCCAGCTTCCCCTCCCGAACCCGGCCCCGCCCGCCCAGCTTCTGCTAGCGAGCTCGGCCCCGCCCGCCCAGCTTCCCCTCCCAGCTTGGCCCCGCCCGCCCAGTTTCTCCTCCCAGCCAGGCCCCGCCCGCCCAGTTTCTCCTCCCGAGTCCGGGCCCGCCCGCCCCGCTTCCCCTCCCAGCCAGGCCCCGCCCGCCCAGCTTCCCCTCCCGAACCCGGCCCCGCCCGCCCAGCTTCTCCTCCCAGCTTAGCCCCGCCCGCCCAGTTTCTCCTCCCAGCACGGCCCCGCCCGCCCAGTTTCTCCTCCCAGCCAGGCCCCGCCCGCCCAGCTTCCCCTCCCGAACCTGGCCCCGCCCGCCCAGCTTCTGCTAGCGAGCTCGGCCCCGCCCGCCCAGCTTCCCCTCCCAGCTTGGCCCCGCCCGCCCAGTTTCTCCTCCCAGCACGGCCCCGCCCACCCAGCTTCCCCTCCCAGCCTGGCCCCGCCCGCCCAGTTTCTCCTCCCGAGTGCGGCCCCGCCCGCCCCGCTTCTCCTCCCGAGTCCGGCCACGCCCGCCCAGCTTCCCCTCCCAGCTTGGCCCCGCCCGCCCAGCTTCCCCTCCCAGCCAGGCCCCGCCCGCCCAGTTTCTCCTCCCGAGCCCGGCCCCGCCCGCTCCGCTTCCCCTCCCAGCCAGGCCCCGCCCGCCCAGTTTCTCCTCCCGAGTCCGGCCCCGCCCGCCCAATTTCTCCTCCCGAGACCGGCCCCGCCCGCCCCGCTTCCCCTCCCAGCCAGGCCCCGCCCGCCCAGCTTCCCCTCCCGAACCCGGCCCCGCCCGCCCAGCTTCTCCTCACAGCTTAGCCCCGCCCGCCCAGTTTCTCCTCCCAGCACGGCCCCGCCCGCCCAGTTTCTCCTCCCAGCCAGGCCCCGCCCGCCCAGCTTCCCCTCCCGAACCCGGCCCTGCCCGCCCAGCTTCTCCTCACAGCTTAGCCCCGCCCGCCCAGTTTCTCCTCCCAGCACGGCCCCGCCCGCCCAGTTTCTCCTCCCAGCCAGGCCCCGCCCGCCCAGCTTCCCCTCCCGAACCCGGCCCCGCCCGCCCAGCTTCTGCTAGCGAGCTCGGCCCCGCCCGCCCAGCTTCCCCTCCCAGCTTGGCCCCGCCCGCCCAGCTTCCCCTCCCGAACCCGGCCCCGCCCGCCCAGCTTCTGCTAGCGAGCTCGGCCCCGCCCGCCCAGCTTCCCCTCCCAGGTTGGCCCCGCCCGCCCCGCTTCCCATCCCGAGCGAGGCCCCGCCCGCCCAGTTTCTCCTCCCAGCTTGGCCCCGCCCGCCCAGCTTCCCCTCCCGAACCCGGCCCCGCCCGCCCAGCTTCTGCTAGCGAGCTCGGCCCCGCCCGCCCAGCTTCCCCTCCCAGCTTGGCCCCGCCCGCCCAGTTTCTCCTCCCAGCCAGGCCCCGCCCGCCCAGTTTCTCCTCCCGAGTCCGGCCCCGCCCGCCCCGCTTCCCCTCCCAGCCAGGCCCCGCCCGCCCAGCTTCCCCTCCCGAACCCGGCCCCGCCCGCCCAGCTTCTCCTCCCAGCTTAGCCCCGCCCGCCCAGTTTCTCCTCCCAGCACGGCCCCGCCCGCCCAGTTTCTCCTCCCAGCCAGGCCCCGCCCGCCCAGCTTCCCCTCCCGAACCCGGCCCCGCCCGCCCAGCTTCTCCTCACAGCTTAGCCCCGCCCGCCCAGTTTCTCCTCCCAGCACGGCCCCGCCCGCCCAGCTTCTCCTCCCAGCCAGGCCCCGCCCGCCCAGCTTCCCCTCCCGAACCCGGCCCCGCCCGCCCAGCTTCTCCTCACAGCTTAGCCCCGCCCGCCCAGTTTCTCCTCCCAGCACGGCCCCGCCCGCCCAGTTTCTCCTCCCAGCCAGGCCCCGCCCGCCCAGCTTCCCCTCCCGAACCCGGCCCCGCCCGCCCAGCTTCTCCTCACAGCTTAGCCCCGCCCGCCCAGTTTCTCCTCCCAGCACGGCCCCGCCCGCCCAGTTTCTCCTCCCAGCCAGGCCCCGCCCGCCCAGCTTCCCCTCCCGAACCCGGCCCCGCCCGCCCAGCTTCTCCTCACAGCTTAGCCCCGCCCGCCCAGTTTCTCCTCCCAGCACGGCCCCGCCCGCCCAGTTTCTCCTCCCAGCCAGGCCCCGCCCGCCCCGCTTCCCCTCCCGAACCCGGCCCCGCCCGCCCAGCTTCTGCTAGCGAGCTCGGCCCCGCCCGCCCAGCTTCCCCTCCCCGCTTGGCCCCGCCCGCCCCGCTTCCCATCCCGAGCGAGGCCCCGCCCGCCCAGTTTCTCCTCCCAGCTTGGCCCCGCCCGCCCAGCTTCCCCTCCCGAACCCGGCCCCGCCCGCCCAGCTTCTGCTAGCGAGCTCGGCCCCGCCCGCCCAGCTTCCCCTCCCAGCTTGGCCCCGCCCGCCCAGTTTCTCCTCCCAGCCAGGCCCCGCCCGCCCAGTTTCTCCTCCCGAGTCCGGGCCCGCCCGCCCCGCTTCCCCTCCCAGCCAGGCCCCGCCCGCCCAGCTTCCCCTCCCGAACCCGGCCCCGCCCGCCCAGCTTCTCCTCCCAGCTTAGCCCCGCCCGCCCAGTTTCTCCTCCCAGCACGGCCCCGCCCGCCCAGTTTCTCCTCCCAGCCAGGCCCCGCCCGCCCAGCTTCCCCTCCCGAACCTGGCCCCGCCCGCCCAGCTTCTGCTAGCGAGCTCGGCCCCGCCCGCCCAGCTTCCCCTCCCAGCTTGGCCCCGCCCGCCCAGTTTCTCCTCCCAGCACGGCCCCGCCCACCCAGCTTCCCCTCCCAGCCTGGCCCCGCCCGCCCAGTTTCTCCTCCCGAGTGCGGCCCCGCCCGCCCCGCTTCTCCTCCCGAGTCCGGCCACGCCCGCCCAGCTTCCCCTCCCAGCTTGGCCCCGCCCGCCCAGCTTCCCCTCCCAGCCAGGCCCCGCCCGCCCAGTTTCTCCTCCCGAGCCCGGCCCCGCCCGCTCCGCTTCCCCTCCCAGCCAGGCCCCGCCCGCCCAGTTTCTCCTCCCGAGTCCGGCCCCGCCCGCCCAATTTCTCCTCCCGAGACCGGCCCCGCCCGCCCCGCTTCCCCTCCCAGCCAGGCCCCGCCCGCCCAGCTTCCCCTCCCGAACCCGGCCCCGCCCGCCCAGCTTCTCCTCACAGCTTAGCCCCGCCCGCCCAGTTTCTCCTCCCAGCACGGCCCCGCCCGCCCAGTTTCTCCTCCCAGCCAGGCCCCGCCCGCCCAGCTTCCCCTCCCGAACCCGGCCCTGCCCGCCCAGCTTCTCCTCACAGCTTAGCCCCGCCCGCCCAGTTTCTCCTCCCAGCACGGCCCCGCCCGCCCAGTTTCTCCTCCCAGCCAGGCCCCGCCCGCCCAGCTTCCCCTCCCGAACCCGGCCCCGCCCGCCCAGCTTCTGCTAGCGAGCTCGGCCCCGCCCGCCCAGCTTCCCCTCCCAGCTTGGCCCCGCCCGCCCAGCTTCCCCTCCCGAACCCGGCCCCGCCCGCCCAGCTTCTGCTAGCGAGCTCGGCCCCGCCCGCCCAGCTTCCCCTCCCAGCTTGGCCCCGCCCGCCCAGTTTCTCCTCCCAGCCAGGCCCCGCCCGCCCAGTTTCTCCTCCCGAGTCCGGCCCCGCCCGCCCCGCTTCCCCTCCCAGCCAGGCCCCGCCCGCCCAGCTTCCCCTCCCGAACCCGGCCCCGCCCGCCCAGCTTCTCCTCACAGCTTAGCCCCGCCCGCCCAGTTTCTCCTCCCAGCACGGCCCCGCCCGCCCAGTTTCTCCTCCCAGCCAGGCCCCGCCCGCCCAGCTTCCCCTCCCGAACCCGGCCCCGCCCGCCCAGCTTCTCCTCACAGCTTAGCCCCGCCCGCCCAGTTTCTCCTCCCAGCACGGCCCCGCCCGCCCAGTTTCTCCTCCCAGCCAGGCCCCGCCCGCCCCGCTTCCCCTCCCGAACCCGGCCCCGCCCGCCCAGCTTCTGCTAGCGAGCTCGGCCCCGCCCGCCCAGCTTCCCCTCCCAGCTTGGCCCCGCCCGCCCAGTTTCTCCGCCCGAGCTCGGCCCCGCCCGCCCCGCTTCCCCTCCCAGGTTGGCCCCGCCCGCCCCGCTTCCCATCCCGAGCGAGGCCCCGCCCGCCCAGTTTCTCCTCCCAGCTTGGCCCCGCCCGCCCAGCTTCCCCTCCCGAACCCGGCCCCGCCCGCCCAGCTTCTGCTAGCGAGCTCGGCCCCGCCCGCCCAGCTTCCCCTCCCAGCTTGGCCCCGCCCGCCCAGTTTCTCCTCCCAGCCAGGCCCCGCCCGCCCAGTTTCTCCTCCCGAGTCCGGCCCCGCCCGCCCCGCTTCCCCTCCCAGCCAGGCCCCGCCCGCCCAGCTTCCCCTCCCGAACCCGGCCCCGCCCGCCCAGCTTCTCCTCCCAGCTTAGCCCCGCCCGCCCAGTTTCTCCTCCCAGCACGGCCCCGCCCGCCCAGTTTCTCCTCCCAGCCAGGCCCCGCCCGCCCAGCTTCCCCTCCCGAACCCGGCCCCGCCCGCCCAGCTTCTGCTAGCGAGCTCGGCCCCGCCCGCCCAGCTTCCCCTCCCAGCTTGGCCCCGCCCGCCCAGTTTCTCCTCCCAGCACGGCCCCGCCCACCCAGCTTCCCCTCCCAGCCTGGCCCCGCCCGCCCAGTTTCTCCTCCCGAGTGCGGCCCCGCCCGCCCCGCTTCTCCTCCCGAGTCCGGCCACGCCCGCCCAGCTTCCCCTCCCAGCTTGGCCCCGCCCGCCCAGCTTCCCCTCCCAGCCAGGCCCCGCCCGCCCAGTTTCTCCTCCCGAGTCCGGCCCCGCCCGCCCAGCTTCCCCTCCCGAACCCGGCCCCGCCCGCCCAGCTTCTCCTCCCAGCTTAGCCCCGCCCGCCCAGTTTCTCCTCCCAGCACGGCCCCGCCCGCCCAGTTTCTCCTCCCAGCCAGGCCCCGCCCGCCCAGCTTCCCCTCCCGAACCCGGCCCCGCCCGCCCAGCTTCTGCTAGCGAGCTCGGCCCCGCCCGCCCAGCTTCCCCTCCCAGCTTGGCCCCGCCCGCCCAGTTTCTCCTCCCAGCACGGCCCCGCCCACCCAGCTTCCCCTCCCAGCCTGGCCCCGCCCGCCCAGTTTCTCCTCCCGAGTGCGGCCCCGCCCGCCCCGCTTCTCCTCCCGAGTCCGGCCACGCCCGCCCAGCTTCCCCTCCCAGCTTGGCCCCGCCCGCCCAGCTTCCCCTCCCAGCCAGGCCCCGCCCGCCCAGTTTCTCCTCTCGAGCCCGGCCCCGCCCGCTCCGCTTCCCGTCCCAGCCAGGCCCCGCCCGCCCAGTTTCTCCTCCCGAGTCCGGCCCCGCCCGCCCAGTTTCTCCTCCCGAGTCCGGCCCCGCCCGCCCCGCTTCCCCTCCCAGCCAGGCCCCGCCCGCCCAGCTTCCCCTCCCGAACCCGGCCCCGCCCGCCCAGCTTCTCCTCACAGCTTAGCCCCGCCCGCCCAGTTTCTCCTCCCAGCACGGCCCCGCCCGCCCAGTTTCTCCTCCCAGCCAGGCCCCGCCCGCCCAGCTTCCCCTCCCGAACCCGGCCCCGCCCGCCCAGCTTCTCCTCACAGCTTAGCCCCGCCCGCCCAGTTTCTCCTCCCAGCACGGCCCCGCCCGCCCAGTTTCTCCTCCCAGCTTGGCCCCGCCCGCCCAGCTTCCCCTCCCGAAGCCGGCCCCGCCCGCCCAGCTTCTGCTAGCGAGCTCGGCCCCGCCCGCCCAGCTTCCCCTCCCAGCTTGGCCCCGCCCGCCCAGCTTCCCCTCCCGAACCCGGCCCCGCCCGCCCAGCTTCTGCTAGCGAGCTCGGCCCCGCCCGCCCAGCTTCCCCTCCCAGCTTGGCCCCGCCCGCTCAGTTTCTCCTCCCAGCACGGCCCCGCCCACCCAGCTTCCCCTCCCAGCCTGGCCCCGCCCGCCCAGTTTCTCCTCCCGAGTGCGGCCCCGCCCGCCCCGCTTCTCCTCCCGAGTCCGGCCACGCCCGCCCAGCTTCCCCTCCCAGCTTGGCCCCGCCCGCTCCGCTTCCCCTCCCAGCCAGGCCCCGCCCGCCCAGTTTCTCCTCCCGAGTCCGGCCCCGCCCGCCCAGTTTCTCCTCCCGAGTCCGGCCCCGCCCGCCCCGCTTCCCCTCCCAGCCAGGCCCCGCCCGCCCAGCTTCCCCTCCCGAACCCGGCCCCGCCCGCCCAGCTTCTCCTCACAGCTTAGCCCCGCCCGCCCAGTTTCTCCTCCCAGCACGGCCCCGCCCGCCCAGTTTCTCCTCCCAGCCAGGCCCCGCCCGCCCAGCTTCCCCTCCCGAACCCGGCCCCGCCCGCCCAGCTTCTCCTCACAGCTTAGCCCCGCCCGCCCAGTTTCCCCTCCCAGCACGGCCCCGCCCGCCCAGTTTCTCCTCCCAGCCAGGCCCCGCCCGCCCAGCTTCCCCTCCCGAACCCGGCCCCGCCCGCCCAGCTTCTGCTAGCGAGCTCGGCCCCGCCCGCCCAGCTTCCCCTCCCAGCTTGGCCCCGCCCGCCCAGTTTCTCCTCCCGAGCTCGGCCCCGCCCGCCCCGCTTCCCCTCCCAGGTTGGCCCCGCCCGCCCCGCTTCCCATCCCGAGCGAGGCCCCGCCCGCCCAGTTTCTCCTCCCAGCTTGGCCCCGCCCGCCCAGCTTCCCCTCCCGAACCCGGCCCCGCCCGCCAAGCTTCCCCTAGCCAGCTCGGCCCCGCCCGCCCCGCTTCCCCTCCCAGCCAGGCCCCGCCCGCCCAGTTTCTCCTCCCGAGTCCGGCCCCGCCCGCCCCGCTTCCCCTCCCAGCCAGGCCCCGCCCGCCCAGCTTCCCCTCCCAGCTTAGCCCCGCCCGCCCAGTTTCTCCTCCCGAGTCCGGCCCCGCCCGCCCAGTTTCTCCTCCCGAGCCCGGCCCCGCCCGCCCAGCTTCTCCTCCCAGCTTAGCCCCGCCCGCCCAGTTTCTCCTCCCAGCACGGCCCCGCCCACCCAGCTTCCCCTCCCAGCCTTGCCCCGCCCGCCCAGTTTCTCCTCCCGAGTGCGGCCCCGCCCGCTCCGCTTCCCCTCCCAGCCAGGCCCCGCCCGCCCAGTTTCTCCTCCCGAGTCCGGCCCCGCCCGCCCAGTTTCTCCTCCCGAGCCCGGCCCCGCCCGCCCCGCTTCCCCTCCCAGCCAGGCCCCGCCCGCCCAGCTTCCCCTCCCGAACCCGGCCCCGCCCGCCCAGCTTCTCCTCACAGCTTAGCCCCGCCCGCCCAGTTTCTCCTCCCAGCACGGCCCCGCCCGCCCAGTTTCTCCTCCCAGCCAGGCCCCGCCCGCCCAGCTTCCCCTCCCGAACCCGGCCCCGCCCGCCCAGCTTCTCCTCACAGCTTAGCCCCGCCCGCCCAGTTTCTCCTCCCAGCACGGCCCCGCCCGCCCAGTTTCTCCTCCCAGCCAGGCCCCGCCCGCCCCGCTTCCCCTCCCGAACCCGGCCCCGCCCGCCCAGCTTCTGCTAGAGAGCTCGGCCCCGCCCGCCCAGCTTCCCCTCCCAGCTTGGCCCCGCCCGCCCAGTTTCTCCTCCCGAGCTCGGCCCCGCCCGCCCCGCTTCCCCTCCCAGCTTGGCCCCGCCCGCCCCGCTTCCCATCCCGAGCGAGGCCCCGCCCGCCCAGTTTCTCCTCCCAGCTTGGCCCCGCCCGCCCAGCTTCCCCTCCCGAACCCGGCCCCGCCCGCCCAGCTTCTGCTAGCGAGCTCGGCCCCGCCCGCCCAGCTTCCCCTCCCAGCTTGGCCCCGCCCGCCCAGTTTCTCCTCCCAGCCAGGCCCCGCCCGCCCAGTTTCTCCTCCCGAGTCCGGCCCCGCCCGCCCCGCTTCCCCTCCCAGCCAGGCCCCGCCCGCCCAGTTTCTCCTCCCAGCACGGCCCCGCCCGCCCAGTTTCTCCTCCCAGCCAGGCCCCGCCCGCCCAGCTTCCCCTCCCGAACCCGGCCCCGCCCGCCCAGCTTCTCCTCACAGCTTAGCCCCGCCCGCCCAGTTTCTCCTCCCAGCACGGCCCCGCCCGCCCAGTTTCTCCTCCCAGCCAGGCCCCGCCCGCCCAGCTTCCCCTCCCGAACCCGGCCCCGCCCGCCCAGCTTCTGCTAGCGAGCTCGGCCCCGCCCGCCCAGCTTCCCCTCCCAGCTTGGCCCCGCCCGCCCAGCTTCCCCTCCCGAACCCGGCCCCGCCCGCCCAGCTTCTGCTAGCGAGCTCGGCCCCGCCCGCCCAGCTTCCCCTCCCAGCTTGGCCCCGCCCGCCCAGTTTCTCCTCCCAGCCAGGCCCCGCCCGCCCAGTTTCTCCTCCCGAGTCCGGCCCCGCCCGCCCCGCTTCCCCTCCCAGCCAGGCCCCGCCCGCCCAGTTTCTCCTCCCAGCCAGGCCCCGCCCGCCCAGTTTCTCCTCCCGAGTCCGGCCCCGCCCGCCCAGCTTCCCCTCCCAGCTTGGCCCCGCCCGCCCAGTTTCTCCTCCCAGCCAGGCCCCGCCCGCCCAGTTTCTGCTCCCGAGTCCGGCCCCGCCCGCCCAGCTTCCCCTCCCGAACCCGGCCCCGCCCGCCCAGCTTCTCCTCCCAGCTTAGCCCCGCCCGCCCAGTTTCTCCTCCCAGCACGGCCCCGCCCGCCCAGTTTCTCCTCCCAGCCAGGCCCCGCCCGCCCAGCTTCCCCTCCCGAACCCGGCCCCGCCCGCCCAGCTTCTGCTAGCGAGCTCGGCCCCGCCCGCCCAGCTTCCCCTCCCAGCTTGGCCCCGCCCGCCCAGTTTCTCCTCCCAGCACGGCCCCGCCCACCCAGCTTCCCCTCCCAGCCTGGCCCCGCCCGCCCAGTTTCTCCTCCCAGCCAGGCCCCGCCCGCCCAGTTTCTCCTCCCGAGCCCGGCCCCGCCCGCTCCGCTTCCCCTCCCAGCCAGGCCCCGCCCGCCCAGTTTCTCCTCCCGAGTCCGGCCCCGCCCGCCCAGTTTCTCCTCCCGAGTCCGGCCCCGCCCGCCCCGCTTCCCCTCCCAGCCAGGCCCCGCCCGCCCAGCTTCCCCTCCCGAACCCGGCCCCGCCCGCCCAGCTTCTCCTCACAGCTTAGCCCTGCCCGCCCAGTTTCTCCTCCCAGCACGGCCCCGCCCGCCCAGTTTCTCCTCCCAGCCAGGCCCCGCCCGCCCAGCTTCCCCTCCCGAACCCGGCCCCGCCCGCCCAGCTTCTCCTCACAGCTTAGCCCCGCCCGCCCAGTTTCTCCTCCCAGCACGGCCCCGCCGCCCAGTTTCTCCTCCCAGCCAGGCCCCGCCCGCCCCGCTTCCCCTCCCGAACCCGGCCCCGCCCGCCCAGCTTCTGCTAGCGAGCTCGGCCCCGCCCGCCCAGCTTCCCCTCCCAGCTTGGCCCCGCCCGCCCAGTTTCTCCGCCCGAGCTCGGCCCCGCCCGCCCCGCTTCCCCTCCCAGGTTGGCCCCGCCCGCCCCGCTTCCCATCCCGAGCGAGGCCCCGCCCGCCCAGTTTCTCCTCCCAGCTTGGCCCCGCCCGCCCAGCTTCCCCTCCCGAACCCGGCCCCGCCCGCCCAGCTTCTGCTAGCGAGCTCGGCCCCGCCCGCCCAGCTTCCCCTCCCAGCTTGGCCCCGCCCGCCCAGTTTCTCCTCCCAGCCAGGCCCCGCCCGCCCAGTTTCTCCTCCCGAGTCCGGCCCCGCCCGCCCCGCTTCCCCTCCCAGCCAGGCCCCGCCCGCCCAGCTTCCCCTCCCGAACCCGGCCCCGCCCGCCCAGCTTCTCCTCCCAGCTTAGCCCCGCCCGCCCAGTTTCTCCTCCCAGCACGGCCCCGCCCGCCCAGTTTCTCCTCACAGCCAGGCTCCGCCCGCCCAGCTTCCCCTCCCGAACCCGGCCCCGCCCGCCCAGCTTCTGCTAGCGAGCTCGGCCCCGCCCGCCCAGCTTCCCCTCCCAGCTTGGCCCCGCCCGCCCAGTTTCTCCTCCCAGCACGGCCCCGCCCACCCAGCTTCCCCTCCCAGCCTGGCCCCGCCCGCCCAGTTTCTCCTCCCGAGTGCGGCCCCGCCCGCCCCGCTTCTCCTCCCGAGTCCGGCCACGCCCGCCCAGCTTCCCCTCCCAGCTTGGCCCCGCCCGCCCAGCTTCCCCTCCCAGCCAGGCCCCGCCCGCCCAGTTTCTCCTCCCGAGCCCGGCCCCGCCCGCTCCGCTTCCCCTCCCAGCCAGGCCCCGCCCGCCCAGTTTCTCCTCCCGAGTCCGGCCCCGCCCGCCCAGTTTCTCCTCCCGAGTCCGGCCCCGCCCGCCCCGCTTCCCCTCCCAGCCAGGCCCCGCCCGCCCAGCTTCCCCTCCCGAACCCGGCCCCGCCCGCCCAGCTTCTCCTCACAGCTTAGCCCCGCCCGCCCAGTTTCTCCTCCCAGCACGGCCCCGCCCGCCCAGTTTCTCCTCCCAGCCAGGCCCCGCCCGCCCAGCTTCCCCTCCCGAACCCGGCCCCGCCCGCCCAGCTTCTCCTCACAGCTTAGCCCCGCCCGCCCAGTTTCTCCTCCCAGCACGGCCCCGCCCGCCCAGTTTCTCCTCCCAGCCAGGCCCCGCCCGCCCAGCTTCCCCTCCCGAACCCGGCCCCGCCCGCCCAGCTTCTGCTAGCGAGCTCGGCCCCGCCCGCCCAGCTTCCCCTCCCAGCTTGGCCCCGCCCGCCCAGCTTCCCCTCCCGAACCCGGCCCCGCCCGCCCAGCTTCTGCTAGCGAGCTCGGCCCCGCCCGCCCAGCTTCCCCTCCCAGCTTGGCCCCGCCCGCCCAGTTTCTCCTCCCAGCCAGGCCCCGCCCGCCCAGTTTCTCCTCCCGAGTCCGGCCCCGCCCGCCCCGCTTCCCCTCCCAGCCAGGCCCCGCCCGCCCAGCTTCCCCTCCCGAACCCGGCCCCGCCCGCCCAGCTTCTCCTCACAGCTTAGCCCCGCCCGCCCAGTTTCTCCTCCCAGCACGGCCCCGCCCGCCCAGTTTCTCCTCCCAGCCAGGCCCCGCCCGCCCCGCTTCCCCTCCCGAACCCGGCCCCGCCCGCCCAGCTTCTGCTAGCGAGCTCGGCCCCGCCCGCCCAGCTTCCCCTCCCAGCTTGGCCCCGCCCGCCCAGTTTCTCCTCCCGAGCTCGGCCCCGCCCGCCCCGCTTCCCCTCCCAGGTTGGCCCCGCCCGCCCCGCTTCCCATCCCGAGCGAGGCCCCGCCCGCCCAGTTTCTCCTCCCAGCTTGGCCCCGCCCGCCCAGCTTCCCCTCCCGAACCCGGCCCCGCCCGCCCAGCTTCTGCTAGCGAGCTCGGCCCCGCCCGCCCAGCTTCCCCTCCCAGCTTGGCCCCGCCCGCCCAGTTTCTCCTCCCAGCCAGGCCCCGCCCGCCCAGTTTCTCCTCCCGAGTCCGGCCCCGCCCGCCCCGCTTCCCCTCCCAGCCAGGCCCCGCCCGCCCAGCTTCCCCTCCCGAACCCGGCCCCGCCCGCCCAGCTTCTCCTCCCAGCTTAGCCCCGCCCGCCCAGTTTCTCCTCCCAGCACGGCCCCGCCCGCCCAGTTTCTCCTCCCAGCCAGGCCCCGCCCGCCCAGCTTCCCCTCCCGAACCCGGCCCCGCCCGCCCAGCTTCTCCTCACAGCTTAGCCCCGCCCGCCCAGTTTCTCCTCCCAGCACGGCCCCGCCCGCCCAGCTTCTCCTCCCAGCCAGGCCCCGCCCGCCCAGCTTCCCCTCCCGAACCCGGCCCCGCCCGCCCAGCTTCTCCTCACAGCTTAGCCCCGCCCGCCCAGTTTCTCCTCCCAGCACGGCCCCGCCCGCCCAGCTTCTCCTCCCAGCCAGGCCCCGCCCGCCCAGCTTCCCCTCCCGAACCCGGCCCCGCCCGCCCAGCTTCTCCTCACAGCTTAGCCCCGCCCGCCCAGTTTCTCCTCCCAGCACGGCCCCGCCCGCCCAGTTTCTCCTCCCAGCCAGGCCCCGCCCGCCCAGCTTCCCCTCCCGAACCCGGCCCCGCCCGCCCAGCTTCTCCTCACGAGCTCGGCCCCGCCCGCCCAGTTTCTCCTCCCAGCACGGCCCCGCCCGCCCAGTTTCTCCTCCCAGCCAGGCCCCGCCCGCCCAGCTTCCCCTCCCGAACCCGGCCCCGCCCGCCCAGCTTCTCCTCACAGCTTAGCCCCGCCCGCCCAGTTTCTCCTCCCAGCACGGCCCCGCCCGCCCAGTTTCTCCTCCCAGCCAGGCCCCGCCCGCCCCGCTTCCCCTCCCGAACCCGGCCCCGCCCGCCCAGCTTCTGCTAGCGAGCTCGGCCCCGCCCGCCCAGCTTCCCCTCCCAGGTTGGCCCCGCCCGCCCCGCTTCCCATCCCGAGCGAGGCCCCGCCCGCCCAGTTTCTCCTCCCAGCTTGGCCCCGCCCGCCCAGCTTCCCCTCCCGAACCCGGCCCCGCCCGCCCAGCTTCTGCTAGCGAGCTCGGCCCCGCCCGCCCAGCTTCCCCTCCCAGCTTGGCCCCGCCCGCCCAGTTTCTCCTCCCAGCCAGGCCCCGCCCGCCCAGTTTCTCCTCCCGAGTCCGGGCCCGCCCGCCCCGCTTCCCCTCCCAGCCAGGCCCCGCCCGCCCAGCTTCCCCTCCCGAACCCGGCCCCGCCCGCCCAGCTTCTCCTCCCAGCTTAGCCCCGCCCGCCCAGTTTCTCCTCCCAGCACGGCCCCGCCCGCCCAGTTTCTCCTCCCAGCCAGGCCCCGCCCGCCCAGCTTCCCCTCCCGAACCCGGCCCCGCCCGCCCAGCTTCTGCTAGCGAGCTCGGCCCCGCCCGCCCAGCTTCCCCTCCCAGCTTGGCCCCGCCCGCCCAGTTTCTCCTCCCAGCACGGCCCCGCCCACCCAGCTTCCCCTCCCAGCCTGGCCCCGCCCGCCCAGTTTCTCCTCCCGAGTGCGGCCCCGCCCGCCCAGTTTCTCCTCCCGAGTGCGGCCCCGCCCGCCCCGCTTCTCCTCCCGAGTCCGGCCACGCCCGCCCAGCTTCCCCTCCCAGCTTGGCCCCGCCCGCCCAGCTTCCCCTCCCAGCCAGGCCCCGCCCGCCCAGTTTCTCCTCCCGAGCCCGGCCCCGCCCGCTCCGCTTCCCCTCCCAGCCAGGCCCCGCCCGCCCAGTTTCTCCTCCCGAGTCCGGCCCCGCCCGCCCAGTTTCTCCTCCCGAGACCGGCCCCGCCCGCCCCGCTTCCCCTCCCAGCCAGGCCCCGCCCGCCCAGCTTCCCCTCCCGAACCCGGCCCCGCCCGCCCAGCTTCTCCTCACAGCTTAGCCCCGCCCGCCCAGTTTCTCCTCCCAGCACGGCCCCGCCCGCCCAGTTTCTCCTCCCAGCCAGGCCCCGCCCGCCCAGCTTCCCCTCCCGAACCCGGCCCTGCCCGCCCAGCTTCTCCTCACAGCTTAGCCCCGCCCGCCCAGTTTCTCCTCCCAGCACGGCCCCGCCCGCCCAGTTTCTCCTCCCAGCCAGGCCCCGCCCGCCCAGCTTCCCCTCCCGAACCCGGCCCCGCCCGCCCAGCTTCTGCTAGCGAGCTCGGCCCCGCCCGCCCAGCTTCCCCTCCCAGCTTGGCCCCGCCCGCCCAGCTTCCCCTCCCGAACCCGGCCCCGCCCGCCCAGCTTCAGCTAGCGAGCTCGGCCCCGCCCGCCCAGCTTCCCCTCCCAGCTTGGCCCCGCCCGCCCAGTTTCTCCTCCCAGCCAGGCCCCGCCCGCCCAGTTTCTCCTCCCGAGTCCGGCCCCGCCCGCCCCGCTTCCCCTCCCAGCCAGGCCCCGCCCGCCCAGCTTCCCCTCCCGAACCCGGCCCCGCCCGCCCAGCTTCTCCTCACAGCTTAGCCCCGCCCGCCCAGTTTCTCCTCCCAGCACGGCCCCGCCCGCCCAGTTTCTCCTCCCAGCCAGGCCCCGCCCGCCCAGCTTCCCCTCCCGAACCCGGCCCCGCCCGCCCAGCTTCTCCTCACAGCTTAGCCCCGCCCGCCCAGTTTCTCCTCCCAGCACGGCCCCGCCCGCCCAGTTTCTCCTCCCAGCCAGGCCCCGCCCGCCCCGCTTCCCCTCCCGAACCCGGCCCCGCCCGCCCAGCTTCTGCTAGCGAGCTCGGCCCCGCCCGCCCAGCTTCCCCTCCCAGCTTGGCCCCGCCCGCCCAGTTTCTCCGCCCAGCTCGGCCCCGCCCGCCCCGCTTCCCCTCCCAGGTTGGCCCCGCCCGCCCCGCTTCCCATCCCGAGCGAGGCCCCGCCCGCCCAGTTTCTCCTCCCAGCTTGGCCCCGCCCGCCCAGCTTCCCCTCCCGAACCCGGCCCCGCCCGCCCAGCTTCTGCTAGCGAGCTCGGCCCCGCCCGCCCAGCTTCCCCTCCCAGCTTGGCCCCGCCCGCCCAGTTTCTCCTCCCAGCCAGGCCCCGCCCGCCCAGTTTCTCCTCCCGAGTCCGGCCCCGCCCGCCCCGCTTCCCCTCCCAGCCAGGCCCCGCCCGCCCAGCTTCCCCTCCCGAACCCGGCCCCGCCCGCCCAGCTTCTCCTCCCAGCTTAGCCCCGCCCGCCCAGTTTCTCCTCCCAGCACGGCCCCGCCCGCCCAGTTTCTCCTCCCAGCCAGGCCCCGCCCGCCCAGCTTCCCCTCCCGAACCCGGCCCCGCCCGCCCAGCTTCTGCTAGCGAGCTCGGCCCCGCCCGCCCAGCTTCCCCTCCCAGCTTGGCCCCGCCCGCCCAGTTTCTCCTCCCAGCACGGCCCCGCCCACCCAGCTTCCCCTCCCAGCCTGGCCCCGCCCGCCCAGTTTCTCCTCCCGAGTGCGGCCCCGCCCGCCCCGCTTCTCCTCCCGAGTCCGGCCACGCCCGCCCAGCTTCCCCTCCCAGCTTGGCCCCGCCCGCCCAGCTTCCCCTCCCAGCCAGGCCCCGCCCGCCCAGTTTCTCCTCCCGAGTCCGGCCCCGCCCGCCCCGCTTCCCCTCCCAGCCAGGCCCCGCCCGCCCAGTTTCTCCTCCCAGCCAGGCCCCGCCCGCCCAGTTTCTCCTCCCGAGTCCGGCCCCGCCCGCCCAGCTTCCCCTCCCAGCTTGGCCCCGCCCGCCCAGTTTCTCCTCCCAGCCAGGCCCCGCCCGCCCAGTTTCTCCTCCCGAGTCCGGCCCCGCCCGCCCAGCTTCCCCTCCCGAACCCGGCCCCGCCCGCCCAGCTTCTCCTCCCAGCTTAGCCCCGCCCGCCCAGTTTCTCCTCCCAGCACGGCCCCGCCCGCCCAGTTTCTCCTCCCAGCCAGGCCCCGCCCGCCCAGCTTCCCCTCCCGAACCCGGCCCCGCCCGCCCAGCTTCTGCTAGCGAGCTCGGCCCCGCCCGCCCAGCTTCCCCTCCCAGCTTGGCCCCGCCCGCCCAGTTTCTCCTCCCAGCACGGCCCCGCCCACCCAGCTTCCCCTCCCAGCCTGGCCCCGCCCGCCCAGTTTCTCCTCCCGAGTGCGGCCCCGCCCGCCCCGCTTCTCCTCCCGAGTCCGGCCACGCCCGCCCAGCTTCCCCTCCCAGCTTGGCCCCGCCCGCCCAGCTTCCCCTCCCAGCCAGGCCCCGCCCGCCCAGTTTCTCCTCCCGAGCCCGGCCCCGCCCGCTCCGCTTCCCGTCCCAGCCAGGCCCCGCCCGCCCAGTTTCTCCTCCCGAGTCCGGCCCCGCCCGCCCAGTTTCTCCTCCCGAGTCCGGCCCCGCCCGCCCCGCTTCCCCTCCCAGCCAGGCCCCGCCCGCCCAGCTTCCCCTCCCGAACCCGGCCCCGCCCGCCCAGCTTCTCCTCACAGCTTAGCCCCGCCCGCCCAGTTTCTCCTCCCAGCACGGCCCCGCCCGCCCAGTTTCTCCTCCCAGCCAGGCCCCGCCCGCCCAGCTTCCCCTCCCGAACCCGGCCCCGCCCGCCCAGCTTCTCCTCACAGCTTAGCCCCGCCCGCCCAGTTTCTCCTCCCAGCACGGCCCCGCCCGCCCAGTTTCTCCTCCCAGCTTGGCCCCGCCCGCCCAGCTTCCCCTCCCGAACCCGGCCCCGCCCGCCCAGCTTCTGCTAGCGAGCTCGGCCCCGCCCGCCCAGCTTCCCCTCCCAGCTTGGCCCCGCCCGCCCAGCTTCCCCTCCCGAACCCGGCCCCGCCCGCCCAGCTTCTGCTAGCGAGCTCGGCCCCGCCCGCCCAGCTTCCCCTCCCAGCTTGGCCCCGCCCGCTCAGTTTCTCCTCCCAGCACGGCCCCGCCCACCCAGCTTCCCCTCCCAGCCTGGCCCCGCCCGCCCAGTTTCTCCTCCCGAGTGCGGCCCCGCCCGCCCCGCTTCTCCTCCCGAGTCCGGCCACGCCCGCCCAGCTTCCCCTCCCAGCTTGGCCCCGCCCGCTCCGCTTCCCCTCCCAGCCAGGCCCCGCCCGCCCAGTTTCTCCTCCCGAGTCCGGCCCCGCCCGCCCAGTTTCTCCTCCCGAGTCCGGCCCCGCCCGCCCCGCTTCCCCTCCCAGCCAGGCCCCGCCCGCCCAGCTTCCCCTCCCGAACCCGGCCCCGCCCGCCCAGCTTCTCCTCACAGCTTAGCCCCGCCCGCCCAGTTTCTCCTCCCAGCACGGCCCCGCCCGCCCAGTTTCTCCTCCCAGCCAGGCCCCGCCCGCCCAGCTTCCCCTCCCGAACCCGGCCCCGCCCGCCCAGCTTCTCCTCACAGCTTAGCCCCGCCCGCCCAGTTTCTCCTCCCAGCACGGCCCCGCCCGCCCAGTTTCTCCTCCCAGCCAGGCCCCGCCCGCCCAGCTTCCCCTCCCGAACCCGGCCCCGCCCGCCCAGCTTCTGCTAGCGAGCTCGGCCCCGCCCGCCCAGCTTCCCCTCCCAGCTTGGCCCCGCCCGCCCAGTTTCTCCTCCCGAGCTCGGCCCCGCCCGCCCCGCTTCCCCTCCCAGGTTGGCCCCGCCCGCCCCGCTTCCCATCCCGAGCGAGGCCCCGCCCGCCCAGTTTCTCCTCCCAGCTTGGCCCCGCCCGCCCAGCTTCCCCTCCCGAACCCGGCCCCGCCCGCCAAGCTTCTCCTAGCCAGCTCGGCCCCGCCCGCCCCGCTTCCCCTCCCAGCCAGGCCCCGCCCGCCCAGTTTCTCCTCCCGAGTCCGGCCCCGCCCGCCCCGCTTCCCCTCCCAGCCAGGCCCCGCCCGCCCAGCTTCCCCTCCCAGCTTAGCCCCGCCCGCCCAGTTTCTCCTCCCAGCCAGGCCCCGCCCGCCCAGCTTCCCCTCCCAGCCAGGCCCCGCCCGCCCAGTTTCTCCTCCCAGCTTGGCCCCGCCCGCCCAGTTTCTCCTCCCAGCCAGGCCCCGCCCGCCCAGCTTCCCCTCCCAGCCAGGCCCCGCCCGCCCAGTTTCTCCTCCCGAGCCCGGCCCCGCCCGCTCCGCTTCCCCTCCCAGCCAGGCCCCGCCCGCCCAGTTTCTCCTCCCGAGTCCGGCCCCGCCCGCCCAGTTTCTCCTCCCGAGTCCGGCCCCGCCCGCCCCGCTTCCCCTCCCAGCCAGGCCCCGCCCGCCCAGCTTCCCCTCCCGAACCCGGCCACGCCCGCCCAGCTTCTCCTCACAGCTTAGCCCCGCCCGCCCAGTTTCTCCTCCCAGCACGGCCCCGCCCGCCCAGTTTCTCCTCCCAGCCAGGCCCCGCCCGCCCAGCTTCCCCTCCCGAACCCGGCCCCGCCCGCCCAGCTTCTCCTCACAGCTTAGCCCCGCCCGCCCAGTTTCTCCTCCCAGCACGGCCCCGCCCGCCCAGATTCTCCTCCCAGCCAGGCCCCGCCCTCCCAGCTTCCCCTCCCGAACCCGGCCCCGCCCGCCCAGCTTCTGCTAGCGAGCTCGGCCCCGCCCGCCCAGCTTCCCCTCCCAGCTTGGCCCCGCCCGCCCAGTTTCTCCTCCCGAGCTCGGCCCCGCCCGCCCCGCTTCCCCTCCCAGGTTGGCCCCGCCCGCCCCGCTTCCCATCCCGAGCGAGGCCCCGCCCGCCCAGTTTCTCCTCCCAGTTTGGCCCCGCCCGCCCAGCTTCCCCTCCCGAACCCGGCCCCGCCCGCCCAGCTTCTGCTAGCGAGCTCGCCCCCTCCCGCCCAGCTTCCCCTCCCAGCTTGGCCCCGCCCGCCCAGTTTCTCCTCCCAGCCAGGCCCCGCCCGCCCAGCTTCCCCTCCCAGCCAGGCCCCGCCCGCCCAGTTTCTCCTCCCAGCTTGGCCCCGCCCGCCCAGTTTCTCCTCCCAGCCAGGCCCCGCCCGCCCAGCTTCCCCTCCCAGCCAGGCCCCGCCCGCCCAGTTTCTCCTCCCGAGCCCGGCCCCACCCGCTCCGCTTCCCCTCCCAGCCAGGCCCCGCCCGCCCAGTTTCTCCTCCCGAGTCCGGCCCCGCCCGCCCAGTTTCTCCTCCCGAGTCCGGCCCCGCCCGCCCCGCTTCCCCTCCCAGCCAGGCCCCGCCCGCCCAGCTTCCCCTCCCGAACCCGGCCCCGCCCGCCCAGCTTCTCCTCACAGCTTAGCCCCGCCCGCCCAGTTTCTCCTCCCAGCACGGCCCCGCCCGCCCAGTTTCTCCTCCCAGCCAGGCCCCGCCCGCCCAGCTTCCCCTCCCGAACCCGGCCCCGCCCGCCCAGCTTCTGCTAGCGAGCTCGGCCCCGCCCGCCCAGCTTCCCCTCCCAGCTTGGCCCCGCCCGCCCAGCTTCCCCTCCCGAACCCGGCCCCGCCCGCCCAGCTTCTGCTAGCGAGCTCGGCCCCGCCCGCCCAGCTTCCCCTCCCAGCTTGGCCCCGCCCGCCCAGTTTCTCCTCCCAGCCAGGCCCCGCCCGCCCAGATTCTCCTCCCGAGTCCGGCCCCGCCCGCCCCGCTTCCCCTCCCAGCCAGGCCCCGCCAGCCCAGCTTCCCCTCCCGAACCCGGCCCCGCCCGCCCAGCTTCTCCTCACAGCTTAGCCCCGCCCGCCCAGTTTCTCCTCCCAGCACGGCCCCGCCCGCCCAGTTTCTCCTCCCAGCCAGGCCCCGCCCGCCCAGCTTCCCCTCCCGAACCCGGCCCCGCCCGCCCAGCTTCTCCTCACAGCTTAGCCCCGCCCGCCCAGTTTCTCCTCCCAGCACGGCCCCGCCCGCCCAGTTTCTCCTCCCAGCCAGGCCCCGCCCGCCCCGCTTCCCCTCCCGAACCCGGCCCCGCCCGCCCAGCTTCTGCTAGCGAGCTCGGCCCCGCCCGCCCAGCTTCCCCTCCCAGCTTGGCCCCGCCCGCCCAGTTTCTCCGCCCGAGCTCGGCCCCGCCCGCCCCGCTTCCCCTCCCAGGTTGGCCCCGCCCGCCCCGCTTCCCATCCCGAGCGAGGCCCCGCCCGCCCAGTTTCTCCTCCCAGCTTGGCCCCGCCCGCCCAGCTTCCCCTCCCGAACCCGGCCCCGCCCGCCCAGCTTCTGCTAGCGAGCTCGGCCCCGCCCGCCCAGCTTCCCCTCCCAGCTTGGCCCCGCCCGCCCAGTTTCTCCTCCCAGCCAGGCCCCGCCCGCCCAGTTTCTCCTCCCGAGTCCGGCCCCGCCCGCCCCGCTTCCCCTCCCAGCCAGGCCCCGCCCGCCCAGCTTCCCCTCCCGAACCCGGCCCCGCCCGCCCAGCTTCTCCTCACAGCTTAGCCCCGCCCGCCCAGTTTCTCCTCCCAGCACGGCCCCGCCCGCCCAGTTCCTCCTCCCAGCCAGGCCCCGCCCGCCCAGCTTCCCCTCCCGAACCCGGCCCCGCCCGCCCAGCTTCTGCTAGCGAGCTCGGCCCCGCCCGCCCAGCTTCCCCTCCCAGCTTGGCCCCGCCCGCCCAGTTTCTCCTCCCAGCACGGCCCCGCCCACCCAGCTTCCCCTCCCAGCCTGGCCCCGCCCGCCCAGTTTCTCCTCCCGAGTGCGGCCCCGCCCGCTCCGCGTCCCCTCCCAGCCAGGCCCCGCCCGCCCAGTTTCTCCTCCCGAGTCCGGCCCCGCCCGCCCAGTTTCTCCTCCCGAGCCCGGCCCCGCCCGCCCAGCTTCTCCTCCCAGCTTAGCCCCGCCCGCCCAGTTTCTCCTCCCAGCACGGCCCCGCCCACCCAGCTTCCCCTCCCAGCCTGGCCCCGCCCGCCCAGTTTCTCCTCCCAGCTTGGCCCCGCCCGCCCAGCTTCCCCTCCCGAACCCGGCCCCGCCCGCCCAGCTTCTGCTAGCGAGCTCGGCCCCGCCCGCCCAGCTTCCCCTCCCAGCTTGGCCCCGCCCGCCCAGTTTCTCCTCCCAGCCAGGCCCCGCCCGCCCAGTTTCTCCTCCCGAGTGCGGCCCCGCCCGCCCCGCTTCCCCTCCCAGCCAGGCCCCGCCCGCCCAGCTTCCCCTCCCGAACCCGGCCCCGCCCGCCCAGCTTCTCCTCACAGTTTAGCCCCGCCCGCCCAGTTTCTCCTCCCAGCACGGCCCCGCCCGCCCAGTTTCTCCTCCCAGCCAGGCCCCGCCCGCCCAGCTTCCCCTCCCGAACCCGGCCCCGCCCGCCCAGCTTCTGCTAGCGAGCTCGGCCCCGCCCGCCCAGCTTCCCCTCCCAGCTTGGCCCCGCCCGCCCAGTTTCTCCTCCCAGCCAGGCCCCGCCCGCCCCGCTTCCCCTCCCGAACCCGGCCCCGCCCGCCCAGCTTCTGCTAGCGAGCTCGGCCCCGCCCGCCCAGCTTCCCCTCCCAGCTTGGCCCCGCCCGCCCAGTTTCTCCGCCCGAGCTCGGCCCCGCCCGCCCCGCTTCCCCTCCCAGGTTGGCCCCGCCCGCCCCGCTTCCCCTCCCAGCTTGGCCCCGCCCGCCCAGCTTCCCCTCCCGAACCCGGCCCCGCCCGCCCAGCTTCTGCTAGCGAGCTCGGCCCCGCCCGCCCAGCTTCCCCTCCCAGCTTGGCCCCGCCCGCCCAGTTTCTCCTCCCAGCCAGGCCCCGCCCGCCCAGTTTCTCCTCCCGAGTCCGGCCCCGCCCGCCCCGCTTCCCCTCCCAGCCAGGCCCCGCCCGCCCAGCTTCCCCTCCCGAACCCGGCCCCGCCCGCCCAGCTTCTCCTCCCAGCTTAGCCCCGCCCGCCCAGTTTCTCCTCCCAGCACGGCCCCGCCCGCCCAGTTTCTCCTCCCAGCCAGGCCCCGCCCGCCCAGCTTCCCCTCCCGAACCCGGCCCCGCCCGCCCAGCTTCTGCTAGCGAGCTCGGCCCCGCCCGCCCAGCTTCCCCTCCCAGCTTGTCCCCGCCCGCCCAGTTTCTCCTCCCAGCACGGCCCCGCCCACCCAGCTTCCCCTCCCAGCCTGGCCCCGCCCGCCCAGTTTCTCCTCCCGAGTGCGGCCCCGCCCGCCCCGCTTCTCCTCCCGAGTCCGGCCACGCCCGCCCAGCTTCCCCTCCCAGCTTGGCCCCGCCCGCCCAGCTTCCCCTCCCAGCCAGGCCCCGCCCGCCCAGTTTCTCCTCCCGAGCCCGGCCCCGCCCGCTCCGCTTCCCCTCCCAGCCAGGCCCCGCCCGCCCAGTTTCTCCTCCCGAGTCCGGCCCCGCCCGCCCAGTTTCTCCTCCCGAGTCCGGCCCCGCCCGCCCCGCTTCCCCTCCCAGCCAGGCCCCGCCCGCCCAGCTTCCCCTCCCGAACCCGGCCCCGCCCGCCCAGCTTCTCCTCACAGCTTAGCCCCGCCCGCCCAGTTTCTCCTCCCAGCACGGCCCCGCCCGCCCAGTTTCTCCTCCCAGCCAGGCCCCGCCCGCCCAGCTTCCCCTCCCGAACCCGGCCCCGCCCGCCCAGCTTCTCCTCACAGCTTAGCCCCGCCCGCCCAGTTTCTCCTCCCAGCACGGCCCCGCCCGCCCAGTTTCTCCTCCCAGCCAGGCCCCGCCCGCCCAGCTTCCCCTCCCGAACCCGGCCCCGCCCGCCCAGCTTCTGCTAGCGAGCTCGGCCCCGCCCGCCCAGCTTCCCCTCCCAGCTTGGCCCCGCCCGCCCAGCTTCCCCTCCCGAACCCGGCCCCGCCCGCCCAGCTTCTGCTAGCGAGCTCGGCCCCGCCCCCCAGCTTCCCCTCCCAGCTTGGCCCCGCCCGCCCAGTTTCTCCTCCCAGCACGGCCCCGCCCACCCAGCTTCCCCTCCCAGCCTGGCCCCGCCCGCCCAGTTTCTCCTTCCGAGTGCGGCCCCGCCCGCCCCGCTTCTCCTCCCGAGTCCGGCCACGCCCGCCCAGCTTCCCCTCCCAGCTTGGCCCCGCCCGCCCAGCTTCCCCTCCCCGCCAGGCCCCGCCCGCCCAGTTTCTCCTCCCGAGCCCGGCCCCGCCCGCTCCGCTTCCCCTCCCAGCCAGGCCCCGCCCGCCCAGTTTCTCCTCCCGAGTCCGGCCCCGCCCGCCCAGTTTCTCCTCCCGAGTCCGGCCCCGCCCGCCCCGCTTCCCCGCCCAGCCAGGCCCCGCCCGCCCAGCTTCCCCTCCCGAACCCGGCCCCGCCCGCCCAGCTTCTCCTCACAGCTTAGCCCCGCCCGCCCAGTTTCTCCTCCCAGCACGGCCCCGCCCGCCCAGTTTCTCCTCCCAGCCAGGCCCCGCCCGCCCAGCTTCCCCTCCCGAACCCGGCCCCGCCCGCCCAGCTTCTCCTCACAGCTTAGCCCCGCCCGCCCAGTTTCTCCTCCCAGCACGGCCCCGCCCGCCCAGTTTCTCCTCCCAGCCAGGCCCCGCCCGCCCAGCTTCCCCTCCCGAACCCGGCCCCGCCCGCCCAGCTTCTGCTAGCGAGCTCGGCCCCGCCCGCCCAGCTTCCCCTCCCAGCTTGGCCCCGCCCGCCCAGTTTCTCCTCCCGAGCTCGGCCCCGCCCGCCCCGCTTCCCCTCCCAGGTTGGCCCCGCCCGCCCCGCTTCCCATCCCGAGCGAGGCCCCGCCCGCCCAGTTTCTCCTCCCAGCTTGGCCCCGCCCGCCCAGCTTCCCCTCCCGAACCCGGCCCCGCCCGCCAAGCTTCTCCTAGCCAGCTCGGCCCCGCCCGCCCCGCTTCCCCTCCCAGCCAGGCCCCGCCCGCCCAGTTTCTCCTCCCGAGTCCGGCCCCGCCCGCCCCGCTTCCCCTCCCAGCCAGGCCCCGCCCGCCCAGCTTCCCCTCCCAGCTTAGCCCCGCCCGCCCAGTTTCTCCTCCCAGCCAGGCCCCGCCCGCCCAGCTTCCCCTCCCAGCCAGGCCCCGCCCGCCCAGTTTCTCCTCCCAGCTTGGCCCGCCCGCCCAGTTTCTCCTCCCAGCCAGGCCCCGCCCGCCCAGCTTCCCCTCCCAGCCAGGCCCCGCCCGCCCAGTTTCTCCTCCCGAGCCCGGCCCCGCCCGCTCCGCTTCCCCTCCCAGCCAGGCCCCGCCCGCCCAGTTTCTCCTCCCGAGTCCGGCCCCGCCCGCCCAGTTTCTCCTCCCGAGTCCGGCCCCGCCCGCCCCGCTTCCCCTCCCAGCCAGGCCCCGCCCGCCCAGCTTCCCTCCCGAACCCGGCCCCGCCCGCCCAGCTTCTCCTCACAGCTTAGCCCCGCCCGCCCAGTTTCTCCTCCCAGCACGGCCCCGCCCGCCCCGCTTCCCCTCCCAGCCAGGCCCCGCCCGCCCAGTTTCTCCTCCCGAGTCCGGCCCGCCCGCCCCGCTTCCCCTCCCAGCCAGGCCCCGCCCGCCCAGCTTCCCCTCCCAGCTTAGCCCCGCCCGCCCAGTTTCTCCTCCCAGCCAGGCCCCGCCCGCCCAGCTTCCCCTCCCAGCCAGGCCCCGCCCGCCCAGTTTCTCCTCCCAGCTTGGCCCCGCCCGCCCAGTTTCTCCTCCCAGCCAGGCCCCGCCCGCCCAGCTTCCCCTCCCAGCCAGGCCCCGCCCGCCCAGTTTCTCCTCCCGAGCCCGGCCCCGCCCGCTCCGCTTCCCCTCCCAGCCAGGCCCCGCCCGCCCAGTTTCTCCTCCCGAGTCCGGCCCCGCCCGCCCAGTTTCTCCTCCCGAGTCCGGCCCCGCCCGCCCCGCTTCCCCTCCCAGCCAGGCCCGCCCGCCCAGCTTCCCCTCCCGAACCCGGCCCCTCCCGCCCAGCTTCTCCTCACAGCTTAGCCCCGCCCGCCCAGTTTCTCCTCCCAGCACGGCCCCGCCCGCCCAGTTTCTCCTCCCAGCCAGGCCCCGCCCGCCCAGCTTCCCCTCCCGAACCCGGCCCCGCCCGCCCAGCTTCTCCTCACAGCTTAGCCCCGCCCGCCCAGTTTCTCCTCCCAGCACGGCCCCGCCCGCCCAGATTCTCCTCCCAGCCAGGCCCCGCCCTCCCAGCTTCCCCTCCCGAACCCGGCCCCGCCCGCCCAGCTTCTGCTAGCGAGCTCGGCCCCGCCCGCCCAGCTTCCCCTCCCAGCTTGGCCCCGCCCGCCCAGTTTCTCCTCCCGAGCTCGGCCCCGCCCGCCCCGCTTCCCCTCCCAGGTTGGCCCCGCCCGCCCCGCTTCCCATCCCGAGCGAGGCCCCGCCCGCCCAGTTTCTCCTCCCAGCTTGGCCCCGCCCGCCCCGCTTCCCCTCCCCAACCCGGCCCCGCCCGCCCAGCTTCTGCTAGCGAGCTCGGCCCCGCCCGCCCAGCTTCCCCTCCCAGCTTGGCCCCGCCCGCCCAGTTTCTCCTCCCAGCCAGGCCCCGCCCGCCCAGTTTCTCCTCCCAGCTTGGCCCCGCCCGCCCAGTTTCTCCTCCCAGCCAGGCCCCGCCCGCCCAGCTTCCCCTCCCAGCCAGGCCCCGCCCGCCCAGTTTCTCCTCCCGAGCCCGGCCCCGCCCGCTCCGCTTCCCCTCCCAGCCAGGCCCCGCCCGCCCAGTTTCTCCTCCCGAGTCCGGCCCCGCCCGCCCAGTTTCTCCTCCCGAGCCCGGCCCCGCCCGCCCCGCTTCCCCTCCCAGCTTGGCCCCGCCCGCCCAGTTTCTCCTCCCGAGCGAGGCCCCGCCCGCCCAGTTTCTCCTCCCAGCCAGGCCCCGCCCGCCCAGCTTCCCCTCCCGAGCGAGGCCCCGCCCGCCCAGTTTCTCCTCCCGAACCCGGCCCCGCCCGCCAAGCTTCTCCTAGCGAGCCCGGCCCCGCCCGCCCAGCTTCCCCTCCAAGCCAGGCCCCGCCCGCCCCGCTTCCCCTCCCGAGTCCTGCCCCGGCCGCCCAGTTTCTCCTCCCGAGCTTGGCCCCGCCCGCCCAGCTTCCCATCCCGAGCGAGGCCCCGCCCGCCCAGTTTCTCCTCCCAGCTTGGCCCCGCCCGCCCAGCTTCCCCTCCCGAACCCGGCCCCGCCCGCCCAGCTTCTGCTAGCTGGCTCGGCCCCGCCCGCCCAGCTTCCCCTCCCAGCTTGGCCCCGCCCGCCCAGTTTCTCCTCACAGCCAGGCCCCGCCCGCCCAGTTTCTCCTCCCGAGTCCGGCCCCGCCCGCCCAGCTTCCCCTCCCGAACCCGGCCCCGCCCGCCCAGCTTCTCCTCCCAGCTTAGCCCCGCCCGCCCAGTTTCTCCTCCCAGCACGGCCCCGCCCGCCCAGTTTCTCCTCCCGAGCACGGCCCCGCCCACCCAGCTTCCCCTCCCAGCCTGGCCCCGCCCGCCCAGTTTCTCCTCCCGAGTGCGGCCCCGCCCGCCCCGCTTCTCCTCCCGAGTCCGGCCCCGCCCGCCCAGCTTCCCCTCCCAGCTTGGCCCCGCCCGCCCAGATTCCCCTCCCAGCCAGGCCCCGCCCGCCCAGTTTCTCCTCCCGAGTGCGGCCCCGCCCGCCCCGCTTCTCCTCCCGAGTCCGGCCCCGCGGGCCCAGCTTCCCCTCCCAGCTTGGCCCCGCCCGCCCAGCTTCCCCTCCCAGCCAGGCCCCGCCCGCCCAGTTTCTCCTCCCGAGCCCGGCCCCGCCCGCTCCGCTTCCCCTCCCAGCCAGGCCCCGCCCGCCCAGTTTCTCCTCCCGAGTCCGGCCCCGCCCGCCCAGTTTCTCCTCCCGAGCCCGGCCCCGCCCGCCCCGCTTCCCCTCCCAGCTTGGCCCCGCCCGCCCAGTTTCTCCTCCCGAGCGAGGCCCCGCCCGCCCAGTTTCTCCTCCCAGCCAGGCCCCGCCCGCCCAGCTTCCCCTCCCGAGCGAGGCCCCGCCCGCCCAGTTTCTCCTCCCGAGCGAGGCCCCGCCCGCCCAGCTTCCCCTCCCGAATCCGGCCCTGCCCGCCCATGTTCCCCTCCCAGTCAGGCCCCGCCCGCCCAGTTTCTCCGCCCAGCTTGGCCCCGCCCGCCCAGCTTCCCCTCCCGATCCCGGCCCCGCCCGCCCATGTTCCGCTCCCAGCCAGGCCCCGCCCGCCCAGTTTCTCCTCCCAGCTTGGCCCCGCCCGCCCAGCTTCCCCTCCCGATCCCGGCCCCGCCCGCCCATGTTCCCCTCCCAACTTGGCCCCGCCCGCCCAGTTTCTCCTCCCGAACCCGGCCCCGCCCGCCAAGCTTCTCCTAGCGAGCCCGGCCCCGCCCGCCCAGCTTCCCCTTCCAAGCCAGGCCCCGCCCGCCCCGCTTCTCCTCCCGAGTCCGGCCCCGCCCGCCCAGCTTCCCCTCCCAGCTTGGCCCCGCCCGCCCAGCTTCCCCTCCCAGCCAGGCCCCGCCCGCCCAGTTTCTCCTCCCGAGCCCGGCCCCGCCCGCTCCGCTTCCCCTCCCAGCCAGGCCCCGCCCGCCCAGTTTCTCCTCCCGAGTCCGGCCCCGCCCGCCCAGTTTCTCCTCCCGAGCCCGGCCCCGCCCGCCCCGCTTCCCCTCCCAGCTTGGCCCCGCCCGCCCAGCTTCCCCTCCCGAGTCCGGCCCCGCCCGCCCAGTTTCTCCTCCCGAGCGAGGCCCCGCCCGCCCAGTTTCCCCTCCCGAACCCGGCCCCGCCCGCCCAGTTTCTCCTCCCGAGTCCGGCCCCGGCCGCCCAGTTTCTCATCCCAGCTTGGCCCCGCCCGCCCAGCTTCCCCTCCCGAGCGAGGCCCCGCCCGCCCAGTTTCTCCTCCCGAGCGAGGCCCCGCCCGCCCAGCTTCCCCTCCCGAATCCGGCCCTGCCCGCCCATGTTCCCCTCCCAGTCAGGCCCCGCCCGCCCAGTTTCTCCTCCCAGCTTGGCCCCGCCCGCCCAGCTTCCCCTCCCGATCCCGGCCCCGCCCCCCGCCCAGCCAGGCCCCGCCCGCCCAGTTTCTCCTCCCAGCTTGGCCCCGCCCGCCCAGCTTCCCCTCCCGATCCCGGCCCCGCCCGCCCATGTTCCCCTCCCAACTTGGCCCCGCCCGCCCAGTTTCTCCTCCCGAACCCGGCCCCGCCCGCCAAGCTTCTCCTAGCGAGCCCGGCCCCGCCCGCCCAGCTTCCCCTCCAAGCCAGGCCCCGCCCGCCCCGCTTCCCCTCCCGAGTCCGGCCCCGCCCGCCCAGTTTCTCCTCCCGAGCTTGGCCCCGCCCGCCCAGCTTCTGCTAGCGAGCTCGGCCCCGCCCGCCCAGCTTCCCCTCCCAGCTTGGCCCCGCCCGCCCAGTTTCTCCTCAGAGCCAGGCCCCGCCCGCCCAGTTTCTCCTCCCGAGTCCGGCCCCGCCCGCCCCGCTTCCCCTCCCAGCCAGGCCCCACCCGCCCAACTTCCCCTCCCGAACCCGGCCCCGCCCGCCCAGCTTCTCCTCCCAGCTAAGCCCCGCCCGCCCAGTTTCTCCTCCCAGCACGGCCCCGCCCGCCCAGTTTCTCCTCCCAGCACGGCCCCGCCCACCCAGCTTCCCCTCCCAGCCTGGCCCCGCCCGCCCAGTTTCTCCTCCCGAGTGCGGCCCCGCCCGCCCCGCTTCTCCTCCCGAGTCCGGCCACGCCCGCCCAGCTTCCCCTCCCAGCTTGGCCCCGCCCGCCCAGCTTCCCCTCCCAGCCAGGCCCCGCCCGCCCAGTTTCTCCTCCCGAGCCCGGCCCCGCCCGCTCCGCTTCCCGTCCCAGCCAGGCCCCGCCCGCCCAGTTTCTCCTCCCCAGTCCGGGCCCGCCCGCCCAGTTTCTCCTCCCGAGTCCGGCCCCGCCCGCCCCGCTTCCCCTCCCAGCCAGCCCCGCCCGCCCAGCTTCCCCTCCCGAACCCGGCCCCGCCCGCCCAGCTTCTCCTCACAGCTTAGCCCCGCCCGCCCAGTTTCTCCTCCCAGCACGGCCCCGCCCGCCCAGTTTCTCCTCCCGAGCCCGGCCCCGCCCGCCCCGCTTCGCCTCCCAGCTTGGCCCCGCCCGCCCAGTTTCTCCTCCCGAGCGAGGCCCCGCCCGCCCAGTTTCTCCTCCCGAGCGAGGCCCCGCCCGCCCAGCTTCCCCTCCCGAATCCGGCCCCGCCCGCCCATGTTCCCCTCCCAGCCAGGCCCCGCCCGCCCAGTTTCTCCTCCCAGCTTGGCCCCGCCCGCCCAGTTTCTCCTCCCGAACCCGGCCCCGCCCGCCCAGCTTCCCCTCCCGAATCCGGCCCCGCCCGCCCATGTTCCCCTCCCAGCCAGGCCCCGCCCGCCCAGTTTCTCCTCCCAGCTTGGCCCCGCCCGCCCAGTTTCTCCTCCCAGCCAGGCCCCGCCCGCCCAGCTTCCCCTCCCAGCCTGGCCCCGCCCGCCCAGTTTCTCCTCCCGAGTGCGGCCCCGCCCGCCCCGCTTCTCCTCCCGAGCGAGGCCCCGCCCGCCCAGCTTCCCCTCCCAGCCAGGCCCCGCCCGCCCAGTTTCTCCTCCCGAGCCCGGCCCCGCCCGCTCCGCTTCCCCTCCCAGCCAGGCCCCGACCGCCCAGTTTCTCCTCCCGAGTCCGGCCCCGCCCGCCCAGTTTCTCCTCCCGAGACCGGCCCCGCCCGCCCCGCTTCCCCTCCCAGCTTGGCCCCGCCCGCCCAGTTTCTCCTCACAGCCAGGCCCCGCCCGCCCAGTTTCTCCTCCCGAGTCCGGCCCCGCCCGCCCCGCTTCCCCTCCCAGCCAGGCCCCACCCGCCCAGCTTCCCCTCCCGAACCCGGCCCCGCCCGCCCAGCTTCTCCTCCCAGCTAAGCCCCGCCCGCCCAGTTTCTCCTCCCAGCACGGCCCCGCCCGCCCAGTTTCTCCTCCCAGCACGGCCCCGCCCACCCAGCTTCCCCTCCCAGCCTGGCCCCGCCCGCCCAGTTTCTCCTCCCGAGTGCGGCCCCGCCCGCCCCGCTTCTCCTCCCGAGCGAGGCCACGCCCGCCCAGCTTCCCCTCCCAGCTTGGCCCCGCCCGCCCAGCTTCCCCTCCCGAACCCGGCCCCGCCCGCCCAGCTTCCCCTCCCAGCTTGGCCCCGCCCGCCCAGTTTCTCCTCCCAGCCAGGGCCCGCCCGCCCAGTTTCTCCTTCCGAGTCCGGCCCCGCCCGCCCCGCTTCCCCTCCCAGCCAGGCCCCGCCCGCCCAGCTTCCCCTCCCGAACCCGGCCCCGCCCGCCCAGCTTCTCCTCCCAGCTTAGCCCCGCCCGCCCAGTTTCTCCTCCCAGCACGGCCCCGCCCGCCCAGTTTCTCCTCCCAGCACGGCCCCGCCCGCCCAGTTTCTCCTCCCAGCACGGCCCCGCCCACCCAGCTTCCCCTCCCAGCCTGGCCCCGCCCGCCCAGTTTCTCCTCCCGAGTGCGGCCCCGCCCGCTCCGCTTCCCCTCCCAGCCAGGCCCCGCACGCCCAGTTTCTCCTCCCGAGTCCGGCCCCGCCCGCCCAGTTTCTCCTCCCGAGCCCGGCCCCGCCCGCCCCGCTTCGCCTCCCAGCTTGGCCCCGCCCGCCCAGTTTCTCCTCCCGAGCGAGGCCCCGCCCGCCCAGTTTCTCCTCCCGAGCGAGGCCCCGCCCGCCCAGCTTCCCCTCCCGAATCCGGCCCCGCCCGCCCATGTTCCCCTCCCAGCCAGGCCCCGCCCGCCCAGTTTCTCCTCCCAGCTTGGCCCCGCCCGCCCAGTTTCTCCTCCCAGCCAGGCCCCGCCCGCCCAGCTTCCCCTCCCGAACCCGGCCCCGCCCGCCCAGATTCCCCTCCCGAATCCGGCCCCGCCCGCCCATGTTCCCCTCCCAGCCAGGCCCCGCCCGCCCAGTTTCTCCTCCCAGCTTGGCCCCGCCCGCCCAGTTTCTCCTCCCAGCCAGGCCCCGCCCGCCCAGCTTCCCCTCCCAGCCTGGCCCCGCCCGCCCAGTTTCTCCTCCCGAGTGCGGCCCCGCCCGCCCCGCTTCTCCTCCCGAGCGAGGCCCCGCCCGCCCAGCTTCCCCTCCCAGCCAGGCCCCGCCCGCCCAGTTTCTCCTCCCGAGCCCGGCCCCGCCCGCTCCGCTTCCCCTCCCAGCCAGGCCCCGACCGCCCAGTTTCTCCTCCCGAGTCCGGCCCCGCCCGCCCAGTTTCTCCTCCCGAGCCCGGCCCCGCCCGCCCAGCTTCCCCTCCCGAATCCGGCCCCGCCCGCCCATGTTCCCCTCCCAGCCAGGCCCCGCCCGCCCAGTTTCTCCTCCCAGCTTGGCCCCGCCCGCCCAGTTTCTCCTCCCAGCCAGGCCCCGCCCGCCCAGCTTCCCCTCCCAGCCTGGCCCCGCCCGCCCAGTTTCTCCTCCCGAGTGCGGCCCCGCCCGCCCCGCTTCTCCTCCCGAGCGAGGCCCCGCCCGCCCAGCTTCCCCTCCCAGCCAGGCCCCGCCCGCCCAGTTTCTCCTCCCGAGCCCGGCCCCGCCCGCTCCGCTTCCCCTCCCAGCCAGGCCCCGACCGCCCAGTTTCTCCTCCCGAGTCCGGCCCCGCCCGCCCAGTTTCTCCTCCGAGCCCGGCCCCGCCCGCCCCGCTTCCCCTCCCAGCTTGGCCCCGCCCGCCCAGTTTCTCCTCCCGAGCGAGGCCCCGCCCGCCCAGTTTCTCCACCCAGCCAGGCCCCGCCCGCCCAGCTTCCCCTCCCAGCTTGGCCCCGCCCGCCCAGTTTCTCCTCCCGAGCGAGGCCCCGCCCGCCCAGCTTCCCCTCCCGAATCCGGCCCTGCCCGCCCATGTTCCCCTCCCAGTCAGGCCCCGCCCGCCCAGTTTCTCCTCCCAGCTTGGCCCCGCCCGCCCAGCTTCCCCTCCCGATCCCGGCCCCGCCCGCCCATGTTCCCCTCCCAGCCAGGCCCCGCCCGCCCAGTTTCTCCTCCCAGCTTGGCCCCGCCCGCCCAGCTTCCCCTCCCGATCCCGGCCCCGCCCGCCCATGTTCCCCTCCCAACTTGGCCCCGCCCGCCCAGTTTCTCCTCCCGAACCCGGCCCCGCCCGCCAAGCTTCTCCTAGCGAGCCCGGCCCCGCCCGCCCCGCTTCCCCTCCCGAGTCCGGCCCCGCCCGCCCAGTTTCTCCTCCCGAGCTTGGCCCCGCCCGCCCAGCTTCCCATCCCGAGCGAGGCCCCGCCCGGCCAGTTTCTCCTCCCAGCTTGGCCCCGCCCGCCCAGCTTCCCCTCCCGAACCCGGCCCCGCCCGCCCAGCTTCTGCTAGCGAGCTCGGCCCCGCCCGCCCAGCTTCCCCTCCCAGCTTGGCCCCGCCCGCCCAGTTTCTCCTCCCAGCCAGGCCCCGCCCGCCCAGCTTCCCCTCCCGAGCGAGGCCCCGCCCGCCCAGTTTCTCCTCCCAGCCAGGCCCCGCCCGCCCAGCTTCCCCTCCCGAGCGAGGCCCCGCCCGCCCAGTTTCTCCTCCCGAGCGAGGCCCCGCCCGCCCAGCTTCCCCTCCCGAATCCGGCCCTGCCCGCCCATGTTCCCCTCCCAGCCAGGCCCCGCCCGCCCAGTTTCTCCTCCCAGCTTGGCCCCGCCCGCCCAGCTTCCCCTCCCGATCCCGGCCCCGCCCGCCAATGTTCCCCTCCCAACTTGGCCCCACCCGCTCAGTTTCTCCTCCCGAACCCGGCCCCGCCCGCCAAGCTTCTCCTAGCGAGCCCGGCCCCGCCCGCCCAGCTTCCCCTCCAAGCCAGGCCCCGCCCGCCCCGCTTCCCCTCCCGAGTCCTGCCCCGGCCGCCCAGTTTCTCCTCCCGAGCTTGGCCCCGCCCGCCCAGCTTCCCATCCCGAGCGAGGCCCCGCCCGCCCAGTTTCTCCTCCCAGCTTGGCCCCGCCCGCCCAGCTTCCCCTCCCGAACCCGGCCCCGCCCGCCCAGCTTCTGCTAGCGAGCTCGGCCCCGCCCGCCCAGCTTCCCCTCCCAGCTTGGCCCCGCCCGCCCAGTTTCTCCTCACAGCCAGGCCCCGCCCGCCCAGTTTCTCCTCCCGAGTCCGGCCCCGCCCGCCCCGCTTCCCCTCCCAGCCAGGCCCCACCCGCCCAGCTTCCCCTCCCGAACCCGGCCCCGCCCGCCCAGCTTCTCCTCCCAGCTAAGCCCCGCCCGCCCAGTTTCTCCTCCCAGCACGGCCCCGCCCGCCCAGCTTCCCCTCCCAGCCTGGCCCCGCCCGCCCAGTTTCTCCTCCCGAGTGCGGCCCCGCCCGCCCCGCTTCTCCTCCCGAGCGAGGCCCCGCCCGCCCAGCTTCCCCTCCCAGCTTGGCCCCGCCCGCCCAGCTTCCCCTCCCGAACCCGGCCCCGCCCGCCCAGCTTCTGCTAGCGAGCTCGGCCCCGCCCGCCCAGCTTCCCCTCCCAGCTTGGCCCCGCCCGCCCAGTTTCTCCTCCCAGCCAGGGCCCGCCCGCCCAGTTTCTCCTCCCGAGTCCGGCCCCGCCCGCCCCGCTTCCCCTCCCAGCCAGGCCCCGCCCGCCCAGCTTCCCCTCCCGAACCCGGCCCCGCCCGCCCAGCTTCTCCTCCCAGCTTAGCCCCGCCCGCCCAGTTTCTCCTCCCAGCACGGCCCCGCCCACCCAGCTTCCCCTCCCAGCCTGGCCCCGCCCGCCCAGTTTCTCCTCCCGAGTGCGGCCCCGCCCGCTCCGCTTCCCCTCCCAGCCAGGCCCCGCACGCCCAGTTTCTCCTCCCGAGTCCGGCCCCGCCCGCCCAGTTTCTCCTCCCGAGCCCGGCCCCGCCCGCCCCGCTTCGCCTCCCAGCTTGGCCCCGCCCGCCCAGTTTCTCCTCCCGAGCGAGGCCCCGCCCGCCCAGTTTCTCCTCCCGAGCGAGGCCCCGCCCGCCCAGCTTCCCCTCCCGAATCCGGCCCCGCCCGCCCATGTTCCCCTCCCAGCCAGGCCCCGCCCGCCCAGTTTCTCCTCCCAGCTTGGCCCCGCCCGCCCAGTTTCTCCTCCCAGCCAGGCCCCGCCCGCCCAGCTTCCCCTCCCGAACCCGGCCCCGCCCGCCCAGCTTCCCCTCCCAGCTTGGCCCCGCCCGCCCAGTTTCTCCTCCCAGCACGGCCCCGCCCACCCAGCTTCCCCTCCCAGCCTGGCCCCGCCCGCCCAGTTTCTCCTCCCGAGTGCGGCCCCGCCCGCCCCGCTTCTCCTCCCGAGTCCGGCCCCGCCCGCCCAGCTTCCCCTCCCAGCTTGGCCCCGCCCGCCCAGCTTCCCCTCCCAGCCAGGCCCCGCCCGCCCAGTTTCTCCTCCCGAGCCCGGCCCCGCCCGCTCCGCTTCCCCTCCCAGCCAGGCCCCGCCCGCCCAGTTTCTCCTCCCGAGTCCGGCCCCGCCCGCCCAGTTTCTCCTCCCGAGCCCGGCCCCGCCCGCCCAGCTTCTCCTCCCAGCTTAGCCCCGCCCGCCCAGTTTCTCCTCCCAGCACGGCCCCGCCCACCCAGCTTCCCCTCCCAGCCTGGCCCCGCCCGCCCAGTTTCTCCTCCCGAGTGCGGCCCCGCCCGCTCCGCTTCCCCTCCCAGCCAGGCCCCGCCCGCCCAGTTTCTCCTCCCGAGTCCGGCCCCGCCCGCCCAGTTTCTCCTCCCGAGCCCGGCCCCGCCCGCCCCGCTTCCCCTCCCAGCTTGGCCCCGCCCGCCCAGTTTCTCCTCCCGAGCGAGGCCCCGCCCGCCCAGCTTCCCCTCCCGAATCCGGCCCCGCCCGCCCATGTTCCCCTCCCAGCCAGGCCCCGCCCGCCCAGTTTCTCCTCCCAGCTTGGCCCCGCCCGCCCAGTTTCTCCTCCCAGCCAGGCCCCGCCCGCCCAGCTTCCCCTCCCAGCCAGGCCCCGCCCGCCCAGTTTCTCCTCCCGAGCCCGGCCCCGCCCGCTCCGCTTCCCCTCCCAGCCAGGCCCCGGCCGCCCAGTTTCTCCTCCCGAGTCCGGCCCCGCCCGCCCAGTTTCTCCTCCCGAACCCGGCCCCGCCCGCCAAGCTTCTCCTAGCGAGCCCGGCCCCGCCCGCCCAGCTTCCCCTCCAAGCCAGGCCCCGCCCGCCCCGCTTCCCCTCCCGAGTCCTGCCCCAGCCGCCCAGTTTCTCCTCCCGAGCTTGGCCCCGCCCGCCCAGCTTCCCATCCCGAGCGAGGCCCCGCCCGCCCGGTTTCTCCTCCCAGCTTGGCCCCGCCCGCCCAGCTTCCCCTCCCGAACCCGGCCCCGCCCGCCCAGCTTCTGCTAGCGAGCTCGGCCCCGCCCGCCCAGCTTCCCCTCCCAGCTTGGCCCCGCCCGCCCAGTTTCTCCTCACAGCCAGGCCCCGCCCGCCCAGTTTCTCCTCCCGAGTCCGGCCCCGCCCGCCCAGCTTCCCCTCCCGAACCCGGCCCCGCCCGCCCAGCTTCTCCTCCCAGCTTAGCCCCGCCCGCCCAATTTCTCCTCCCAGCACGGCCCCGCCCGCCCAGTTTCTCCTCCCAGCACGGCCCCGCCCACCCAGCTTCCCCTCCCAGCCTGGCCCCGCCCGCCCAGTTTCTCCTCCCGAGTGCGGCCCCGCCCGCCCCGCTTCTCCTCCCGAGTCCGGCCCCGCCCGCCCAGCTTCCCCTCCCAGCTTGGCCCCGCCCGCCCAGCTTCCCCTCCCAGCCAGGCCCCGCCCGCCCAGTTTCTCCTCCCGAGTGCGGCCCCGCCCGCCCCGCTTCTCCTCCCGAGTCCGGCCCCGCGGGCCCAGCTTCCCCTCCCAGCTTGGCCCCGCCCGCCCAGCTTCCCCTCCCAGCCAGGCCCCGCCCGCCCAGTTTCTCCTCCCGAGCCCGGCCCCGCCCGCTCCGCTTCCCCTCCCAGCCAGGCCCCGCCCGCCCAGTTTCTCCTCCCGAGTCCGGCCCCGCCCGCCCAGTTTCTCCTCCCGAGCCCGGCCCCGCCCGCCCCGCTTCCCCTCCCAGCTTGGCCCCCCCGCCCAGTTTCTCCTCCCGAGCGAGGCCCCGCCCGCCCAGTTTCTCCTCCCAGCCAGGCCCCGCCCGCCCAGCTTCCCCTCCCGAGCGAGGCCCCGCCCGCCCAGTTTCTCCTCCCGAGCGAGGCCCCGCCCGCCCAGCTTCCCCTCCCGAATCCGGCCCTGCCCGCCCATGTTCCCCTCCCAGTCAGGCCCCGCCCGCCCAGTTTCTCCGCCCAGCTTGGCCCCGCCCGCCCAGCTTCCCCTCCCGATCCCGGCCCCGCCCGCCCATGTTCCCCTCCCAGCCAGGCCCCCGCCCGCCCAGTTTCTCCTCCCAGCTTGGCCCCGCCCGCCCAGCTTCCCCTCCCGATCCCGGCCCCGCCCGCCCATGTTCCCCTCCCAACTTGGCCCCGCCCGCCCAGTTTCTCCTCCCGAACCCGGCCCCGCCCGCCAAGCTTCTCCTAGCGAGCCCGGCCCCGCCCGCCCAGCTTCCCCTTCCAAGCCAGGCCCCGCCCGCCCCGCTTCTCCTCCCGAGTCCGGCCCCGCCCGCCCAGCTTCCCCTCCCAGCTTGGCCCCGCCCGCCCAGCTTCCCCTCCCAGCCAGGCCCCGCCCGCCCAGTTTCTCCTCCGGAGCTCGGCCCCGCCCGCTCCGCTTCCCCTCCCAGCCAGGCCCCGCCCGCCCAGTTTCTCCTCCCGAGTCCGGCCCCGCCCGCCCAGTTTCTCCTCCCGAGCCCGGCCCCGCCCGCCCCGCTTCCCCTCCCAGCTTGGCCCCGCCCGCCCAGCTTCCCCTCCCGAGTCCGGCCCCGCCCGCCCAGTTTCTCCTCCCGAGCGAGGCCCCGCCCGCCCAGTTTCCCCTCCCGAACCCGGCCCCGCCCGCCCAGTTTCTCCTCCCGAGTCCGGCCCCGGCCGCCCAGTTTCTCATCCCAGCTTGGCCCCGCCCGCCCAGCTTCCCCTCCCGAGCGAGGCCCCGCCCGCCCAGTTTCTCCTCCCGAGCGAGGCCCCGCCCGCCCAGCTTCCCCTCCCGAATCCGGCCCTGCCCGCCCATGTTCCCCTCCCAGTCAGGCCCCGCCCGCCCAGTTTCTCCTCCCAGCTTGGCCCCGCCCGCCCAGCTTCCCCTCCCGATCCCGGCCCCGCCCGCCCATGTTCCCCTCCCAGCCAGGCCCCGCCCGCCCAGTTTCTCCTCCCAGCTTGGCCCCGCCCGCCCAGCTTCCCCTCCCGATCCCGGCCCCGCCCGCCCATGTTCCCCTCCCAACTTGGCCCCGCCCGCCCAGTTTCTCCTCCCGAACCCGGCCCCGCCCGCCAAGCTTCTCCTAGCGAGCCCGGCCCCGCCCGCCCAGCTTCCCCTCCAAGCCAGGCCCCGCCCGCCCCGCTTCCCCTCCCGAGTCCTGCCCCGGCCGCCCAGTTTCTCCTCCCGAGCTTGGCCCCGCCCGCCCAGCTTCCCATCCCGAGCGAGGCCCCGCCCGCCCAGTTTCTCCTCCCAGCTTGGCCCCGCCCGCCCAGCTTCCCCTCCCGAACCCGGCCCCGCCCGCCCAGCTTCTGCTAGCGAGCTCGGCCCCGCCCGCCCAGCTTCCCCTCCCAGCTTGGCCCCGCCCGCCCAGTTTCTCCTCCCGAGTCCGGCCCCGCCCGCCCCGCTTCCCCTCCCAGCCAGGCCCCACCCGCCCAGCTTCCCCTCCCGAACCCGGCCCCGCCCGCCCAGCTTCTCCTCCCAGCTAAGCCCCGCCCGCCCAGTTTCTCCTCCCAGCACGGCCCCGCCCGCCCAGTTTCTCCTCCCAGCACGGCCCCGCCCACCCAGCTTCCCCTCCCAGCCTGGCCCCGCCCGCCCAGTTTCTCCTCCCGAGTGCGGCCCCGCCCGCCCCGCTTCTCCTCCCGAGCGAGGCCCCGCCCGCCCAGCTTCCCCTCCCAGCTTGGCCCCGCCCGCCCAGCTTCCCCTCCCGAACCCGGCCCCGCCCGCCCAGCTTCTGCTAGCGAGCTCGGCCCCGCCCGCCCAGCTTCCCCTCCCAGCTTGGCCCCGCCCGCCCAGTTTCTCCTCCCAGCCAGGGCCCGCCCGCCCAGTTTCTCCTTCCGAGTCCGGCCCCGCCCGCCCCGCTTCCCCTCCTAGCCAGGCCCCGCCCGCCCAGCTTCCCCTCCCGAACCCGGCCCCGCCCGCCCAGCTTCTCCTCCCAGCTTAGCCCCGCCCGCCCAGTTTCTCCTCCCAGCACGGCCCCGCCCGCCCAGTTTCTCCTCCCAGCACGGCCCCGCCCGCCCAGTTTCTCCTCCCAGCACGGCCCCGCCCACCCAGCTTCCCCTCCCAGCCTGGCCCCGCCCGCCCAGTTTCTCCTCCCGAGCGAGGCCCCGCCCGCCCAGCTTCCCCTCCCGAATCCGGCCCTGCCCGCCCATGTTCCCCTCCCAGTCAGGCCCCGCCCGCCCAGTTTCTCCTCCCAGCTTGGCCCCGCCCGCCCAGCTTCCCCTCCCGATCCCGGCCCCGCCCGCCCATGTTCCCCTCCCAGCCAGGCCCCGCCCGCCCAGTTTCTCCTCCCAGCTTGGCCCCGCCCGCCCAGCTTCCCCTCCCGATCCCGGCCCCGCCCGCCCATGTTCCCCTCCCAACTTGGCCCCGCCCGCCCAGTTTCTCCTCCCGAACCCGGCCCCGCCCGCCAAGCTTCTCCTAGCGAGCCCGGCCCCGCCCGCCCAGCTTCCCCTCCAAGCCAGGCCCCGCCCGCCCCGCTTCCCCTCCCAGCCTGCCCCGCCCGCCCAGTTTCTCCTCCCGAGCTTGGCCCCGCCCGCCCAGCTTCCCATCCCGAGCGAGGCCCCGCCCGCCCAGTTTCTCCTCCCAGCTTGGCCCCGCCCGCCCAGCTTCCCCTCCCGAACCCGGCCCCGCCCGCCCAGCTTCTGCTAGCGAGCTCGGCCCGCCCGCCCAGCTTCCCCTCCCAGCTTGGCCCCGCCCGCCCAGTTTCTCCTCACAGCCAGGCCCCGCCCGCCCAGTTTCTCCTCCCGAGTCCGGCCCCGCCCGCCCCGCTTCCCCTCCCAGCCAGGCCCCACCCGCCCAGCTTCCCCTCCCGAACCCGGCCCCGCCCGCCCAGCTTCTCCTCCCAGCTAAGCCCCGCCCGCCCAGTTTCTCCTCCCAGCACGGCCCCGCCCGCCCAGTTTCTCCTCCCAGCACGGCCCCGCCCACCCAGCTTCCCCTCCCAGCCTGGCCCCGCCCGCCCAGTTTCTCCTCCCGAGTGCGGCCCCCCCGCCCCGCTTCTCCTCCCGAGCGAGGCCCCGCCCGCCCAGCTTCCCCTCCCAGCTTGGCCCCGCCCGCCCAGCTTCCCCTCCCGAACCCGGCCCCGCCCGCCCAGCTTCTGCTAGCGAGCTCGGCCCCGCCCGCCCAGCTTCCCCTCCCAGCTTGGCCCCGCCCGCCCAGTTTCTCCTCCCAGCCAGGGCCCGCCCGCCCAGTTTCTCCTTCCGAGTCCGGCCCCGCCCGCCCCGCTTCCCCTCCTAGCCAGGCCCCGCCCGCCCAGCTTCCCCTCCCGAACCCGGCCCCGCCCGCCCAGCTTCTCCTCCCAGCTTAGCCCCGCCCGCCCAGTTTCTCCTCCCAGCACGGCCCCGCCCGCCCAGTTTCTCCTCCCAGCACGGCCCCGCCCGCCCAGTTTCTCCTCCCAGCACGGCCCCGCCCACCCAGCTTCCCCTCCCAGCCTGGCCCCGCCCGCCCAGTTTCTCCTCCCGAGTGCGGCCCCGCCCGCTCCGCTTCCCCTCCCAGCCAGGCCCCGCACGCCCAGTTTCTCCTCCCGAGTCCGGCCCCGCCCGCCCAGTTTCTCCTCCCGAGCCCGGCCCCGCTCGCCCCGCTTCGCCTCCCAGCTTGGCCCCGCCCGCCCAGTTTCTCCTCCCAGCTTGGCCCCGCCCGCCCAGTTTCTCCTCCCAGCTTGGCCCCGCCCGCCCAGCTTCCCCTCCCGAACCCGGCCCCGCCCGCCCAGCTTCCCCTCCCGAAGCCGGCCCCGCCCGCCCATGTTCCCCTCCCAGCCAGGCCCCGCCCGCCCAGTTTCTCCTCCCAGCTTGGCCCCGCCCGCCCAGTTTCTCCTCCCAGCCAGGCCCCGCCCGCCCAGCTTCCCCTCCCGAACCCGGCCCCGCCCGCCCAGCTTCCCCTCCCGAATCCGGCCCCGCCCGCCCATGTTCCCCTCCCAGCCAGGCCCCGCCCGCCCAGTTTCTCCTCCCAGCTTGGCCCCGCCCGCCCAGTTTCTCCTCCCAGCCAGGCCCCGCCCGCCCAGCTTCCCCTCCCAGCCAGGCCCCGCCCGCCCAGTTTCTCCTCCCGAGCCCGGCCCCGCCCGCTCCGCTTCCCCTCCCAGCCAGGCCCCGCCCGCCCAGTTTCTCCTCCCGAGTCCGGCCCCGCCCGCCCAGTTTCTCCTCCCGAGTCCGGCCCCGCCCGCCCCGCTTCCCCTCCCAGCCAGGCCCCGCCCGCCCAGCTTCCCCTCCCGAACCCGGCCCCGCCCGCCCAGCTTCTCCTCACAGCTTAGCCCCGCCCGCCCAGTTTCTCCTCCCAGCACGGCCCCGCCCGCCCAGTTTCTCCTCCCAGCCAGGCCCCGCCCGCCCAGCTTCCCCTCCCGAACCCGGCCCCGCCCGCCCAGCTTCTCCTCACAGCTTAGCCCCGCCCGCCCAGTTTCTCCTCCCAGCACGGCCCCGCCCGCCCAGATTCTCCTCCCAGCCAGGCCCCGCCCTCCCAGCTTCCCCTCCCGAACCCGGCCCCGCCCGCCCAGCTTCTGCTAGAGAGCTCGGCCCCGCCCGCCCAGCTTCCCCTCCCAGCTTGGCCCCGCCCGCCCAGTTTCTCCTCCCGAGCTCGGCCCCGCCCGCCCCGCTTCCCCTCCCAGGTTGGCCCCGCCCGCCCCGCTTCCCATCCCCAGCGAGGCCCCGCCCGCCCAGTTTCTCCTCCCAGCTTGGCCCCGCCCGCCCAGCTTCCCCTCCCGAACCCGGCCCCGCCCGCCCAGCTTCTGCTAGCGAGCTCGGCCCCGCCCGCCCAGCTTCCCCTCCCAGCTTGGCCCCGCCCGCCCAGTTTCTCCTCCCAGCCAGGCCCCGCCCGCCCAGTTTCTCCTCCCGAGTCCGGCCCCGCCCGCCCCGCTTCCCCTCCCAGCCAGGCCCCGCCCGCCCAGCTTCCCCTCCCAGCTTGGCCCCGCCCGCCCAGCTTCCCCTCCCAGCCAGGCCCCGCCCGCCCAGTTTCTCCTCCCGAGCCCGGCCCCGCCCGCTCCGCTTCCCCTCCCAGCCAGGCCCCGCCCGCCCAGTTTCTCCTCCCGAGTCCGGCCCCGCCCGCCCAGTTTCTCCTCCCGAGCCCGGCCCCGCCCGCCCAGCTTCTCCTCCCAGCTTAGCCCCGCCCGCCCAGTTTCTCCTCCCAGCACGGCCCCGCCCACCCAGCTTCCCCTCCCAGCCTGGCCCCGCCCGCCCAGTTTCTCCTCCCGAGTGCGGCCCCGCCCGCTCCGCTTCCCCTCCCAGCCAGGCCCCGCCCGCCCAGTTTCTCCTCCCGAGTCCGGCCCCGCCCGCCCAGTTTCTCCTCCCGAGCCCGGCCCCGCCCGCCCCGCTTCCCCTCCCAGCCAGGTCCCGCCCGCCCAGCTTCCCCTCCCGAGCGAGGCCCCGCCCGCCCAGCTTCCCCTCCCAGCTTGGCCCCGCCCGCCCAGCTTCCCCTCCCGAACCCGGCCCCGCCCGCCCAGTTTCTCCTCCCGAGCCCGGCCCCGCCCGCCCAGCTTCCCCTCCCAGCTTGGCCCCGCCCGCCCAGTTTCTCCTCCCGAGCTCGGCCCCGCCCGCCCCGCTTCCCCTCCCAGGTTGGCCCCGCCCGCCCCGCTTCCCATCCCGAGCGCGGCCCCGCCCGCCCCGTTTCTCCTCCCCAGCTTGGCCCCGCCCGCCCAGCTTCCCCTCCCGAACCCGGCCCCGCCCGCCCAGCTTCTGCTAGCGAGCTCGGCCCCGCCCGCCCAGCTTCCCCTCCCAGCTTGGCCCCGCCCGCCCAGTTTCTCCTCCCAGCCAGGCCCCGCCCGCCCAGTTTCTCCTCCCGAGTCCGGCCCCGCCCGCCCCGCTTCCCCTCCCAGCCAGGCCCCGCCCGCCCAGCTTCCCCTCCCAGCTTGGCCCCGCCCGCCCAGCTTCCCCTCCCAGCCAGGCCCCGCCCGCCCAGTTTCTCCTCCCGAGCCCGGCCCCGCCCGCTCCGCTTCCCCTCCCAGCCAGGCCCCGCCCGCCCAGTTTCTCCTCCCGAGTCCGGCCCCGCCCGCCCAGTTTCTCCTCCCGAGCCCGGCCCCGCCCGCCCAGTTTCTCCTCCCAGCACGGCCCCGCCCACCCAGCTTCCCCTCCCAGCCTGGCCCCGCCCGCCCAGTTTCTCCTCCCGAGTGCGGCCCCGCCCGCTCCGCTTCCCCTCCCAGCCAGGCCCCGCCCGCCCAGTTTCTCCTCCCGAGTCCGGCGCCGCCCGCCCAGTTTCTCCTCCCGAGCCCGGCCCCGCCCGCCCCGCTTCCCCTCCCAGCCAGGCCCCGCCCGCCCAGCTTCCCCTCCCGAGCGAGGCCCCGCCCGCCCAGCTTCCCCTCCCAGCTTGGCCCCGCCCGCCCAGTTTCTCCTCCCGAGCCCGGCCCCGCCCGCCCAGCTTCTCCTCCCAGCTTAGCCCCGCCCGCCCAGTTTCTCCTCCCAGCACGGCCCCGCCCACCCAGCTTCCCCTCCCAGCCTGGCCCCGCCCGCCCAGTTTCTCCTCCCGAGTGCGGCCCCGCCCGCTCCGCTTCCCCTCCCAGCCAGGCCCCGCCCGCCCCGCTTCTCCTCCCGAGCGAGGCCCCGCCCGCCCAGCTTCCCCTCCCAGCTTGGCCCCGCCCGCCCAGCTTCCCCTCCCGAGCGAGGCCCCGCCCGCCCAGCTTCCCCTCCCAGCTTGGCCCCGCCCACCCAGTTTCTCCTCCGGAGCCCGGCCCCGCCCGCCCAGCTTCTCCTCCCAGCTTAGCCCCGCCCGCCCAGTTTCTCCTCCCAGCACGGCCCCGCCCACACAGCTTCCCCTCCCAGCCAGGCCCCGCCCGCCCCGCTTCTCCTCCCGAGCGAGGCCCCGCCCGCCCAGCTTCCCCTCCCAGCTTGGCCCCGCCCGCCCAGCTTCCCCTCCCGAACCCGGCCCCGCCCGCCCAGCTTCTGCTAGCGAGCTCGGCCCCGCCCGCCCAGCTTCCCCTCCCAGCTTGGCCCCGCCCGCCCAGTTTCTCCTCCCAGCCAGGGCCCGCCCGCCCAGTTTCTCCTTCCGAGTCCGGCCCCGCCCGCCCCGCTTCCCCTCCCAGCCAGGCCCCGCCCGCCCAGCTTCCCCTCTCGAACCCGGCCCCGCCCGCCCAGCTTCTCCTCCCAGCTTAGCCCCGCCCGCCCAGTTTCTCCTCCCAGCACGGCCCCGCCCGCCCAGTTTCTCCTCCCAGCACGGCCCCGCCCACCCAGCTTCCCCTCCCAGCCTGGCCCCGCCCGCCCAGTTTCTCCTCCCGAGTGCGGCCCCGCCCGCTCCGCTTCCCCTCCCAGCCAGGCCCCGCACGCCCAGTTTCTCCTCCCGAGTCCGGCCCCGCCCGCCCAGTTTCTCCTCCCGAGCCCGGCCCCGCCCGCCCCGCTTCGCCTCCCAGCTTGGCCCCGCCCGCCCAGTTTCTCCTCCCAGCTTGGCCCCGCCCGCCCAGTTTCTCCTCCCAGCTTGGCCCCGCCCGCCCAGCTTCCCCTCCCGAACCCGGCCCCGCCCGCCCAGCTTCCCCTCCCGAATCCGGCCCCGCCCGCCCATGTTCCCCTCCCAGCCAGGCCCCGCCCGCCCAGTTTCTCCTCCCAGCTTGGCCCCGCCCGCCCAGTTTCTCCTCCCAGCCAGGCCCCGCCCGCCCAGCTTCCCCTCCCAGCCAGGCCCCGCCCGCCCAGTTTCTCCTCCCGAGTCCGGCCCCGCCCGCCCAGTTTCTCCTCCCGAGTCCGGCCCCGCCCGCCCCGCTTCCCCTCCCAGCCAGGCCCCGCCCGCCCAGCTTCCCCTCCCGAACCCGGCCCCGCCCGCCCAGCTTCTCCTCACAGCTTAGCCCCGCCCGCCCAGTTTCTCCTCCCAGCACGGCCCCGCCCGCCCAGTTTCTCCTCCCAGCCAGGCCCCGCCCGCCCAGCTTCCCCTCCCGAACCCGGCCCCGCCCGCCCAGCTTCTCCTCACAGCTTAGCCCCGCCCGCCCAGTTTCTCCTCCCAGCACGGCCCCGCCCGCCCAGATTCTCCTCCCAGCCAGGCCCCGCCCTCCCAGCTTCCCCTCCCGAACCCGGCCCCGCCCGCCCAGCTTCTGCTAGCGAGCTCGGCCCCGCCCGCCCAGCTTCCCCTCCCAGCTTGGCCCCGCCCGCCCAGTTTCTCCTCCCGAGCTCGGCCCCTCCCGCCCCGCTTCCCCTCCCAGGTTGGCCCCGCCCGCCCCGCTTCCCATCCCGAGCGAGGCCCCGCCCGCCCAGTTTCTCCTCCCAGCTTGGCCCCGCCCGCCCAGCTTCCCCTCCCGAACCCGGCCCCGCCCGCCCAGCTTCTGCTAGCGAGCTCGGCCCCGCCCGCCCAGCTTCCCCTCCCAGCTTGGCCCCGCCCGCCCAGTTTCTCCTCCCAGCCAGGCCCCGCCCGCCCAGTTTCTCCTCCCGAGTCCGGCCCCGCCCGCCCCGCTTCCCCTCCCAGCCAGGCCCCGCCCGCCCAGCTTCCCCTCCCAGCTTGGCCCCGCCCGCCCAGCTTCCCCTCCCAGCCAGGCCCCGCCCGCCCAGTTTCTCCTCCCGAGCCCGGCCCCGCCCGCTCCGCTTCCCCTCCCAGCCAGGCCCCGCCCGCCCAGTTTCTCCTCCCGAGTCCGGCCCCGCCCGCCCAGTTTCTCCTCCCGAGCCCGGCCCCGCCCGCCCAGCTTCTCCTCCCAGCTTAGCCCCGCCCGCCCAGTTTCTCCTCCCAGCACGGCCCCGCCCACCCAGCTTCCCCTCCCAGCCTGGCCCCGCCCGCCCAGTTTCTCCTCCCGAGTGCGGCCCCGCCCGCTCCGCTTCCCCTCCCAGCCAGGCCCCGCCCGCCCAGTTTCTCCTCCCGAGTCCGGCCCCGCCCGCCCAGTTTCTCCTCCCGAGCCCGGCCCCGCCCGCCCCGCTTCCCCTCCCAGCCAGGCCCCGCCCGCCCAGCTTCCCCTCCCGAACCCGGCCCCGCCCGCCCAGCTTCTCCTCACAGCTTAGCCCCGCCCGCCCAGTTTCTCCTCACAGCACGGCCCCGCCCGCCCAGCTTCCCCTCCCGAACCCGGCCCCGCCCGCCCAGCTTCTCCTCACAGCTTAGCCCCGCCCGCCCAGTTTCTCCTCCCAGCACGGCCCCGCCCGCCCAGTTTCTCCTCCCAGCCAGGCCCCGCCCGCCCAGCTTCCCTTCCCGAACCCGGCCCCGCCCGCCCAGCTTCTCCTCACAGCTTGGCCCCGCCCGCCCAGTTTCTCCTCTCAGCACGGCCCCGCCCGCCCAGTTTCTCCTCCCAGCCAGGCCCCGCCCGCCCAGCTTCCCCTCCCGAACCCGGCCCCGCCCGCCCAGCTTCTGCTAGCGAGCTCGGCCCCGCCCGCCCAGCTTCCCCTCCCAGCTTGGCCCCGCCCGCCCAGTTTCTCCTCCCGAGCTCGGCCCCGCCCGCCCCGCTTCCCCTCCCAGGTTGGCCCCGCCCGCCCCGCTTCCCATCCCGAGCGAGGCCCCGCCCGCCCAGTTTCTCCTCCCAGCTTGGCCCCGCCCGCCCAGCTTCCCCTCCCGAACCCGGCCCCGCCCGCCAAGCTTCTCCTAGCCAGCTCGGCCCCGCCCGCCCCGCTTCCCCTCCCAGCCAGGCCCCGCCCGCCCAGTTTCTCCTCCCGAGTCCGGCCCCGCCCGCCCCGCTTCCCCTCCCAGCCAGGCCCCGCCCGCCCAGCTTCCCCTCCCAGCTTAGCCCCGCCCGCCCAGTTTCTCCTCCCAGATTGGCCCCGCCCGCCCAGCTTCCCCTCCCGAGTCCGGCCCCGCCCGCCCAGTTTCTCCTCCCGAGCGAGGCCCCGCCCGCCCAGCTTCTCCTCCCGAATCCGGCCCTGCCCGCCCATGTTCCCCTCCCAGTCAGGCCCCGCCCGCCCAGTTTCTCCTCCCAGCTTGGCCCCGCCCGCCCAGCTTCCCCTCCCGATCCCGGCCCCGCCCGCCCATGTTCCCCTCCCAGCCAGGCCCCGCCCGCCCAGTTTCTCCTCCCAGCTTGGCCCCGCCCGCCCCGCTTCCCATCCCGAGCGAGGCCCCGCCCGCCCAGTTTCTCCTCCCGAGCGAGGCCCCGCCCGCCCAGCTTCCCATCCCAGCCAGGCCCCGCCCGCCCAGTTTCTCCTCCCAGCTTGGCCCCGCCCGCCCAGCTTCCCCTCCCGAACCCGGCCCCGCCCGCCCATGTTCCCCTCCCAGCCAGGCCCCGCCCGCCCAGTTTCTCCTCCCCAGCTTGGCCCCGCCCGCCCAGCTTCCCCTCCCGATCCCGGCCCCGCCCGCCCATGTTCCCCTCCCAACTTGGCCCCGCCCGCCCAGCTTCCCCTCCCGAATGCGGCCCCGCCCGCCAAGCTTCTCCTAGCGAGCCCGGCCCCGCCCGCCCAGCTTCCCCTCCAAGCCAGGCCCCGCCCGCCCCGCTTCCCCTCCCGAACCCGGCCCCGCCCGCCCAGCTTCTGCTAGCGAGCTCGGCCCCGCCCGCCCAGCTTCCCCTCCCAGCTTGGCCCCGCCCGCCCAGTTTCTCCTCCCGAGCTCGGCCCCGCCCGCCCCGCTTCCCCTCCCAGGTTGGCCCCGCCCGCCCCCCCCGCTTCCCATCCCGAGCGAGGCCCCGCCCGCCCAGTTTCTCCTCCCAGCTTGGCCCCGCCCGCCCAGCTTCCCCTCCCGAACCCGGCCCCGCCCGCCCAGCTTCTGCTAGCGAGCTCGGCCCCGCCCGCCCAGCTTCCCCTCCCAGCTTGGCCCCGCCCGCCCAGTTTCTCCTCCCAGCCAGGCCCCGCCCGCCCAGTTTCTCCTCCCGAGTCCCGCCCCGCCCGCCCCGCTTCCCCTCCCAGCCAGGCCCCGCCGCCCAGCTTCCCCTCCCGAACCCGGCCCCGCCCGCCCAGCTTCTCCTCCCAGCTTAGCCCCGCCCGCCCAGTTTCTCCTCCCAGCACGGCCCCGCCCGCCCAGTTTCTCCTCCCAGCCAGGCCCCGCCCGCCCAGCTTCCCCTCCCGAACCCGGCCCCGCCCGCCCAGCTTCTGCTAGCGAGCTCGGCCCCGCGCGCCCAGCTTCCCCTCCCAGCTTGGCCCCGCCCGCCCAGTTTCTCCTCCCAGCCAGGCCCCGCCCGCCCAGTTTCTCCTCCCGAGTCCGGCCCCGCCCGCCCCGCTTCCCCTCCCAGCCAGGCCCCGCCCGCCCAGCTTCCCCTCCCGAACCCGGCCCCGCCCGCCCAGCTTCTCCTCCCAGCTTAGCCCCGCCCGCCCAGTTTCTCCTCCCAGCACGGCCCCGCCCGCCCCCTTTCTCCTCCCAGCCAGGCCCCGCCCGCCCAGCTTCCCCTCCCGAACCCGGCCCCGCCCGCCCAGCTTCTGCTAGCGAGCTCGGCCCCGCCCGCCCAGCTTCCCCTCCCAGCTTGGCCCCGCCCGCCCAGTTTCTCCTCCCAGCACGGCCCCGCCCACCCAGCTTCCCCTCCCAGCCTGGCCCCGCCCGCCCAGTTTCTCCTCCCGAGTGCGGCCCCGCCCGCCCCGCTTCTCCTCCGGAGTCCGGCCACGCCCGCCCAGCTTCCCCTCCCAGCTTGGCCCCGCCCGCCCAGCTTCCCCTCCCAGCCAGGCCCCGCCCGCCCAGTTTCTCCTCCCGAGCCCGGCCCCGCCCGCTCCGCTTCCCCTCCCAGCCAGGCCCCGCCCGCCCAGTTTCTCCTCCCGAGTCCGGCCCCGCCCGCCCAGTTTCTCCTCCCGAGTCCGGCCCCGCCCGCCCCGCTTCCCCTCCCAGCCAGGCCCCGCCCGCCCAGCTTCCCCTCCCGAACCCGGCCCCGCCCGCCCAGCTTCTCCTCACAGCTTAGCCCCGCCCGCCCAGTTTCTCCTCCCAGCACGGCCCCGCCCGCCCAGTTTCTCCTCCCAGCCAGGCCCCGCCCGCCCAGCTTCCCCTCCCGAACCCGGCCCCGCCCGCCCAGCTTCTCCTCACAGCTTAGCCCCGCCCGCCCAGTTTCTCCTCCCAGCACGGCCCCGCCCGCCCAGTTTCTCCTCCCAGCCAGGCCCCGCCCGCCCAGCTTCCCCTCCCGAACCCGGCCCCGCCCGCCCAGCTTCCCCTCCCGAATCCGGCCCCGCCCGCCAAGCTTCTCCTAGCGAGCCCGGCCCCGCCCGCCCAGCTTCCCCTCCAAGCCAGGCCCCGCCCGCCCAGCTTCCCCTCCCGAGCGAGGCCCCGCCCGCCCAGTTTCTCCTCCCGAGCGAGGCCCCGCCCGCCCAGCTTCCCATCCCAGCCAGGCCCCGCCCGCCCAGTTTCTCCTCCCAGCTTGGCCCCGCCCGCCCAGCTTCCCCTCCCGAACCCGGCCCCGCCCGCCCAGCTTCTGCTAGCGAGCTCGGCCCCGCCCGCCCAGCTTCCCCTCCCAGCCAGGCCCCGCCCGCCCAGTTTCTCCTCCCGAGTCCGGCCACGCCCGCCCAGCTTCCCCTCCCAGCTTGGCCCCGCCCGCCCAGCTTCCCCTCCCAGCCAGGCCCCGCCCGCCCAGTTTCTCCTCCCGAGCCCGGCCCCGCCCGCTCCGCTTCCCCTCCCAGCCAGGCCACGCCCGCCCAGTTTCTCCTCCCGAGTCCGGCCCCGCCCGCCCAGTTTCTCCTCCCGAGTCCGGCCCCGCCCGCCCCGCTTCCCCTCCCAGCCAGGCCCCGCCCGCCCAGCTTCCCCTCCCGAACCCGGCCCCGCCCGCCCAGCTTCTCCTCACAGCTTAGCCCCGCCCGCCCAGTTTCTCCTCCCAGCACGGCCCCGCCCGCCCAGTTTCTCCTCCCAGCCAGGCCCCGCCCGCCCAGCTTCCCCTCCCGAACCCGGCCCCGCCCGCCCAGCTTCTCCTCACAGCTTAGCCCCGCCCGCCCAGTTTCTCCTCCCAGCACGGCCCCGCCCGCCCAGTTTCTCCTCCCAGCCAGGCCCCGGCCGCCCAGCTTCCCCTCCCGAACCCGGCCCCGCCCGCCCAGCTTCTGCTAGCGAGCTCGGCCCCGCCCGCCCAGCTTCCCCTCCTAGCTTGGCCCCGCCCGCCCAGTTTCTCCTCCCAGCACGGCCCCGCCCACCCAGCTTCCCCTCCCAGCCTGGCCCCGCACGCCCAGTTTCTCCTCCCGAGTGCGGCCCCGCCCGCCCCGCTTCTCCTCCCGAGTCCGGCCACGCCCGCCCAGCTTCCCCTCCCAGCTTGGCCCCGCCCGCCCAGCTTCCCCTCCCAGCCAGGCCCCGCCCGCCCAGTTTCTCCTCCCGAGCCCGGCCCCGCCCGCTCCGCTTCCCCTCCCAGCCAGGCCCCGCCCGCCCAGTTTCTCCTCCCGAGTCCGGCCCCGCCCGCCCAGTTTCTCCTCCCGAGTCCGGCCCCGCCCGCCCCGCTTCCCCTCCCAGCCAGGCCCCGCCCGCCCAGCTTCCCCTCCCGAACCCGGCCCCGCCCGCCCAGCTTCTCCTCACAGCTTAGCCCCGCCCGCCCAGTTTCTCCTCCCAGCACGGCCCCGCCCGCCCAGTTTCTCCTCCCAGCCAGGCCCCGCCCGCCCAGCTTCCCCTCCCGAACCCGGCCCCGCCCGCCCAGCTTCTGCTAGCGAGCTCGGCCCCGCCCGCCCAGCTTCCCCTCCCAGCTTGGCCCCGCCCGCCCAGTTTCTCCTCCCGAGCTCGGCCCCGCCCGCCCCGCTTCCCCTCCCAGGTTGGCCCCGCCCGCCCCGCTTCCCATCCCGAGCGAGGCCCCGCCCGCCCAGTTTCTCCTCCCAGCTTGGCCCCGCCCGCCCAGCTTCCCCTCCCGAACCCGGCCCCGCCCGCCAAGCTTCTCCTAGCCAGCTCGGCCCCGCCCGCCCCGCTTCCCCTCCCAGCCAGGCCCCGCCCGCCCAGTTTCTCCTCCCGAGTCCGGCCCCGCCCGCCCCGCTTCCCCTCCCAGCCAGGCCCCGCCCGCCCAGCTTCCCCTCCCAGCTTAGCCCCGCCCGCCCAGTTTCTCCTCCCAGATTGGCCCCGCCCGCCCAGCTTCCCCTCCCGAGTCCGGCCCCGCCCGCCCAGTTTCTCCTCCCGAGCGAGGCCCCGCCCGCCAGGCTTCCCCTCCCGAATCCGGCCCTGCCCGCCCATGTTCCCCTCCCAGTCAGGCCCCGCCCGCCCAGTTTCTCCTCCCAGCTTGGCCCCGCCCGCCCAGCTTCCCCTCCCGATCCCGGCCCCGCCCGCCCATGTTCCCCTCCCAGCCAGGCCCCGCCCGCCCAGTTTCTCCTCCCAGCTTGGCCCCGCCCGCCCAGCTTCCCCTCCCGAGCGAGGCCCCGCCCGCCCAGTTTCTCCTCCCGAGCGAGGCCCCGCCCGCCCAGCTTCCCATCCCAGCCAGGCCCCGCCCGCCCAGCTTCCCCTCCCGAACCCGGCCCCGCCCGCCCATGTTCCCCTCCCAGCCAGGCCCCGCCCGCCCAGTTTCTCCTCCCAGCTTGGCCCCGCCCGCCCAGCTTCCCCTCCCGATCCCGGCCCCGCCCGCCCATGTTCCCCTCCCAACTTGGCCCCGCCCGCCCAGCTTCCCCTCCCGAATCCGGCCCCGCCCGCCAAGCTTCTCCTAGCGAGCCCGGCCCCGCCCGCCCAGCTTCCCCTCCAAGCCAGGCCCCGCCCGCCCCGCTTCCCCTCCCGAGTCCGGCCCCGCCCGCCCAGTTTCTCCTCCCGAGCTTGGCCCCGCCCGCCCAGTTTCTCCTCCCGAGCTCGGCCCCGCCCGCCCCGCTTCCCCTCCCAGGTTGGCCCCGCCCGCCCCGCTTCCCATCCCGAGCGAGGCCCCGCCCGCCCAGTTTCTCCTCCCAGCTTGGCCCCGCCCGCCCAGCTTCCCCTCCCGAACCCGGCCCCGCCCGCCAAGCTTCTCCTAGCCAGCTCGGCCCCGCCCGCCCCGCTTCCCCTCCCAGCCAGGCCCCGCCCGCCCAGTTTCTCCTCCCGAGTCCGGCCCCGCCCGCCCCGCTTCCCCTCCCAGCCAGGCCCCGCCCGCCCAGCTTCCCCTCCCAGCTTAGCCCCGCCCGCCCAGTTTCTCCTCCCAGATTGGCCCCGCCCGCCCAGCTTCCCCTCCCGAGTCCGGCCCCGCCCGCCCAGTTTCTCCTCCCGAGCGAGGCCCCGCCCGCCCAGCTTCCCCTCCCGAATCCGGCCCTGCCCGCCCATGTTCCCCTCCCAGTCAGGCCCCGCCCGCCCAGTTTCTCCTCCCAGCTTGGCCCCGCCCGCCCAGCTTCCCCTCCCGATCCCGGCCCCGCCCGCCCATGTTCCCCTCCCAGCCAGGCCCCGCCCGCCCAGTTTCTCCTCCCAGCTTGGCCCCGCCCGCCCAGCTTCCCCTCCCGAGCGAGGCCCCGCCCGCCCAGTTTCTCCTCCCGAGCGAGGCCCCGCCCGCCCAGCTTCCCATCCCAGCCAGGCCCCGCCCGCCCAGTTTCTCCTCCCAGCTTGGCCCCGCCCGCCCAGCTTCCCCTCCCGAACCCGGCCCCGCCCGCCCATGTTCCCCTCCCAGCCAGGCCCCGCCGCCCAGTTTCTCCTCCCAGCTTGGCCCCGCCCGCCCAGCTTCCCCTCCCGATCCCGGCCCCGCCCGCCCAGCTTCCCCTCCCGAATCCGGCCCCGCCCGCCAAGCTTCTCCTAGCGAGCCCGGCCCCGCCCGCCCAGCTTCCCCTCCAAGCCAGGCCCCGCCCGCCCCGCTTCCCCTCCCGAGTCCGGCCCCGCCCGCCCAGTTTCTCCTCCCGAGCTTGGCCCCGCCCGCCCAGCTTCCCATCCCGAGCGAGGCCCCGCCCGGCCAGTTTCTCCTCCCAGCTTGGCCCCGCCCGCCCAGCTTCCCCTCCCGAACCCGGCCCCGCCCGCCCAGCTTCTGCTAGCGAGCTCGGCCCCGCCCGCCCAGCTTCCCCTCCCAGCCAGGCCCCGCCCGCCCAGTTTCTCCTCCCGAGTCCGGCCACGCCCGCCCAGCTTCCCCTCCCAGCTTGGCCCCGCCCGCCCAGCTTCCCCTCCCAGCTTGGCCCCGCCCGCCCAGTTTCTCCTCCCGAGCCCGGCCCCGCCCGCTCCGCTTCCCCTCCCAGCCAGGCCCCGCCCGCCCAGTTTCTCCTCCCGAGTCCGGCCCCGCCCGCCCAGTTTCTCCTCCCGAGTCCGGCCCCGCCCGCCCCGCTTCCCCTCCCAGCCAGGCCCCGCCCGCCCAGCTTCCCCTCCCCCCGGCCCCGCCCGCCCAGCTTCTCCTCACAGCTTAGCCCCGCCCGCCCAGTTTCTCCTCCCAGCACGGCCCCGCCCGCCCGGTTTCTCCTCCCAGCCAGGCCCCGCCCGCCCAGCTTCCCCTCCCGAACCCGGCCCCGCCCGCCCAGCTTCTCCTCACAGCTTAGCCCCGCCCGCCCAGTTTCTCCTCCCAGCACGGCCCCGCCCGCCCAGCTTCCCCTCCCGAACCCGGCCCCGCCCGCCCAGCTTCCCCTCCCAGCCAGGCCCCGCCCGCCCAGTTTCTCCACCCAGCTAAGCCCCGCCCGCCCAGCTTCTCCTCACAGCTTAGCCCCGCCCGCCCAGTTTCTCCTCCCAGCACGGCCCCGCCCGCCCAGTTTCTCCTCCCAGCCAGGCCCCGCCCGCCCCGCTTCCCCTCCCGAACCCGGCCCCGCCCGCCCAGCTTCTGCTAGCGAGCTCGGCCCCGCCCGCCCAGCTTCCCCTCCCGAACCCGGCCCCGCCCGCCCAGTTTCTCCTCCCGAGCTCGGCCCCGCCCGCCCCGCTTCCCCTCCCAGCTTGGCCCCGCCCGCCCCGCTTCCCATCCCGAGCGAGGCCCCGCCCGCCCAGTTTCTCCTCCCAGCTTGGCCCCGCCCGCCCAGCTTCCCCTCCCGAACCCGGCCCCGCCCGCCCAGCTTCTGCTAGCGAGCTCGGCCCCGCCCGCCCAGCTTCCCCTCCCAGCTTGGCCCCGCCCGCCCAGTTTCTCCTCCCAGCCAGGCCCCGCCCGCCCCGCTTCCCCTCCCAGCCAGGCCCCGCCCGCCCAGCTTCCCCTCCCGAACCCGGCCCCGCCCGCCCAGCTTCTCCTCCCAGCTTAGCCCCGCCCGCCCAGTTTCTCCTCCCAGCAGGGCCCCGCCCGCCCAGTTTCTCCTCCCAGCCAGGCCCCGCCCGCCCAGCTTCCCCTCCCGAACCCGGCCCCGCCCGCCCAGCTTCTGCTAGCGAGCTCGGCCCCGCCCGCCCAGCTTCCCCTCCCAGCTTGGCCCCGCCCGCCCAGTTTCTCCTCCCAGCACGGCCCCGCCCACCCAGCTTCCTCTCCCAGCTTGGCCCCGCCCGCCCGGTTTCCCCTCCCAGCCAGGCCCCGCCCGCCCAGTTTCTCCTCCCGAGCCCGGCCCCGCCCGCTCCGCTTCCCCTCCCAGCCAGGCCCCGCCCGCCCAGTTTCTCCTCCCGAGTCCGGCCCCGCCCGCCCAGTTTCTCCTCCCAGCTTGGCCCCGCCCGCCCAGCTTCCCCTCCCAGCTTGGCCCCGCCCGCCCAGCTTCCCCTCCCAGCCAGGCCCCGCCCGCCCAGTTTCTCCTCCCGAGCCCGGCCCCGCCCGCTCCGCTTCCCCTCCCAGCCAGGCCCCGCCCGCCCAGTTTCTCCTCCCGAGTCCGGCCCCGCCCGCCCAGTTTCTCCTCCCGAGTCCGGCCCCGCCCGCCCCGCTTCCCCTCCCAGCCAGGCCCCGCCCGCCCAGCTTCCCCTCCCGAACCCGGCCCCGCCCGCCCAGCTTCTCCTCACAGCTTAGCCCCGCCCGCCCAGTTTCTCCTCCCAGCACGGCCCCGCCCGCCCAGTTTCTCCTCCCAGCCAGGCCCCGCCCGCCCAGCTTCCCCTCCCGAACCCGGCCCCGCCCGCCCAGCTTCTCCTCACAGCTTAGCCCCGCCCGCCCAGTTTCTCCTCCCAGCACGGCCCCGCCCGCCCAGTTTCTCCTCCCAGCCAGGCCCCGCCCGCCCAGCTTCCCCTCCCGAACCCGGCCCCGCCCGCCCAGCTTCCCCTCCCGAATCCGGCCCCGCCCGCCAAGCTTCTCCTAGCGAGCCCGGCCCCGCCCGCCCAGCTTCCCCTCCAAGCCAGGCCCCGCCCGCCCAGCTTCCCCTCCCGAGCGAGGCCCCGCCCGCCCAGTTTCTCCTCCCGAGCGAGGCCCCGCCCGCCCAGCTTCCCATCCCAGCCAGGCCCCGCCCGCCCAGTTTCTCCTCCCAGCTTGGCCCCGCCCGCCCAGCTTCCCCTCCCGAACCCGGCCCCGCCCGCCCAGCTTCTGCTAGCGAGCTCGGCCCCGCCCGCCCAGCTTCCCCTCCCAGCCAGGCCCCGCCCGCCCAGTTTCTCCTCCCGAGTCCGGCCACGCCCGCCCAGCTTCCCCTCCCAGCTTGGCCCCGCCCGCCCAGCTTCCCCTCCCAGCCAGGCCCCGCCCGCCCAGTTTCTCCTCCCGAGCCCGGCCCCGCCCGCTCCGCTTCCCCTCCCAGCCAGGCCACGCCCGCCCAGTTTCTCCTCCCGAGTCCGGCCCCGCCCGCCCAGTTTCTCCTCCCGAGTCCGGCCCCGCCCGCCCCGCTTCCCCTCCCAGCCAGGCCCCGCCCGCCCAGCTTCCCCTCCCGAACCCGGCCCCGCCCGCCCAGCTTCTCCTCACAGCTTAGCCCCGCCCGCCCAGTTTCTCCTCCCAGCACGGCCCCGCCCGCCCAGTTTCTCCTCCCAGCCAGGCCCCGCCCGCCCAGCTTCCCCTCCCGAACCCGGCCCCGCCCGCCCAGCTTCTCCTCACAGCTTAGCCCCGCCCGCCCAGTTTCTCCTCCCAGCACGGCCCCGCCCGCCCAGTTTCTCCTCCCAGCCAGGCCCCGGCCGCCCAGCTTCCCCTCCCGAACCCGGCCCCGCCCGCCCAGCTTCTGCTAGCGAGCTCGGCCCCGCCCGCCCAACTTCCCCTCCTAGCTTGGCCCCGCCCGCCCAGTTTCTCCTCCCAGCACGGCCCCGCCCACCCAGCTTCCCCTCCCAGCCTGGCCCCGCACGCCCAGTTTCTCCTCCCGAGTGCGGCCCCGCCCGCCCCGCTTCTCCTCCCGAGTCCGGCCACGCCCGCCCAGCTTCCCCTCCCAGCTTGGCCCCGCCCGCCCAGCTTCCCCTCCCAGCCAGGCCCCGCCCGCCCAGTTTCTCCTCCCGAGCCCGGCCCCGCCCGCTCCGCTTCCCCTCCCAGCCAGGCCCCGCCCGCCCAGTTTCTCCTCCCGAGTCCGGCCCCGCCCGCCCAGTTTCTCCTCCCGAGTCCGGCCCCGCCCGCCCCGCTTCCCCTCCCAGCCAGGCCCCGCCCGCCCAGCTTCCCCTCCCGAACCCGGCCCCGCCCGCCCAGCTTCTCCTCACAGCTTAGCCCCGCCCGCCCAGTTTCTCCTCCCAGCACGGCCCCGCCCGCCCAGTTTCTCCTCCCAGCCAGGCCCCGCCCGCCCAGCTTCCCCTCCCGAACCCGGCCCCGCCCGCCCAGCTTCTGCTAGCGAGCTCGGCCCCGCCCGCCCAGCTTCCCCTCCCAGCTTGGCCCCGCCCGCCCAGCTTCCCCTCCCAGCTTGGCCCCGCCCGCCCAGTTTCTCCTCCCGAGCTCAGCCCCGCCCGCCCCGCTTCCCCTCCCAGGTTGGCCCCGCCCGCCCCGCTTCCCATCCCGAGCGAGGCCCCGCCCGCCCAGTTTCTCCTCCCAGCTTGGCCCCGCCCGCCCAGCTTCCCCTCCCGAACCCGGCCCCGCCCGCCAAGCTTCTCCTAGCCAGCTCGGCCCCGCCCGCCCCGCTTCCCCTCCCAGCCAGGCCCCGCCCGCCCAGTTTCTCCTCCCGAGTCCGGCCCCGCCCGCCCCGCTTCCCCTCCCAGCCAGGCCCCGCCCGCCCAGCTTCCCCTCCCAGCTTAGCCCCGCCCGCCCAGTTTCTCCTCCCAGATTGGCCCCGCCCGCCCAGCTTCCCCTCCCGAGTCCGGCCCCGCCCGCCCAGTTTCTCCTCCCGAGCGAGGCCCCGCCCGCCAGGCTTCCCCTCCCGAATCCGGCCCTGCCCGCCCATGTTCCCCTCCCAGTCAGGCCCCGCCCGCCCAGTTTCTCCTCCCAGCTTGGCCCCGCCCGCCCAGCTTCCCCTCCCGATCCCGGCCCCGCCCGCCCATGTTCCCCTCCCAGCCAGGCCCCGCCCGCCCAGTTTCTCCTCCCAGCTTGGCCCCGCCCGCCCAGCTTCCCCTCCCGAGCGAGGCCCCGCCCGCCCAGTTTCTCCTCCCGAGCGAGGCCCCGCCCGCCCAGCTTCCCATCCCAGCCAGGCCCCGCCCGCCCAGCTTCCCCTCCCGAACCCGGCCCCGCCCGCCCATGTTCCCCTCCCAGCCAGGCCCCGCCCGCCCAGTTTCTCCTCCCAGCTTGGCCCCGCCCGCCCAGCTTCCCCTCCCGATCCCGGCCCCGCCCGCCCATGTTCCCCTCCCAACTTGGCCCCGCCCGCCCAGCTTCCCCTCCCGAATCCGGCCCCGCCCGCCAAGCTTCTCCTAGCGAGCCCGGCCCCGCCCGCCCAGCTTCCCCTCCAAGCCAGGCCCCGCCCGCCCCGCTTCCCCTCCCGAGTCCGGCCCCGCCCGCCCAGTTTCTCCTCCCGAGCTTGGCCCCGCCCGCCCAGTTTCTCCTCCCGAGCTCGGCCCCGCCCGCCCCGCTTCCCCTCCCAGGTTGGCCCCGCCCGCCCCGCTTCCCATCCCGAGCGAGGCCCCGCCCGCCCAGTTTCTCCTCCCAGCTTGGCCCCGCCCGCCCAGCTTCCCCTCCCGAACCCGGCCCCGCCCGCCAAGCTTCTCCTAGCCAGCTCGGCCCCGCCCGCCCCGCTTCCCCTCCCAGCCAGGCCCCGCCCGCCCAGTTTCTCCTCCCGAGTCCGGCCCCGCCCGCCCCGCTTCCCCTCCCAGCCAGGCCCCGCCCGCCCAGCTTCCCCTCCCAGCTTAGCCCCGCCCGCCCAGTTTCTCCTCCCAGATTGGCCCCGCCCGCCCAGCTTCCCCTCCCGAGTCCGGCCCCGCCCGCCCAGTTTCTCCTCCCGAGCGAGGCCCCGCCCGCCCAGCTTCCCCTCCCGAATCCGGCCCTGCCCGCCCATGTTCCCCTCCCAGTCAGGCCCCGCCCGCCCAGTTTCTCCTCCCAGCTTGGCCCCGCCCGCCCAGCTTCCCCTCCCGATCCCGGCCCCGCCCGCCCATGTTCCCCTCCCAGCCAAGCCCCGCCCGCCCAGTTTCTCCTCCCAGCTTGGCCCCGCCCGCCCAGCTTCCCCTCCCGAGCGAGGCCCCGCCCGCCCAGTTTCTCCTCCCGAGCGAGGCCCCGCCCGCCCAGCTTCCCATCCCAGCCAGGCCCCGCCCGCCCAGTTTCTCCTCCCAGCTTGGCCCCGCCCGCCCAGCTTCCCCTCCCGAACCCGGCCCCGCCCGCCCATGTTCCCCTCCCAGCCAGGCCCCGCCCGCCCAGTTTCTCCTCCCAGCTTGGCCCCGCCCGCCCAGCTTCCCCTCCCGATCCCGGCCCCGCCCGCCCAGCTTCCCCTCCCGAATCCGGCCCCGCCCGCCAAGCTTCTCCTAGCGAGCCCGGCCCCGCCCGCCCAGCTTCCCCTCCAAGCCAGGCCCCGCCCGCCCCGCTTCCCCTCCCGAGTCCGGCCCCGCCCGCCCAGTTTCTCCTCCCGAGCTTGGCCCCGCCCGCCCAGCTTCCCATCCCGAGCGAGGCCCCGCCCGGCCAGTTTCTCCTCCCAGCTTGGCCCCGCCCGCCCAGCTTCCCCTCCCGAACCCGGCCCCGCCCGCCCAGCTTCTGCTAGCGAGCTCGGCCCCGCCCGCCCAGCTTCCCCTCCCAGCCAGGCCCCGCCCGCCCAGTTTCTCCTCCCGAGTCCGGCCACGCCCGCCCAGCTTCCCCTCCCAGCTTGGCCCCGCCCGCCCAGCTTCCCCTCCCAGCTTGGCCCCGCCCGCCCAGTTTCTCCTCCCGAGCCCGGCCCCGCCCGCTCCGCTTCCCCTCCCAGCCAGGCCCCGCCCGCCCAGTTTCTCCTCCCGAGTCCGGCCCCGCCCGCCCAGTTTCTCCTCCCGAGTCCGGCCCCGCCCGCCCCGCTTCCCCTCCCAGCCAGGCCCCGCCCGCCCAGCTTCCCCTCCCGAACCCGGCCCCGCCCGCCCAGCTTCTCCTCACAGCTTAGCCCCGCCCGCCCAGTTTCTCCTCCCAGCACGGCCCCGCCCGCCCAGTTTCTCCTCCCAGCCAGGCCCCGCCCGCCCAGCTTCCCCTCCCGAACCCGGCCCCGCCCGCCCAGCTTCTCCTCACAGCTTAGCCCCGCCCGCCCAGTTTCTCCTCCCAGCACGGCCCCGCCCGCCCAGCTTCCCCTCCCGAACCCGGCCCCGCCCGCCCAGCTTCCCCTCCCAGCCAGGCCCCGCCCGCCCAGTTTCTCCACCCAGCTAAGCCCCGCCCGCCCAGCTTCTCCTCACAGCTTAGCCCCGCCCGCCCAGTTTCTCCTCCCAGCACGGCCCCGCCCGCCCAGTTTCTCCTCCCAGCCAGGCCCCGCCCGCCCCGCTTCCCCTCCCGAACCCGGCCCCGCCCGCCCAGCTTCTGCTAGCGAGCTCGGCCCCGCCCGCCCAGCTTCCCCTCCCGAACCCGGCCCCGCCCGCCCAGTTTCTCCTCCCGAGCTCGGCCCCGCCCGCCCCGCTTCCCCTCCCAGCTTGGCCCCGCCCGCCCCGCTTCCCATCCCGAGCGAGGCCCCGCCCGCCCAGTTTCTCCTCCCAGCTTGGCCCCGCCCGCCCAGCTTCCCCTCCCGAACCCGGCCCCGCCCGCCCAGCTTCTGCTAGCGAGCTCGGCCCCGCCCGCCCAGCTTCCCCTCCCAGCTTGGCCCCGCCCGCCCAGTTTCTCCTCCCAGCCAGGCCCCGCCCGCCCCGCTTCCCCTCCCAGCCAGGCCCCGCCCGCCCAGCTTCCCCTCCCGAACCCGGCCCCGCCCGCCCAGCTTCTCCTCCCAGCTTAGCCCCGCCCGCCCAGTTTCTCCTCCCAGCAGGGCCCCGCCCGCCCAGTTTCTCCTCCCAGCCAGGCCCCGCCCGCCCAGCTTCCCCTCCCGAACCCGGCCCCGCCCGCCCAGCTTCTGCTAGCGAGCTCGGCCCCGCCCGCCCAGCTTCCCCTCCCAGCTTGGCCCCGCCCGCCCAGTTTCTCCTCCCAGCACGGCCCCGCCCACCCAGCTTCCTCTCCCAGCTTGGCCCCGCCCGCCCAGCTTCCCCTCCCAGCCAGGCCCCGCCCGCCCAGTTTCTCCTCCCGAGCCCGGCCCCGCCCGCTCCGCTTCCCCTCCCAGCCAGGCCCCGCCCGCCCAGTTTCTCCTCCCGAGTCCGGCCCCGCCCGCCCAGTTTCTCCTCCCGAGTCCGGCCGCGCCCGCCCCGCTTCCCCTCCCAGCCAGGCCCCGCCCGCCCAGCTTCCCCTCCCGAACCCGGCCCCGCCCGCCCAGCTTCTCCTCACAGCTTAGCCCCGCCCGCCCAGTTTCTCCTCCCAGCACGGCCCCGCCCGCCCACTTTCTCCTCCCAGCCAGGCCCCGCCCGCCCAGCTTCCCCTCCCGAACCCGGCCCCGCCCGCCCAGCTTCTCCTCACAGCTTAGCCCCGCCCGCCCAGTTTCTCCTCCCAGCACGGCCCCGCCCGCCCAGTTTCTCCTCCCAGCCAGGCCCCGCCCGCCCAGCTTCCCCTCCCGAACCCGGCCCCGCCCGCCCAGCTTCTGCTAGCGAGCTCGGCCCCGCCCGCCCAGCTTCCCCTCCCAGCTTGGCCCCGCCCGCCCAGTTTCTCCTCCCGAGCTCGGCCCCGCCCGCCCCGCTTCCCCTCCCAGGTTGGCCCCGCCCGCCCCGCTTCCCATCCCGAGCGAGGCCCCGCCCGCCCAGTTTCTCCTCCCAGCTTGGCCCCGCCCGCCCAGCTTCCCCTCCCGAACCCGGCCCCGCCCGCCAAGCTTCTCCTAGCCAGCTCGGCCCCGCCCGCCCCGCTTCCCCTCCCAGCCAGGCCCCGCCCGCCCAGTTTCTCCTCCCGAGTCCGGCCCCGCCCGCCCCGCTTCCCCTCCCAGCCAGGCCCCGCCCGCCCAGCTTCCCCTCCCAGCTTAGCCCCGCCCGCCCAGTTTCTCCTCCCAGATTGGCCCCGCCCGCCCAGCTTCCCCTCCCGAGTCCGGCCCCGCCCGCCCAGTTTCTCCTCCCGAGCGAGGCCCCGCCCGCCCAGCTTCCCCTCCCGAATCCGGCCCTGCCCGCCCATGTTCCCCTCCCAGTCAGGCCCCGCCCGCCCAGTTTCTCCTCCCAGCTTGGCCCCGCCCGCCTAGCTTCCCCTCCCGATCCCGGCCCCGCCCGCCCATGTTCCCCTCCCAGCCAGGCCCCGCCCGCCCAGTTTCTCCTCCCAGCTTGGCCCCGCCCGCCCAGCTTCCCCTCCCGAGCGAGGCCCCGCCCGCCCAGTTTCTCCTCCCGAGCGAGGCCCCGCCCGCCCAGCTTCCCATCCCAGCCAGGCCCCGCCCGCCCAGTTTCTCCTCCCAGCTTGGCCCCGCCCGCCCAGCTTCCCCTCCCGAACCCGGCCCCGCCCGCCCATGTTCCCCTCCCAGCCAGGCCCCGCCCGCCCAGTTTCTCCTCCCAGCTTGGCCCCGCCCGCCCAGCTTCCCCTCCCGATCCCGGCCCCGCCCGCCCATGTTCCCCTCCCAACTTGGCCCCGCCCGCCCAGCTTCCCCTCCCGAATCCGGCCCCGCCCGCCAAGCTTCTCCTAGCGAGCCCGGCCCCGCCCGCCCAGCTTCCCCTCCAAGCCAGGCCCCGCCGCCCCGCTTCCCCTCCCGAACCCGGCCCCGCCCGCCCAGCTTCTGCTAGCGAGCTCGGCCCCGCCCGCCCAGCTTCCCCTCCCAGCTTGGCCCCGCCCGCCCAGTTTCTCCTCCCGAGCTCGGCCCCGCCCGCCCCGCTTCCCCTCCCAGGTTGGCCCCGCCCGCCCCGCTTCCCATCCCGAGCGAGGCCCCGCCCGCCCTGTTTCTCCTCCCAGCTTGGCCCCGCCCGCCCAGCTTCCCCTCCCGAACCCGGCCCCGCCCGCCCAGCTTCTGCTAGCGAGCTCGGCCCCGCCCGCCCAGCTTCCCCTCCCAGCTTGGCCCCGCCCGCCCAGTTTCTCCTCCCAGCCAGGCCCCGCCCGCCCAGTTTCTCCTCCCGAGTCCGGCCCCGCCCGCCCCGCTTCCCCTCCCGAACCCGGCCCCGCCCGCCCAGCTTCTCCTCCCAGCTTAGCCCCGCCCGCCCAGTTTCTCCTCCCAGCACGGCCCCGCCCGCCCGGTTTCTCCTCCCAGCCAGGCCCCGCCCGCCCAGCTTCCCCTCCCGAACCCGGCCCCGCCCGCCCAGCTTCTGCTAGCGAGCTCGGCCCCGCCCGCCCAGCTTCCCCTCCCAGCTTGGCCCCGCCCGCCCAGTTTCTCCTCCCAGCACGGCCCCGCCCACCCAGCTTCCCCTCCCAGCCTGGCCCCGCCCGCCCAGTTTCTCCTCCCGAGCCCGGCCCCGCCCGCTCCGCTTCCCCTCCCAGCCAGGCCCCGCCCGCCCAGTTTCTCCTCCCGAGTCCGGCCGCGCCCGCCCCGCTTCCCCTCCCAGCCAGGCCCCGCCCGCCCAGCTTCCCCTCCCGAACCCGGCCCCGCCCGCCCAGCTTCTCCTCACAGCTTAGCCCCGCCCGCCCAGTTTCTCCTCCCAGCACGGCCCCGCCCGCCCACTTTCTCCTCCCAGCCAGGCCCCGCCCGCCCAGCTTCCCCTCCCGAACCCGGCCCCGCCCGCCCAGCTTCTCCTCACAGCTTAGCCCCGCCCGCCCAGTTTCTCCTCCCAGCACGGCCCCGCCCGCCCAGTTTCTCCTCCCAGCCAGGCCCCGCCCGCCCAGCTTCCCCTCCCTAACCCGGCCCCGCCCGCCCAGCTTCTGCTAGCGAGCTCGGCCCCGCCCGCCCAGCTTCCCCTCCCAGCTTGGCCCCGCCCGCCCAGTTTCTCCTCCCGAGCTCGGCCCCGCCCGCCCCGCTTCCCCTCCCAGGTTGGCCCCGCCCGCCCCGCTTCCCATCCCGAGCGAGGCCCCGCCCGCCCAGTTTCTCCTCCCAGCTTGGCCCCGCCCGCCCAGCTTCCCCTCCCGAACCCGGCCCCGCCCGCCAAGCTTCTCCTAGCCAGCTCGGCCCCGCCCGCCCCGCTTCCCCTCCCAGCCAGGCCCCGCCCGCCCAGTTTCTCCTCCCGAGTCCGGCCCCGCCCGCCCCGCTTCCCCTCCCAGCCAGGCCCCGCCCGCCCAGCTTCCCCTCCCTGCTTAGCCCCGCCCGCCCAGTTTCTCCTCCCAGATTGGCCCCGCCCGCCCATCTTCCCCTCCCGAGTCCGGCCCCGCCCGCCCAGTTTCTCCTCCCGAGCGAGGCCCCGCCCGCCCAGCTTCCCCTCCCGAATCCGGCCCTGCCCGCCCATGTTCCCCTCCCAGTCAGGCCCCGCCCGCCCAGTTTCTCCTCCCAGCTTGGCCCCGCCCGCCTAGCTTCCCCTCCCGATCCCGGCCCCGCCCGCCCATGTTCCCCTCCCAGCCAGGCCCCGCCCGCCCAGCTTCCCCTCCCAGCTTGGCCCCGCCCGCCCAGTTTCTCCTCCCGAGCTCGGCCCCGCCCGGCCCGCTTCCCCTCTCAGGTTGGCCGCGCCCGCCCCGCTTCCCATCCCGAGCGAGGCCCCGCCCGCCCAGTTTCTCCTCCCAGCTTGGCCCCGCCCGCCCAGCTTCCCCTCCCGAACCCGACCCCGCCCGCCCAGCTTCTGCTAGCGAGCTCGGCCCCGCCCGCCCAGCTTCCCCTCCCAGCTTGGCCCTGCCCGCCCAGTTTCTCCTCCCAGCCAGGCCCCGCCCGCCCAGTTTCTCCTCCCGAGTCCGGCCCCGCCCGCCCCGCTTCCCCTCCCAGCCAGGCCCCGCCCGCCCAGCTTCCCCTCCCGAACCCGGCCCCGCTCGCCCAGCTTCTCCTCCCAGCTTAGCCCCGCCCGCCCAGTTTCTCCTCCCAGCACGGCCCCGCCCGCCCAGTTTCTCCTCCCAGCTTAGCCCCGCCCGCCCAGTTTCTCCTCCCAGCACGGCCCCGCCCGCCCAGTTTCTCCTCCCAGCCAGGCCCCGCCCGCCCAGCTTCCCCTCCCGAACCCGGCCCCGCCCGCCCAGCTTCTGCTAGCGAACTCGGCCCCGCCCGCCCAGCTTCCCCTCCCAGCTTGGCCCCACCCGCCCAGTTTCTCCTCCCAGCACGGCCCCGCCCACCCAGCTTCCCCTCCCAGCCTGGCCCCGCCCGCCCAGTTTCTCCTCCCGAGTGCGGCCCCGCCCGCCCCGCTTCTCCTCCCGAGTCCGGCCACGCCCGCCCAGCTTCCCCTCCCAGCTTGGCCCCGCCCGCCCAGCTTCCCCTCCCAGCCAGGCCCCGCCCGCCCAGTTTCTCCTCCCGAGACCGGCCCCGCCCGCTCCGCTTCCCCTCCCAGCCAGGCCCCGCCCGCCCAGTTTCTCCTCCCGAGTCCGGCCCCGCCCGCCCAGTTTCTCCTCCCGAGTCCGGCCCCGCCCGCCCCGCTTCCCCTCCCAGCCAGGCCCCGCCCGCCCAGCTTCCCCTCCCGAACCCGGCCCCGCCCGCCCAGCTTCTCCTCACAGCTTAGCCCCGCCCGCCCAGTTTCTCCTCCCAGCACGGCCCCGCCCGCCCAGTTTCTCCTCCCAGCCAGGCCCCGCCCGCCCAGCTTCCCCTCCCGAACCCGGCCCCGCCCGCCCAGCTTCTCCTCACAGCTTAGCCCCGCCCGCCCAGTTTCTCCTCCCAGCACGGCCCCGCCCGCCCAGTTTCTCCTCCCAGCCAGGCCCCGCCCGCCCAGCTTCCCCTCCCGAACCCGGCCCCGCCCGCCCAGCTTCTGCTAGCGAGCTCGGCCCCGCCCGCCCAGCTTCCCCTCCCAGCTTGGCCCCGCCCGCCCAGTTTCTCCTCCCGAGCTCGGCCCCGCCCGCCCCGCTTCCCCTCCCAGGTTGGCCCCGCCCGCCCCGCTTCCCATCCCGAGCGAGGCCCCGCCCGCCCAGTTTCTCCTCCCAGCTTGGCCCCGCCCGCCCAGCTTCCCCTCCCGAACCCGGCCCCGCCCGCCCAGCTTCTGCTAGCGAGCTCGGCCCCGCCCGCCCAGCTTCTGCTAGCGAGCTCGGCCCCGCCCGCCCAGCTTCCCCTCCCAGCTTGGCCCTGCCCGCCCAGTTTCTCCTCCCAGCCAGGCCCCGCCCGCCCAGTTTCTCCTCCCGAGTCCGGCCCCGCCCGCCCCGCTTCCCCTCCCAGGTTGGCCCCGCCCGCCCCGCTTCCCATCCCGAGCGAGGCCCCGCCCGCCCAGTTTCTCCTCCCAGCTTGGCCCCGCCCGCCCAGCTTCCCCTCCCGAACCCGGCCCCGCCCGCCAAGCTTCTCCTAGCCAGCTCGGCCCCGCCCGCCCCGCTTCCCCTCCCAGCCAGGCCCCGCCCGCCCAGTTTCTCCTCCCGAGTCCGGCCCCGCCCGCCCCGCTTCCCCTCCCAGCCAGGCCCCGCCCGCCCAGCTTCTGCTAGCGAGCTCGGCCCCGCCCGCCCAGCTTCCCCTCCCAGCTTGGCCCCGCCCGCCCAGTTTCTCCTCCCAGCCAGGCCCCGCCCGCCCAGTTTCTCCTCCCGAGTCCGGCCCCGCCCGCCCCGCTTCCCCTCCCAGCCAGGCCCCGCCCGCCCAGCTTCCCCTCCCGAACCCGGCCCCGCCCGCCCAGCTTCTCCTCACAGCTTAGCCCCGCCCGCCCAGTTTCTCCTCCCAGCACGGCCCCGCCCGCCCAGTTTCTCCTCCCAGCCAGGCCCCGCCCGCCCAGCTTCCCCTCCCGAACCCGGCCCCGCCCGCCCAGGTTCTGCTAGCGAGCTCGGCCCCGCCCGCCCCGCTTCCCCTCCCAGCTTGGCCACGCCCGCCCCGCTTCCCATCCCGAGCCAGGCCCCGCCCGCCCAGTTCTCCCTCCCAGCTTGGCCCCGCCCGCCCAGCTTCCCCTCCCGAACCCGGCCCCGCCCGCCAAGCTTCTCCTAGCGAGCTCGGCCCCGCCCGCCCCGCTTCCCCTCCCAGCCAGGCCCCGCCCGCCCAGTTTCTCCTCCCGAGTCCGGCCCCGCCCGCCCCGCTTCCCCTCCCAGCCAGGCCCCGCCCGCCCAGCTTCCCCTCCCGAACCCGGCCCCGCCCGCCCAGCTTCTCCTCCCAGCTTAGCCCCGCCCGCCCAGTTTCTCCTCCCAGCACGGCCCCGCCCACCCAGCTTCCCCTCCCATCCTGGCCCCGCCCGCCCAGTTTCTCCTCCCGAGTCCGGTCCCGCCCGCCCCGCTTCTCCTCCCGAGTCCGGCCCCGCCCGCCCAGCTTCCCCTCCAAGCCAGGCCCCGCCCGCCCCGCTTCCCCTCCCGAGTCCGGCCCCGCCCGCCCACTTTCTCCTCCCGAGCTTGGCCCCGCCCGCCCAGCTTCCCATCCCGAGCGAGGCCCCGCCCGGCCAGTTTCTCCTCCCAGCTTGGCCCCGCCCGCCCAGCTTCCCCTCCCGAACCCGGCCCCGCCCGCCCAGCTTCTGCTAGCGAGCTCGGCCCCGCCCGCCCAGCTTCCCCTCCCAGCTTGGCCCCGCCCGCCCAGTTTCTCCTCCCAGCCAGGCCCCGCCCGCCCAGTTTCTCCTCCCGAGTCCGGCCCCGCCCGCCCCGCTTCCCCTCCCAGCCAGGCCCCGCCCGCCCAGCTTCCCCTCCCGAACCCGGCCCCGCCCGCCCAGCTTCTCCTCCCAGCTAAGCCCCGCCCGCCCTGTTTCTCCTCCCAGCACGGCCCCGCCCGCCCAGTTTCTCCTCCCAGCACGGCCCCGCCCGCCCAGTTTCTCCTCCCGAGCGAGGCCCCGCCCGCCCAGCTTCCCCTCCCGAATCCGGCCCTGCCCGCCCATGTTCCCCTCCCAGTCAGGCCCCGCCCGCCCAGTTTCTCCTCCCAGCTTGGCCCCGCCCGCCTAGCTTCCCCTCCCGATCCCGGCCCCGCCCGCCCATGTTCCCCTCCCAGCCAGGCCCCGCCCGCCCAGTTTCTCCTCCCAGCTTGGCCCCGCCCGCCCAGCTTCCCCTCCCGAGCGAGGCCCCGCCCGCCCAGTTTCTCCTCCCGAGCGAGGCCCCGCCCGCCCAGCTTCCCATCCCAGCCAGGCCCCGCCCGCCCAGTTTCTCCTCCCAGCTTGGCCCCGCCCGCCCAGCTTCCCCTCCCGAACCCGGCCCCGCCCGCCCATGTTCCCCTCCCAGCCAGGCCCCGCCCGCCCAGTTTCTCCTCCCAGCTTGGCCCCGCCCGCCCAGCTTCCCCTCCCGATCCCGGCCCCGCCCGCCCATGTTCCCCTCCCAACTTGGCCCCGCCCGCCCAGCTTCCCCTCCCGAATCCGGCCCCGCCCGCCAAGCTTCTCCTAGCGAGCCCGGCCCCGCCCGCCCAGCTTCCCCTCCAAGCCAGGCCCCGCCGCCCCGCTTCCCCTCCCGAACCCGGCCCCGCCCGCCCAGCTTCTGCTAGCGAGCTCGGCCCCGCCCGCCCAGCTTCCCCTCCCAGCTTGGCCCCGCCCGCCCAGTTTCTCCTCCCGAGCTCGGCCCCGCCCGCCCCGCTTCCCCTCCCAGGTTGGCCCCGCCCGCCCCGCTTCCCATCCCGAGCGAGGCCCCGCCCGCCCTGTTTCTCCTCCCAGCTTGGCCCCGCCCGCCCAGCTTCCCCTCCCGAACCCGGCCCCGCCCGCCCAGCTTCTGCTAGCGAGCTCGGCCCCGCCCGCCCAGCTTCCCCTCCCAGCTTGGCCCCGCCCGCCCAGTTTCTCCTCCCAGCCAGGCCCCGCCCGCCCAGTTTCTCCTCCCGAGTCCGGCCCCGCCCGCCCCGCTTCCCCTCCCGAACCCGGCCCCGCCCGCCCAGCTTCTCCTCCCAGCTTAGCCCCGCCCGCCCAGTTTCTCCTCCCAGCACGGCCCCGCCCGCCCAGTTTCTCCTCCCAGCCAGGCCCCGCCCGCCCAGCTTCCCCTCCCGAACCCGGCCCCGCCCGCCCAGCTTCTGCTAGCGAGCTCGGCCCCGCCCGCCCAGCTTCCCCTCCCAGCTTGGCCCCGCCCGCCCAGTTTCTCCTCCCAGCACGGCCCCGCCCACCCAGCTTCCCCTCCCAGCCTGGCCCCGCCCGCCCAGTTTCTCCTCCCGAGCCCGGCCCCGCCCGCTCCGCTTCCCCTCCCAGCCAGGCCCCGCCCGCCCAGTTTCTCCTCCCGAGTCCGGCCCCGCCCGCCCAGTTTCTCCTCCCGAGTCCGGCCCCGCCCGCCCCGCTTCCCCTCCCAGCCAGGCCCCGCCCGCCCAGCTTCCCCTCCCGAACCCGGCCCCGCCCGCCCAGCTTCTCCTCACAGCTTAGCCCCGCCCGCCCAGTTTCTCCTCCCAGCACGGCCCCGCCCGCCCAGTTTCTCCTCCCAGCCAGGCCCCGCCCGCCCAGCTTCCCCTCCCGAACCCGGCCCCGCCCGCCCAGCTTCTGCTAGCGAGCTCGGCCCCGCCCGCCCAGCTTCCCCTCCCAGCTTGGCCCCGCCCGCCCAGTTTCTCCTCCCGAGCTCGGCCCCGCCCGCCCCGCTTCCCCTCTCAGGTTGGCCCCGCCCGCCCCGCTTCCCATCCCGAGCGAGGCCCCGCCCGCCCAGTTTCTCCTCCCAGCTTGGCCCCGCCCGCCCAGCTTCCCCTCCCGAACCCGACCCCGCCCGCCCAGCTTCTGCTAGCGAGCTCGGCCCCGCCCGCCCAGCTTCCCCTCCCAGCTTGGCCCTGCCCGCCCAGTTTCTCCTCCCAGCCAGGCCCCGCCCGCCCAGTTTCTCCTCCCGAGTCCGGCCCCGCCCGCCCCGCTTCCCCTCCCAGCCAGGCCCCGCCCGCCCAGCTTCCCCTCCCGAACCCGGCCCCGCTCGCCCAGCTTCTCCTCCCAGCTTAGCCCCGCCCGCCCAGTTTCTCCTCCCAGCACGGCCCCGCCCGCCCAGTTTCTCCTCCCAGCCAGGCCCCGCCCGCCCAGCTTCCCCTCCCGAACCCGGCCCCGCCCGCCCAGCTTCTGCTAGCGAGCTCGGCCCCGCCCGCCCAGCTTCCCCTCCCAGCTTGGCCCCACCCGCCCAGTTTCTCCTCCCAGCACGGCCCCGCCCACCCAGCTTCCCCTCCCAGCCTGGCCCCGCCCGCCCAGTTTCTCCTCCCGAGTGCGGCCCCGCCCGCCCCGCTTCTCCTCCCGAGTCCGGCCACGCCCGCCCAGCTTCCCCTCCCAGCTTGGCCCCGCCCGCCCAGCTTCCCCTCCCAGCCAGGCCCCGCCCGCCCAGTTTCTCCTCCCGAGACCGGCCCCGCCCGCTCCGCTTCCCCTCCCAGCCAGGCCCCGCCCGCCCAGTTTCTCCTCCCGAGTCCGGCCCCGCCCGCCCAGTTTCTCCTCCCGAGTCCGGCCCCGCCCGCCCCGCTTCCCCTCCCAGCCAGGCCCCGCCCGCCCAGCTTCCCCTCCCGAACCCGGCCCCGCCCGCCCAGCTTCTCCTCACAGCTTAGCCCCGCCCGCCCAGTTTCTCCTCCCAGCACGGCCCCGCCCGCCCAGTTTCTCCTCCCAGCCAGGCCCCGCCCGCCCAGCTTCCCCTCCCGAACCCGGCCCCGCCCGCCCAGCTTCTCCTCACAGCTTAGCCCCGCCCGCCCAGTTTCTCCTCCCAGCACGGCCCCGCCCGCCCAGTTTCTCCTCCCAGCCAGGCCCCGCCCGCCCAGCTTCCCCTCCCGAACCCGGCCCCGCCCGCCCAGCTTCTGCTAGCGAGCTCGGCCCCGCCCGCCCAGCTTCCCCTCCCAGCTTGGCCCCGCCCGCCCAGTTTCTCCTCCCGAGCTCGGCCCCGCCCGCCCCGCTTCCCCTCCCAGGTTGGCCCCGCCCGCCCCGCTTCCCATCCCGAGCGAGGCCCCGCCCGCCCAGTTTCTCCTCCCAGCTTGGCCCCGCCCGCCCAGCTTCCCCTCCCGAACCCGGCCCCGCCCGCCCAGCTTCTGCTAGCGAGCTCGGCCCCGCCCGCCCAGTTTCTCCTCCCGAGTCCGGCCACGCCCGCCGAGCTTCCCCTCCCAGCTTGGCCCCGCCCGCCCAGCTTCCCCTCCCAGCCAGGCCCCGCCCGCCCAGTTTCTCCTCCCGAGCCCGGCCCCGCCCGCTCCGCTTCCCCTCCCAGCCAGGCCCCGCCCGCCCAGTTTCTCCTCCCGAGTCCGGCCCCGCCCGCCCAGTTTCTCCTCCCGAGTCCGGCCCCGCCCGCCCCGCTACCCCTCCCAGCCAGGCCCCGCCCGCCCAGCTTCCCCTCCCGAACCCGGCCCCGCCCGCCCAGCTTCTCCTCACAGCTTAGCCCCGCCCGCCCAGTTTCTCCTCCCAGCACGGCCCCGCCCGCCCAGTTTCTCCTCCCAGCCAGGCCCCGCCCGCCCAGCTTCCCCTCCCGCCCCGGCCCCGCCCGCCCAGCTTCTCCTCACAGCTTAGCCCCGCCCGCCCAGTTTCTCCTCCCAGCACGGCCCCGCCCGCCCAGTTTCTCCTCCCAGCCAGGCCCCGCCCGCCCAGCTTCCCCTCCCGAACCCGGCCCCGCCCGCCCAGCTTCTGCTAGCGAGCTCGGCCCCGCCCGCCCAGCTTCCCCTCCCAGCTTGGCCCCGCCCGCCCAGTTTCTCCTCCCGAGCTCGGCCCCGCCCGCCCCGCTTCCCCTCCCAGGTTGGCCCCGCCCGCCCCGCTTCCCATCCCGAGCGAGGCCCCGCCCGCCCAGTTTCTCCTCCCCAGCTTGGCCCCGCCCGCCCAGCTTCCCCTCCCGAACCCGGCCCCGCCCGCCAAGCTTCTCCTAGCCAGCTCGGCCCCGCCCGCCCCGCTTCCCCTCCCAGCCAGGCCCCGCCCGCCCAGTTTCTCCTCCCGAGTCCGGCCCCGCCCGCCCCGCTTCCCCTCCCAGCCAGGCCCCGCCCGCCCAGCTTCTGCTAGCGAGCTCGGCCCCGCCCGCCCAGCTTCCCCTCCCAGCTTGGCCCCGCCCGCCCAGTTTCTCCTCCCAGCCAGGCCCCGCCCGCCCAGTTTCTCCTCCCGAGTCCGGCCCCGCCCGCCCCGCTTCCCCTCCCAGCCAGGCCCCGCCCGCCCAGCTTCCCCTCCCGAACCCGGCCCCGCCCGCCCAGCTTCTCCTCACAGCTTAGCCCCGCCCGCCCAGTTTCTCCTCCCAGCACGGCCCCGCCCGCCCAGTTTCTCCTCCCAGCCAGGCCCCGCCCGCCCAGCTTCCCCTCCCGAACCCGGCCCCGCCCGCCCAGGTTCTGCTAGCGAGCTCGGCCCCGCCCGCCCCGCTTCCCCTCCCAGCTTGGCCACGCCCGCCCCGCTTCCCATCCCGAGCGAGGCCCCGCCCGCCCAGTTTCTCCTCCCAGCTTGGCCCCGCCCGCCCAGCTTCCCCTCCCGAACCCGGCCCCGCCCGCCAAGCTTCTCCTAGCGAGCTCGGCCCCGCCCGCCCCGCTTCCCCTCCCAGCCAGGCCCCGCCCGCCCAGTTTCTCCTCCCGAGTCCGGCCCCGCCCGCCCCGCTTCCCCTCCCAGCCAGGCCCCGCCCGCCCAGCTTCCCCTCCCGAACCCGGCCCCGCCCGCCCAGCTTCTCCTCCCAGCTTAGCCCCGCCCGCCCAGTTTCTCCTCCCAGCACGGCCCCGCCCACCCAGCTTCCCCTCCCATCCTGGCCCCGCCCGCCCAGTTTCTCCTCCCGAGTCCGGTCCCGCCCGCCCCGCTTCTCCTCCCGAGTCCGGCCCCGCCCGCCCAGCTTCCCCTCCAAGCCAGGCCCCGCCCGCCCCGCTTCCCCTCCCGAGTCCGGCCCCGCCCGCCCACTTTCTCCTCCCGAGCTTGGCCCCGCCCGCCCAGCTTCCCATCCCGAGCGAGGCCCCGCCCGGCCAGTTTCTCCTCCCAGCTTGGCCCCGCCCGCCCAGCTTCCCCTCCCGAACCCGGCCCCGCCCGCCCAGCTTCTGCTAGCGAGCTCGGCCCCGCCCGCCCAGCTTCCCCTCCCAGCTTGGCCCCGCCCGCCCAGTTTCTCCTCCCAGCCAGGCCCCGCCCGCCCAGTTTCTCCTCCCGAGTCCGGCCCCGCCCGCCCCGCTTCCCCTCCCAGCCAGGCCCCGCCCGCCCAGCTTCCCCTCCCGAACCCGGCCCCGCCCGCCCAGCTTCTCCTCCCAGCTAAGCCCCGCCCGCCCTGTTTCTCCTCCCAGCACGGCCCCGCCCGCCCAGTTTCTCCTCCCAGCACGGCCCCGCCCACCCAGCTTCCCCTCCCAGCCTGGCCCCGCCCGCCCAGTTTCTCCTCCCGAGTGCGGCCCCGCCCGCCCCGCTTCTCCTCCCGAGTCCGGCCCCGCCCGCCCAGCTTCCCCTCCCAGCTTGGCCCCGCCCGCCCAGCTTCCCCTCCCAGCCAGGCCCCGCCCGCCCAGTTTCTCCTCCCGAGCCCGGCCCCGCCCGCTCCGCTTCCCCTCCCAGCCAGGCCCCGCCCGGCCAGTTTCTCCTCCCGAGTCCGGCCCCGCCCGCCCAGTTTCTCCTCCCGAGCCCGGCCCCGCCCGCCCCGCTTCCCCTCCCAGCTTGGCCCCGCCCGCCCAGTTTCTCCTCCCGAGCGAGGCCCCGCCCGCCCAGCTTCCCCTCCCGAATCCGGCCCCGCCCGCCCATGTTCCCCTCCCAGCCCCGGCCCCGCCCGCCCAGTTTCTCCACCCAGCACGGCCCCGCCCCCCCGGCCCCGCCCGCCCATGTTCCCCTCCCAGCCAGGCCCCGCCCGCCCAGTTTCTCCTCCCAGCTTGGCCCCGCCCGCCCAGCTTCCCCTCCCGATCCCGGCCCCGCCCGCCCATGTTCCCCTCCCAGCTTGGCCCCGCCCGCCCAGCTTCCCCTCCAAGCCAGGCCCCGCCCGCCCCGCTTCCCCTCCCGAGTCCGGCCCCGCCCGCCCAGTTTCTCCTCCCGAGCTTGGCCCCGCCCGCCCAGCTTCCCATCCCGAGCGAGGCCCCGCCCGCCCAGTTTCTCCTCCCAGCTTGGCCCCGCCCGCCCAGCTTCCCCTCCCGAACCCGGCCCCGCCCGCCCAGCTTCTGCTAGCGAGCTCGGCCCCGCCCGCCCAGCTTCCCCTCCCAGCTTGGCCCCGCCCGCCCAGTTTCTCCTCCCAGCAAGGCCCCGCCCGCCCAGTTTCTCCTCCCGAGTCCGGCCCCGCCCGCCCCGCTTCCCCTCACAGCCAGGCCCCGCCCGCCCAGCTTCCCCTCCCGAACCCGGCCCCGCCCGCCCAGCTTCTCCTCCCAGCATAGCCCCGCCCGCCCAGTTTCTCCTCCCAGCACGGCCCCGCCCGCCCAGTTTCTCCTCCCAGCCAGGCCCCGCCCGCCCAGCTTCCCCTCCCGAACCCGGCCCCGCCCGCCCAGCTTCTGCTAGCGAGCTCGGCCCCGCCCGCCCAGCTTCCCCTCCCAGCTTGGCCCCGCTCGCCCAGTTTCTCCTCCCAGCACGGCCCCGCCCGCCCAGTTTCTCCTCCCAGCCAGGCCCCGCCCGCCCAGCTTCCCCTCCCGAACCCGGCCCCGCCCGCCCAGCTTCTGCTAGCGAGCTCGGCCCCGCCCGCCCCGCTTCCCCTCCTGAGTCCGGCCCCGCCCGCCCACTTTCTCCTCCCGAGCTTGGCCCCGCCCGCCCAGCTTCCCATCCCGAGCGAGGCCCCGCCCGGCCAGTTTCTCCTCCCAGCTTGGCCCCGCCCGCCCAGCTTCCCCTCCCGAACCCGGCCCCGCCCGCCCAGCTTCTGCTAGCGAGCTCGGCCCCGCCCGCCCAGCTTCCCCTCCCAGCTTGGCCCCGCCCGCCCAGTTTCTCCTCCCAGCCAGGCCCCGCCCGCCCAGCTTCCCCTCCCGAACCCGGCCCCGCCCGCCCAGCTTCTCCTCCCAGCTAAGCCCCGCCCGCCCAGCTTCCCCTCCCAGCCTGGCCCCGCCCGCCCAGTTTCTCCTCCCGAGTGCGGCCCCGCCCGCCCCGCTTCTCCTCCCGAGTCCGGCCCCGCCCGCCCATGTTCCCCTCCCAGCCAGGCCCCGCCCGCCCAGTTTCTCCACCCAGCTTGACCCCGCCCGCCCAGCTTCCCCTCCCGATCCCAGCCCCGCCCGCCCATGTTCCCCTCCCAGCCAGGCCCCGCCCGCCCAGTTTCTCCTCCCAGCTTGGCCCCGCACGCCCAGCTTCCCCTCCCGATCCCGGCCCCGCCCGCCCATGTTCCCCTCCCAGCTTGGCCCCGCCCGCCCAGCTTCCCCTCCAAGCCAGGCCCCGCCCGCCCCGCTTCCCCTCCCGAGTCCGGCCCCGCCCGCCCAGTTTCTCCTCCCAGCTTGGCCCCGCCCGCCCAGCTTCCCCCCCCGATCCCGGCCCCGCCCGCCCATGTTCCCCTCCCAGCCAGGCCCCGCCCGCCCAGCTTCCCCTCCCCAACCCGGCCCCGCCCGCCCAGCTTCTCCTCACAGCTTAGCCCCGCCCGCCCAGTTTCTCCTCCCAGCACGGCCCCGCCCGCCCAGTTTCTCCTCCCAGCCAGGCCCCGCCCGCCCAGCTTCCCCTCCCGAACCCGGCCCCGCCCGCCCAGCTTCTCCTCACAGCTTAGCCCCGCCCGCCCAGTTTCTCCTCCCAGCACGGCCCCGCCCGCCCAGTTTCTCCTCCCAGCCAGGCCCCGCCCGCCCAGCTTCCCCTCCCGAACCCGGCCCCGCCCGCCCAGCTTCTGCTAGCGAGCTCGGCCCCGCCCGCCCAGCTTCCCCTCCCAGCTTGGCCCCGCCCGCCCAGTTTCTCCTCCCGAGCTCGGCCCCGCCCGCCCCGCTTCCCCTCCCAGGTTGGCCCCGCCCGCTCCGCTTCCCATCCCGAGCGAGGCCCCGCCCGCCCAGTTTCTCCTCCCAGCTTGGCCCCGCCCGCCCAGCTTCCCCTCCCGAACCCGGCCCCGCCCGCCCAGCTTCTGCTAGCGAGCTCGGCCCCGCCCGCCCAGTTTCTCCTCCCGAGTCCGGCCACGCCCGCCGAGCTTCCCCTCCCAGCTTGGCCCCGCCCGCCCAGCTTCCCCTCCCAGCCAGGCCCCGCCCGCCCAGTTTCTCCTCCCGAGCCCGGCCCCGCCCGCTCCGCTTCCCCTCCCAGCCAGGCCCCGCCCGCCCAGTTTCTCCTCCCGAGTCCGGCCCCGCCCGCCCAGTTTCTCCTCCCGAGTCCGGCCCCGCCCGCCCCGCTACCCCTCCCAGCCAGGCCCCGCCCGCCCAGCTTCCCCTCCCGAACCCGGCCCCGCCCGCCCAGCTTCTCCTCACAGCTTAGCCCCGCCCGCCCAGTTTCTCCTCCCAGCACGGCCCCGCCCGCCCAGTTTCTCCTCCCAGCCAGGCCCCGCCCGCCCAGCTTCCCCTCCCGAACCCGGCCCCGCCCGCCCAGCTTCTCCTCACAGCTTAGCCCCGCCCGCCCAGTTTCTCCTCCCAGCACGGCCCCGCCCGCCCAGTTTCTCCTCCCAGCCAGGCCCCGCCCGCCCAGCTTCCCCTCCCGAACCCGGCCCCGCCCGCCCAGCTTCTGCTAGCGAGCTCGGCCCCGCCCGCCCAGCTTCCCCTCCCAGCTTGGCCCCGCCCGCCCAGTTTCTCCTCCCGAGCTCGGCCCCGCCCGCCCCGCTTCCCCTCCCAGGTTGGCCCCGCCCGCCCCGCTTCCCATCCCGAGCGAGGCCCCGCCCGCCCAGTTTCTCCTCCCAGCTTGGCCCCGCCCGCCCAGCTTCCCCTCCCGAACCCGGCCCCGCCCGCCAAGCTTCTCCTAGCCAGCTCGGCCCCGCCCGCCCCGCTTCCCCTCCCAGCCAGGCCCCGCCCGCCCAGTTTCTCCTCCCGAGTCCGGCCCCGCCCGCCCCGCTTCCCCTCCCAGCCAGGCCCCGCCCGCCCAGCTTCTGCTAGCGAGCTCGGCCCCGCCCGCCCAGCTTCCCCTCCCAGCTTGGCCCCGCCCGCCCAGTTTCTCCTCCCAGCCAGGCCCCGCCCGCCCAGTTTCTCCTCCCGAGTCCGGCCCCGCCCGCCCCGCTTCCCCTCCCAGCCAGGCCCCGCCCGCCCAGCTTCCCCTCCCGAACCCGGCCCCGCCCGCCCAGCTTCTCCTCACAGCTTAGCCCCGCCCGCCCAGTTTCTCCTCCCAGCACGGCCCCGCCCGCCCAGTTTCTCCTCCCAGCCAGGCCCCGCCCGCCCAGCTTCCCCTCCCGAACCCGGCCCCGCCCGCCCAGGTTCTGCTAGCGAGCTCGGCCCCGCCCGCCCCGCTTCCCCTCCCAGCTTGGCCACGCCCGCCCCGCTTCCCATCCCGAGCGAGGCCCCGCCCGCCCAGTTTCTCCTCCCAGCTTGGCCCCGCCCGCCCAGCTTCCCCTCCCGAACCCGGCCCCGCCCGCCAAGCTTCTCCTAGCGAGCTCGGCCCCGCCCGCCCCGCTTCCCCTCCCAGCCAGGCCCCGCCCGCCCAGTTTCTCCTCCCGAGTCCGGCCCCGCCCGCCCCGCTTCCCCTCCCAGCCAGGCCCCGCCCGCCCAGCTTCCCCTCCCGAACCCGGCCCCGCCCGCCCAGCTTCTCCTCCCAGCTTAGCCCCGCCCGCCCAGTTTCTCCTCCCAGCACGGCCCCGCCCACCCAGCTTCCCCTCCCAGCCTGGCCCCGCCCGCCCAGTTTCTCCTCCCGAGTCCGGTCCCGCCCGCCCCGCTTCTCCTCCCGAGTCCGGCCCCGCCCGCCCAGCTTCCCCTCCAAGCCAGGCCCCGCCCGCCCCGCTTCCCCTCCCGAGTCCGGCCCCGCCCGCCCACTTTCTCCTCCCGAGCTTGGCCCCGCCCGCCCAGCTTCCCATCCCGAGCGAGGCCCCGCCCGGCCAGTTTCTCCTCCCAGCTTGGCCCCGCCCGCCCAGCTTCCCCTCCCGAACCCGGCCCCGCCCGCCCAGCTTCTGCTAGCGAGCTCGGCCCCGCCCGCCCAGCTTCCCCTCCCAGCTTGGCCCCGCCCGCCCAGTTTCTCCTCCCAGCCAGGCCCCGCCCGCCCAGTTTCTCCTCCCGAGTCCGGCCCCGCCCGCCCCGCTTCCCCTCCCAGCCAGGCCCCGCCCGCCCAGCTTCCCCTCCCGAACCCGGCCCCGCCCGCCCAGCTTCTCCTCCCAGCTAAGCCCCGCCCGCCCTGTTTCTCCTCCCAGCACGGCCCCGCCCGCCCAGTTTCTCCTCCCAGCACGGCCCCGCCCACCCAGCTTCCCCTCCCAGCCTGGCCCCGCCCGCCCAGTTTCTCCTCCCGAGTGCGGCCCCGCCCGCCCCGCTTCTCCTCCCGAGTCCGGCCCCGCCCGCCCAGCTTCCCCTCCCAGCTTGGCCCCGCCCGCCCAGCTTCCCCTCCCAGCCAGGCCCCGCCCGCCCAGTTTCTCCTCCCGAGCCCGGCCCCGCCCGCTCCGCTTCCCCTCCCAGCCAGGCCCCGCCCGGCCAGTTTCTCCTCCCGAGTCCGGCCCCGCCCGCCCAGTTTCTCCTCCCGAGCCCGGCCCCGCCCGCCCCGCTTCCCCTCCCAGCTTGGCCCCGCCCGCCCAGTTTCTCCTCCCGAGCGAGGCCCCGCCCGCCCAGCTTCCCCTCCCGAATCCGGCCCCGCCCGCCCATGTTCCCCTCCCAGCCAGGCCCCGCCCGCCCAGTTTCTCCACCCAGCTTGACCCCGCCCCGGCCCCGCCCGCCCATGTTCCCCTCCCAGCCAGGCCCCGCCCGCCCAGTTTCTCCTCCCAGCTTGGCCCCGCCCGCCCAGCTTCCCCTCCCGATCCCGGCCCCGCCCGCCCATGTTCCCCTCCCAGCTTGGCCCCGCCCGCCCAGCTTCCCCTCCAAGCCAGGCCCCGCCCGCCCCGCTTCCCCTCCCGAGTCCGGCCCCGCCCGCCCAGTTTCTCCTCCCGAGCTTGGCCCCGCCCGCCCAGCTTCCCATCCCGAGCGAGGCCCCGCCCGCCCAGTTTCTCCTCCCAGCTTGGCCCCGCCCGCCCAGCTTCCCCTCCCGAACCCGGCCCCGCCCGCCCAGCTTCTGCTAGCGAGCTCGGCCCCGCCCGCCCAGCTTCCCCTCCCAGCTTGGCCCCGCCCGCCCAGTTTCTCCTCCCAGCAAGGCCCCGCCCGCCCAGTTTCTCCTCCCGAGTCCGGCCCCGCCCGCCCCGCTTCCCCTCACAGCCAGGCCCCGCCCGCCCAGCTTCCCCTCCCGAACCCGGCCCCGCCCGCCCAGCTTCTCCTCCCAGCATAGCCCCGCCCGCCCAGTTTCTCCTCCCAGCACGGCCCCGCCCGCCCAGTTTCTCCTCCCAGCCAGGCCCCGCCCGCCCAGCTTCCCCTCCCGAACCCGGCCCCGCCCGCCCAGCTTCTGCTAGCGAGCTCGGCCCCGCCCGCCCAGCTTCCCCTCCCAGCTTGGCCCCGCTCGCCCAGTTTCTCCTCCCAGCACGGCCCCGCCCGCCCAGTTTCTCCTCCCAGCCAGGCCCCGCCCGCCCAGCTTCCCCTCCCGAACCCGGCCCCGCCCGCCCAGCTTCTGCTAGCGAGCTCGGCCCCGCCCGCCCCGCTTCCCCTCCTGAGTCCGGCCCCGCCCGCCCACTTTCTCCTCCCGAGCTTGGCCCCGCCCGCCCAGCTTCCCATCCCGAGCGAGGCCCCGCCCGGCCAGTTTCTCCTCCCAGCTTGGCCCCGCCCGCCCAGCTTCCCCTCCCGAACCCGGCCCCGCCCGCCCAGCTTCTGCTAGCGAGCTCGGCCCCGCCCGCCCAGCTTCCCCTCCCAGCTTGGCCCCGCCCGCCCAGTTTCTCCTCCCAGCCAGGCCCCGCCCGCCCAGCTTCCCCTCCCGAACCCGGCCCCGCCCGCCCAGCTTCTCCTCCCAGCTAAGCCCCGCCCGCCCAGCTTCCCCTCCCAGCCTGGCCCCGCCCGCCCAGTTTCTCCTCCCGAGTGCGGCCCCGCCCGCCCCGCTTCTCCTCCCGAGTCCGGCCCCGCCCGCCCATGTTCCCCTCCCAGCCAGGCCCCGCCCGCCCAGTTTCTCCACCCAGCTTGACCCCGCCCGCCCAGCTTCCCCTCCCGATCCCAGCCCCGCCCGCCCATGTTCCCCTCCCAGCCAGGCCCCGCCCGCCCAGTTTCTCCTCCCAGCTTGGCCCCGCACGCCCAGCTTCCCCTCCCGATCCCGGCCCCGCCCGCCCATGTTCCCCTCCCAGCTTGGCCCCGCCCGCCCAGCTTCCCCTCCAAGCCAGGCCCCGCCCGCCCCGCTTCCCCTCCCGAGTCCGGCCCCGCCCGCCCAGTTTCTCCTCCCAGCTTGGCCCCGCCCGCCCAGCTTCCCCTCCCGATCCCGGCCCCGCCCGCCCATGTTCCCCTCCCAGCCAGGCCCCGCCCGCCCAGCTTCCCCTCCCGAACCCGGCCCCGCCCGCCCAGCTTCTCCTCACAGCTTAGCCCCGCCCGCCCAGTTTCTCCTCCCAGCACGGCCCCGCCCGCCCAGTTTCTCCTCCCAGCCAGGCCCCGCCCGCCCAGCTTCCCCTCCCGAACCCGGCCCCGCCCGCCCAGCTTCTCCTCACAGCTTAGCCCCGCCCGCCCAGTTTCTCCTCCCAGCACGGCCCCGCCCGCCCAGTTTCTCCTCCCAGCCAGGCCCCGCCCGCCCAGCTTCCCCTCCCGAACCCGGCCCCGCCCGCCCAGCTTCTGCTAGCGAGCTCGGCCCCGCCCGCCCAGCTTCCCCTCCCAGCTTGGCCCCGCCCGCCCAGTTTCTCCTCCCGAGCTCGGCCCCGCCCGCCCCGCTTCCCCTCCCAGGTTGGCCCCGCCCGCCCCGCTTCCCATCCCGAGCGAGGCCCCGCCCGCCCAGTTTCTCCTCCCAGCTTGGCCCCGCCCGCCCAGCTTCCCCTCCCGAACCCGGCCCCGCCCGCCCAGCTTCTGCTAGCGAGCTCGGCCCCGCCCGCCCAGTTTCTCCTCCCGAGTCCGGCCACGCCCGCCGAGCTTCCCCTCCCAGCTTGGCCCCGCCCGCCCAGCTTCCCCTCCCAGCCAGGCCCCGCCCGCCCAGTTTCTCCTCCCGAGCCCGGCCCCGCCCGCTCCGCTTCCCCTCCCAGCCAGGCCCCGCCCGCCCAGTTTCTCCTCCCGAGTCCGGCCCCGCCCGCCCAGTTTCTCCTCCCGAGTCCGGCCCCGCCCGCCCCGCTACCCCTCCCAGCCAGGCCCCGCCCGCCCAGCTTCCCCTCCCGAACCCGGCCCCGCCCGCCCAGCTTCTCCTCACAGCTTAGCCCCGCCCGCCCAGTTTCTCCTCCCAGCACGGCCCCGCCCGCCCAGTTTCTCCTCCCAGCCAGGCCCCGCCCGCCCAGCTTCCCCTCCCGAACCCGGCCCCGCCCGCCCAGCTTCTCCTCACAGCTTAGCCCCGCCCGCCCAGTTTCTCCTCCCAGCACGGCCCCGCCCGCCCAGTTTCTCCTCCCAGCCAGGCCCCGCCCGCCCAGCTTCCCCTCCCGAACCCGGCCCCGCCCGCCCAGCTTCTGCTAGCGAGCTCGGCCCCGCCCGCCCAGCTTCCCCTCCCAGCTTGGCCCCGCCCGCCCAGTTTCTCCTCCCGAGCTCGGCCCCGCCCGCCCCGCTTCCCCTCCCAGGTTGGCCCCGCCCGCCCCGCTTCCCATCCCGAGCGAGGCCCCGCCCGCCCAGCTTCCCCTCCCGAACCCGGCCCCGCCCGCCAAGCTTCTCCTAGCCAGCTCGGCCCCGCCCGCCCCGCTTCCCCTCCCAGCCAGGCCCCGCCCGCCCAGTTTCTCCTCCCGAGTCCGGCCCCGCCCGCCCCGCTTCCCCTCCCAGCCAGGCCCCGCCCGCCCAGCTTCTGCTAGCGAGCTCGGCCCCGCCCGCCCAGCTTCCCCTCCCAGCTTGGCCCCGCCCGCCCAGTTTCTCCTCCCAGCCAGGCCCCGCCCGCCCAGTTTCTCCTCCCGAGTCCGGCCCCGCCCGCCCCGCTTCCCCTCCCAGCCAGGCCCCGCCCGCCCAGCTTCCCCTCCCGAACCCGGCCCCGCCCGCCCAGCTTCTCCTCACAGCTTAGCCCCGCCCGCCCAGTTTCTCCTCCCAGCACGGCCCCGCCCGCCCAGTTTCTCCTCCCAGCCAGGCCCCGCCCGCCCAGCTTCCCCTCCCGAACCCGGCCCCGCCCGCCCAGGTTCTGCTAGCGAGCTCGGCCCCGCCCGCCCCGCTTCCCCTCCCAGCTTGGCCACGCCCGCCCCGCTTCCCATCCCGAGCGAGGCCCCGCCCGCCCAGTTTCTCCTCCCAGCTTGGCCCCGCCCGCCCAGCTTCCCCTCCCGAACCCGGCCCCGCCCGCCAAGCTTCTCCTAGCGAGCTCGGCCCCGCCCGCCCCGCTTCCCCTCCCAGCCAGGCCCCGCCCGCCCAGTTTCTCCTCCCGAGTCCGGCCCCGCCCGCCCCGCTTCCCCTCCCAGCCAGGCCCCGCCCGCCCAGCTTCCCCTCCCGAACCCGGCCCCGCCCGCCCAGCTTCTCCTCCCAGCTTAGCCCCGCCCGCCCAGTTTCTCCTCCCAGCACGGCCCCGCCCACCCAGCTTCCCCTCCCAGCCTGGCCCCGCCCGCCCAGTTTCTCCTCCCGAGTCCGGTCCCGCCCGCCCCGCTTCTCCTCCCGAGTCCGGCCCCGCCCGCCCAGCTTCCCCTCCAAGCCAGGCCCCGCCCGCCCCGCTTCCCCTCCCGAGTCCGGCCCCGCCAGCCCACTTTCTCCTCCCGAGCTTGGCCCCGCCCGCCCAGCTTCCCATCCCGAGCGAGGCCCCGCCCGGCCAGTTTCTCCTCCCAGCTTGGCCCCGCCCGCCCAGCTTCCCCTCCCGAACCCGGCCCCGCCCGCCCAGCTTCTGCTAGCGAGCTCGGCCCCGCCCGCCCAGCTTCCCCTCCCAGCTTGGCCCCGCCCGCCCAGTTTCTCCTCCCAGCCAGGCCCCGCCCGCCCAGTTTCTCCTCCCGAGTCCGGCCCCGCCCGCCCCGCTTCCCCTCCCAGCCAGGCCCCGCCCGCCCGCTTCCCCTCCCAACCCCGGCCCCGCCCTCCCAGCTTCTCCTCCCAGCTAAGCCCCGCCCGCCCAGTTTCTCCTCCCAGCACGGCCCCGCCCGCCCAGTTTCTCCTCCCAGCACGGCCCCGCCCACCCAGCTTCCCCTCCCAGCCTGGCCCCGCCCGCCCAGTTTCTCCTCCCGAGTGCGGCCCCGCCCGCCCCGCCCCTCCTCCCGAGTCCGGCCCCGCCCGCCCAGCTTCCCCTCCCAGCTTGGCCCCGCCCGCCCAGCTTCCCCTCCCAGCCAGGCCCCGCCCGCCCAGTTTCTCCTCCCGAGCCCGGCCCCGCCCGCTCCGCTTCCCCTCCCAGCCAGGCCCCGCCCGGCCAGTTTCTCCTCCCGAGTCCGGCCCCGCCCGCCCAGTTTCTCCTCCCGAGCCCGGCCCCGCCCGCCCCGCTTCCCCTCCCAGCTTGGCCCCGCCCGCCCAGTTTCTCCTCCCGAGCGAGGCCCCGCCCGCCCAGCTTCCCCTCCCGAATCCGGCCCCGCCCGCCCATGTTCCCCTCCCAGCCAGGCCCCGCCCGCCCAGTTTCTCCACCCAGCTTGACCCCGCCCGCCCAGCTTCCCCTCCCGATCCCGGCCCCGCCCGCCCATGTTCCCCTCCCAGCCAGGCCCCGCCCGCCCAGTTTCTCCTCCCAGCTTGGCCCCGCACGCCCAGCTTCCCCTCCCGATCCCGGCCCCGCCCGCCCATGTTCCCCTCCCAGCTTGGCCCCGCCCGCCCAGCTTCCCCTCCAAGCCAGGCCCCGCCCGCCCCGCTTCCCCTCCCGAGTCCGGCCCCGCCCGCCCAGTTTCTCCTCCCGAGCTTGGCCCCGCCCGCCCAGCTTCCCATCCCGAGCGAGGCCCCGACCGGCCAGTTTCTCCTCCCAGCTTGGCCCCGCCCGCCCAGCTTCCCCTCCCGAACCCGGCCCCGCCCGCCCAGTTTCTCCTCCCAGCTTGGCCCCGCCCGCCCAGCTTCCCCTCCCGAGTCCGGCCCCGCCCGCCCAGTTTCTCCTCCCAGCTTGGCCCCGCCCGCCCAGCTTCCCCTCCCGAACCCGGCCCCGCCCGCCCAGCTTCTGCTAGCGAGCTCGGCCCCGCCCGCCCAGCTTCCCCTCCCAGCTTGGCCCCGCCCGCCCAGTTTCTCCTCCCAGCAAGGCCCCGCCCGCCCAGTTTCTCCTCCCGAGTCCGGCCCCGCCCGCCCCGCTTCCCCTCCCAGCCAGGCCCCGCCCGCCCAGCTTCCCCTCCCGAACCCGGCCCCGCCCGCCCAGCTTCTCCTCCCAGCATAGCCCCGCCCGCCCAGTTTCTCCTCCCAGCACAGCGCCGCCCGCCCAGTTTCTCCTCCCAGCCAGGCCCCGCCCGCCCAGCTTCCCCTCCCGAACCCGGCCCCGCCCGCCCAGCTTCTGCTAGCGAGCTCGGCCCCGCCCGCCCAGCTTCCCCTCCCAGCTTGGCCCCGCTCGCCCAGTTTCTCCTCCCAGCACGGCCCCGCCCGCCCAGTTTCTCCTCCCAGCCAGGCCCCGCCCGCCCAGCTTCCCCTCCCGAACCCGGCCCCGCCCGCCCAGCTTCTGCTAGCGAGCTCGGCCCCGCCCGCCCCGCTTCCCCTCCTGAGTCCGGCCCCGCCCGCCCACTTCCTCCTCCCGAGCTTGGCCCCGCCCGCCCAGCTTCCCATCCCGAGCGAGGCCCCGCCCGGCCAGTTTCTCCTCCCAGCTTGGCCCCGCCCGCCCAGCTTCCCCTCCCGAACCCGGCCCCGCCCGCCCAGCTTCTGCTAGCGAGCTCGGCCCCGCCCGCCCAGCTTCCCCTCCCAGCTTGGCCCCGCCCGCCCAGTTTCTCCTCCCAGCCAGGCCCCGCCCGCCCAGCTTCCCTTCCCGAACCCGGCCCCGCCCGCCCAGCTTCTCCTCCCAGCTAAGCCCCGCCCGCCCAGCTTCCCCTCCCAGCCTGGCCCCGCCCGCCCAGTTTCTCCTCCCGAGTGCGGCCCCGCCCGCCCCGCTTCTCCTCCCGAGTCCGGCCCCGCCCGCCCATGTTCCCCTCCCAGCCAGGCCCCGCCCGCCCAGTTTCTCCACCCAGCTTGACCCCGCCCGCCCAGCTTCCCCTCCCGATCCCAGCCCCGCCCGCCCATGTTCCCCTCCCAGCCAGGCCCCGCCCGCCCAGTTTCTCCTCCCAGCTTGGCCCCGCACGCCCAGCTTCCCCTCCCGATCCCGGCCCCGCCCGCCCATGTTCCCCTCCCAGCTTGGCCCCGCCCGCCCAGCTTCCCCTCCAAGCCAGGCCCCGCCCGCCCCGCTTCCCCTCCCGAGTCCGGCCCCGCCCGCCCAGTTTCTCCTCCCAGCTTGGCCCCGCCCGCCCAGCTTCCCCTCCCGATCCCGGCCTCGCCCGCCCATGTTCCCCTCCCAACTTGGCCCCGCCCGCCCAGTTTCTCCTCCCGAACCCGGCCCCGCCCGCCAAGCTTCTCCTAGCGAGCCCGGCCCCGCCCGCCCAGCTTCCCCTCCAAGCCAGGCCCCGCCCGCCCCGCTTCCCCTCCCGAGTCCTGCCCCGGCCGCCCAGTTTCTCCTCCCGAGCTTGGCCCCGCCCGCCCAGCTTCCCATCCCGAGCGAGGCCCCGCCCGCCCAGTTTCTCCTCCCAGCTTGGCCCCGCCCACCCAGCTTCCCCTCCCGAACCCGGCCCCGCCCGCCCAGCTTCTCCTCCCAGCTTGGCCCCGCCCACCCAGCTTCCCCTCCCGAACCCGGCCCCGCCCGCCCAGCTTCTGCTAGCGAGCTCGGCCCCGCCCGCCCAGCTTCCCCTCCCAGCTTGGCCCCGCCCGCCCAGTTTCTCCTCCCGAGCGAGGCCCCGCCCGCCCAGCTTCCCCTCCCGAATCCGGCCCCGCCCGCCCATGTTCTCCTCCCAGCCAGGCCCCGCCCGCCCAGTTTCTCCTCCCAGCTTGGCCCCGCCCGCCCAGTTTCTCCTCCCAGCCAGGCCTCGCCCGCCCAGCTTCCCCTCCCAGCCAGGCCCCGCCCGCCCAGTTTCTCCTCCCGAGCCCGGCCCCGCCCGCTCCGCTTCCCCTCCCAGCCAGGCCCCGCCCGCCCAGTTTCTCCTCCCGAGTGCGGCCCCGCCCGCCCCGCTTCTCCTCCCGAGTCCGGCCCCGCCCGCCCAGCTTCCCCTCCCAGCTTGGCCCCGCCCGCCCAGCTTCCCCTCCCAGCCAGGCCCCGCCCGCCCAGTTTCTCCTCCCGAGTGCGGCCCCGCCCGCCCCGCTTCTCCTCCCGAGTCCGGCCCCGCGGGCCCAGCTTCCCCTCCCAGCTTGGCCCCGCCCGCCCAGCTTCCCCTCCCAGCCAGGCCCCGCCCGCCCAGTTTCTCCTCCCGAGCCCGGCCCCGCCCGCTCCGCTTCCCCTCCCAGCCAGGCCCCGCCCGCCCAGTTTCTCCTCCCGAGTCCGGCCCCGCCCGCCCAGTTTCTCCTCCCGAGCCCGGCCCCGCCCGCCCCGCTTCCCCTCCCAGCTTGGCCCCGCCCGCCCAGTTTCTCCTCCCGAACCCGGCCCCGCCCGCCAAGCTTCTCCTAGCGAGCCCGGCCCCGCCCGCCCAGCTTCCCCTCCAAGCCAGGCCCCGCCCGCCCCGCTTCCCCTCCCGAGTCCTGCCCCGGCCGCCCAGTTTCTCCTCCCGAGCTTGGCCCCGCCCGCCCAGCTTCCCATCCCGAGCGAGGCCCCGCCCGCCCAGTTTCTCCTCCCAGCTTGGCCCCGCCCACCCAGCTTCCCCTCCCGAACCCGGCCCCGCCCGCCCAGCTTCTGCTAGCGAGCTCGGCCCCGCCCGCCCAGCTTCCCCTCCCAGCTTGGCCCCGCCCGCCCAGTTTCTCCTCCCGAGCGAGGCCCCGCCCGCCCAGCTTCCCCTCCCGAATCCGGCCCCGCCCGCCCATGTTCTCCTCCCAGCCAGGCCCCGCCCGCCCAGTTTCTCCTCCCAGCTTGGCCCCGCCCGCCCAGTTTCTCCTCCCAGCCAGGCCTCGCCCGCCCAGCTTCCCCTCCCAGCCAGGCCCCGCCCGCCCAGTTTCTCCTCCCGAGCCCGGCCCCGCCCGCTCCGCTTCCCCTCCCAGCCAGGCCCCGCCCGCCCAGTTTCTCCTCCCGAGTCCGGCCCCGCCCGCCCAGTTTCTCCTCCCGAGCCCGGCCCCGCCCGCCCCGCTTCCCCTCCCAGCTTGGCCCCGCCCGCCCAGTTTCTCCTCCCGAGCGAGGCCCCGCCCGCCCAGTTTCTCCTCCCAGCCAGGCCCCGCCCGCCCAGCTTCCCCTCCCGAGCGAGGCCCCGCCCGCCCAGTTTCTCCTCCCGAACCCGGCCCCGCCCGCCAAGCTTCTCCTAGCGAGCCCGGCCCCGCCCGCCCAGCTTCCCCTCCAAGCCAGGCCCCGCCCGCCCCGCTTCCCCTCCCGAGTCCTGCCCCGGCCGCCCAGTTTCTCCTCCCGAGCTTGGCCCCGCCCGCCCAGCTTCCCATCCCGAGCGAGGCCCCGCCCGCCCAGTTTCTCCTCCCAGCTTGGCCCCGCCCGCCCAGCTTCCCCTCCCGAACCCGGCCCCGCCCGCCCAGCTTCTGCTAGCGAGCTCGGCCCCGCCCGCCCAGCTTCCCCTCCCAGCTTGGCCCCGCCCGCCCAGTTTCTCCTCACAGCCAGGCCCCGCCCGCCCAGTTTCTCCTCCCGAGTCCGGCCCCGCCCGCCCAGCTTCCCCTCCCGAACCCGGCCCCGCCCGCCCAGCTTCTCCTCCCAGCTTAGCCCCGCCCGCCCAGTTTCTCCTCCCAGCACGGCCCCGCCCGCCCAGTTTCTCCTCCCAGCACGGCCCCGCCCACCCATCTTCCCCTCCCAGCCTGGCCCCGCCCGCCCAGTTTCTCCTCCCGAGTGCGGCCCCGCCCGCCCCGCTTCTCCTCCCGAGTCCGGCCCCGCCCGCCCAGCTTCCCCTCCCAGCTTGGCCCCGCCCGCCCAGCTTCCCCTCCCAGCCAGGCCCCGCCCGCCCAGTTTCTCCTCCCGAGTGCGGCCCCGCCCGCCCCGCTTCTCCTCCCGAGTCCGGCCCCGCGGGCCCAGCTTCCCCTCCCAGCTTGGCCCCGCCCGCCCAGCTTCCCCTCCCAGCCAGGCCCCGCCCGCCCAGTTTCTCCTCCCGAGCCCGGCCCCGCCCGCTCCGCTTCCCCTCCCAGCCAGGCCCCGCCCGCCCAGTTTCTCCTCCCGAGTCCGGCCCCGCCCGCCCAGTTTCTCCTCCCGAGCCCGGCCCCGCCCCCGCCCCGCTTCCCCTCCCAGCTTGGCCCCGCCCGCCCAGTTTCTCCTCCCGAGCGAGGCCCCGCCCGCCCAGTTTCTCCTCCCAGCCAGGCCCCGCCCGCCCAGCTTCCCCTCCCGAGCGAGGCCCCGCCCGCCCAGTTTCTCCTCCAGAGCGAGGCCCCGCCCGCCCAGCTTCCCCTCCCGAATCCGGCCCTGCCCGCCCATGTTCCCCTCCCAGTCAGGCCCCGCCCGCCCAGTTTCTCCGCCCAGCTTGGCCCCGCCCGCCCAGCTTCCCCTCCCGATCCCAGCCCCGCCCGCCCATGTTCCGCTCCCAGCCAGGCCCCGCCCGCCCAGTTTCTCCTCCCAGCTTGGCCCCGCCCGCCCAGCTTCCCCTCCCGATCCCGGCCCCGCCCGCCCATGTTCCCCTCCCAACTTGGCCCCGCCCGCCCAGTTTCTCCTCCCGAACCCGGCCCCGCCCGCCAAGCTTCTCCTAGCGAGCCCGGCCCCGCCCGCCCAGCTTCCCCTTCCAAGCCAGGCCCCGCCCGCCCCGCTTCTCCTCCCGAGTCCGGCCCCGCCCGCCCAGCTTCCCCTCCCAGCTTGGCCCCGCCCGCCCAGCTTCCCCTCCCAGCCAGGCCCCGCCCGCCCAGTTTCTCCTCCCGAGCCCGGCCCCGCCCGCTCCGCTTCCCCTCCCAGCCAGGCCCCGCCCGCCCAGTTTCTCCTCCCGAGTCCGGCCCCGCCCGCCCAGTTTCTCCTCCCGAGCCCGGCCCCGCCCGCCCCGCTTCCCCTCCCAGCTTGGCCCCGCCCGCCCAGCTTCCCCTCCCGAGTCCGGCCCCGCCCGCCCAGTTTCTCCTCCCGAGCCCGGCCCCGCCCGCCCCGCTTCCCCTCCCAGCTTGGCCCCGCCCGCCCAGTTTCTCCTCCCGAGCGAGGCCCCGCCCGCCCTGTTTCTCCTCCCAGCCAGGCCCCGCCCGCCCAGCTTCCCCTCCCGAGCGAGGCCCCGCCCGCCCAGTTTCTCCTCCCGAGCGAGGCCCCGCCCGCCCAGCTTCCCCTCCCGAATCCGGCCCTGCCCGCCCATGTTCCCCTCCCAGTCAGGCCCCGCCCGCCCAGTTTCTCCGCCCAGCTTGGCCCCGCCCGCCCAGCTTCCCCTCCCGATCCCGGCCCCGCCCGCCCATGTTCCCCTCCCAGCCAGGCCCCGCCCGCCCAGTTTCTCCTCCCAGCTTGGCCCCGCCCGCCCAGCTTCCCCTCCCGATCCCGGCCCCGCCCGCCCATGTTCCCCTCCCAACTTGGCCCCGCCCGCCCAGTTTCTCCTCCCGAGCCCGGCCCCGCCCGCCCCGCTTCCCCTCCCAGCTTGGCCCCGCCCGCCCAGTTTCTCCTCCCGAGCGAGGCCCCGCCCGCCCTGTTTCTCCTCCCAGCCAGGCCCCGCCCGCCCAGCTTCCCCTCCCGAGCGAGGCCCCGCCCGCCCAGTTTCTCCTCCCGAGCGAGGCCCCGCCCGCCCAGCTTCCCCTCCCGAATCCGGCCCTGCCCGCCCATGTTCCCCTCCCAGTCAGGCCCCGCCCGCCCAGTTTCTCCGCCCAGCTTGGCCCCGCCCGCCCAGCTTCCCCTCCCGATCCCGGCCCCGCCCGCCCATGTTCCCCTCCCAGCCAGGCCCCGCCCGCCCAGTTTCTCCTCCCAGCTTGGCCCCGCCCGCCCAGCTTCCCCTCCCGATCCCGGCCCCGCCCGCCCATGTTCCCCTCCCAACTTGGCCCCGCCCGCCCAGTTTCTCCTCCCGAACCCGGCCCCGCCCGCCAAGCTTCTCCTAGCGAGCCCGGCCCCGCCCGCCCAGCTTCCCCTTCCAAGCCAGGCCCCGCCCGCCCCGCTTCTCCTCCCGAGTCCGGCCCCGCCCGCCCAGCTTCCCCTCCCAGCCAGGCCCCGCCCGCCCAGTTTCTCCTCCGGAGCCCGGCCCCGCCCGCTCCGCTTCCCCTCCCAGCCAGGCCCCGCCCGCCCAGTTTCTCCTCCCGAGTCCGGCCCCGCCCGCCCAGTTTCTCCTCCCGAGCCCGGCCCCGCCCGCCCCGCTTCCCCTCCCAGCTTGGCCCCGCCCGCCCAGCTTCCCCTCCCGAGTCCGGCCCCGCCCGCCCAGTTTCTCCTCCCGAGCGAGGCCCCGCCCGCCCAGTTTCCCCTCCCGAACCCGGCCCCGCCCGCCCAGTTTCTCCTCCCGAGTCCGGCCCCGGCCCCCCAGTTTCTCATCCCAGCTTGGCCCCGCCCTCCCAGCTTCCCCTCCCGAGCGAGGCCCCGCCCGCCCAGTTTCTCCTCCCGAGCGAGGCCCCGCCCGCCCAGCTTCCCCTCCCGAATCCGGCCCTGCCCGCCCATGTTCCCCTCCCAGTCAGGCCCCGCCCGCCCAGTTTCTCCTCCCAGCTTGGCCCCGCCCGCCCAGCTTCCCCTCCCGATCCCGGCCCCGCCCGCCCATGTTCCCCTCCCAGCCAGGCCCCGCCCGCCCAGTTTCTCCTCCCAGCTTGGCCCCGCCCGCCCAGCTTCCCCTCCCGATCCCGGCCCCGCCCGCCCATGTTCCCCTCCCAACTTGGCCCCGCCCGCCCAGTTTCTCCTCCCGAACCCGGCCCCGCCCGCCAAGCTTCTCCTAGCGAGCCCGGCCCCGCCCGCCCAGCTTCCCCTCCAAGCCAGGCCCCGCCCGCCCCGCTTCCCCTCCCGAGTCCTGCCCCGGCCGCCCAGTTTCTCCTCCCGAGCTTGGCCCCGCCCGCCCAGCTTCCCATCCCGAGCGAGGCCCCGCCCGCCCAGTTTCTCCTCCCAGCTTGGCCCCGCCCGCCCAGCTTCCCCTCCCGAACCCGGCCCCGCCCGCCCAGCTTCTGCTAGCGAGCTCGGCCCCGCCCGCCCAGCTTCCCCTCCCAGCTTGGCCCCGCCCGCCCAGTTTCTCCTCACAGCCAGGCCCCGCCCGCCCAGTTTCTCCTCCCGAGTCCGGCCCCGCCCGCCCCGCTTCCCCTCCCAGCCAGGCCCCACCCGCCCAGCTTCCCCTCCCGAACCCGGCCCCGCCCGCCCAGCTTCTCCTCCCAGCTAAGCCCCGCCCGCCCAGTTTCTCCTCCCAGCACGGCCCCGCCCGCCCAGTTTCTCCTCCCAGCACGGCCCCGCCCACCCAGCTTCCCCTCCCAGCCTGGCCCCGCCCGCCCAGTTTCTCCTCCCGAGTGCGGCCCCGCCCGCCCCGCTTCTCCTCCCGAGCGAGGCCCCGCCCGCCCAGCTTCCCCTCCCAGCTTGGCCCCGCCCGCCCAGCTTCCCCTCCCGAACCCGGCCCCGCCCGCCCAGCTTCTGCTAGCGAGCTCGGCCCCGCCCGCCCAGCTTCCCCTCCCAGCTTGGCCCCGCCCGCCCAGTTTCTCCTCCCAGCCAGGGCCCGCCCGCCCAGTTTCTCCTTCCGAGTCCGGCCCCGCCCGCCCCGCTTCCCCTCCTAGCCAGGCCCCGCCCGCCCAGCTTCCCCTCCCGAACCCGGCCCCGCCCGCCCAGCTTCTCCTCCCAGCTTAGCCCCGCCCGCCCAGTTTCTCCTCCCAGCACGGCCCCGCCCGCCCAGTTTCTCCTCCCAGCACGGCCCCGCCCGCCCAGTTTCTCCTCCCAGCACGGCCCCGCCCACCCAGCTTCCCCTCCCAGCCTGGCCCCGCCCGCCCAGTTTCTCCTCCCGAGTGCGGCCCCGCCCGCTCCGCTTCCCCTCCCAGCCAGGCCCCGCACGCCCAGTTTCTCCTCCCGAGTCCGGCCCCGCCCGCCCAGTTTCTCCTCCCGAGCCCGGCCCCGCTCGCCCCGCTTCGCCTCCCAGCTTGGCCCCGCCCGCCCAGTTTCTCCTCCCAGCTTGGCGCCGCCCGCCCAGTTTCTCCTCCCAGCTTGGCCCCGCCCGCCCAGCTTCCCCTCCCGAACCCGGCCCCGCCCGCCCAGCTTCCCCTCCCGAATCCGGCCCCGCCCGCCCATGTTCCCCTCCCAGCCAGGCCCCGCCCGCCCAGTTTCTCCTCCCAGCTTGGCCCCGCCCGCCCAGTTTCTCCTCCCAGCCAGGCCCCGCCCGCCCAGCTTCCCCTCCCGAACCCGGCCCCGCCCGCCCAGCTTCCCCTCCCGAATCCGGCCCCGCCCGCCCATGTTCCCCTCCCAGCCAGGCCCCGCCCGCCCAGTTTCTCCTCCCAGCTTGGCCCCGCCCGCCCAGTTTCTCCTCCCAGCCAGGCCCCGCCCGCCCAGCTTCCCCTCCCAGCCAGGCCCCGCCCGCCCAGTTTCTCCTCCCGAGCCCGGCCCCGCCCGCTCCGCTTCCCCTCCCAGCCAGGCCCCGCCCGCCCAGTTTCTCCTCCCGAGTCCGGCCCCGCCCGCCCAGTTTCTCCTCCCGAGTCGGGCCCCGCCCGCCCCGCTTCCCCTCCCAGCCAGGCCCCGCCCGCCCAGCTTCCCCTCCCGAACCCGGCCCCGCCCGCCCACCTTCTCCTCACAGCTTAGCCCCGCCCGCCCAGTTTCTCCTCCCAGCACGGCCCCGCCCGCCCAGTTTCTCCTCCCAGCCAGGCCCCGCCCGCCCAGCTTCCCCTCCCGAACCCGGCCCCGCCCGCCCAGCTTCTCCTCACAGCTTAGCCCCGCCCGCCCAGTTTCTCCTCCCAGCACGGCCCCGCCCGCCCAGATTCTCCTCCCAGCCAGGCCCCGCCCTCCCAGCTTCCCCTCCCGAACCCGGCCCCGCCCGCCCAGCTTCTGCTAGCGAGCTCGGCCCCGCCCGCCCAGCTTCCCCTCCCAGCTTGGCCCCGCCCGCCCAGTTTCTCCTCCCGAGCTCGGCCCCGCCCGCCCCGCTTCCCCTCCCAGGTTGGCCCCGCCCGCCCCGCTTCCCATCCCGAGCGAGGCCCCGCCCGCCCAGTTTCTCCTCCCAGCTTGGCCCCGCCCGCCCAGCTTCCCCTCCCGAACCCGGCCCCGCCCGCCCAGCTTCTGCTAGCGAGCTCGGCCCCGCCCGCCCAGCTTCCCCTCCCAGCTTGGCCCCGCCCGCCCAGTTTCTCCTCCCAGCCAGGCCCCGCCCGCCCAGTTTCTCCTCCCGAGTCCGGCCCCGCCCGCCCCGCTTCCCCTCCCAGCCAGGCCCCGCCCGCCCAGCTTCCCCTCCCAGCTTGGCCCCGCCCGCCCAGCTTCCCCTCCCAGCCAGGCCCCGCCCGCCCAGTTTCTCCTCCCGAGCCCGGCCCCGCCCGCTCCGCTTCCCCTCCCAGCCAGGCCCCGCCCGCCCAGTTTCTCCTCCCGAGTCCGGCCCCGCCCGCCCAGTTTCTCCTCCCGAGCCCGGCCCCGCCCGCCCAGCTTCTCCTCCCAGCTTAGCCCCGCCCGCCCAGTTTCTCCTCCCAGCACGGCCCCGCCCACCCAGCTTCCCCTCCCAGCCTGGCCCCGCCCGCCCAGTTTCTCCTCCCGAGTGCGGCCCCGCCCGCTCCGCTTCCCCTCCCAGCCAGGCCCCGCCCGCCCAGTTTCTCCTCCCGAGTCCGGCCCCGCCCGCCCAGTTTCTCCTCCCGAGCCCGGCCCCGCCCGCCCCGCTTCCCCTCCCAGCCAGGTCCCGCCCGCCCAGCTTCCCCTCCCGAGCGAGGCCCCGCCCGCCCAGCTTCCCCTCCCAGCTTGGCCCCGCCCGCCCAGCTTCCCCTCCCGAACCCGGCCCCGCCCGCCCAGTTTCTCCTCCCGAGCCCGGCCCCGCCCGCCCAGCTTCCCCTCCCAGCTTGGCCCCGCCCGCCCAGTTTCTCCTCCCGAGCTCGGCCCCGCCCGCCCCGCTTCCCCTCCCAGGTTGGCCCCGCCCGCCCCGCTTCCCATCCCGAGCGAGGCCCCGCCCGCCCAGTTTCTCCTCCCAGCTTGGCCCCGCCCGCCCAGCTTCCCCTCCCGAACCCGGCCCCGCCCGCCCAGCTTCTGCTAGCGAGCTCGGCCCCGCCCGCCCAGCTTCCCCTCCCAGCTTGGCCCCGCCCGCCCAGTTTCTCCTCCCAGCCAGGCCCCGCCCGCCCAGTTTCTCCTCCCGAGTCCGGCCCCGCCCGCCCCGCTTCCCCTCCCAGCCAGGCCCCGCCCGCCCAGCTTCCCCTCCCAGCTTGGCCCCGCCCGCCCAGCTTCCCCTCCCAGCCAGGCCCCGCCCGCCCAGTTTCTCCTCCCGAGCCCGGCCCCGCCCGCTCCGCTTCCCCTCCCAGCCAGGCCCCGCCCGCCCAGTTTCTCCTCCCGAGTCCGGCCCCGCCCGCCCAGTTTCTCCTCCCGAGCCCGGCCCCGCCCGCCCAGCTTCTCCTCCCAGCTTAGCCCCGCCCGCCCAGTTTCTCCTCCCAGCACGGCCCCGCCCACCCAGCTTCCCCTCCCAGCCTGGCCCCGCCCGCCCAGTTTCTCCTCCCGAGTGCGGCCCCGCCCGCTCCGCTTCCCCTCCCAGCCAGGCCCCGCCCGCCCAGTTTCTCCTCCCGAGTCCGGCCCCGCCCGCCCAGTTTCTCCTCCCGAGCCCGGCCCCGCCCGCCCCGCTTCCCCTCCCAGCCAGGCCCCGCCCGCCCAGCTTCCCCTCCCGAGCGAGGCCCCGCCCGCCCAGCTTCCCCTCCCAGCTTGGCCCCGCCCGCCCAGCTTCCCCTCCCGAACCCGGCCCCGCCCGCCCAGTTTCTCCTCCCGAGCCCGGCCCCGCCCGCCCAGCTTCCCCTCCCAGCTTGGCCCCGCCCGCCCAGTTTCTCCTCCCGAGCTCGGCCCCGCCCGCCCCGCTTCCCCTCCCAGGTTGGCCCCGCCCGCCCCGCTTCCCATCCCGAGCGAGGCCCCGCCGCCCCAGTTTCTCCTCCCAGCTTGGCCCCGCCCGCCCAGCTTCCCCTCCCGAACCCGGCCCCGCCCGCCCAGCTTCTGCTAGCGAGCTCGGCCCCGCCCGCCCAGCTTCCCCTCCCAGCTTGGCCCCGCCCGCCCAGTTTCTCCTCCCAGCCAGGCCCCGCCCGCCCAGTTTCTCCTCCCGAGTCCGGCCCGCCCGCCCCGCTTCCCCTCCCAGCCAGGCCCCGCCCGCCCAGCTTCTCCTCCCAGCTTAGCCCCGCCCGCCCAGTTTCTCCTCCCAGCACGGCCCCGCCCGCCCAGTTTCTCCTCCCAGCCAGGCCCGCCCCGCCCAGCTTCCCCTCCCGAACCCGGCCCCGCCCGCCCAGCTTCTGCTAGCGAGCTCGGCCCCGCCCGCCCAGCTTCCCCTCCCAGCTTGGCCCCCGCCGCCCAGTTTCTCCTCCCAGCACGGCCCCGCCCACCCAGCTTCCCCTCCCAGCCTGGCCCCGCCCGCCCAGTTTCTCCTCCCGAGTGCGGCCCCGCCCGCCCCCGCTTCTCCTCCCGAGTCCGGCCACGCCCGCCCAGCTTCCCCTCCCAGCTTGGCCCCGCCCGCCCAGCTTCCCCTCCCAGCCAGGCCCCGCCCGCCCAGTTTCTCCTCCCGAGCCCGGCCCCGCCCGCTCCGCTTCCCCTCCCAGCCAGGCCCCGCCCGCCCAGTTTCTCCTCCCGAGTCCGCCCCGCCCGCCCAGTTTCTCCTCCCGAGTCCGGCCCCGCCCGCCCCGCTTCCCCTCCCAGCCAGGCCCCGCCCGCCCAGCTTCCCTCCCGAACCCGGCCCCGCCCGCCCAGCTTCTCCTCACAGCTTAGCCCCGCCCGCCCAGTTTCTCCTCCCAGCACGGCCCCGCCGCCCAGTTTCTCCTCCCAGCCAGGCCCCGCCCGCCCAGCTTCCCCTCCCGAACCCGGCCCCGCCCGCCCAGCTTCTCCTCACAGCTTAGCCCCGCCCGCCCAGTTTCTCCTCCCAGCACGGCCCCGCCCGCCCAGTTTCTCCTCCCAGCCAGGCCCCGCCCGCCCAGCTTCCCCTCCCGAACCCGGCCCCGCCCGCCCAGCTTCTGCTAGCGAGCTCGGCCCCGCCCGCCCAGCTTCCCCTCCCAGCTTGGCCCGCCCGCCCAGTTTCTCCTCCCGAGCTCGGCCCCGCCCGCCCCGCTTCCCCTCCCAGGTTGGCCCCGCCCGCCCCGCTTCCCATCCCGAGCGAGGCCCCGCCCCCAGTTTCTCCTCCCCAGCTTGGCCCCGCCCGCCCAGCTTCCCCTCCCGAACCCGGCCCCGCCCGCCAAGCTTCTCCTAGCCAGCTCGGCCCCGCCCGCCCCGCTTCCCCTCCCAGCCAGGCCCCGCCCGCCCAGTTTCTCCTCCCGAGTCCGGCCCGCCCGCCCCGCTTCCCCTCCCAGCCAGGCCCCGCCCGCCCAGCTTCCCCTCCCAGCTTAGCCCCGCCCGCCCAGTTTCTCCTCCCAGATTGGCCCCGCCCGCCCAGCTTCCCCTCCCGAGTCCGGCCCCGCCCGCCCAGTTTCTCCTCCCGAGCGAGGCCCCGCCCGCCCAGCTTCCCCTCCCGAATCCGGCCCTGCCCGCCCATGTTCCCCTCCCAGTCAGGCCCCGCCCGCCCAGTTTCTCCTCCCAGCTTGGCCCCGCCCGCCCAGCTTCCCCTCCCGATCCCGGCCCCGCCCGCCCATGTTCCCCTCCCAGCCAGGCCCCGCCCGCCCAGTTTCTCCTCCCAGCTTGGCCCCGCCCGCCCAGCTTCCCCTCCCGAGCGAGGCCCCGCCCGCCCAGTTTCTCCTCCCGAGCGAGGCCCCGCCCGCCCAGCTTCCCATCCCAGCCAGGCCCCGCCCGCCCAGTTTCTCCTCCCAGCTTGGCCCCGCCCGCCCAGCTTCCCCTCCCGAACCCGGCCCCGCCCGCCCATGTTCCCCTCCCAGCCAGGCCCCGCCCGCCCAGTTTCTCCTCCCAGCTTGGCCCCGCCCGCCCAGCTTCCCCTCCCGATCCCGGCCCCGCCCGCCCATGTTCCCCTCCCAACTTGGCCCCGCCCGCCCAGCTTCCCCTCCCGAATCCGGCCCCGCCCGCCAAGCTTCTCCTAGCGAGCCCGGCCCCGCCCGCCCAGCTTCCCCTCCAAGCCAGGCCCCGCCCGCCCCGCTTCCCCTCCCGAGTCCGGCCCCGCCCGCCCAGTTTCTCCTCCCGAGCTTGGCCCCGCCCGCCCAGCTTCCCATCCCGAGCGAGGCCCCGCCCGGCCAGTTTCTCCTCCCAGCTTGGCCCCGCCCGCCCAGCTTCCCCTCCCGAACCCGGCCCCGCCCGCCCAGCTTCTGCTAGCGAGCTCGGCCCCGCCCGCCCAGCTTCCCATCCCAGCCAGCCCCCGCCCGCCCAGTTTCTCCTCCCGAGTCCGGCCACGCCCGCCCAGTTTCTCCTCCCGAGCTTGGCCCCGCCCGCCCAGCTTCCCATCCCGAGCGAGGCCCCGCCCGGCCAGTTTCTCCTCCCAGCTTGGCCCCGCCCGCCCAGCTTCCCCTCCCGAACCCGGCCCCGCCCGCCCAGCTTCTGCTAGCGAGCTCGGCCCCGCCCGCCCAGCTTCCCCTCCCAGCTTGGCCCCGCCCGCCCAGCTTCCCCTCCCAGCCAGGCCCCGCCCGCCCAGTTTCTCCTCCCGAGCCCGGCCCCGCCCGCTCCGCTTCCCCTCCCAGCCAGGCCCCGCCCGCCCAGTTTCTCCTCCCGAGTCCGGCCCCGCCCGCCCAGTTTCTCCTCCCGAGTCCGGCCCCGCCCGCCCCGCTTCCCCTCCCAGCCAGGCCCCGCCCGCCAAGCTTCCCCTCCCGAACCCGGCCCCGCCCGCCCAGCTTCTGCTAGCGAGCTCGGCCCCGCCCGCCCAGCTTCCCCCTCCCAGCCAGGCCCCGCCCGCCCAGTTTCTCCTCCCGAGTCCGGCCACGCCCGCCCAGTTTCTCCTCCCGAGCTTGGCCCCGCCCGCCCAGCTTCCCATCCCGAGCGAGGCCCCGCCCGGCCAGTTTCTCCTCCCAGCTTGGCCCCGCCCGCCCAGCTTCCCCTCCCGAACCCGGCCCCGCCCGCCCAGCTTCTGCTAGCGAGCTCGGCCCCGCCCGCCCAGCTTCCCCTCCCAGCTTGGCCCCGCCCGCCCAGCTTCCCCTCCCAGCCAGGCCCCGCCCGCCCAGTTTCTCCTCCCGAGCCCGGCCCCGCCCGCTCCGCTTCCCCTCCCAGCCAGGCCCGCCCGCCCAGTTTCTCCTCCCGAGTCCGGCCCCGCCCGCCCAGTTTCTCCTCCCGAGTCCGGCCCCGCCCGCCCCGCTTCCCCTCCCAGCCAGGTCCCGCCCGCCCAGCTTCCCCTCCCGAGCGAGGCCCCGCCCGCCCAGCTTCCCCTCCCAGCTTGGCCCTGCCCGCCCAGCTTCCCCTCCCGAACCCGGCCCCGCCCGCCCAGTTTCTCCTCCCGAGCCCGGCCCCGCCCGCCCAGCTTCCCCTCCCAGCTTGGCCCCGCCCGCCCAGTTTCTCCTCCCGAGCTCGGCCCCGCCCGCCCCGCTTCCCCTCCCAGGTTGGCCCCGCCCGCCCCGCTTCCCATCCCGAGCGAGGCCCCGCCCGCCCAGTTTCTCCTCCCAGCTTGGCCCCGCCCGCCCAGCTTCCCCTCCCGACCCCGGCCCCGCCCGCCCAGCTTCTGCTAGCGAGCTCGGCCCCGCCCGCCCAGCTTCCCCTCCCAGCTTGGCCCCGCCCGCCCAGTTTCTCCTCCCAGCCAGGCCCCGCCCGCCCAGTTTCTCCTCCCGAGTCGGGCCCCGCCCGCCCCGCTTCCCCTCCCAGCCAGGCCCGCCCGCCCAGCTTCCCCTCCCAGCTTGGCCCCGCCCGCCCAGCTTCCCCTCCCAGCCAGGCCCCGCCCGCCCAGTTTCTCCTCCCGAGCCCGGCCCCGCCCGCTCCGCTTCCCCTCCCAGCCAGGCCCCGCCCGCCCAGTTTCTCCTCCCGAGTCCGGCCCCGCCCGCCCAGTTTCTCCTCCCGAGCCCGGCCCCGCCCGCCCAGCTTCTCCTCCCAGCTTAGCCCCGCCCGCCCAGTTTCTCCTCCCAGCACGGCCCCGCCCACCCAGCTTCCCCTCCCAGCCTGGCCCCGCCCGCCCAGTTTCTCCTCCCGAGTGCGGCCCCGCCCGCTCCGCTTCCCCTCCCAGCCAGGCCCCGCCCGCCCAGTTTCTCCTCCCGAGTCCGGCCCCGCCCGCCCAGTTTCTCCTCCCGAGCCCGGCCCCGCCCGCCCCGGTTCCCCTCCCAGCCAGGCCCCGCCCGCCCAGCTTCTCCTCCCAGCTTAGCCCCGCCCGCCCAGTTTCTCCTCCCAGCACGGCCCCGCCCGCCCAGTTTCTCCTCCCAGCCAGGCCCCGCCCGCCCAGCTTCCCCTCCCGAACCCGGCCCCGCCCGCCCAGCTTCTGCTAGCGAGCTCGGCCCCGCCCGCCCAGCTTCCCCTCCCAGCTTGGCCCCGCCCGCCCAGTTTCTCCTCCCAGCACGGCCCCGCCCACCCAGCTTCCCCTCCCAGCCTGCCCCGCCCGCCCAGTTTCTCCTCCCGAGTGCGGCCCCGCCCGCCCCGCTTCTCCTCCCGAGTCCGGCCACGCCCGCCCAGCTTCCCCTCCCAGCTTGGCCCCGCCCGCCCCCCCTCCCAGCCAGGCCCCGCCCGCCCCGTTTCTCCTCCCGAGGTTGGCCCCGCCCGCCCCGCTTCCCATCCCGAGCCAGGCCCCGCCCGCCCAGTTTCTCCTCCCGAGTCCGGCCCCGCCCGCCCAGTTTCTCCTCCCGAGTCCGGCCCCGCCCGCCCCGCTTCCCCTCCCAGCCAGGCCCCGCCCGCCCAGCTTCCCCTCCCGAGCCCGGCCCCGCCCCGCCCAGCTTCTCCTCACAGCTTAGCCCCGCCCGCCCAGTTTCTCCTCCCAGCACGGCCCCGCCCGCCCAGTTTCTCCTCCCAGCCAGGCCCCGCCCGCCCAGCTTCCCCTCCCGAACCCGGCCCCGCCCGCCCAGCTTCTCCTCACAGCTTAGCCCCGCCCGCCCAGTTTCTCCTCCCAGCACGGCCCCGCCCGCCCAGTTTCTCCTCCCAGCCAGGCCCCGCCCGCCCAGCTTCCCCTCCCGAACCCGGCCCCGCCCGCCCAGCTTCTGCTAGCGAGCTCGGCCCCGCCCGCCCAGCTTCCCCTCCCAGCTTGCCCCGCCCGCCCAGTTTCTCCTCCCGAGCTCGGCCCCGCCCGCCCCGCTTCCCCTCCCAGGTTGGCCCCGCCCGCCCCGCTTCCCATCCCGAGCGAGGCCCCGCCCGCCCAGTTTCTCCTCCCAGCTTGGCCCCGCCCGCCCAGCTTCCCCTCCCGAACCCGGCCCCGCCCGCCAAGCTTCTCCTAGCCAGCTCGGCCCCGCCCGCCCCGCTTCCCCTCCCAGCCAGGCCCCGCCCGCCAGTTTCTCCTCCCGAGTCCGGCCCCGCCCGCCCCGCTTCCCCTCCCAGCCAGGCCCCGCCCGCCCAGCTTCCCCTCCCAGCTTAGCCCCGCCCGCCCAGTTTCTCCTCCCAGATTGGCCCCGCCCGCCCAGCTTCCCCTCCCGAGTCCGGCCCCGCCCGCCCAGTTTCTCCTCCCGAGCGAGGCCCCGCCCGCCCAGCTTCCCCTCCCGAATCCGGCCCTGCCCGCCCATGTTCCCCTCCCAGTCAGGCCCCGCCCGGCCCCGCCCCCCGCCCAGTTTCTCCTCCCGATCCAGGCCCCGCCCGCCCATGTTCCCCTCCCAGCCAGGCCCCGCCGCCCAGTTTCTCCTCCCAGCTTGGCCCGCCCGCCCAGCTTCCCCTCCCGAGCCGGGCCCCGCCCGCCCAGTTTCTCCTCCCGAGCGGAGCCCCGCCCGCCCAGCTTCCCATCCCAGCCAGGCCCCGCCCGCCCAGTTTCTCCTCCCAGCTTGGCCCCGCCCGCCCAGCTTCCCTCCCGAACCCGGCCCCGCCCGCCCATGTTCCCCTCCCAGCCAGGCCCCGCCAGCCCAGTTTCTCCTCCCAGCTTGGCCCCGCCCGCCCAGCTTCCCCTCCCGATCCCGGCCCCGCCCGCCCATGTTCCCCTCCCAACTTGGCCCCGCCCGCCCAGCTTTCCCTCCCGAATCCGGCCCCGCCCGCCAAGCTTCTCCTAGCGAGCCCAGCCCCGCCCGCCCAGCTTCCCCTCCAAGCCAGGCCCTGCCCGCCCCGCTTCCCCTCCCGAGTCCGGCCCCGCCCGCCCAGTTTCTCCTCCCGAGCTTGGCCCCGCCCGCCCAGCTTCCCATCCCGAGCGAGGCCCCGCCCGTCCAGTTTCTCCTCCCAGCTTGGCCCGCCCCCCCAGCTTCCCCTCCCGAACCCGGCCCCGCCCGCCCAGCTTCTGCTAGCGAGCTCGCCCCGCCCGCCCAGCTTCCCTCCCAGCCAGGCCCCGCCCGCCCAACTTCTCCTCCCGAGTCCGGCCACGCCCGCCCAGTTTCTCCTCCAGAGCTTGGCCCCGCCCGCCCAGCTTCCCCTCCCGAGCGAGGCCCCGCCCGGCCAGTTTCCCCTCCCAGCTTGGCCCCGCCAGCCCAGCTTCCCCTCCCGAACCCGGCCCCGCCCGCCCAGCTTCTGCTAGCGGGCCCGGCCCCGCCCGCCCGGCTTCCCCTCCCAGCTTGGCCCCGCCCGCCCAGCTTCCCCTCCAGCCAGGCCCCGCCCGCCCAGTTTCTCCTCCCGAGCCCGGCCCTGCCCGCTCCGCTTCCCCTCCCCAGCCGGGCCCCGCCCGCCCAGTTTCTCCTCCCGAGTCCGGCCCCGCCAGCCCAGTTTCTCCTCCCGAGTCCCGCCCCGCCCGCCCCGCTTCCCCTCCCAGCCAGGCCCCGCCCGCCCAGCTTCCCCGCCCGAACCCGGCCCCGCCCGCCCAGCTTCTCCTCACAGCTTAGCCCCGCCCGCCCAGTTTCTCCTCCCAGCACGGCCCCGCCCGCCCAGTTTCTCCCTCCCAGCCAGGCCCCGCCCGCCCAGCTTCCCCTCCCGAACCCGACCCCGCCCGCCCAGCTTCTCCTCACAGCTTAGCCCCGCCCGCCCAGTTTCTCCTCCCAGCACGGCCCCGCCCGCCCAGTTTCTCCTCCCGAACCCGGCCCCGCCCGCCCAGCACGGCCCCGCCCGCCCAGTTTCTCCTCCCAGCACGGCCCCGCCCACCCAGCTTCCCCTCCCGAACCCGGCCCCGCCCGCCCAGCTACTCCTCCCAGCCAGGCCCCGCCCGCCCAGCTTCCCCTCCCGCCCAGCTTCCCCTCCTAGCTTGGCCCCGCCCGCCCCGTTTCTCCTCCCGAACCCGGCCCCGCCCGCCCAGCTTCTCCTCACAGCTTAGCCCCGCCCGCCCAGTTTCTCCTCCCAGCACGGCCCCGCCCGCCCAGTTTCTCCTCCCAGCCAGGCCCCGCCCGCCCCAGCTTCCCCTCCCGAACCCGGCCCCGCCCACCCAGCTTCTGCTAGCGAGCTCGGCCCCGCCCGCCCAGCTTCCCCTCCCAGCTTGGCCCCGCCCGCCCAGTTTCTCCTCCCGAGCTCGGCCCCGCCCGCCCCGCTTCCCCTCCCAGGTTGGCCCCGCCCGCCCCGCTTCCCATCCCGAGCGAGGCCCCGCCCGCCCAGTTTCTCCTCCCAGCTTGGCCCCGCCCGCCCAGCTTCCCCTCCCGAACCCGGCCCCGCCCGCCAAGCTTCTCCTAGCCAGCTCGGCCCCGCCCGCCCCGCTTCCCCTCCCAGCCAGGCCCCGCCCGCCCAGTTTCTCCTCCCGAGTCCGGCCCCGCCCGGCCCGCTTCCCCTCCCAGCCAGGCCCCGCCCGCCCAGCTTCCCCTCCCAGCTTAGCCCCGCCCGCCCAGTTTCTCCTCCCAGATTGGCCCCGCCCGCCCAGCTTCCCCTCCCGAGTCCGGCCCCGCCCGCCCAGTTTCTCCTCCCGGGCGAGGCCCCGCCCGCCAGGCTTCCCCTCCCGAATCCGGCCCTGCCCGCCCATGTTCCCCTCCCAGTCAGGCCCCGCCCGCCCAGTTTCTCCTCCCAGCTTGGCCCCGCCCGCCCAGCTTCCCCTCCCGATCCCGGCCCCGCCCGCCCATGTTCCCCTCCCAGCCAGGCCCCCGCCCGCCCAGTTTCTCCTCCCAGCTTGGCCCCGCCCGCCCAGCTTCCCCTCCCGAGCGAGGCCCCGCCCGCCCAGTTTCTCCTCCCGAGCGAGGCCCCGCCCGCCCAGCTTCCCATCCCAGCCAGGCCCCGCCAGCCCAGTTTCTCCTCCCAGCTTGGCCCCGCCCGCCCAGCTTCCCCTCCCGAACCCGGCCCCGCCCGCCCATGTTCCCCTCCCAGCCAGGCCCCGCCCGCCCAGTTTCTCCTCCCAGCTTGGCCCCGCCCGCCCAGCTTCCCCTCCCGATCCCGGCCCCGCCCGCCCATGTTCCCCTCCCAACTTGGCCCCGCCCGCCCAGCTTCCCCTCCCGAATCCGGCCCCGCCCGCCAAGCTTCTCCTAGCGAGCCCGGCCCCGCCCGCCCAGCTTCCCCTCCAAGCCAGGCCCCGCCCGCCCCGCTTCCCCTCCCGAGTCCGGCCCCGCCCGCCCAGTTTCTCCTCCCGAGCTTGGCCCCGCCCGCCCAGTTTCTCCTCCCGAGCTCGGCCCCGCCCGCCCCGCTTCCCCTCCCAGGTTGGCCCCGCCCGCCCCGCTTCCCATCCCGAGCGAGGCCCCGCCCGCCCAGTTTCTCCTCCCAGCTTGGCCCCGCCCGCCCAGCTTCCCCTCCCGAACCCGGCCCCGCCCGCCAAGCTTCTCCTAGCCAGCTCGGCCCCGCCCGCCCCGCTTCCCCTCCCAGCCAGGCCCCGCCCGCCCAGTTTCTCCTCCCGAGTCCGGCCCCGCCCGCCCCGCTTCCCCTCCCAGCCAGGCCCCGCCCGCCCAGCTTCCCCTCCCAGCTTAGCCCCGCCCGCCCAGTTTCTCCTCCCAGATTGGCCCCGCCCGCCCAGCTTCCCCTCCCGAGTCCGGCCCCGCCCGCCCAGTTTCTCCTCCCGAGCGAGGCCCCGCCCGCCCAGCTTCCCCTCCCGAATCCGGCCCTGCCCGCCCATGTTCCCCTCCCAGTCAGGCCCCGCCCGCCCAGTTTCTCCTCCCAGCTTGGCCCCGCCCGCCCAGCTTCCCCTCCCGATCCCGGCCCCGCCCGCCCATGTTCCCCTCCCAGCCAGGCCCCGCCCGCCCAGTTTCTCCTCCCAGCTTGGCCCCGCCCGCCCAGCTTCCCCTCCCGAGCGAGGCCCCGCCCGCCCAGTTTCTCCTCCCGAGCGAGGCCCCGCCCGCCCAGCTTCCCATCCCAGCCAGGCCCCGCCCGCCCAGTTTCTCCTCCCAGCTTGGCCCCGCCCGCCCAGCTTCCCCTCCCGAACCCGGCCCCGCCCGCCCATGTTCCCCTCCCAGCCAGGCCCCGCCCGCCCAGTTTCTCCTCCCAGCTTGGCCCCGCCCGCCCAGCTTCCCCTCCCGATCCCGGCCCCGCCCGCCCATGTTCCCCTCCCAACTTGGCCCCGCCCGCCCAGCTTCCCCTCCCGAATCCGGCCCCGCCCGCCAAGCTTCTCCTAGCGAGCCCGGCCCCGCCCGCCCAGCTTCCCCTCCAAGCCAGGCCCCGCCCGCCCCGCTTCCCCTCCCGAGTCCGGCCCCGCCCGCCCAGTTTCTCCTCCCGAGCTTGGCCCCGCCCGCCCAGCTTCCCATCCCGAGCGAGGCCCCGCCCGGCCCGTTTCTCCTCCCAGCTTGGCCCCGCCCGCCCAGCTTCCCCTCCCGAACCCGGCCCCGCCCGCCCAGCTTCTGCTAGCGAGCTCGGCCCCGCCCGCCCAGCTTCCCCTCCCAGCCAGGCCCCGCCCGCCCAGTTTCTCCTCCCGAGTCCGGCCACGCCCGCCCAGCTTCCCCTCCCAGCTTGGCCCCGCCCGCCCAGCTTCCCCTCCCAGCTTGGCCCCGCCCGCCCAGTTTCTCCTCCCGAGCCCGGCCCCGCCCGCTCCGCTTCCCCTCCCAGCCAGGCCCCGCCCGCCCAGTTTCTCCTCCCGAGTCCGGCCCCGCCCGCCCAGTTTCTCCTCCCGAGTCCGGCCCCGCCCGCCCCGCTTCCCCTCCCAGCCAGGCCCCGCCCGCCCAGCTTCCCCTCCCGAACCCGGCCCCGCCCGCCCAGCTTCTCCTCACAGCTTAGCCCCGCCCGCCCAGTTTCTCCTCCCAGCACGGCCCCGCCCGCCCAGTTTCTCCTCCCAGCCAGGCCCCCGCCCGCCCAGCTTCCCCTCCCGAACCCGGCCCCGCCCGCCCAGCTTCTCCTCACAGCTTAGCCCCGCCCGCCCAGTTTCTCCTCCCAGCACGGCCCCGCCCGCCCAGTTTCTCCTCCCAGCCAGGCCCCGCCCGCCCAGCTTCCCCTCCCGAACCCGGCCCCGCCCGCCCAGCTTCCCCTCCCAGCCAGGCCCCGCCCGCCCAGTTTCTCCACCCAGCTAAGCCCCGCCCGCCCAGCTTCTCCTCACAGCTTAGCCCCGCCCGCCCAGTTTCTCCTCCCAGCACGGCCCCGCCCGCCCAGTTTCTCCTCCCAGCCAGGCCCCGCCCGCCCCGCTTCCCCTCCCGAACCCGGCCCCGCCCGCCCAGCTTCTGCTAGCGAGCTCGGCCCCGCCCGCCCAGCTTCCCCTCCCGAACCCGGCCCCGCCCGCCCAGTTTCTCCTCCCGAGCTCGGCCCCGCCCGCCCCGCTTCCCCTCCCAGGTTGGCCCCGCCCGCCCCGCTTCCCATCCCGAGCGAGGCCCCGCCCGCCCAGTTTCTCCTCCCAGCTTGGCCCCGCCCGCCCAGCTTCCCCTCCCGAACCCGGCCCCGCCCGCCCAGCTTCTGCTAGCGAGCTCGGCCCCGCCCGCCCAGCTTCCCCTCCCAGCTTGGCCCCGCCCGCCCAGTTTCTCCTCCCAGCCAGGCCCCGCCCGCCCCGCTTCCCCTCCCAGCCAGGCCCCGCCCGCCCAGCTTCCCCTCCCGAACCCGGCCCCGCCCGCCCAGCTTCTCCTCCCAGCTTAGCCCCGCCCGCCCAGTTTCTCCTCCCAGCACGGCCCCGCCCGCCCAGCTTCCCCTCCCAGCTTGGCCCCGCCCGCCCAGTTTCTCCTCCCAGCACGGCCCCGCCCACCCAGCTTCCCCTCCCAGCCTGGCCCCGCCTGCCCAGTTTCTCCTCCCGAGTGCGGCCCCGCCCGCCCCGCTTCTCCTCCCGAGTCCGGCCACGCCCGCCCAGCTTCCCCTCCCAGCTTGGCCCCGCCCGCCCAGCTTCCCCTCCCAGCCAGGCCCCGCCCGCCCAGTTTCTCCTCCCGAGCCCGGCCCCGCCCGCTCCGCTTCCCCTCCCAGCCAGGCCCCGCCCGCCCAGTTTCTCCTCCCGAGTCCGGCCCCGCCCGCCCAGTTTCTCCTCCCGAGTCCGGCCGCGCCCGCCCCGCTTCCCCTCCCAGCCAGGCCCCGCCCGCCCAGCTTCCCCTCCCGAACCCGGCCCCGCCCGCCCAGCTTCTCCTCACAGCTTAGCCCCGCCCGCCCAGTTTCTCCTCCCAGCACGGCCCCGCCCGCCCACTTTCTCCTCCCAGCCAGGCCCCGCCCGCCCAGCTTCCCCTCCCGAACCCGGCCCCGCCCGCCCAGCTTCTCCTCACAGCTTAGCCCCGCCCGCCCAGTTTCTCCTCCCAGCACGGCCCCGCCCGCCCAGTTTCTCCTCCCAGCCAGGCCCCGCCCGCCCAGCTTCCCCTCCCGAACCCGGCCCCGCCCGCCCAGCTTCTGCTAGCGAGCTCGGCCCCGCCCGCCCAGCTTCCCCTCCCAGCTTGGCCCCGCCCGCCCAGTTTCTCCTCCCGAGCTCGGCCCCGCCCGCCCCGCTTCCCCTCCCAGGTTGGCCCCGCCCGCCCCGCTTCCCATCCCGAGCGAGGCCCCGCCCGCCCAGTTTCTCCTCCCAGCTTGGCCCCGCCCGCCCAGCTTCCCCTCCCGAACCCGGCCCCGCCCGCCAAGCTTCTCCTAGCCAGCTCGGCCCCGCCCGCCCCGCTTCCCCTCCCAGCCAGGCCCCGCCCGCCCAGTTTCTCCTCCCGAGTCCGGCCCCGCCCGCCCCGCTTCCCCTCCCAGCCAGGCCCCGCCCGCCCAGCTTCCCCTCCCAGCTTAGCCCCGCCCGCCCAGTTTGTCCTCCCAGATTGGCCCCGCCCGCCCAGCTTCCCCTCCCGAGTCCGGCCCCGCCCGCCCAGTTTCTCCTCCCGAGCGAGGCCCCGCCCGCCCAGCTTCCCCTCCCGAAGCCGGCCCTGCCCGCCCATGTTCCCCTCCCAGTCAGGCCCCGCCCGCCCAGTTTCTCCTCCCAGCTTGGCCCCGCCCGCCTAGCTTCCCCTCCCGATCCCGGCCCCGCCCGCCCATGTTCCCCTCCCAGCCAGGCCCCGCCCGCCCAGTTTCTCCTCCCAGCTTGGCCCCGCCCGCCCAGCTTCCCCTCCCGAGCAAGGCCCCGCCCGCCCAGTTTCTCCTCCCGAGCGAGGCCCCGCCCGCCCAGCTTCCCATCCCAGCCAGGCCCCGCCCGCCCAGTTTCTCCTCCCAGCTTGGCCCCGCCCGCCCAGCTTCCCCTCCCGAACCCGGCCCCGCCCGCCCATGTTCCCCTCCCAGCCAGGCCCCGCCCGCCCAGTTTCTCCTCCCAGCTTGGCCCCGCCCGCCCAGCTTCCCCTCCCGATCCCGGCCCCGCCCGCCCATGTTCCCCTCCCAACTTGGCCCCGCCCGCCCAGCTTCCCCTCCCGAATCCGGCCCCGCCCGCCAAGCTTCTCCTAGCGAGCCCGGCCCCGCCCGCCCAGCTTCCCATCCCAGCCAGGCCCCGCCCGCCCAGTTTCTCCTCCCAGCTTGGCCCCGCCCGCCCAGCTTCCCCTCCCGAACCCGGCCCCGCCCGCCCAGTTTCTCCTCCCGAGCCCGGCCCCGCCCGCCCAGCTTCCCCTCCCAGCTTGGCCCCGCCCGCCCAGTTTCTCCTCCCGAGCTCGGCCCCGCCCGCCCCGCTTCCCCTCCCAGGTTGGCCCCGCCCGCCCCGCTTCCCATCCCGAGCGAGGCCCCGCCCGCCCAGTTTCTCCTCCCAGCTTGGCCCCGCCCGCCCAGCTTCCCCTCCCGAACCCGGCCCCGCCCGCCCAGCTTCTGCTAGCGAGCTCGGCCCCGCCCGCCCAGCTTCCCCTCCCAGCTTGGCCCCGCCCGCCCAGTTTCTCCTCCCAGCCAGGCCCCGCCCGCCCAGTTTCTCCTCCCGAGTCCGGCCCCGCCCGCCCCGCTTCCCCTCCCAGCCAGGCCCCGCCCGCCCAGCTTCCCCTCCCAGCTTGGCCCCGCCCGCCCAGCTTCCCCTCCCAGCCAGGCCCCGCCCGCCCAGTTTCTCCTCCCGAGCCCGGCCCCGCCCGCTCCGCTTCCCCTCCCAGCCAGGCCCCGCCCGCCCAGTTTCTCCTCCCGAGTCCGGCCCCGCCCGCCCAGTTTCTCCTCCCGAGCCCGGCCCCGCCCGCCCAGCTTCTCCTCCCAGCTTAGCCCCGCCCGCCCAGTTTCTCCTCCCAGCACGGCCCCGCCCACCCAGCTTCCCCTCCCAGCCTGGCCCCGCCCGCCCAGTTTCTCCTCCCGAGTGCGGCCCCGCCCGCTCCGCTTCCCCTCCCAGCCAGGCCCCGCCCGCCCAGTTTCTCCTCCCGAGTCCGGCCCCGCCCGCCCAGTTTCTCCTCCCGAGCCCGGCCCCGCCCGCCCCGCTTCCCCTCCCAGCCAGGCCCCGCCCGCCCAGCTTCCCCTCCCGAGCGAGGCCCCGCCCGCCCAGCTTCCCCTCCCAGCTTGGCCCCGCCCGCCCAGCTTCCCCTCCCGAACCCGGCCCCGCCCGCCCAGTTTCTCCTCCCGAGCCCGGCCCCGCCCGCCCAGCTTCCCCTCCCAGCTTGGCCCCGCCCGCCCAGTTTCTCCTCCCGAGCTCGGCCCCGCCCGCCCCGCTTCCCCTCCCAGGTTGGCCCCGCCCGCCCCGCTTCCCATCCCGAGCGAGGCCCCGCCCGCCCAGTTTCTCCTCCCAGCTTGGCCCCGCCCGCCCAGCTTCCCCTCCCGAACCCGGCCCCGCCCGCCCAGCTTCTGCTAGCGAGCTCGGCCCCGCCCGCCCAGCTTCCCCTCCCAGCTTGGCCCCGCCCGCCCAGTTTCTCCTCCCAGCCAGGCCCCGCCCGCCCAGTTTCTCCTCCCGAGTCCGGCCCCGCCCGCCCCGCTTCCCCTCCCAGCCAGGCCCCGCCCGCCCAGCTTCTCCTCCCAGCTTAGCCCCGCCCGCCCAGTTTCTCCTCCCAGCACGGCCCCGCCCGCCCAGTTTCTCCTCCCAGCCAGGCCCCGCCCGCCCAGCTTCCCCTCCCGAACCCGGCCCCGCCCGCCCAGCTTCTGCTAGCGAGCTCGGCCCCGCCCGCCCAGCTTCCCCTCCCAGCTTGGCCCCGCCCGCCCAGTTTCTCCTCCCAGCACGGCCCCGCCCACCCAGCTTCCCCTCCCAGCCTGGCCCCGCCCGCCCAGTTTCTCCTCCCGAGTGCGGCCCCGCCCGCCCCGCTTCTCCTCCCGAGTCCGGCCACGCCCGCCCAGCTTCCCCTCCCAGCTTGGCCCCGCCCGCCCAGCTTCCCCTCCCAGCCAGGCCCCGCCCGCCCAGTTTCTCCTCCCGAGCCCGGCCCCGCCCGCTCCGCTTCCCCTCCCAGCCAGGCCCCGCCCGCCCAGTTTCTCCTCCCGAGTCCGGCCCCGCCCGCCCAGTTTCTCCTCCCGAGTCCGGCCCCGCCCGCCCCGCTTCCCCTCCCAGCCAGGCCCCGCCCGCCCAGCTTCCCCTCCCGAACCCGGCCCCGCCCGCCCAGCTTCTCCTCACAGCTTAGCCCCGCCCGCCCAGTTTCTCCTCCCAGCACGGCCCCGCCCGCCCAGTTTCTCCTCCCAGCCAGGCCCCGCCCGCCCAGCTTCCCCTCCCGAACCCGGCCCCGCCCGCCCAGCTTCTCCTCACAGCTTAGCCCCGCCCGCCCAGTTTCTCCTCCCAGCACGGCCCCGCCCGCCCAGTTTCTCCTCCCAGCCAGGCCCCGCCCGCCCAGCTTCCCCTCCCGAACCCGGCCCCGCCCGCCCAGCTTCTGCTAGCGAGCTCGGCCCCGCCCGCCCAGCTTCCCCTCCCAGCTTGGCCCCGCCCGCCCAGTTTCTCCTCCCGAGCTCGGCCCCGCCCGCCCCGCTTCCCCTCCCAGGTTGGCCCCGCCCGCCCCGCTTCCCATCCCGAGCGAGGCCCCGCCCGCCCAGTTTCTCCTCCCAGCTTGGCCCCGCCCGCCCAGCTTCCCCTCCCGAACCCGGCCCCGCCCGCCAAGCTTCTCCTAGCCAGCTCGGCCCCGCCCGCCCCGCTTCCCCTCCCAGCCAGGCCCCGCCCGCCCAGTTTCTCCTCCCGAGTCCGGCCCCGCCCGCCCCGCTTCCCCTCCCAGCCAGGCCCCGCCCGCCCAGCTTCCCCTCCCAGCTTAGCCCCGCCCGCCCAGTTTCTCCTCCCAGATTGGCCCCGCCCGCCCAGCTTCCCCTCCCGAGTCCGGCCCCGCCCGCCCAGTTTCTCCTCCCGAGCGAGGCCCCGCCCGCCCAGCTTCCCCTCCCGAATCCGGCCCTGCCCGCCCATGTTCCCCTCCCAGTCAGGCCCCGCCCGCCCAGTTTCTCCTCCCAGCTTGGCCCCGCCCGCCCAGCTTCCCCTCCCGATCCCGGCCCCGCCCGCCCATGTTCCCCTCCCAGCCAGGCCCCGCCCGCCCAGTTTCTCCTCCCAGCTTGGCCCCGCCCGCCCAGCTTCCCCTCCCGAGCGAGGCCCCGCCCGCCCAGTTTCTCCTCCCGAGCGAGGCCCCGCCCGCCCAGCTTCCCATCCCAGCCAGGCCCCGCCCGCCCAGTTTCTCCTCCCAGCTTGGCCCCGCCCGCCCAGCTTCCCCTCCCGAACCCGGCCCCGCCCGCCCATGTTCCCCTCCCAGCCAGGCCCCGCCCGCCCAGTTTCTCCTCCCAGCTTGGCCCCGCCCGCCCAGCTTCCCCTCCCGATCCCGGCCCTGCCCGCCCATGTTCCCCTCCCAACTTGGCCCCGCCCGCCCAGCTTCCCCTCCCGAATCCGGCCCCGCCCGCCAAGCTTCTCCTAGCGAGCCCGGCCCCGCCCGCCCAGCTTCCCCTCCAAGCCAGGCCCCGCCCGCCCCGCTTCCCCTCCCGAGTCCGGCCCCGCCCGCCCAGTTTCTCCTCCCGAGCTTGGCCCCGCCCGCCCAGCTTCCCATCCCGAGCGAGGCCCCGCCCGGCCAGTTTCTCCTCCCAGCTTGGCCCCGCCCGCCCAGCTTCCCCTCCCGAACCCGGCCCCGCCCGCCCAGCTTCTGCTAGCGAGCTCGGCCCCGCCCGCCCAGCTTCCCCTCCCAGCCAGGCCCCGTCCGCCCAGTTTCTCCTCCCGAGTCCGGCCACGCCCGCCCAGTTTCTCCTCCCGAGCTTGGCCCCGCCCGCCCAGCTTCCCATCCCGAGCGAGGCCCCGCCCGGCCAGTTTCTCCTCCCAGCTTGGCCCCGCCCGCCCAGCTTCCCCTCCCGAACCCGGCCCCGCCCGCCCAGCTTCTGCTAGCGAGCTCGGCCCCGCCCGCCCAGCTTCCCCTCCCAGCTTGGCCCCGCCCGCCCAGCTTCCCCTCCCAGCCAGGCCCCGCCCGCCCAGTTTCTCCTCCCGAGCCCGGCCCCGCCCGCTCCGCTTCCCCTCCCAGCCAGGCCCCGCCCGCCCAGTTTCTCCTCCCGAGTCCGGCCCCGCCCGCCCAGTTTCCCCTCCCAGCCAGGCCCCGCCCGCCAAGCTTCCCCTCCCGAACCCGGCCCCGCCCGCCCAGCTTCTCCTCACAGCTTAGCCCCGCCCGCCCAGTTTCTCCTCCCAGCACGGCCCCGCCCGCCCAGTTTCTCCTCCCAGCCAGGCCCCGCCCGCCCAGCTTCCCCTCCCGAACCCGGCCCCGCCCGCCCAGCTTCTCCTCACAGCTTAGCCCCGCCCGCCCAGTTTCTCCTCCCAGCACGGCCCCGCCCGCCCAGTTTCTCCTCCCAGCCAGGCCCCGGCCGCCCAGCTTCCCCTCCCGAACCCGCCCCGCCCGCCCAGTTTCTGCTCCCGAGCTCGGCCCCGCCCGCCCAGCTTCCCCTCCTAGCTTGGCCCCGCCCGCCCAGTTTCTCCTCCCAGCACGGCCCCGCCCACCCAGCTTCCCCTCCCAGCCTGGCCCCGCACGCCCAGTTTCTCCTCCCGAGTGAGGCCCCGCCCGCCCCGCTTCTCCTCCCGAGTCCGGCCACGCCCGCCCAGCTTCCCCTCCCAGCTTGGCCCCGCCCGCCCAGCTTCCCCTCCCAGCCAGGCCCCGCCCGCCCAGTTTCTCCTCCCGAGCCCGGCCCCGCCCGCTCCGCTTCCCCTCCCAGCCAGGCCCCGCCCGCCCAGTTTCTCCTCCCGAGTCCGGCCCCGCCCGCCCAGCTTCCCCTCCCGAACCCGGCCCCGCCCGCCCAGCTTCTCCTCACAGCTTAGCCCCGCCCGCCCAGTTTCTCCTCCCAGCACGGCCCCGCCCGCCCAGTTTCTCCTCCCAGCCAGGCCCCGCCCGCCCAGCTTCCCCTCCCGAACCCGGCCCCGCCCGCCCAGCTTCTCCTCACAGCTTAGCCCCGCCCGCCCAGTTTCTCCTCCCAGCACGGCCCCGCCCGCCCAGTTTCTCCTCCCAGCCAGGCCCCGCCCGCCCAGCTTCCCCTCCCGAACCCGGCCCCGCCCGCCCAGCTTCTGCTAGCGAGCTCGGCCCCGCCCGCCCAGCTTCCCCTCCCAGCTTGGCCCCGCCCGCCCAGTTTCTCCTCCCGAGCTCGGCCCCGCCCGCCCCGCTTCCCCTCCCAGGTTGGCCCCGCCCGCCCCGCTTCCCATCCCGAGCGAGGCCCCGCCCGCCCAGTTTCTCCTCCCAGCTTGGCCCCGCCCGCCCAGCTTCCCCTCCCGAACCCGGCCCCGCCCGCCAAGCTTCTCCTAGCCAGCTCGGCCCCGCCCGCCCCGCTTCCCCTCCCAGCCAGGCCCCGCCCGCCCAGTTTCTCCTCCCGAGTCCGGCCCCGCCCGGCCCGCTTCCCCTCCCAGCCAGGCCCCGCCCGCCCAGCTTCCCCTCCCAGCTTAGCCCCGCCCGCCCAGTTTCTCCTCCCAGATTGGCCCCGCCCGCCCAGCTTCCCCTCCCGAGTCCGGCCCCGCCCGCCCAGTTTCTCCTCCCGGGCGAGGCCCCGCCCGCCCAGCTTCCCCTCCCGAATCCGGCCCTGCCCGCCCATGTTCCCCTCCCAGTCAGGCCCCGCCCGCCCAGTTTCTCCTCCCAGCTTGGCCCCGCCCGCCCAGCTTCCCCTCCCGATCCCGGCCCCGCCCGCCCATGTTCCCCTCCCAGCCAGGCCCCGCCCGCCCAGTTTCTCCTCCCAGCTTGGCCCCGCCCGCCCAGCTTCCCCTCCCGAGCGAGGCCCCGCCCGCCCAGTTTCTCCTCCCGAGCGAGGCCCCGCCCGCCCAGCTTCCCATCCCAGCCAGGCCCCGCCAGCCCAGTTTCTCCTCCCAGCTTGGCCCCGCCCGCCCAGCTTCCCCTCCCGAACCCGGCCCCGCCCGCCCATGTTCCCCTCCCAGCCAGGCCCCGCCCGCCCAGTTTCTCCTCCCAGCTTGGCCCCGCCCGCCCAGCTTCCCCTCCCGATCCCGGCCCCGCCCGCCCATGTTCCCCTCCCAACTTGGCCCCGCCCGCCCAGCTTCCCCTCCCGAATCCGGCCCCGCCCGCCAAGCTTCTCCTAGCGAGCCCGGCCCCGCCCGCCCAGCTTCCCCTCCAAGCCAGGCCCCGCCCGCCCCGCTTCCCCTCCCGAGTCCGGCCCCGCCCGCCCAGTTTCTCCTCCCGAGCTTGGCCCCGCCCGCCCAGTTTCTCCTCCCGAGCTCGGCCCCGCCCGCCCCGCTTCCCCTCCCAGGTTGGCCCCGCCCGCCCCGCTTCCCATCCCGAGCGAGGCCCCGCCCGCCCAGTTTCTCCTCCCAGCTTGGCCCCGCCCGCCCAGCTTCCCCTCCCGAACCCGGCCCCGCCCGCCAAGCTTCTCCTAGCCAGCTCGGCCCCGCCCGCCCCGCTTCCCCTCCCAGCCAGGCCCCGCCCGCCCAGTTTCTCCTCCCGAGTCCGGCCCCGCCCGCCCCGCTTCCCCTCCCAGCCAGGCCCCGCCCGCCCAGCTTCCCCTCCCAGCTTAGCCCCGCCCGCCCAGTTTCTCCTCCCAGATTGGCCCCGCCCGCCCAGCTTCCCCTCCCGAGTCCGGCCCCGCCCGCCCAGTTTCTCCTCCCGAGCGAGGCCCCGCCCGCCCAGCTTCCCCTCCCGAATCCGGCCCTGCCCGCCCATGTTCCCCTCCCAGTCAGGCCCCGCCCGCCCAGTTTCTCCTCCCAGCTTGGCCCCGCCCGCCCAGCTTCCCCTCCCGATCCCGGCCCCGCCCGCCCATGTTCCCCTCCCAGCCAGGCCCCGCCCGCCCAGTTTCTCCTCCCAGCTTGGCCCCGCCCGCCCAGCTTCCCCTCCCGAGCTTGGCCCCGCCCGCCCAGTTTCTCCTCCCGAGCGAGGCCCCGCCCGCCCAGCTTCCCATCCCAGCCAGGCCCCGCCCGCCCAGTTTCTCCTCCCAGCTTGGCCCCGCCCGCCCAGCTTCCCCTCCCGAACCCGGCCCCGCCCGCCCATGTTCCCCTCCCAGCCAGGCCCCGCCCGCCCAGTTTCTCCTCCCAGCTTGGCCCCGCCCGCCCAGCTTCCCCTCCCGATCCCGGCCCCGCCCGCCCATGTTCCCCTCCCAACTTGGCCCCGCCCGCCCAGCTTCCCCTCCCGAATCCGGCCCCGCCCGCCAAGCTTCTCCTAGCGAGCCCGGCCCCGCCCGCCCAGCTTCCCCTCCAAGCCAGGCCCCGCCCGCCCCGCTTCCCCTCCCGAGTCCGGCCCCGCCCGCCCAGTTTCTCCTCCCGAGCTTGGCCCCGCCCGCCCAGCTTCCCATCCCGAGCGAGGCCCCGCCCGGCCAGTTTCTCCTCCCAGCTTGGCCCCGCCCGCCCAGCTTCCCCTCCCGAACCCGGCCCCGCCCGCCCAGCTTCTGCTAGCGAGCTCGGCCCCGCCCGCCCAGCTTCCCCTCCCAGCCAGGCCCCGCCCGCCCAGTTTCTCCTCCCGAGTCCGGCCACGCCCGCCCAGCTTCCCCTCCCAGCTTGGCCCCGCCCGCCCAGCTTCCCCTCCCAGCTTGGCCCCGCCCGCCCAGTTTCTCCTCCCGAGCCCGGCCCCGCCCGCTCCGCTTCCCCTCCCAGCCAGGCCCCGCCCGCCCAGTTTCTCCTCCCGAGTCCGGCCCCGCCCGCCCAGTTTCTCCTCCCGAGTCCGGCCCCGCCCGCCCCGCTTCCCCTCCCAGCCAGGCCCCGCCCGCCCAGCTTCCCCTCCCGAACCCGGCCCCGCCCGCCCAGCTTCTCCTCACAGCTTAGCCCCGCCCGCCCAGTTTCTCCTCCCAGCACGGCCCCGCCCGCCCAGTTTCTCCTCCCAGCCAGGCCCCGCCCGCCCAGCTTCCCCTCCCGAACCCGGCCCCGCCCGCCCAGCTTCTCCTCACAGCTTAGCCCCGCCCGCCCAGTTTCTCCTCCCAGCACGGCCCCGCCCGCCCAGTTTCTCCTCCCAGCCAGGCCCCGCCCGCCCAGCTTCCCCTCCCGAACCCGGCCCCGCCCGCCCAGCTTCCCCTCCCAGCCAGGCCCCGCCCGCCCAGTTTCTCCACCCAGCTAAGCCCCGCCCGCCCAGCTTCTCCTCACAGCTTAGCCCCGCCCGCCCAGTTTCTCCTCCCAGCACGGCCCCGCCCGCCCAGTTTCTCCTCCCAGCCAGGCCCCGCCCGCCCCGCTTCCCCTCCCGAACCCGGCCCCGCCCGCCCAGCTTCTGCTAGCGAGCTCGGCCCCGCCCGCCCAGCTTCCCCTCCCGAACCCGGCCCCGCCCGCCCAGTTTCTCCTCCCGAGCTCGGCCCCGCCCGCCCCGCTTCCCCTCCCAGGTTGGCCCCGCCCGCCCCGCTTCCCATCCCGAGCGAGGCCCCGCCCGCCCAGTTTCTCCTCCCAGCTTGGCCCCGCCCGCCCAGCTTCCCCTCCCGAACCCGGCCCCGCCCGCCCAGCTTCTGCTAGCGAGCTCGGCCCCGCCCGCCCAGCTTCCCCTCCCAGCTTGGCCCCGCCCGCCCAGTTTCTCCTCCCAGCTTGGCCCCGCCCGCCCAGCTTCCCCTCCCGAACCCGGCCCCGCCCGCCAAGCTTCTCCTAGCCAGCTCGGCCCCGCCCGCCCCGCTTCCCCTCCCAGCCAGGCCCCGCCCGCCCAGTTTCTCCTCCCGAGTCCGGCCCCGCCCGCCCCGCTTCCCCTCCCAGCCAGGCCCCGCCCGCCCAGCTTCCCCTCCCAGCTTAGCCCCGCCCGCCCAGTTTGTCCTCCCAGATTGGCCCCGCCCGCCCAGCTTCCCCTCCCGAGTCCGGCCCCGCCCGCCCAGTTTCTCCTCCCGAGCGAGGCCCCGCCCGCCCAGCTTCCCCTCCCGAATCCGGCCCTGCCCGCCCATGTTCCCCTCCCAGTCAGGCCCCGCCCGCCCAGTTTCTCCTCCCAGCTTGGCCCCGCCCGCCTAGCTTCCCCTCCCGATCCCGGCCCCGCCCGCCCATGTTCCCCTCCCAGCCAGGCCCCGCCCGCCCAGTTTCTCCTCCCAGCTTGGCCCCGCCCGCCCAGCTTCCCCTCCCGAGCGAGGCCCCGCCCGCCCAGTTTCTCCTCCCGAGCGAGGCCCCGCCCGCCCAGCTTCCCATCCCAGCCAGGCCCCGCCCGCCCAGTTTCTCCTCCCAGCTTGGCCCCGCCCGCCCAGCTTCCCCTCCCGAACCCGGCCCCGCCCGCCCATGTTCCCCTCCCAGCCAGGCCCCGCCCGCCCAGTTTCTCCTCCCAGCTTGGCCCCGCCCGCCCAGCTTCCCCTCCCGATCCCGGCCCCGCCCGCCCATGTTCCCCTCCCAACTTGGCCCCGCCCGCCCAGCTTCCCCTCCCGAATCCGGCCCCGCCCGCCAAGCTTCTCCTAGCGAGCCCGGCCCCGCCCGCCCAGCTTCCCCTCCAAGCCTGGCCCCGCCCGCCCCGCTTCCCCTCCCGAACCCGGCCCCGCCCGCCCAGCTTCTGCTAGCGAGCTCGGCCCCGCCCGCCCAGCTTCCCCTCCCAGCTTGGCCCCGCCCGCCCAGTTTCTCCTCCCGAGCTCGGCCCCGCCCGCCCCGCTTCCCCTCCCAGGTTGGCCCCGCCCGCCCCGCTTCCCATCCCGAGCGAGGCCCCGCCCGCCCTGTTTCTCCTCCCAGCTTGGCCCCGCCCGCCCAGCTTCCCCTCCCGAACCCGGCCCCGCCCGCCCAGCTTCTGCTAGCGAGCTCGGCCCCGCCCGCCCAGCTTCCCCTCCCAGCTTGGCCCCGCCCGCCCAGTTTCTCCTCCCAGCCAGGCCCCGCCCGCCCAGTTTCTCCTCCCGAGTCCGGCCCCGCCCGCCCCGCTTCCCCTCCCGAACCCGGCCCCGCCCGCCCAGCTTCTCCTCCCAGCTTAGCCCCGCCCGCCCAGTTTCTCCTCCCAGCACGGCCCCGCCCGCCCAGTTTCTCCTCCCAGCCAGGCCCCGCCCGCCCAGCTTCCCCTCCCGAACCCGGCCCCGCCCGCCCAGCTTCTGCTAGCGAGCTCGGCCCCGCCCGCCCAGCTTCCCCTCCCAGCTTGGCCCCGCCCGCCCAGTTTCTCCTCCCAGCACGGCCCCGCCCACCCAGCTTCCCCTCCCAGCCTGGCCCCGCCCGCCCAGTTTCTCCTCCCGAGCCCGGCCCCGCCCGCTCTGCTTCCCCTCCCAGCCAGGCCCCGCCCGCCCAGTTTCTCCTCCCGAGTCCGGCCCCGCCCGCCCAGTTTCTCCTCCCGAGTCCGGCCCCGCCCGCCCCGCTTCCCCTCCCAGCCAGGCCCCGCCCGCCCAGCTTCCCCTCCCGAACCCGGCCCCGCCCGCCCAGCTTCTCCTCACAGCTTAGCCCCGCCCGCCCAGTTTCTCCTCCCAGCACGGCCCCGCCCGCCCAGTTTCTCCTCCCAGCCAGGCCCCGCCCGCCCAGCTTCCCCTCCCGAACCCGGCCCCGCCCGCCCAGCTTCTCCTCACAGCTTAGCCCCGCCCGCCCAGTTTCTCCTCCCAGCACGGCCCCGCCCGCCCAGTTTCTCCTCCCAGCCAGGCCCCGCCCGCCCAGCTTCCCCTCCCGAACCCGGCCCCGCCCGCCCAGCTTCCCCTCCCAGCCAGGCCCCGCCCGCCCAGTTTCTCCACCCAGCTTAGCCCCGCCCGCCCAGCTTCTCCTCACAGCTTAGCCCCGCCCGCCCAGTTTCTCCTCCCAGCACGGCCCCGCCCGCCCAGTTTCTCCTCCCAGCCAGGCCCCGCCCGCCCCGCTTCCCCTCCCGAACCCGGCCCCGCCCGCCCAGCTTCTGCTAGGGAGCTCGGCCCCGCCCGCCCAGCTTCCCCTCCCGAACCCGGCCCCGCCCGCCCAGTTTCTCCTCCCGAGCTCGGCCCCGCCCGCCCCGCTTCCCCTCCCAGGTTGGCCCCGCCCGCCCCGCTTCCCATCCCGAGCGAGGCCCCGCCCGCCCAGTTTCTCCTCCCAGCTTGGCCCCGCCCGCCCAGCTTCCCCTCCCGAACCCGGCCCCGCCCGCCCAGCTTCTGCTAGCGAGCTCGGCCCCGCCCGCCCAGCTTCCCCTCCCAGCTTGGCCCCGCCCGCCCAGTTTCTCCTCCCAGCCAGGCCCCGCCCGCCCCGCTTCCCCTCCCAGCCAGGCCCCGCCCGCCCAGCTTCCCCTCCCGAACCCGGCCCCGCCCGCCCAGCTTCTCCTCCCAGTTTAGCCCCGCCCGCCCAGTTTCTCCTCCCAGCACGGCCCCGCCCGCCCAGTTTCTCCTCCCAGCCAGGCCCCGCCCGCCCAGCTTCCCCTCCCGAACCCGGCCCCGCCCGCCCAGCTTCTGCTAGCGAGCTCGGCCCCGCCCGCCCAGCTTCCCCTCCCAGCTTGGCCCCGCCCGCCCAGTTTCTCCTCCCAGCACGGCCCCGCCCACCCAGCTTCCCCTCCCAGCCTGGCCCCGCCCGCCCAGTTTCTCCTCCCGAGTGCGGCCCCGCCCGCCCCGCTTCTCCTCCCGAGTCCGGCCACGCCCGCCCAGCTTCCCCTCCCAGCTTGGCCCCGCCCGCCCAGCTTCCCCTCCCAGCCAGGCCCCGCCCGCCCAGTTTCTCCTCCCGAGCCCGGCCCCGCCCGCTCCGTTTCCCCTCCCAGCCAGGCCCCGCCCGCCCAGCTTCTCCTCCCGAGTCCGGCCCCGCCCGCCCAGTTTCTCCTCCCGAGTCCGGCCGCGCCCGCCCCGCTTCCCCTCCCAGCCAGGCCCCGCCCGCCCAGCTTCCCCTCCCGAACCCGGCCCCGCCCGCCCAGCTTCTCCTCACAGCTTAGCCCCGCCCGCCCAGTTTCTCCTCCCAGCACGGCCCCGCCCGCCCACTTTCTCCTCCCAGCCAGGCCCCGCCCGCCCAGCTTCCCCTCCCGAAGCCGGCCCCGCCCGCCCAGCTTCTGCTAGGGAGCTCGGCCCCGCCCGCCCAGCTTCCCCTCCCGAACCCGGCCCCGCCCGCCCAGTTTCTCCTCCCGAGCTCGGCCCCGCCCGCCCCGCTTCCCCTCCCAGGTTGGCCCCGCCCGCCCCGCTTCCCATCCCGAGCGAGGCCCCGCCCGCCCAGTTTCTCCTCCCAGCTTGGCCCCGCCCGCCCAGCTTCCCCTCCCGAACCCGGCCCCGCCCGCCCAGCTTCTGCTAGCGAGCTCGGCCCCGCCCGCCCAGCTTCCCCTCCCAGCTTGGCCCCGCCCGCCCAGTTTCTCCTCCCAGCCAGGCCCCGCCCGCCCCGCTTCCCCTCCCAGCCAGGCCCCGCCCGCCCAGCTTCCCCTGCCGAACCCGGCCCCGCCCGCCCAGCTTCTCCTCCCAGTTTAGCCCCGCCCGCCCAGTTTCTCCTCCCAGCACGGCCCCGCCCGCCCAGTTTCTCCTCCCAGCCAGGCCCCGCCCGCCCAGCTTCCCCTCCCGAACCCGGCCCCGCCCGCCCAGCTTCTGCTAGCGAGCTCGGCCCCGCCCGCCCAGCTTCCCCTCCCAGCTTGGCCCCGCCCGCCCAGTTTCTCCTCCCAGCACGGCCCCGCCCACCCAGCTTCCCCTCCCAGCCTGGCCCCGCCCGCCCAGTTTCTCCTCCCGAGTGCGGCCCCGCCCGCCCCGCTTCTCCTCCCGAGTCCGGCCACGCCCGCCCAGCTTCCCCTCCCAGCTTGGCCCCGCCCGCCCAGCTTCCCCTCCCAGCCAGGCCCCGCCCGCCCAGTTTCTCCTCCCGAGCCCGGCCCCGCCCCCTCCGCTTCCCCTCCCAGCCAGGCCCCGCCCGCCCAGTTTCTCCTCCCGAGTCCGGCCCCGCCCGCCCAGTTTCTCCTCCCGAGTCCGGCCGCGCCCGCCCCGCTTCCCCTCCCAGCCAGGCCCCGCCCGCCCAGCTTCCCCTCCTGAACCCGGCCCCGCCCGCCCAGCTTCTCCTCACAGCTTAGCCCCGCCCGCCCAGATTCTCCTCCCAGCACGGCCCCGCCCGCCCACTTTCTCCTCCCAGCCAGGCCCCGCCCGCCCAGCTTCCCCTCCCGAACCCGGCCCCGCCCGCCCAGCTTCTCCTCACAGCTTAGCCCCGCCCGCCCAGTTTCTCCTCCCAGCACGGCCCCGCCCGCCCAGTTTCTCCTCCCAGCCAGGCCCCGCCCGCCCAGCTTCCCCTCCCGAACCCGGCCCCGCCCGCCCAGCTTCTGCTAGCGAGCTCGGCCCCGCCCGCCCAGCTTCCCCTCCCAGCTTGGCCCCGCCCGCCCAGTTTCTCCTCCCGAGCAAGGCCCCGCCCGCCCCGCTTCCCATCCCGAGCGAGGCCCCGCCCGCCCAGTTTCTCCTCCCAGCTTGGCCCCGCCCGCCCAGCTTCCCCTCCCGAACCCGGCCCCGCCCGCCAAGCTTCTCCTAGCCAGCTCGGCCCCGCCCGCCCCGCTTCCCCTCCCAGCCAGGCCCCGCCCGCCCAGTTTCTCCTCCCGAGTCCCGCCCCGCCCGCCCCGCTTCCCCTCCCAGCCAGGCCCCGCCCGCCCAGCTTCCCCTCCCAGCTTAGCCCCGCCCGCCCAGTTTCTCCTCCCAGATTGGCCCCGCCCGCCCAGCTTCTCCTCACAGCTTAGCCCCGCCCGCCCAGTTTCTCCTCCCAGCACGGCCCCGCCCGCCCAGTTTCTCCTCCCAGCCAGGCCCCGCCCGCCCAGCTTCCCCTCCCGAACCCGGCCCCGCCCGCCCAGCTTCTGCTAGCGAGCTCGGCCCCGCCCGCCCAGCTTCCCCTCCCAGCTTGGCCCCGCCCGCCCAGTTTCTCCTCCCGAGCAAGGCCCCGCCCGCCCCGCTTCCCATCCCGAGCGAGGCCCCGCCCGCCCAGTTTCTCCTCCCAGCTTGGCCCCGCCCGCCCAGCTTCCCCTCCCGAACCCGGCCCCGCCCGCCAAGCTTCTCCTAGCCAGCTCGGCCCCGCCCGCCCCGCTTCCCCTCCCAGCCAGGCCCCGCCCGCCCAGTTTCTCCTCCCGAGTCCCGCCCCGCCCGCCCCGCTTCCCCTCCCAGCCAGGCCCCGCCCGCCCAGCTTCCCCTCCCAGCTTAGCCCCGCCCGCCCAGTTTCTCCTCCCAGATTGGCCCCGCCCGCCCAGCTTCCCCTCCCGAGTCCGGCCCCGCCCGCCCAGTTTCTCCTCCCGAGCGAGGCCCCGCCCGCCCAGCTTCCCCTCCCGAATCCGGCCCTGCCCGCCCATGTTCCCCTCCCAGTCAGGCCCCGCCCGCCCAGTTTCTCCTCCCAGCTTGGCCCCGCCCGCCCAGCTTCCCCTCCCGAGCTTGGCCCCGCCCGCCCAGTTTCTCCTCCCGAGCGAGGCCCCGCCCGCCCAGCTTCCCATCCCAGCCAGGCCCCGCCCGCCCAGTTTCTCCTCCCAGCTTGGCCCCGCCCGCCCAGCTTCCCCTCCCGAACCCGGCCCCGCCCGCCCATGTTCCCCTCCCAGCCAGGCCCCGCCCGCCCAGTTTCTCCTCCCAGCTTGGCCCCGCCCGCCCAGCTTCCCCTCCCGATCCCGGCCCCGCCCGCCCATGTTCCCCTCCCAACTTGGCCCCGCCCGCCCAGCTTCCCCTCCCGAATCCGGCCCCGCCCGCCAAGCTTCTCCTAGCGAGCCCGGCCCCGCCCGCCCAGCTTCCCCTCCAAGCCAGGCCCCGCCCGCCCCGCTTCCCCTCCCGAGTCCGGCCCCGCCCGCCCAGTTTCTCCTCCCGAGCTTGGCCCCGCCCGCCCAGCTTCCCATCCCGAGCGAGGCCCCGCCCGGCCAGTTTCTCCTCCCAGCTTGGCCCCGCCCGCCCAGCTTCCCCTCCCGAACCCGGCCCCGCCCGCCCAGCTTCTGCTAGCGAGCTCGGCCCCGCCCGCCCAGCTTCCCCTCCCAGCCAGGCCCCGCCCGCCCAGTTTCTCCTCCCGAGTCCGGCCACGCCCGCCCAGCTTCCCCTCCCAGCTTGGCCCCGCCCGCCCAGCTTCCCCTCCCAGCTTGGCCCCGCCCGCCCAGTTTCTCCTCCCGAGCCCGGCCCCGCCCGCTCCGCTTCCCCTCCCAGCCAGGCCCCGCCCGCCCAGTTTCTCCTCCCGAGTCCGGCCCCGCCCGCCCAGTTTCTCCTCCCGAGTCCGGCCCCGCCCGCCCCGCTTCCCCTCCCAGCCAGGCCCCGCCCGCCCAGCTTCCCCTCCCGAACCCGGCCCCGCCCGCCCAGCTTCTCCTCACAGCTTAGCCCCGCCCGCCCAGTTTCTCCTCCCAGCACGGCCCCGCCCGCCCAGTTTCTCCTCCCAGCCAGGCCCCGCCCGCCCAGCTTCCCCTCCCGAACCCGGCCCCGCCCGCCCAGCTTCTCCTCACAGCTTAGCCCCGCCCGCCCAGTTTCTCCTCCCAGCACGGCCCCGCCCGCCCAGTTTCTCCTCCCAGCCAGGCCCCGCCCGCCCAGCTTCCCCTCCCGAACCCGGCCCCGCCCGCCCAGCTTCCCCTCCCAGCCAGGCCCCGCCCGCCCAGTTTCTCCACCCAGCTAAGCCCCGCCCGCCCAGCTTCTCCTCACAGCTTAGCCCCGCCCGCCCAGTTTCTCCTCCCAGCACGGCCCCGCCCGCCCAGTTTCTCCTCCCAGCCAGGCCCCGCCCGCCCCGCTTCCCCTCCCGAACCCGGCCCCGCCCGCCCAGCTTCTGCTAGCGAGCTCGGCCCCGCCCGCCCAGCTTCCCCTCCCGAACCCGGCCCCGCCCGCCCAGTTTCTCCTCCCGAGCTCGGCCCCGCCCGCCCCGCTTCCCCTCCCAGGTTGGCCCCGCCCGCCCCGCTTCCCATCCCGAGCGAGGCCCCGCCCGCCCAGTTTCTCCTCCCAGCTTGGCCCCGCCCGCCCAGCTTCCCCTCCCGAACCCGGCCCCGCCCGCCCAGCTTCTGCTAGCGAGCTCGGCCCCGCCCGCCCAGCTTCCCCTCCCAGCTTGGCCCCGCCCGCCCAGTTTCTCCTCCCAGCTTGGCCCCGCCCGCCCAGCTTCCCCTCCCGAACCCGGCCCCGCCCGCCAAGCTTCTCCTAGCCAGCTCGGCCCCGCCCGCCCCGCTTCCCCTCCCAGCCAGGCCCCGCCCGCCCAGTTTCTCCTCCCGAGTCCGGCCCCGCCCGCCCCGCTTCCCCTCCCAGCCAGGCCCCGCCCGCCCAGCTTCCCCTCCCAGCTTAGCCCCGCCCGCCCAGTTTGTCCTCCCAGATTGGCCCCGCCCGCCCAGCTTCCCCTCCCGAGTCCGGCCCCGCCCGCCCAGTTTCTCCTCCCGAGCGAGGCCCCGCCCGCCCAGCTTCCCCTCCCGAATCCGGCCCTGCCCGCCCATGTTCCCCTCCCAGTCAGGCCCCGCCCGCCCAGTTTCTCCTCCCAGCTTGGCCCCGCCCGCCTAGCTTCCCCTCCCGATCCCGGCCCCGCCCGCCCATGTTCCCCTCCCAGCCAGGCCCCGCCCGCCCAGTTTCTCCTCCCAGCTTGGCCCCGCCCGCCCAGCTTCCCCTCCCGAGCGAGGCCCCGCCCGCCCAGTTTCTCCTCCCGAGCGAGGCCCCGCCCGCCCAGCTTCCCATCCCAGCCAGGCCCCGCCCGCCCAGTTTCTCCTCCCAGCTTGGCCCCGCCCGCCCAGCTTCCCCTCCCGAACCCGGCCCCGCCCGCCCATGTTCCCCTCCCAGCCAGGCCCCGCCCGCCCAGTTTCTCCTCCCAGCTTGGCCCCGCCCGCCCAGCTTCCCCTCCCGATCCCGGCCCCGCCCGCCCATGTTCCCCTCCCAACTTGGCCCCGCCCGCCCAGCTTCCCCTCCCGAATCCGGCCCCGCCCGCCAAGCTTCTCCTAGCGAGCCCGGCCCCGCCCGCCCAGCTTCCCCTCCAAGCCTGGCCCCGCCCGCCCCGCTTCCCCTCCCGAACCCGGCCCCGCCCGCCCAGCTTCTGCTAGCGAGCTCGGCCCCGCCCGCCCAGCTTCCCCTCCCAGCTTGGCCCCGCCCGCCCAGTTTCTCCTCCCGAGCTCGGCCCCGCCCGCCCCGCTTCCCCTCCCAGGTTGGCCCCGCCCGCCCCGCTTCCCATCCCGAGCGAGGCCCCGCCCGCCCTGTTTCTCCTCCCAGCTTGGCCCCGCCCGCCCAGCTTCCCCTCCCGAACCCGGCCCCGCCCGCCCAGCTTCTGCTAGCGAGCTCGGCCCCGCCCGCCCAGCTTCCCCTCCCAGCTTGGCCCCGCCCGCCCAGTTTCTCCTCCCAGCCAGGCCCCGCCCGCCCAGTTTCTCCTCCCGAGTCCGGCCCCGCCCGCCCCGCTTCCCCTCCCGAACCCGGCCCCGCCCGCCCAGCTTCTCCTCCCAGCTTAGCCCCGCCCGCCCAGTTTCTCCTCCCAGCACGGCCCCGCCCGCCCAGTTTCTCCTCCCAGCCAGGCCCCGCCCGCCCAGCTTCCCCTCCCGAACCCGGCCCCGCCCGCCCAGCTTCTGCTAGCGAGCTCGGCCCCGCCCGCCCAGCTTCCCCTCCCAGCTTGGCCCCGCCCGCCCAGTTTCTCCTCCCAGCACGGCCCCGCCCACCCAGCTTCCCCTCCCAGCCTGGCCCCGCCCGCCCAGTTTCTCCTCCCGAGCCCGGCCCCGCCCGCTCTGCTTCCCCTCCCAGCCAGGCCCCGCCCGCCCAGTTTCTCCTCCCGAGTCCGGCCCCGCCCGCCCAGTTTCTCCTCCCGAGTCCGGCCCCGCCCGCCCCGCTTCCCCTCCCAGCCAGGCCCCGCCCGCCCAGCTTCCCCTCCCGAACCCGGCCCCGCCCGCCCAGCTTCTCCTCACAGCTTAGCCCCGCCCGCCCAGTTTCTCCTCCCAGCACGGCCCCGCCCGCCCAGTTTCTCCTCCCAGCCAGGCCCCGCCCGCCCAGCTTCCCCTCCCGAACCCGGCCCCGCCCGCCCAGCTTCTCCTCACAGCTTAGCCCCGCCCGCCCAGTTTCTCCTCCCAGCACGGCCCCGCCCGCCCAGTTTCTCCTCCCAGCCAGGCCCCGCCCGCCCAGCTTCCCCTCCCGAACCCGGCCCCGCCCGCCCAGCTTCCCCTCCCAGCCAGGCCCCGCCCGCCCAGTTTCTCCACCCAGCTAAGCCCCGCCCGCCCAGCTTCTCCTCACAGCTTAGCCCCGCCCGCCCAGTTTCTCCTCCCAGCACGGCCCCGCCCGCCCAGTTTCTCCTCCCAGCCAGGCCCCGCCCGCCCCGCTTCCCCTCCCGAACCCGGCCCCGCCCGCCCAGCTTCTGCTAGGGAGCTCGGCCCCGCCCGCCCAGCTTCCCCTCCCGAACCCGGCCCCGCCCGCCCAGTTTCTCCTCCCGAGCTCGGCCCCGCCCGCCCCGCTTCCCCTCCCAGGTTGGCCCCGCCCGCCCCGCTTCCCATCCCGAGCGAGGCCCCGCCCGCCCAGTTTCTCCTCCCAGCTTGGCCCCGCCCGCCCAGCTTCCCCTCCCGAACCCGGCCCCGCCCGCCCAGCTTCTGCTAGCGAGCTCGGCCCCGCCCGCCCAGCTTCCCCTCCCAGCTTGGCCCCGCCCGCCCAGTTTCTCCTCCCAGCCAGGCCCCGCCCGCCCCGCTTCCCCTCCCAGCCAGGCCCCGCCCGCCCAGCTTCCCCTCCCGAACCCGGCCCCGCCCGCCCAGCTTCTCCTCCCAGTTTAGCCCCGCCCGCCCAGTTTCTCCTCCCAGCACGGCCCCGCCCGCCCAGTTTCTCCTCCCAGCCAGGCCCCGCCCGCCCAGCTTCCCCTCCCGAACCCGGCCCCGCCCGCCCAGCTTCTGCTAGCGAGCTCGGCCCCGCCCGCCCAGCTTCCCCTCCCAGCTTGGCCCCGCCCGCCCAGTTTCTCCTCCCAGCACGGCCCCGCCCACCCAGCTTCCCCTCCCAGCCTGGCCCCGCCCGCCCAGTTTCTCCTCCCGAGTGCGGCCCCGCCCGCCCCGCTTCTCCTCCCGAGTCCGGCCACGCCCGCCCAGCTTCCCCTCCCAGCTTGGCCCCGCCCGCCCAGCTTCCCCTCCCAGCCAGGCCCCGCCCGCCCAGTTTCTCCTCCCGAGCCCGGCCCCGCCCGCTCCGCTTCCCCTCCCAGCCAGGCCCCGCCCGCCCCCCTTCTCCTCCCGAGTCCGGCCCCGCCCGCCCAGTTTCTCCTCCCGAGTCCGGCCGCGCCCGCCCCGCTTCCCCTCCCAGCCAGGCCCCGCCCGCCCAGCTTCCCCTCCCGAACCCGGCCCCGCCCGCCCAGCTTCTCCTCACAGCTTAGCCCCGCCCGCCCAGTTTCTCCTCCCAGCACGGCCCCGCCCGCCCCACTTTCTCCTCCCAGCCAGGCCCCGCCCGCCCAGCTTCCCCTCCCGAACCCGGCCCCGCCCGCCCAGCTTCTGCTAGGGAGCTCGGCCCCGCCCGCCCAGCTTCCCCTCCCGAACCCGGCCCCGCCCGCCCAGTTTCTCCTCCCGAGCTCGGCCCCGCCCGCCCCGCTTCCCCTCCCAGGTTGGCCCCGCCCGCCCCGCTTCCCATCCCGAGCGAGGCCCCGCCCGCCCAGTTTCTCCTCCCAGCTTGGCCCCGCCCGCCCAGCTTCCCCTCCCGAACCCGGCCCCGCCCGCCCAGCTTCTGCTAGCGAGCTCGGCCCCGCCCGCCCAGCTTCCCCTCCCAGCTTGGCCCCGCCCGCCCAGTTTCTCCTCCCAGCCAGGCCCCGCCCGCCCCGCTTCCCCTCCCAGCCAGGCCCCGCCCGCCCAGCTTCCCCTGCCGAACCCGGCCCCGCCCGCCCAGCTTCTCCTCCCAGTTTAGCCCCGCCCGCCCAGTTTCTCCTCCCAGCACGGCCCCGCCCGCCCAGTTTCTCCTCCCAGCCAGGCCCCGCCCGCCCAGCTTCCCCTCCCGAACCCGGCCCCGCCCGCCCAGCTTCTGCTAGCGAGCTCGGCCCCGCCCGCCCAGCTTCCCCTCCCAGCTTGGCCCCGCCCGCCCAGTTTCTCCTCCCGAGCACGGCCCCGCCCACCCAGCTTCCCCTCCCAGCCTGGCCCCGCCCGCCCAGTTTCTCCTCCCGAGTGCGGCCCCGCCCGCCCCGCTTCTCCTCCCGAGTCCGGCCACGCCCGCCCAGCTTCCCCTCCCAGCTTGGCCCCGCCCGCCCAGCTTCCCCTCCCAGCCAGGCCCCGCCCGCCCAGTTTCTCCTCCCGAGCCCGGCCCCGCCCCCTCCGCTTCCCCTCCCAGCCAGGCCCCGCCCGCCCAGTTTCTCCTCCCGAGTCCGGCCCCGCCCGCCCAGTTTCTCCTCCCGAGTCCGGCCGCGCCCGCCCCGCTTCCCCTCCCAGCCAGGCCCCGCCCGCCCAGCTTCCCCTCCCGAACCCGGCCCCGCCCGCCCAGCTTCTCCTCACAGCTTAGCCCCGCCCGCCCAGATTCTCCTCCCAGCACGGCCCCGCCCGCCCGCTTTCTCCTCCCAGCCAGGCCCCGCCCGCCCAGCTTCCCCTCCCGAACCCGGCCCCGCCCGCCCAGCTTCTCCTCACAGCTTAGCCCCGCCCGCCCAGTTTCTCCTCCCAGCACGGCCCCGCCCGCCCAGTTTCTCCTCCCAGCCAGGCCCCGCCCGCCCAGCTTCCCCTCCCGAACCCGGCCCCGCCCGCCCAGCTTCTGCTAGCGAGCTCGGCCCCGCCCGCCCAGCTTCCCCTCCCAGCTTGGCCCCGCCCGCCCAGTTTCTCCTCCCGAGCAAGGCCCCGCCCGCCCCGCTTCCCATCCCGAGCGAGGCCCCGCCCGCCCAGTTTCTCCTCCCAGCTTGGCCCCGCCCGCCCAGCTTCCCCTCCCGAACCCGGCCCCGCCCGCCAAGCTTCTCCTAGCCAGCTCGGCCCCGCCCGCCCCGCTTCCCCTCCCAGCCAGGCCCCGCCCGCCCAGTTTCTCCTCCCGAGTCCCGCCCCGCCCGCCCCGCTTCCCCTCCCAGCCAGGCCCCGCCCGCCCAGCTTCCCCTCCCAGCTTAGCCCCGCCCGCCCAGTTTCTCCTCCCAGATTGGCCCCGCCCGCCCAGCTTCCCCTCCCGAGTCCGGCCCCGCCCGCCCAGTTTCTCCTCCCGAGCGAGGCCCCGCCCGCCCAGCTTCCCCTCCCGAATCCGGCCCTGCCCGCCCATGTTCCCCTCCCAGTCAGGCCCCGCCCGCCCAGTTTCTCCTCCCAGCTTGGCCCCGCCCGCCTAGCTTCCCCTCCCGATCCCGGCCCCGCCCGCCCATGTTCCCCTCCCAGCCAGGCCCCGCCCGCCCAGTTTCTCCTCCCAGCTTGGCCCCGCCCGCCCAGCTTCCCCTCCCGAGCGAGGCCCCGCCCGCCCAGTTTCTCCTCCCGAGCGAGGCCCCGCCCGCCCAGCTTCCCATCCCAGCCAGGCCCCGCCCGCCCAGTTTCTCCTCCCAGCTTGGCCCCGCCCGCCCAGCTTCCCCTCCCGAACCCGGCCCCGCCCGCCCATGTTCCCCTCCCAGCCAGGCCCCGCCCGCCCAGTTTCTCCTCCCAGCTTGGCCCCGCCCGCCCAGCTTCCCCTCCCGATCCCGGCCCCGCCCGCCCATGTTCCCCTCCCAACTTGGCCCCGCCCGCCCAGCTTCCCCTCCCGAATCCGGCCCCGCCCGCCAAGCTTCTCCTAGCGAGCCCGGCCCCGCCCGCCCAGCTTCCCCTCCAAGCCAGGCCCCGCCCGCCCCGCTTCCCCTCCCGAACCCGGCCCCGCCCGCCCAGTTTCTGCTCCCGAGCTCGGCCCCGCCCGCCCAGCTTCCCCTCCCAGCTTGGCCCCGCCCGCCCAGTTTCTCCTCCCGAGCTCGGCCCCGCCCGCCCCGCTTCCCCTCCCAGGTTGGCCCCGCCCGCCCCGCTTCTCCTCCCGAGTCCGGCCACGCCCGCCCAGCTTCCCCTCCCAGCTTGGCCCCGCCCGCCCAGCTTCCCCTCCCAGCCAGGCCCCGCCCGCCCAGTTTCTCCTCCCGAGCCCGGCCCCGCCCGCTCCGCTTCCCCTCCCAGCCAGGCCCCGCCCGCCCAGTTTCTCCTCCCGAGTCCGGCCCCGCCCGCCCAGTTTCTCCTCCCGAGTCCGGCCGCGCCCGCCCCGCTTCCCCTCCCAGCCAGGCCCCGCCCGCCCAGCTTCCCCTCCCGAACCCGGCCCCGCCCGCCCAGCTTCTCCTCACAGCTTAGCCCCGCCCGCCCAGTTTCTCCTCCCAGCACGGCCCCGCCCGCCCACTTTCTCCTCCCAGCCAGGCCCCGCCCGCCCAGCTTCCCCTCCCGAACCCGGCCCCGCCCGCCCAGCTTCTCCTCACAGCTTAGCCCCGCCCGCCCAGTTTCTCCTCCCAGCACGGCCCCGCCCGCCCAGTTTCTCCTCCCAGCCAGGCCCCGCCCGCCCAGCTTCCCCTCCCGAACCGGGCCCCGCCCGCCCAGCTTCTGCTAGCGAGCTCGGCCCCGCCCGCCCAGCTTCCCCTCCCAGCTTGGCCCCGCCCGCCCAGTTTCTCCTCCCGAGCTCGGCCCCGCCCGCCCCGCTTCCCCTCCCAGGTTGGCCCCGCCCGCCCCGCTTCCCATCCCGAGCGAGGCCCCGCCCGCCCAGTTTCTCCTCCCAGCTTGGCCCCGCCCGCCCAGCTTCCCCTCCCGAACCCGGCCCCGCCCGCCAAGCTTCTCCTAGCCAGCTCGGCCCCGCCCGCCCCGCTTCCCCTCCCAGCCAGGCCCCGCCCGCCCAGTTTCTCCTCCCGAGTCCCGCCCCGCCCGCCCCGCTTCCCCTCCCAGCCAGGCCCCGCCCGCCCAGCTTCCCCTCCCAGCTTAGCCCCGCCCGCCCAGTTTCTCCTCCCAGATTGGCCCCGCCCGCCCAGCTTCCCCTCCCGAGTCCGGCCCCGCCCGCCCAGTTTCTCCTCCCGAGCGAGGCCCCGCCCGCCCAGCTTCCCCTCCCGAATCCGGCCCTGCCCGCCCATGTTCCCCTCCCAGTCAGGCCCCGCCCGCCCAGTTTCTCCTCCCAGCTTGGCCCCGCCCGCCTAGCTTCCCCTCCCGATCCCGGCCCCGCCCGCCCATGTTCCCCTCCCAGCCAGGCCCCGCCCGCCCAGTTTCTCCTCCCAGCTTGGCCCCGCCCGCCCAGCTTCCCCTCCCGAGCGAGGCCCCGGCCGCCCAGTTTCTCCTCCCGAGCGAGGCCCCGCCCGCCCAGCTTCCCATCCCAGCCAGGCCCCGCCCGCCCAGTTTCTCCTCCCAGCTTGGCCCCGCCCGCCCAGCTTCCCCTCCCGAACCCGGCCCCGCCCGCCCATGTTCCCCTCCCAGCCAGGCCCCGCCCGCCCAGTTTCTCCTCCCAGCTTGGCCCCGCCCGCCCAGCTTCCCCTCCCGATCCCGGCCCCGCCCGCCCATGTTCCCCTCCCAACTTGGCCCCGCCCGCCCAGCTTCCCCTCCCGAATCCGGCCCCGCCCGCCAAGCTTCTCCTAGCGAGCCCGGCCCCGCCCGCCCAGCTTCCCCTCCAAGCCAGGCCCCGCCCGCCCCGCTTCCCCTCCCGAACCCGGCCCCGCCCGCCCAGCTTCTGCTAGCGAGCTCGGCCCCGCCCGCCCAGCTTCCCCTCCCAGCTTGGCCCCGCCCGCCCAGTTTCTCCTCCCGAGCTCGGCCCCGCCCGCCCCGCTTCCCCTCCCAGGTTGGCCCCGCCCGCCCCGCTTCCCATCCCGAGCGAGGCCCCACCCGCCCTGTTTCTCCTCCCAGCTTGGCCCCGCCCGCCCAGCTTCCCCTCCCGAACCCGGCCCCGCCCGCCCAGCTTCTGCTAGCGAGCTCGGCCCCGCCCGCCCAGCTTCCCCTCCCAGCTTGGCCCCGCCCGCCCAGTTTCTCCTCCCAGCCAGGCCCCGCCCGCCCAGTTTCTCCTCCCGAGTCCGGCCCCGCCCGCCCCGCTTCCCCTCCCGAACCCGGCCCCGCCCGCCCAGCTTCTCCTCCCAGCTTAGCCCCGCCCGCCCAGTTTCTCCTCCCAGCACGGCCCCGCCCGCCCAGTTTCTCCTCCCAGCCAGGCCCCGCCCGCCCAGCTTCCCCTCCCGAACCCGGCCCCGCCCGCCCAGCTTCTGCTAGCGAGCTCGGCCCCGCCCGCCCAGCTTCCCCTCCCAGCTTGGCCCCGCCCGCCCAGTTTCTCCTCCCAGCACGGCCCCGCCCACCCAGCTTCCCCTCCCAGCCTGGCCCCGCCCGCCCAGTTTCTCCTCCCGAGCCCGGCCCCGCCCGCTCCGCTTCCCCTCCCAGCCAGGCCCCGCCCGCCCAGTTTCTCCTCCCGAGTCCGGCCCCGCCCGCCCAGTTTCTCCTCCCGAGTCCGGCCCCGCCCGCCCCGCTTCCCCTCCCAGCCAGGCCCCGCCCGCCCAGCTTCCCCTCCCGAACCCGGCCCCGCCCGCCCAGCTTCTCCTCACAGCTTAGCCCCGCCCGCCCAGTTTCTCCTCCCAGCACGGCCCCGCCCGCCCAGTTTCTCCTCCCAGCCAGGCCCCGCCCGCCCAGCTTCCCCTCCCGAACCCGGCCCCGCCCGCCCAGCTTCTGCTAGCGAGCTCGGCCCCGCCCGCCCAGCTTCCCCTCCCAGCTTGGCCCCGCCCGCCCAGTTTCTCCTCCCGAGCTCGGCCCCGCCCGCCCCGCTTCCCCTCTCAGGTTGGCCCCGCCCGCCCCACTTCCCATCCCGAGCGAGGCCCCGCCCGCCCAGTTTCTCCTCCCAGCTTGGCCCCGCCCGCCCAGCTTCCCCTCCCGAACCCGACCCCGCCCGCCCAGCTTCTGCTAGCGAGCTCGGCCCCGCCCGCCCAGCTTCCCCTCCCAGCTTGGCCCCGCCCGCCCAGTTTCTCCTCCCAGCCAGGCCCCGCCCGCCCAGTTTCTCCTCCCGAGTCCGGCCCCGCCCGCCCCGCTTCCCCTCCCAGCCAGGCCCCGCCCGCCCAGCTTCCCCTCCCGAACCCGGCCCCGCCCGCCCAGCTTCTCCTCCCAGCTTAGCCCCGCCCGCCCAGTTTCTCCTCCCAGCACGGCCCCGCCCGCCCAGTTTCTCCTCCCAGCCAGGCCCCGCCCGCCCAGCTTCCCCTCCCGAACCCGGCCCCGCCCGCCCAGCTTCTGCTAGCGAGCTCGGCCCCGCCCGCCCAGCTTCCCCTCCCAGCTTGGCCCCACCCGCCCAGTTTCTCCTCCCAGCACGGCCCCGCCCACCCAGCTTCCCCTCCCAGCCTGGCCCCGCCCGCCCAGTTTCTCCTCCCGAGTGCGGCCCCGCCCGCCCCGCTTCTCCTCCCGAGTCCGGCCACGCCCGCCCAGATTCCCCTCCCAGCTTGGCCCCGCCCGCCCAGCTTCCCCTCCCAGCCAGGCCCCGCCCGCCCAGTTTCTCCTCCCGAGCCCGGCCCCGCCCGCTCCGCTTCCCCTCCCAGCCAGGCCCCGCCCGCCCAGTTTCTCCTCCCGAGTCCGGCCCCGCCCGCCCAGTTTCTCCTCCCGAGTCCGGCCCCGCCCGCCCCGCTTCCCCTCCCAGCCAGGCCCCGCCCGCCCAGCTTCCCCTCCCGAACCCGGCCCCGCCCGCCCAGCTTCTCCTCACAGCTTAGCCCCGCCCGCCCAGTTTCTCCTCCCAGCACGGCCCCGCCCGCCCAGTTTCCCCTCCCAGCCAGGCCCCGCCCGCCCAGCTTCCCCTCCCGAACCCGGCCCCGCCCGCCCAGCTTCTCCTCACAGCTTAGCCCCGCCCGCCCAGTTTCTCCTCCCAGCACGGCCCCGCCCGCCCAGTTTCTCCTCCCAGCCAGGCCCCGCCCGCCCAGCTTCCCCTCCCGAACCCGGCCCCGCCCGCCCAGCTTCTGCTAGCGAGCTCGGCCCCGCCCGCCCAGCTTCCCCTCCCAGCTGGGCCCCGCCCGCCCAGTTTCTCCTCCCGAGCTCGGCCCCGCCCGCCCCGCTTCCCCTCCCAGGTTGGCCCCGCCCGCCCCGCTTCCCATCCCGAGCGAGGCCCCGCCCGCCCAGTTTCTCCTCCCAGCTTGGCCCCGCCCGCCCAGCTTCCCCTCCCGAACCCGGCCCCGCCCGCCCAGCTTCTGCTAGCGAGCTCGGCCCCGCCCGCCCAGTTTCTCCTCCCGAGTCCGGCCACGCCCGCCGAGCTTCCCCTCCCAGCTTGGCCCCGCCCGCCCAGCTTCCCCTCCCAGCCAGGCCCCGCCCGCCCAGTTTCTCCTCCCAGCTTGGCCCCGCCCGCCCAGCTTCCCCTCCCGAACCCGGCCCCGCCCGCCAAGCTTCTCCTAGCCAGCTCGGCCCCGCCCGCCCCGCTTCCCCTCCCAGCCAGGCCCCGCCCGCCCAGTTTCTCCTCCCGAGTCCGGCCCCGCCCGCCCCGCTTCCCCTCCCAGCCAGGCCCCGCCCGCCCAGCTTCTGCTAGCGAGCTCGGCCCCGCCCGCCCAGCTTCCCCTCCCAGCTTGGCCCCGCCCGCCCAGTTTCTCCTCCCAGCCAGGCCCCGCCCGCCCAGTTTCTCCTCCCGAGTCCGGCCCCGCCCGCCCCGCTTCCCCTCCCAGCCAGGCCCCGCCCGCCCAGCTTCCCCTCCCGAACCCGGCCCCGCCCGCCCAGTTTCTCCTCCCAGCCAGGCCCCGCCCGCCCAGCTTCCCCTCCCGAACCCGGCCCCGCCCGCCCAGGTTCTGCTAGCGAGCTCGGCCCCGCCCGCCCCGCTTCCCCTCCCAGCTTGGCCACGCCCGCCCCGCTTCCCATCCCGAGCGAGGCCCCGCCCGCCCAGTTTCTCCTCCCAGCTTGGCCCCGCCCGCCCAGCTTCCCCTCCCGAACCCGGCCCCGCCCGCCAAGCTTCTCCTAGCGAGCTCGGCCCCGCCCGCCCCGCTTCCCCTCCCAGCCAGGCCCCGCCCGCCCAGTTTCTCCTCCCGAGTCCGGCCCCGCCCGCCCCGCTTCCCCTCCCAGCCAGGCCCCGCCCGCCCAGCTTCCCCTCCCGAACCCGGCCCCGCCCGCCCAGCTTCTCCTCCCAGCTTAGCCCCGCCCGCCCAGTTTCTCCTCCCAGCACGGCCCCGCCCACCCAGCTTCCCCTCCCAGCCTGGCCCCGCCCGCCCAGTTTCTCCTCCCGAGTCCGGTCCCGCCCGCCCCGCTTCTCCTCCCGAGTCCGGCCCCGCCCGCCCAGCTTCCCCTCCAAGCCAGGCCCCGCCCGCCCCGCTTCCCCTCCCGAGTCCGGCCCCGCCCGCCCACTTTCTCCTCCCGAGCTTGGCCCCGCCCGCCCAGCTTCCCATCCCGAGCGAGGCCCCGCCCGGCCAGTTTCTCCTCCCAGCTTGGCCCCGCCCGCCCAGCTTCCCCTCCCGAACCCGGCCCCGCCCGCCCAGCTTCTGCTAGCGAGCTCGGCCCCGCCCGCCCAGCTTCCCCTCCCAGCTTGGCCCCGCCCGCCCAGTTTCTCCTCCCAGCCAGGCCCCGCCCGCCCAGTTTCTCCTCCCGAGTCCGGCCCCGCCCGCCCCGCTTCCCCTCCCAGCCAGGCCCCGCCCGCCCAGCTTCCCCTCCCGAACCCGGCCCCGCCCGCCCAGCTTCTCCTCCCAGCTAAGCCCCGCCCGCCCAGTTTCTCCTCCCAGCACGGCCCCGCCCGCCCAGTTTCTCCTCCCAGCACGGCCCCGCCCACCCAGCTTCCCCTCCCAGCCTGGCCCCGCCCGCCCAGTTTCTCCTCCCGAGTGCGGCCCCGCCCGCCCCGCTTCTCCTCCCGAGTCCGGCCCCGCCCGCCCAGCTTCCCCTCCCAGCTTGGCCCCGCCCGCCCAGCTTCCCCTCCCAGCCAGGCCCCGCCCGCCCAGTTTCTCCTCCCGAGCCCGGCCCCGCCCGCTCCGCTTCCCCTCCCAGCCAGGCCCCGCCCGGCCAGTTTCTCCTCCCGAGTCCGGCCCCGCCCGCCCAGTTTCTCCTCCCGAGCCCGGCCCCGCCCGCCCCGCTTCCCCTCCCAGCTTGGCCCCGCCCGCCCAGTTTCTCCTCCCGAGCGAGGCCCCGCCCGCCCAGCTTCCCCTCCCGAATCCGGCCCCGCCCGCCCATGTTCCCCTCCCAGCCAGGCCCCGCCCGCCCAGTTTCTCCACCCAGCTTGACCCCGCCCGCCCAGCTTCCCCTCCCGATCCCGGCCCCGCCCGCCCATGTTCCCCTCCCAGCCAGGCCCCGCCCGCCCAGTTTCTCCTCCCAGCTTGGCCCCGCACGCCCAGCTTCCCCTCCCGATCCCGGCCCCGCCCGCCCATGTTCCCCTCCCAGCTTGGCCCCGCCCGCCCAGCTTCCCCTCCAAGCCAGGCCCCGCCCGCCCCGCTTCCCCTCCCGAGTCCGGCCCCGCCCGCCCAGTTTCTCCTCCCGAGCTTGGCCCCGCCCGCCCAGCTTCCCATCCCGAGCGAGGCCCCGCCCGCCCAGCTTCCCCTCCCAGCTTGGCCCCGCCCGCCCAGCTTCCCCTCCCGAACCCGGCCCCGCCCGCCCAGCTTCTGCTAGCGAGCTCGGCCCCGCCCGCCCAGCTTCCCCTCCCAGCTTGGCCCCGCCCGCCCAGTTTCTCCTCCCAGCAAGGCCCCGCCCGCCCAGTTTCTCCTCCCGAGTCCGGCCCCGCCCGCCCCGCTTCCCCTCCCAGCCAGGCCCCGCCCGCCCAGCTTCCCCTCCCGAACCCGGCCCCGCCCGCCCAGCTTCTCCTCCCAGCATAGCCCCGCCCGCCCAGTTTCTCCTCCCAGCACGGCCCCGCCCGCCCAGTTTCTCCTCCCAGCCAGGCCCCGCCCGCCCAGCTTCCCCTCCCGAACCCGGCCCCGCCCGCCCAGCTTCTGCTAGCGAGCTCGGCCCCGCCCGCCCCGCTTCCCCTCCTGAGTCCGGCCCCGCCCGCCCACTTTCTCCTCCCGAGCTTGGCCCCGCCCGCCCAGCTTCCCATCCCGAGCGAGGCCCCGCCCGGCCAGTTTCTCCTCCCAGCTTGGCCCCGCCCGCCCAGCTTCCCCTCCCGAACCCGGCCCCGCCCGCCCAGCTTCTGCTAGCGAGCTCGGCCCCGCCCGCCCAGCTTCCCCTCCCAGCTTGGCCCCGCCCGCCCAGTTTCTCCTCCCAGCCAGGCCCCGCCCGCCCAGCTTCCCCTCCCGAACCCGGCCCCGCCCGCCCAGCTTCTCCTCCCAGCTAAGCCCCGCCCGCCCAGCTTCCCCTCCCAGCCTGGCCCCGCCCGCCGAGTTTCTCCTCCCGAGTGCGGCCCCGCCCGCCCCGCTTCTCCTCCCGAGTCCGGCCCCGCCCGCCCATGTTCCCCTCCCAGCCAGGCCCCGCCCGCCCAGTTTCTCCACCCAGCTTGACCCCGCCCGCCCAGCTTCCCCTCCCGATCCCAGCCCCGCCCGCCCAGTTTCTCCTCCCGAGTCCGGCCCCGCCCGCCCCGCTTCCCCTCCCAGCCAGGCCCCGCCCGCCCAGCTTCCCCTCCCGAACCCGGCCCCGCCCGCCCAGCTTCTCCTCCCAGCATAGCCCCGCCCGCCCAGTTTCTCCTCCCAGCACGGCCCCGCCCGCCCAGTTTCTCCTCCCAGCCAGGCCCCGCCCGCCCAGCTTCCCCTCCCGAACCCGGCCCCGCCCGCCCAGCTTCTGCTAGCGAGCTCGGCCCCGCCCGCCCCGCTTCCCCTCCTGAGTCCGGCCCCGCCCGCCCACTTTCTCCTCCCGAGCTTGGCCCCGCCCGCCCAGCTTCCCATCCCGAGCGAGGCCCCGCCCGGCCAGTTTCTCCTCCCAGCTTGGCCCCGCCCGCCCAGCTTCCCCTCCCGAACCCGGCCCCGCCCGCCCAGCTTCTGCTAGCGAGCTCGGCCCCGCCCGCCCAGCTTCCCCTCCCAGCTTGGCCCCGCCCGCCCAGTTTCTCCTCCCAGCCAGGCCCCGCCCGCCCAGCTTCCCCTCCCGAACCCGGCCCCGCCCGCCCAGCTTCTCCTCCCAGCTAAGCCCCGCCCGCCCAGCTTCCCCTCCCAGCCTGGCCCCGCCCGCCGAGTTTCTCCTCCCGAGTGCGGCCCCGCCCGCCCCGCTTCTCCTCCCGAGTCCGGCCCCGCCCGCCCATGTTCCCCTCCCAGCCAGGCCCCGCCCGCCCAGTTTCTCCACCCAGCTTGACCCCGCCCGCCCAGCTTCCCCTCCCGATCCCAGCCCCGCCCGCCCATGTTCCCCTCCCAGCCAGGCCCCGCCCGCCCAGTTTCTCCTCCCAGCTTGGCCCCGCACGCCCAGCTTCCCCTCCCGATCCCGGCCCCGCCCGCCCATGTTCCCCTCCCAGCCAGGCCCCGCCCGCCCAGCTTCCCCTCCCGAACCCGGCCCCGCCCGCCCAGCTTCTCCTCCCAGCATAGCCCCGCCCGCCCAGTTTCTCCTCCCAGCACGGCCCCGCCCGCCCAGTTTCTCCTCCCAGCCAGGCCCCGCCCGCCCAGCTTCCCCTCCCGAACCCGGCCCCGCCCGCCCAGCTTCTGCTAGCGAGCTCGGCCCCGCCCGCCCAGCTTCCCCTCCCAGCTTGGCCCCGCCCGCCCAGTTTCTCCTCCCAGCAAGGCCCCGCCCGCCCAGTTTCTCCTCCCGAGTCCGGCCCCGCCCGCCCCGCTTCCCCTCCCAGCCAGGCCCCGCCCGCCCAGCTTCCCCTCCCGAACCCGGCCCCGCCCGCCCAGCTTCTCCTCCCAGCATAGCCCCGCCCGCCCAGTTTCTCCTCCCAGCACGGCCCCGCCCGCCCAGTTTCTCCTCCCAGCCAGGCCCCGCCGGCCCAGCTTCCCCTCCCGAACCCGGCCCCGCCCGCCCAGCTTCTCCTCCCAGCTAAGCCCCGCCCGCCCAGTTTCTCCTCCCAGCACGGCCCCGCCCGCCCAGTTTCTCCTCCCAGCACGGCCCCGCCCACCCAGCTTCCCCTCCCAGCCTGGCCCCGCCCGCCCAGTTTCTCCTCCCGAGTGCGGCCCCGCCCGCCCCGCTTCTCCTCCCGAGTCCGGCCCCGCCCGCCCAGCTTCCCCTCCCAGCTTGGCCCCGCCCGCCCAGCTTCCCCTCCCAGCCAGGCCCCGCCCGCCCAGTTTCTCCTCCCGAGCCCGGCCCCGCCCGCTCCGCTTCCCCTCCCAGCCAGGCCCCGCCCGGCCAGTTTCTCCTCCCGAGTCCGGCCCCGCCCGCCCAGTTTCTCCTCCCGAGCCCGGCCCCGCCCGCCCCGCTTCCCCTCCCAGCTTGGCCCCGCCCGCCCAGTTTCTCCTCCCGAGCGAGGCCCCGCCCGCCCAGCTTCCCCTCCCGAATCCGGCCCCGCCCGCCCATGTTCCCCTCCCAGCCAGGCCCCGCCCGCCCAGTTTCTCCACCCAGCTTGACCCCGCCCGCCCAGCTTCCCCTCCCGATCCCGGCCCCGCCCGCCCATGTTCCCCTCCCAGCCAGGCCCCGCCCGCCCAGTTTCTCCTCCCAGCTTGGCCCCGCACGCCCAGCTTCCCCTCCCGATCCCGGCCCCGCCCGCCCATGTTCCCCTCCCAGCTTGGCCCCGCCCGCCCAGCTTCCCCTCCAAGCCAGGCCCCGCCCGCCCCGCTTCCCCTCCCGAGTCCGGCCCCGCCCGCCCAGTTTCTCCTCCCGAGCTTGGCCCCGCCCGCCCAGCTTCCCATCCCGAGCGAGGCCCCGCCCGCCCAGCTTCCCCTCCCAGCTTGGCCCCGCCCGCCCAGCTTCCCCTCCCGAACCCGGCCCCGCCCGCCCAGCTTCTGCTAGCGAGCTCGGCCCCGCCCGCCCAGCTTCCCCTCCCGAACCCGGCCCCGCCCGCCCAGCTTCTGCTAGCGAGCTCGGCCCCGCCCGCCCAGCTTCCCCTCCCAGCTTGGCCCCGCCCGCCCAGTTTCTCCTCCCAGCCAGGCCCCGCCCGCCCAGCTTCCCCTCCCGAACCCGGCCCCGCCCGCCCAGCTTCTCCTCCCAGCTAAGCCCCGCCCGCCCAGCTTCCCCTCCCAGCCTGGCCCCGCCCGCCCAGTTTCTCCTCCCGAGTGCGGCCCCGCCCGCCCCGCTTCTCCTCCCGAGTCCGGCCCCGCCCGCCCATGTTCCCCTCCCAGCCAGGCCCCGCCCGCCCAGTTTCTCCACCCAGCTTGACCCCGCCCGCCCAGCTTCCCCTCCCGATCCCAGCCCCGCCCGCCCATGTTCCCCTCCCAGCCAGGCCCCGCCCGCCCAGTTTCTCCTCCCAGCTTGGCCCCGCACGCCCAGCTTCCCCTCCCGATCCCGGCCCCGCCCGCCCATGTTCCCCTCCCAGCTTGGCCCCGCCCGCCCAGCTTCCCCTCCAAGCCAGGCCCCGCCCGCCCCGCTTCCCCTCCCGAGTCCGGCCCCGCCCGCCCAGTTTCTCCTCCCGAGCTTGGCCCCGCCCGCCCAGCTTCCCATCCCGAGCGAGGCCCCGCCCGCCCAGTTTCTCCTCCCAGCTTGGCCCCGCCCGCCCAGCTTCCCCTCCCGAACCCGGCCCCGCCCGCCCAGCTTCTGCTAGCGAGCTCGGCCCCGCCCGCCCAGCTTCCCCTCCCAGCTTGGCCCCGCCCGCCCAGTTTCTCCTCCCAGCCAGGCCCCGCCCGCCCAGTTTCTCCTCCCGAGTCCGGCCCCGCCCGCCCCGCTTCCCCTCCCAGCCAGGCCCCGCCCGCCCAGCTTCCCCTCCCGAACCCGGCCCCGCCCGCCCAGCTTCTCCTCCCAGCATAGCCCCGCCCGCCCAGTTTCTCCTCCCAGCACGGCCCCGCCCGCCCAGTTTCTCCTCCCAGCCAGGCCCCGCCCGCCCAGCTTCCCCTCCCGAACCCGGCCCCGCCCGCCCAGCTTCTGCTAGCGAGCTCGGCCCCGCCCGCCCAGCTTCCCCTCCCAGCTTGGCCCCGCTCGCCCAGTTTCTCCTCCCAGCACGGCCCCGCCCACCCAGCTTCCCCTCCCAGCCTGGCCCCGCCCGCCCAGTTTCTCCTCCCGAGTGCGGCCCCGCCCGCCCCGCTTCTCCTCCCGAGTCCGGCCCCGGCCGCCCAGCTTCCCCTCCTAGCTTGGCCCCGCCCGCCCAGCTTCTCCTCCCAGCCAGGCCCCGCCCGCCCAGTTTCTCCTCCCGAGTCCGGCCCCGCCCGCCCAGTTTCTCCTCCCGAGCCCGGCCCCGCCCGCCCCGCTTCCCCTCCCAGCTTGGCCCCGCCCGCCCAGTTTCTCCTCCCGAGCGAGGCCCCGCCCGCCCAGTTTCTCCTCCCGAGCGAGGCCCCGCCCGCCCACCTTCCCCTCCCGAATCCGGCCCCGCCCGCCCATGTTCCCCTCCCAGCCAGGCCCCGCCCGCCCAGTTTCTCCTCCCAGCTTGGCCCCGCCCGCCCAGCTTCCCCTCCGGATCCCGGCCCCGCCCGCCCATGTTCCCCTCCCAGCTTGGCCCCGCCCGCCCAGTTTCTCCTCCCGAACCCGGCCCCGCCCGCCAAGCTTCTCCTAGCGAGCCCGGCCCCGCCCGCCCAGCTTCCCCTCCAAGCCAGGCCCCGCCCGCCCCGCTTCCCCTCCCGAGTCCGGCCCCGCCCGCCCAGTTTCTCCTCCCGAGCTTGGCCCCGCCCGCCCAGCTTCCCATCCCGAGCGAGGCCCCGCCCGCCCAGTTTCTCCTCCTAGCTTGGCCCCGCCCGCCCAGCTTCCCCTCCCGAACCCGGCCCCGCCCGCCCAGCTTCTCCTCCCAGCTTAGCCCCGCCCGCCCAGTTTCTCCTCCCGAGCGAGGCCCCGCCCGCCCCGCTTCCCCTCCCAGCCTGGCCCCGCCCGCCCAGCTTCCCATCCCGAGCGAGGCCCCGCCCGCCCAGTTTCTCCTCCCATCTTGGCCCCGCCCGCCCAGCTTCCCCTCCCGTACCCAGCCCCGCCCGCCAAGCTTCTCCTAGCGAGCTCGGCCCCGCCCGCCCCGCTTCCCCTCCCAGCCAGGCCCCGCCCGCCCAGTTTCTCCTCCCGAGTCCGGCCCCGCCCGCCCCGCTTTTCCTCCCGAGTCCGGCCCCGCCCGCCCAGTTTCTCCTCCCGAGTCCGGCCCCGGCCGCCCAGTTTCTCATCCCAGCTTGGCCCCGCCCGCCCAGCTTCCCCTCCCGAGCGAGGCCCCGCCCGCCCAGTTTCTCCTCCCGAGCGAGGCCCCGCCCGCCCAGCTTCCCCTCCCGAACCCGGCCCCGCCCGCCCAGCTTCTCCTCCCAGCTTAGCCCCGCCCGCCCAGCTTCTCCTCCCAGCACGGCCCCGCCCGCCCAGTTTCTCCTCCCAGCCTGGCCCCGCCCGCCCAGTTTCTCCTCCCGAGTCCGGCCCCGCCCGCCCCGCTTCTCCTCCGGAGTCCGGCCCCGCCCGCCCAGTTTCCCCTCCCAGCTTGGCCCCGCCCGCCCAGCTTCCTCTCCCGAGTCCGGCCCCGCCCGCCCATGTTCCCCTCCCAACCTGGCCCCGCCCGCCCAGTTTCTCCTCCCGAACCCGGCCCCGCCCGCCAAGCTTTTCCTAGCGAGCCCGGCCCCGCCCGCCCAGCTTCCCCTCCAAGCCAGGCCCCGCCCGCCCCGCTTCCCCTCCCGAGTCCGGCCCCGCCCGCCCAGTTTCTCCTCCCGAGCTTGGCCCCGCCCGCCCAGCTTCCCATCCCGAGCGAGGCCCCGCCCGGCCAGTTTCTCCTCCCAGCTTGGCCCCGCCCGCCCAGCTTCCCCTCCTGAACCAGGCCCCGCCCGCCCAGTTTCTGCTCCCGAGCTCGGCCCCGCCCGCCCAGCTTCCCCTCCCAGCTTGGCCCCGCCCGCCCAGTTTCTCCTCCCAGTCAGGCCCCGCCCGCCCAGCTTCCCCTCCCGAGAGAGGCCCCGCCCGCCCAGTTTCTCCTCCCAGCCAGGCCCCGCCCGCCCAGCTTCCCATCCCGAGCGAGGCCCCGCCCGCCCAGTTTCTCCTCCCGAGCGAGGCCCCGCCCGCCCAGCTTCCCCTCCCGAATCCGGCCCTGCCCGCCCATGTTCCCCTCCCAGTCAGGCCCCGCCCGCCCAGTTTCTCCTCCCAGCTTGGCCCCGCCCGCCCAGCTTCCCCTCCCGATCCCGGCCCCGCCCGCCCATGTTCCCCTCCCAGCCAGGCCCCGCCCGCCCATGTTCCCCTCCCAGCCAGGCCCCGCCCGCCCAGTTTCTCCTCCCAGCTTGGCCCCGCCCGCCCAGCTTCCCCTCCCGATCCCGGCCCCGCCCGGCCATGTTCCCCTCCCAACTTGGCCCCGCCCGCCCATTTTCTCCTCCCGAACCCGGCCCCGCCCGCCAAGCTTCTCCTAGCGAGCCCGGCCCCGCCCGCCCAGCTTCCCCTCCCGAGTCCTGCCCCGGTCGCCCAGTTTCTCCTCCCGAGCTTGGCCCCGCCCGCCCAGCTTCCCCTCCCGAACCCGGCCCGCCCGCCCAGCTTCTGCTAGCTAGCTCGGCCCCGCCCGCCCAGCTTCCCCTCCCAGCTTGGCCCCGCCCGCCCAGTTTCTCCTCACAGCCAGGCCCCGCCCGCCCAGTTTCTCCTCCCGAGTCCGGCCCCGCCCGCCCCGCTTCACCTCCCAGCCAGGCCCGCCCGCCCAGCTTCCCCTCCCGAACCCGGCCCCGCCCGCCCAGCTTCTCCTCCCAGCTAAGCCCCGCCCGCCCAGTTTCTCCTCCCAGCACGGCCCCGCCCGCCCAGTTTCTCCTCCCAGCACGGCCCCGCCCACCCAGCTTCCCCTCCCAGCCTGGCCCCGCCCGCCCAGTTTCTCCTCCCGAGTGCGGCCCCGCCCGCCCCGCTTCTCCTCCCGAGCGAGGCCCCGCCCGCCCAGCTTCCCCTCCCAGCTTGGCCCCGCCCGCCCAGCTTCCCCTCCCGAACCCGGCCCCGCCTGCCCAGCTTCTGCTAGCGAGCTCGGCCCCGCCCGCCCAGCTTCCCCTCCCAGCTTGGCCCCGCCCGCCCAGTTTCTCCTCCCAGCCAGGCCCCGCCCGCCCAGTTTCTCCTCCCGAGTCCGGCCCCGCCCGCCCCGCTTCCCCTCCCAGCCAGGCCCCGCCCGCCCAGCTTCCCCTCCCGAACCCGGCCCCGCCCGCCCAGCTTCTCCTCCCAGCTTACCCCCGCCCGCCCAGTTTCTCCTCCCAGCACGGCCCCGCCCACCCAGCTTCCCCTCCCAGCCTGGCCCCGCCCGCCCAGTTTCTCCTCCCGAGTGCGGCCCCGCCCGCCCCGCTTCCCCTCCCAGCCAGGCCCCGCACGCCCAGTTTCTCCTCCCGAGTCCGGCCCCGCCCGCCCAGCTTCCCCTCCCGAACCCGGCCCCGCCCGCCCAGCTTCTGCTAGCGAGCTCGGCCCCGCCCGCCCAGCTTCCCCTCCCAGCTTGGCCCCGCACGCCCAGTTTCTCCTCCCGAGTCCGGCCCCGCCCGCCCAGCTTCCCCTCCCGAACCCGGCCCCGCCCGCCCAGCTTCTGCTAGCGAGCTCGGCCCCGCCCGCCCAGCTTCCCTCCCAGCTTGGCCCGCCCGCCCAGCTTCCCCTCCCAGCCAGGCCCCGCCCGCCCAGTTTCTCCTCCGAGCCCGGCCCCGCCCGCTCCGCTTCCCCTCCCAGCCAGGCCCCGCCCGCCCAGTTTCTCCTCCCGAGTCCGGCCCCGCCCGCCCAGTTTCTCCTCCCGAGCCCGGCCCCGCCCGCCCCGCTTCCCTCCCAGCTTGGCCCCGCCCGCCCAGTTTCTCCTCCCGAGCGAGGCCCCGCCCGCCCAGTTTCTCCTCCCGAGCGAGGCCCCGCCCGCCCAGCTTCCCCTCCCGAATCCGGCCCCGCCCGCCCATGTTCCCCTCCCAGCCAGGCCCCGCCCGCCCAGTTTCTCCTCCCAGCTTGGCCCCGCCCGCCCAGCTTCCCCTCCCAGCCAGGACCCGCCCGCCCAGTTTCTCCTCCCGAGCCCGGCCCCGCCCGCTCCGCTTCCCCTCCCAGCCAGGCCCCGCCCGCCCAGTTTCTACTCCCGAGCCCGGCCCCGCCGCCCCGCTTCCCCTCCCAGCTTGGCCCCGCCCGCCCAGTTTCTCCTCCCGAGCGAGGCCCCGCCCGCCCATTTTCTCCTCCCGAGCGAGGCCCCGCCCGCCCAGCTTCCCCTCCCGAATCCGGCCCCGCCCGCCCATGTTCCCCTCCCAGCTTGGCCCGCCCGCCCAGTTTCTCCTCCCAGCTTGGCCCCGCCCGCCAGCTTCCCCTCCCGATCCCGGCCCCGCCCGCCCATGTTCCCCTCCCAGCTTGGCCCCGCCCGCCCAGTTTCTCCTCCCGAACCCGGCCCCGCCCGCCAAGCTTCTCCTAGCGAGCCCGGCCCCGCCCGCCCCGCTTCCCCTCCCAGCCAGCCCCGCCCGCCCAGCTTCCCCTCCCGAACCCGGCCCCGCCCGCCCAGCTTCTCCTCCCAGCTGAGCCCCGCCCGCCCAGTTTCTCCTCCCAGCACGGCCCCGCCCGCCCAGTTTCTCCTCCCAGCACTGCCCCGCCCACCCAGCTTCCCCTCCCAGCCTGGCCCCGCCCGCCCAGTTTCTCCTCCCGAGTGCGGCCCCGCCCGCCCAGCTTCCCCTCCCGAACCCGGCCCCGCCCGCCCAGCTTCTGCTAGCGAGCTCGGCCCCGCCCGCCCAGCTTCCCCTCCCAGCTTGGCCCCGCCCGCCCAGTTTCTCCTCCCAGCCAGGCCCCGCCCGCCCAGTTTCTCCTACCGAGTCCGGCCCCGCCCGCCCCGCTTCCCCTCCCAGCCAGGCCCCGCCCGCCCAGCTTCCCCTCCCGAACCCGGCCCCGCCCGCCCAGCTTCTCCTCCCAGCTTAGCCCCGCCCGCCCAGTTTCTCCTCCCAGCACGGCCCCGCCCGCCCAGTTTCTCCTCCCAGCACGCCCCGCCCACCCAGCTTCCCCTCCCAGCCTGGCCCCGCCCGCCCAGTTTCTCCTCCCGAGTGCGGCCCCGCCCGCCTCGCTTCTCCTCCCGAGTCCGGCCCCGCCCGCCCAGCTTCCCCTCCCAGCTTGGCCCCGCCCGCCCAGCTTCCCCTCCCAGCCAGGCCCCGCCCGCCCAGTTTCTCCTCCCGAGCCCGGCCCCGCCCGCTCCGCTTCCCCTCCCAGCCAGGCCCCGCCCGCCCAGTTTCTCCTCCCGAGTCCGGCCCCGCCCGCCCAGTTTCTCCTCCCGAGCCCGGCCCCGCCCGCCCCGCTTCCCCTCCCAGCTTGGCCCCGCCCGCCCAGTTTCTCCTCCCGAGCGAGGCCCCGCCCGCCCAGTTTCTCCTCCCGAGCGAGGCCCCGCCCGCCCAGCTTCCCCTCCCGAATCCGGCCCCGCCCGCCCATGTTCCCCTCCCAGCCAGGCCCCGCCCGCCCAGTTTCTCCTCCCAGCTTGGCCCCGCCCGCCCAGCTTCCCCTCCCGATCCCGGCCCCGCCCGCCCATGTTCCCCTCCCAGCTTGGCCCCGCCCGCCCAGTTTCTCCTCCCGAACCCGGCCCCGCCCGCCAAGCTTCTCCTAGCGAGCCCGGCCCCGCCCGCCCCGCTTCCCCTCCCAGCCAGGCCCCGCCCGCCCAGCTTCTCCTCCCAGCTAAGCCCCGCCCGCCCAGTTTCTCCTCCCAGCACGGCCCCGCCCGCCCAGTTTCTCCTCCCAGCGCGGCCCCGCCCACCCAGCTTCCCCTCCCAGCCTGGCCCCGCCCGCCCAGTTTCTCCTCCAGAGTGCGGCCCCGCCCGCCCCGCTTCTCCTCCCGAGCGAGGCCCCGCCCGTCCAGCTTCCCCTCCCGAACCCGGCCCCGCCCGCCCAGCTTCTGCTAGCGAGCTCGGCCCCGCCCGCCCAGCTTCCCCTCCCAGCTTGGCCCCGCCCGCCCAGTTTCTCCTCCCAGCCAGGCCCCGCCCGCCCAGTTTCTCCTCCCGAGTCCGGCCCCGCCCGCCCCGCTTCCCCTCCCAGCCAGGCCCCGCCCGCCCAGCTTCCCCTCCCGAACCCGGCCCCGCCCGCCCAGCTTCTCCTCCCAGCTTAGCCCCCGCCGCCCAGTTTCTCCTCCCAGCACGGCCCCGCCCGCCCAGTTTCTCCTCCCAGCACGGCCCCGCCCACCCAGCTTCCCCTCCCAGCCTGGCCCCGCCCGCCCAGTTTCTCCTCCCGAGTGCGGCCCCGCCCGCCCCGCTTCTCCTCCCGAGTCCGGCCCCGCCCGCCCAGCTTCCCCTCCCAGCTTGGCCCCGCCCGCCCAGCTTCCCCTCCCAGCCAGGCCACGCCCGCCCAGTTTCTCCTCCCGAGCCCGGACTCGCCCGCTCCGCTTCCCCTCCCAGCCAGGCCCCGCCCGCCCAGTTTCAACTCCCAGCCAGGCCCCGCCCGCCCAGCTTCCCCTCCCGAACCCGGCCCCGCCCGCCCAGCTTCTGCTAGCGAGCTCGGCCCCGCCCGCCCAGCTTCCCCTCCCAGCTTGGCCCCGCCCGCCCAGTTTCTCCTCCCAGCACGGCCCCGCCCACCCAGCTTCCCCTCCCAGCCTGGCCCCGCCCGCCCAGTTTCTCCTCCCGAGTGCGGCCCCGCCCGCCCCGCTTCTCCTCCCGAGTCCGGCCCCGCCCGCCCAGCTTCCCCTCCCAGCTTGGCCCCGCCCGCCCAGCTTCCCCTCCCAGCCAGGCCCCGCCCGCCCAGTTTCTCCTCCCGAGCCCGGCCCCGCCCGCTCCGCTTCCCCTCCCAGCCAGGCCCCGCCCGCCCAGTTTCTCCTCCCGAGTCCGGCCCCGCCCGCCCAGTTTCTCCTCCCGAGCCCGGCCCCGCCCGCCCAGCTTCTCCTCCCAGCTTAGCCCCGCCCGCCCAGTTTCTCCTCCCAGCACGGCCCCGCCCGCCCAGTTTCTCCTCCCAGCACGGCCCCGCCCACCCAGCTTCCCCTCCCAGCCTGGCCCCGCCCGCCCAGTTTCTCCTCCCGAGTGCGGCCCCGCCCGCTCCGCTTCCCCTCCCAGCCAGGCCCCGCCCGCCCAGTTTCTCCTCCCGAGCCCGGCCCCGCCCGCCCCGCTTCCCCTCCCAGCCAGGCCCCGCCCGCCCAGTTTCTCCTCCCAGCTTGGCCCCGCCCGCCCAGTTTCTCCTCCCAGCCAGGCCCCGCCCGCCCAGCTTCCCCTCCCGAACCCGGCCCCGCCCGCCCAGCTTCTGCTAGCGAGCTCGGCCCCGCCCGCCCAGCTTCCCCTCCCAGCTTGGCCCCGCCCGCCCAGTTTCTCCTCCCAGCACGACCCCGCCCACCCAGCTTCCCCTCCCAGCCTGGCCCCGCCCGCCCAGTTTCTCCTCCCCAGTGCGGCCCCGCCCGCCCCGCTTCTCCTCCCGAGTCCGGCCCCGCCCGCCCAGCTTCCCCTCCCAGCTTGGACCCGCCCGCCCAGCTTCCCCTCCCAGCCAGGCTCCGCCCGCCCAGTTTCTCCTCCCGAGTCCGGCCCCGCCCGCCCAGTTTCTCCTCCCGAGCCCGGCCCCGCCCGCCCCGCTTCCCCTCCCAGCTTGGCCCCGCCCGCCCAGTTTCTCCTCCCGAGCGAGGCCCTGCCCGCCCAGTTTCTCCTCCCGAGCGAGGCCCCGCCCGCCCAGCTTCCCCTCCCGTATCCGGCCCCGCCCGCCCCTGTTCCCCTCCCAGCTTGGCCCCGCCCGCCCAGCTTCCCCTCCCGATCCCGGCCCCGCCCGCCCATGTTCCCCTCCCAGCTTGGCCCCGCCCGCCCAGCTTCCCCTCCCGAACCCGGCTCCGCCCGCCAAGCTTCTCCTAGCGAGCCCGGCCCCGCCCGCCCAGCTTCCCCTCCAAGCCAGGCCCCGCCCGCCCCGCTTCCCCTCCCGAGTCCGGCCCCGGCCGCCCAGTTTCTCCTCCCGAGCTTGGCCCCGCCCGCCCAGCTTCCCATCCCGAGCGAGGCCCCGCCCGCCCAGTTTCTCCTCCCAGCTTGGCCCCGCCCGCCCAGCTTCCCCTCCCGAACCCGGCCCCGCCCGCCCATCTTCTGCTAGCGAGCTCGGCCCCGCCCGCCCAGCTTCCCCTCCCAGCTTGGCCCCGCCCGCGCAGTTTCTCCTCCCAGCCAGGCCCCGCCCGCCCAGTTTCTCCTCCCGAGTCCGGCCCCGCCCGCCCCGCTTCCCCTCCCAGCCAGGCCCCGCCCGCCCAGCTTCCCCTCCCGAACCCGGCCCCGCCCGCCCAGCTTCTCCTCACAGCTTAGCCCCGCCCGCCCAGTTTCTCCTCCCAGCACGGCCCCGCCCGCCCAGTTTCTCCTCCCAGCCAGGCCCCGCCCGCCCAGCTTCCCCTCCCGAACCCGGCCCCGCCCGCCCAGCTTCTGCTAGCGAGCTCGGCCCCGCCCGCCCAGCTTCCCCTCCCAGCTTGGCCCCGCCCGCCCAGTTTCTCCTCCCGAGCTCCGCCCCGCCCGCCCCGCTTCCCCTCCCAGCTTGGCCCCGCCCGCCCCGCTTCCCATCCCGAGCGAGGCCCCGCCCGCCCAGTTTCTCCTCCCAGCTTGGCCCCGCCCGCCCAGCTTCCCCTCCCGAACCCGGCCCCGCCCGCCAAGCTTCTCCTAGCGAGCTCGGCCCCGCCCGCCCCGCTTCCCCTCCCAGCCAGGCCCCGCCCGCCCAGTTTCTCCTCCCGAGTTCGGCCCCGCCCGCCCCGCTTCCCCTCCCAGCCAGGCCCCGCCCGCCCAGTTTCTCCTCCCGAGTTCGGCCCCGCCCGCCCAGCTTCCCCTCCCGAACCCGGCCCCGCCCGCCCAGCTTCTCCTCCCAGCTTAGCCCCGCCCGCCCAGTTTCTCCTCCCAGCACGGCCCCGCCCACCCAGCTTCCCCTCCCAGCCTGGCCCCGCCCGCCCAGTTTCTCCTCCCGAACCCGGCCCGGCCCGCCAAGCTTCTCCTAGCGAGCCCGGCCCCCCCCGCCCAGCTTCCCCTCCAAGCCAGGCCCCGCCCGCCCCGCTTCCCCTCCCGAGTCCGGCCCCGCCCGCCCAGCTTCTCCTCACAGCTTAGCCCCGCCCGCCCAGTTTCTCCTCCCAGCACGGCCCCGCCCGCCCAGTTTCTCCTCCCAGCACTGCCCCGCCCACCCAGCTTCCCCTCCCAGCCTGGCCCCGCCCGCCCAGTTTCTCCTCCCGAGTGCGGCCCCGCCCGCCCAGCTTCCCCTCCCAGCTTGGCCCCGGCCGCCCAGCTTCCCCTCCCGAACCCGGCCCCGCCCGCCCAGCTTCTGCTAGCGAGCTCGGCCCCGCCCGCCCAGCTTCCCCTCCCAGCTTGGCCCCGCCCGCCCAGTTTCTCCTCCCAGCCAGGCCCCGCCCGCCCAGTTTCTCCTACCGAGTCCGGCCCCGCCCGCCCCGCTTCCCCTCCCAGCCAGGCCCCGCCCGCCCAGCTTCCCCTCCCGAACCCGGCCCCGCCCGCCCAGCTTCTCCTCCCAGCTTAGCCCCGCCCGCCCAGTTTCTCCTCCCAGCACGGCCCCGCCCGCCCAGTTTCTCCTCCCAGCACGGCCCCGCCCACCCAGCTTCCCCTCCCAGCCTGGCCCCGCCCGCCCAGTTTCTCCTCCCGAGTGCGGCCCCGCCCGCCTCGCTTCTCCTCCCGAGTCCGGCCCCGCCCGCCCAGCTTCCCCTCCCAGCTTGGCCCCTGTGACGGCGTGTTGGGGTTCCCCGTCTCCTGCACCCCGAGATGGCACAAACAGACTGCACCAGCCAGTGGAATAGAGGAAGTTTATTGCCTCTCCAGGATACAGCATAGCACAGATGTAGTCTGGTCACAGAACTGGGCTAGGATGCCTCAGGCCCCCTTGAGTTGGGGGGAGACTGGGCCCCTAAACTCCAGCTCCTCTCCCTAGGCTGTCTCCTCCATGCTCTCCCACAGTAACAACTAAATTCCCTTGCAGCCCTGCCCCCCAGTCCAGGGCAGCATTCACCTTCCTTTGTTCCTCTCCATGGGGGGTGTCTGGCCACTGGTTCGACAAGTTTGGCCTTATCTCTGCCTAGCGAGATTTTCCCTGCTGGGTCTTGCTCCAGACAGCAGGGGTCACCACAGCCCAGCAAGTACCCCCACTACGTCACAGTTCTCCCCCCTCCGAGAGCGAACTGAGCAGGGTCACTCCGCTCGTGACCTGGGGAAGTTCGGGCCCCTCGCTACGGGACAGCGCGTCGGCGATGATGTTGGCGCTCCCCTTGACGTGGATCACTTCCATGTCGTAGTCCTGCAGGAGCAGGCTCCACCGCAGCAGCTTGGCGTTCGTCCCTTTCATCTGGTGCAGCCAGGTCAGGGGGCAGTGGTCGGTGAACACCGTGAAACGCCGGCCAAACAGGTACGGCTGCAGCTTTTGCAGGGCCCACACCATGGCCAGGCATTCCCTCTCTACGGTCGCGTAGCTCCGCTCCCGGGGCAGCAGCTTCCTGCTCAGGTACACGATGGGGTGACGTTCCCCTTTCTCGTCCGCCTGCGTCAGCACCGCCCCCAGCCCGGTGTCCGAGGCGTCAGTAAACACGATAAAGGGCTTGTCGAAGTCTGGGTTTACCAACACTGGGGCCTTGGCCAGGGCTCCCTTCAGTGCACAGAGAGCCCTCTGGCACTGCTCCGTCCAGACCACCCTGTCGGGCCTCCCCTTCCTGCACAGCTCTGTGATCGGGGCAGCGATGGAGCTGAAGTTGGGCACAAACCTCCGGTAGTACCCCGCCATCCCAATGAAAGCCTGGACCTGCTTCTTGGTCTGGGGCACAGGCCAGTCCCGGATGGCCTCCACTTTGGCCGGCTCTGGCTTCAAGCAGCCGCTCCCCACCTTATGGCCCAGGTAGGACACTTCGGCCATTCCAACCTTGCACTTCCCAGCCTTTACGGTCAGCCCAGCCTCCCTCAGCCGATCCAGTACCTGGCTGACCTGGGCCACGTGGTCCTCCCAGGACTGGCTGAAGATGCAGATGTCATCGATGTACGCTAGGGCACAGTTCTCCATTCCCCGCAGCAGCTGGTCCACCAGGCGCTGGAAGGTGGCCGGCGCCCCTTTGAGGCCAAAGGGTAGGACCAGGAACTCATAGAGCCCCAGTGGCGTGATGAAAGCCGATTTCAGTCTGGCCTCCTGGTCTAGCGGCACCTGCCAGTAGCCCTTGGTGAGGTCCAGGGTGGTGAGATAGCGAGCTCCCCCCAGCTTGTCCAGGAGCTCGTCGGGCCTTGGCATCGGGTAGGCGTCGGACACCGTGATGGCGTTGAGCTTCCGGTAGTCCACGCAGAACCGGATCGACCCGTCCTTCTTGGGAACCAGCACCACGGGAGAGGCCCAGGGGCTGGAGGACGGCTGGATCACCCCCAGGGCCAACATGTCCTGGACCTCTCTCTCCAGGTCCTGGGCTGTTTTCCCTGTGACTCTGAATGGGGAGCAGCGCACCGGGGGGTGAGTGCCCGTCTGCACCCGGTGGACAGCCAGGTTGGTAAGACCCGGCTTGTTGGAGAACAGCTGCTGGTGGGAGCGCAGCACCTCCCGGATCTCGGCCTGCTGGGCCGGGGTGAGCTGGTCCGAGAGGGAAATTGACTCCAGCGAAGAGTCCTCTCCGGTCCCAGGGAACAGGCCCACCAGGGGATCCTCCCCCTGCTCCTCCCAGGGCTTACACACGGCCAGCACCAAGTTCTCCCTGTCCCAGTACGGCTTCATCATGTTAACATGATATACCCGCTGGCCGCGCGTCCGGCCCGTCAGCTCCACCACGTAGTTCACCTCGTTCAGCTGCTTAACCACCTTGAAGGGGCCGTCCCAGGCGGCTTGCAGCTTGTTCTTCCGCACGGGGATCAGGACCATCACCTGGTCCCCGGTAGCGTAGGCGCGGGCCCGTGCATTGCGGTCGTACCAGACCTTCTGCTTCCTCTGGGCCCTGCTCAGGTTCTCTCTGGCCAGGCCCATGAGCTCGGCAAGTCTTTCCCGGAATGTCAGGACGTATTCCACGACCGGCTCACCCTCCGGGGAGACCTTCCCCTCCCACTCGTCTTTCAATAAGTCCAGGGGGCCCCTCACTCGCCTCCCATATAACAGCTCGAACGGCGAGAACCCCGTGGACTCCTGGGGCACTTCCCTGTACGCAAACAGCAGGTGGGGTAGGTACTTGTCCCAGTCCTGCGGGTGTTTGTGCATAAAGGTCCGTAGCATCTGCTTCAGAGTCCCATTGAACCTCTCCACCAACCCGTTGGTCTGGGGGTGATACGCCGAGGCCCAGGTGTGTTGCACCCCACTCTTCTCCCACAAGCACCGGAGCAGGGCCGACATGAAGTTGGATCCCTGGTCCGTGAGAACCTCCTGGGGAAACCCCACCCTGCTGAAAATGGTCAGCAGTGCGTCTGCCACCGTGTCTGCCTCGATGGAGGGCAGGGCCACGGCCTCGGGGTAGCGGGTGGCGAAGTCCACCACCACCAGGATGTATTTCTTCCCTGTCCGGGTCGCTCTGTTGAAGGGCCCCACAATATCCATCGCCACCTTCTGGAAAGGCTCCTCTATGATGGGCAGGGGTCTCAATGCAGCTTTCTTCCTGTCTTGGGCCTTCCCCACCCGCTGGCAGGAGTCGCAGGACCGGCAGTACCGCTGGACAGCTGCAAACATCCCCGGCCAATAGAAGTTTTGGAGCAGCCTCAGCCGCGTGCGCCGGATCCCCTGGTGTCCCGAGAACGGGATGTCATGGGCCAGGTGTAGCAGCTTGCGGCGATACCTTTGGGGAACCACCAGCTGCCGCTGGAGCCCCCACTTGCCTACCGTCCCGGGGGAAAGCCATTCCCGGTACAGAAATCCCCTCTCCCACCGGAACTTCTTCCTGTACATCTCGGGGGTCAGCCCGAACTTGTGCAGCAGGGCCTCCTTGACTCGGTTGTAATCCCCTGGCTGTAGGTCCTCCAGCTGACTGAGCACTCCGGCCGCCTCCTGGTTCAGTGCGGGGACGAGCTCCTGCAGCCAGTCAGCTGGGGGGACCTGTTGCAGCCCACAGGCCCTCTCAAAGGAGCTGAGGAACCCGTCTATGTCGCCCACGTCCTTCAATTGGGCCACTGTGAGCCTCTCCAAGCGCCTGGCATCCCCGGGACTCTGGGGCCCATCCACTCTTGGCGCAGCCGGGGCCCCGCAGGTTCTCCGCTCTGCCATGGCCAGCTCATGCTGTCGCTGCCTCTCTCGGTCCTGGCGCTCCCTCTCTCGGTCCTGGCGGTCCTTCTCTCGGTCCTGGCGTTCCTTCTCTCTGTCCTGTACTTCCAATTCCTTCATCCGCAGCTGGATCTCCAGCCGCCGCAGCTCCGCTGGGCTGGCCCCTGCCCTAGATGGGCTACGGCTTGCAGGCCTCCCGGGAGACGCTGTCTCATCTCTCCGGTGGGTTCCAGCGCTCCTCCCCCTCTCTGAGCCTGACACACTCTCAGGGGGGGTCTGGCTGCTTCCCCTGGGGACAAGATCCTGGCCCCGTGGCTGGTCATTCTCTTCCAGCTGGGTAATCAGCTGGGCCTTGGTTGCTTTCCGCACCGGCAAGCCCCTCTCTCTGCACAGCCCCACCAGCTCTGCCTTCAAGAGTCGGGCGTAGGCCATCTGCCCGCTGGGCCCCTCGGTGCAGACTCACCAGTCTAGTGCTGCAGCGCCCCACGATTCCCAGGAACCGCTTCGCTCTGTCTCCAGCACGCCTGGCTCCAGGGCTCTTGCTTCTACAGCGCCTTGTCGCTCACCGCTGGAAGCTTCATCCACGGGGCGCAGTGCATCCCACTCCTGACACCAGTGTGACGGCGTGTTGGGGGTTCCCCGTCTCCTGCACCCCGAGATGGCACAAACAGACTGCACCAGCCAGTGGAATAGAGGAAGTTTATTGCCTCTCCAGGATACAGCATAGCACAGATGTAGTCTGGTCACAGAACTGGGCTAGGATGCCTCAGGCCCCCTTGAGTTGGGGGGAGACTGGGCCCCTAAACTCCAGCTCCTCTCCCTAGGCTGTCTCCTCCATGCTCTCCCACAGTAACAACTAAATTCCCTTGCAGCCCTGCCCCCCAGTCCAGGGCAGCATTCACCTTCCTTTGTTCCTCTCCATGGGGGGTGTCTGGCCACTGGTTCGACAAGTTTGGCCTTATCTCTGCCTAGCGAGATTTTCCCTGCTGGGTCTTGCTCCAGACAGCAGGGGTCACCACAGCCCAGCAAGTACCCCCACTACGTCACAGCCCCGCCCGCCCAGCTTCCCCTCCCAGCCAGGCCCCGCCCGCCCAGTTTCTCCTCCCGAGCCCGGCCCCGCCCGCTCCGCTTCCCCTCCCAGCCAGGCCCCGCCCGCCCAGTTTCTCCTCCCGAGTCCGGCCCCGCCCGCCCAGTTTCTCCTCCCGAGCCCGGCCCCGCCCGCCCCGCTTCCCCTCCCAGCTTGGCCCCGCCCGCCCAGTTTCTCCTCCCGAGCGAGGCCCCGCCCGCCCAGTTTCTCCTCCCGAGCGAGGCCCCGCCCGCCCAGCTTCCCCTCCCGAATCCGGCCCCGCCCGCCCATGTTCCCCTCCCAGCCAGGCCCCGCCCGCCCAGTTTCTCCTCCCAGCTTGGCCCCGCCCGCCCAGCTTCCCCTCCCGATCCCGGCCCCGCCCGCCCATGTTCCCCTCCCAGCTTGGCCCCGCCCGCCCAGTTTCTCCTCCCGAACCCGGCCCCGCCCGCCAAGCTTCTCCTAGCGAGCCCGGCCCCGCCCGCCCCGCTTCCCCTCCCAGCCAGGCCCCGCCCGCCCCGCTTCCCCTCCCGAACCCGGCCCCGCCCGCCCAGCTTCTCCTCCCAGCTAAGCCCCGCCCGCCCAGTTTCTCCTCCCAGCACGGCCCCGCCCGCCCAGTTTCTCCTCCCAGCACGGCCCCGCCCACCCAGCTTCCCCTCCCAGCCTGGCCCCGCCCGCCCAGTTTCTCCTCCAGAGTGCGGCCCCGCCCGCCCCGCTTCTCCTCCCGAGCGAGGCCCCGCCCGCCCAGCTTCCCCTCCCAGCTTGGCCCCGCCCGTCCAGCTTCCCCTCCCGAACCCGGCCCCGCCCGCCCAGCTTCTGCTAGCGAGCTCGGCCCCGCCCGCCCAGCTTCCCCTCCCAGCTTGGCCCCGCCCGCCCAGTTTCTCCTCCCAGCCAGGCCCCGCCCGCCCAGTTTCTCCTCCCGAGTCCGGCCCCGCCCGCCCCGCTTCCCCTCCCAGCCAGGCCCCGCCCGCCCAGCTTCCCCTCCCGAACCCGGCCCCGCCCGCCCAGCTTCTCCTCCCAGCTTAGCCCCGCCCGCCCAGTTTCTCCTCCCAGCACGGCCCCGCCCGCCCAGTTTCTCCTCCCATCACGGCCCCGCCCACCCAGCTTCCCCTCCCAGCCTGGCCCCGCCCGCCCAGTTTCTCCTCCCGAGTGCGGCCCCGCCCGCCCCGCTTCTCCTCCCGAGTCCGGCCCCGCCCGCCCAGCTTCCCCTCCCAGCTTGGCCCCGCCCACCCAGCTTCCCCTCCCAGCCAGGCCACGCCCGCCCAGTTTCTCCTCCCGAGCCCGGACTCGCCCGCTCCGCTTCCCCTCCCAGCCAGGCCCCGCCCGCCCAGTTTCTCCTCCCAGCCAGGCCCCGCCCGCCCAGCTTCCCCTCCCGAACCCGGCCCCGCCCGCCCAGCTTCTGCTAGCGAGCTCGGCCCCGCCCGCCCAGCTTCCCCTCCCAGCTTGGCCCCGCCCGCCCAGTTTCTCCTCCCAGCACGGCCCCGCCCACCCAGCTTCCCCTCCCAGCCTGGCCCCGCCCGCCCAGTTTCTCCTCCCGAGTGCGGCCCCGCCCGCCCCGCTTCTCCTCCCGAGTCCGGCCCCGCCCGCCCAGCTTCCCCTCCCAGCTTGGCCCCGCCCGCCCAGCTTCCCCTCCCAGCCAGGCCCCGCCCGCCCAGTTTCTCCTCCCGAGCCCGGCCCCGCCCGCTCCGCTTCCCCTCCCAGCCAGGCCCCGCCCGCCCAGTTTCTCCTCCCGAGTCCGGCCCCGCCCGCCCAGTTTCTCCTCCCGAGCCCGGCCCCGCCCGCCCAGCTTCTCCTCCCAGCTTAGCCCCGCCCGCCCAGTTTCTCCTCCCAGCACGGCCCCGCCCGCCCAGTTTCTCCTCCCAGCACGGCCCCGCCCACCCAGCTTCCCCTCCCAGCCTGGCCCCGCCCGCCCAGTTTCTCCTCCCGAGTGCGGCCCCGCCCGCTCCGCTTCCCCTCCCAGCCAGGCCCCGCCCGCCCAGTTTCTCCTCCCGAGCCCGGCCCCGCCCGCCCCGCTTCCCCTCCCACCCAGGCCCCGCCCGCCCAGTTTCTCCTCCCAGCTTGGCCCCGCCCGCCCAGTTTCTCCTCCCAGCCAGGCCCCGCCCGCCCAGCTTCCCCTCCCGAACCCGGCCCCGCCCGCCCAGCTTCTGCTAGCGAGCTCGGCCCCGCCCGCCCAGCTTCCCCTCCCAGCTTGGCCCCGCCCGCCCAGTTTCTCCTCCCAGCACGACCCCGCCCACCCAGCTTCCCCTCCCAGCCTGGCCCCGCCCGCCCAGTTTCTCCTCCCGAGTGCGGCCCCGCCCGCCCCGCTTCTCCTCCCGAGTCCGGCCCCGCCCGCCCAGCTTCCCCTCCCAGCTTGGACCCGCCCGCCCAGCTTCCCCTCCCAGCCAGGCCCCGCCCGCCCAGTTTCTCCTCCCGAGCCCGGCCCCGCCCGCTCCGCTTCCCCTCCCAGCCAGGCCCCGCCCGCCCAGTTTCTCCTCCCGAGTCCGGCCCCGCCCGCCCAGTTTCTCCTCCCGAGCCCGGCCCCGCCCGCCCCGCTTCCCCTCCCAGCTTGGCCCCGCCCGCCCAGTTTCTCCTCCCGAGCGAGGCCCCGCCCGCCCAGTTTCTCCTCCCGAGCGAGGCCCCGCCCGCCCAGCTTCCCCTCCCGTATCCGGCCCCGCCCGCCCATGTTCCCCTCCCAGCTTGGCCCCGCCCGCCCAGCTTCCCCTCCCGATCCCGGCCCCGCCCGCCCATGTTCCCCTCCCAGCTTGGCCCCGCCCGCCCAGCTTCCCCTCCCGAACCCGGCTCCGCCCGCCAAGCTTCTCCTAGCGAGCCCGGCCCCGCCCGCCCAGCTTCCCCTCCAAGCCAGGCCCCGCCCGCCCCGCTTCCCCTCCCGAGTCCGGCCCCGGCCGCCCAGTTTCTCCTCCCGAGCTTGGCCCCGCCCGCCCAGCTTCCCATCCCGAGCGAGGCCCCGCCCGCCCAGTTTCTCCTCCCAGCTTGGCCCCGCCCGCCCAGCTTCCCCTCCCGAACCCGGCCCCGCCCGCCCAGCTTCTGCTAGCGAGCTCGGCCCCGCCCGCCCAGCTTCCCCTCCCAGCTTGGCCCCGCCCGCCCAGTTTCTCCTCCCAGCCAGGCCCCGCCCGCCCAGTTTCTCCTCCCGAGTCCGGCCCCGCCCGCCCCGCTTCCCCTCCCAGCCAGGCCCCGCCCGCCCAGCTTCCCCTCCCGAACCCGGCCCCGCCCGCCCAGCTTCTCCTCACAGCTTAGCCCCGCCCGCCCAGTTTCTCCTCCCAGCACGGCCCCGCCCGCCCAGTTTCTCCTCCCAGCCAGGCCCCGCCCGCCCAGCTTCCCCTCCCGAACCCGGCCCCGCCCGCCCAGCTTCTGCTAGCGAGCTCGGCCCCGCCCGCCCAGCTTCCCCTCCCAGCTTGGCCCCGCCCGCCCCGCTTCCCATCCCGAGCGAGGCCCCGCCCGCCCAGTTTCTCCTCCCAGCTTGGCCCCGCCCGCCCAGCTTCCCCTCCCGAACCCGGCCCCGCCCGCCAAGCTTCTCCTAGCGAGCTCGGCCCCGCCCGCCCCGCTTCCCCTCCCAGCCAGGCCCCGCCCGCCCAGTTTCTCCTCCCGAGCGAGGCCCCGCCCGCCCCGCTTCCCCTCCCAGCCAGGCCCCGCCCGCCCAGCTTCCCCTCCCGAACCCGGCCCCGCCCGCCCAGCTTCTCCTCCCAGCTTAGCCCCGCCCGCCCAGTTTCTCCTCCCAGCACGGCCCCGCCCACCCAGCTTCCCCTCCCAGCCTGGCCCCGCCCGCCCAGTTTCTCCTCCCGAACCCGGCCCCGCCCGCCAAGCTTCTCCTAGCGAGCCCGGCCACCCCCGCCCAGCTTCCCCTCCAAGCCAGGCCCCGCCCGCCCCGCTTCCCCTCCCGAGTCCGGCCCCGGCCTCCCAGTTTCTCCTCCCGAGCTTGGCCCCGCCCGCCCAGCTTCCCATCCCGAGCGAGGCCCCGCCCGCCCAGTTTCTCCTCCCAGCTTGGCCCCGCCCGCCCAGCTTCCCCTCCCGAACCCGGCCCCGCCCGCCCAGCTTCTGCTAGCGAGCTCGGCCCCGCCCGCCCAGCTTCCCCTCCCAGCTTGGCCCCGCCCGCCCAGTTTCTCCTCCCAGCCAGGCCCCGCCCGCCCAGTTTCTCCTCCCGAGTCCGGCCCCGCCCGCCCCGCTTCCCCTCCCAGCCAGGCCCCGCCCGCCCAGCTTCCCCTCCCGAACCCGGCCCCGCCCGCCCAGCTTCTCCTCCCAGCTTAGCCCCGCCCGCCCAGTTTCTCCTCACAGCACGGCCCCGCCCGCCCAGTTTCTCCTCCCAGCACGGCCCCGCCCACCCAGCTTCCCCTCCCAGCCTGGCCCCGCCTGCCCAGTTTCTCCTCCCGAGTGCGGCCCCGCCCGCCCAGCTTCCCCTCCCAGCTTGGCCCCGCCCGCCCAGCTTCCCCTCCCAGCCAGGCCCCGCCCGCCCAGTTTCTCCTCCCAGCCAGGCCCCGCCCGCCCCGCTTCTCCTCCCGAGTCCGGCCCCGCCCGCCCAGCTTCCCCTCCCAGCTTGGCCCCGCCCGCCCAGCTTCCCCTCCCAGCCAGGCCCCGCCCGCCCAGTTTCTCCTCCCGAGCCCGGACTCGCCCGCTCCGCTTCCCCTCCCAGCCAGGCCCCGCCCGCCCAGTTTCTCCTCCCGAGTCCGGCCCCGCCCGCCCCGCTTCCCCTCCCAGCCAGGCCCCGCCCGCCCAGTTTCTCCTCCCGAGTCCGGCCCCGCCCGCCCAGTTTCTCCTTCCGAGCGAGGCCCCGCCCGCCCAGCTTCCCCTCCCGAATCCGACCCCGCCCGCCCATGTTCCCCTCCCAGCCAGGCCCCGCCCGCCCAGTTTCTCCACCCAGCTTGGCCCCGCCCGCCCAGCTTCCCCTCCTGATCCCGGCCCCGCCCGCCCATGTTCCCCTCCCAGCCAGGCCCCGCCCGCCCAGTTTCTCCTCCCAGCTTGGCCCCGCCCGCCCAGCTTCCCCTCCCGATCCCGGCCCCGCCCGCCCATGTTCCCCTCCCAGCCAGGCCCCGCCCGCCCATGTTCCCCTCCCAGCTTGGACCCGCCCGCCCAGTTTCTCCTCCCGAACCCGGCCCCGCCCGCCAAGCTTCTCCTAGCGAGTCCGGCCCCGCCCGCCCCGCTTCCCCTCCCAGCCAGGCCCCGCCCGCCCCGCTTCCCCTCCCAGCCAGGCCCCGCCCGCCCAGCTTCCCCTCCCGAACCCGGCCCCGCCCGCCCAGCTTCTCCTCCCAGCTTAGCCCCGCCCGCCCAGTTTCTCCTCCCAGCACGGCCCCGCCCGCCCAGTTTCTCCTCCCAGCCAGGCCCCGCCCGCCCAGCTTCCCCTCCCGAACCCGGCCCCGCCCGCCCAGCTTCCCCTCCCAGCTTGGCCCCACCCGCCCAGTTTCTCCTCCCAGCACGGCCCCGCCCACCCAGCTTCCCCTCCCAGCCTGGCCCCGCCCGCCCAGTTTCTCCTCCCGAGTGCGGCCCCGCCCGCCCCGCTTCTCTTCCCGAGTCCGGCCCCGCCCGCCCAGCTTCCCCTCCCAGCTTGGCCCCGCCCGCCCAGCTTCCCCTCCCAGCCAGGCCCCGCCCGCCCAGTTTCTCCTCCCGAGCCCGGCCCCGCCCGGTCCGCTTCCCCTCCCAGCCAGGCCCCGCCCGCCCAGTTTCTCCTCCCGAGTCCGGCCCCGCCCGCCCAGTTTCTCCTCCCGAGCCCGGCCCCCCCCGCCCCGCTTCCCCTCCCAGCTTGGCCCCGCCCGCCCAGTTTCTCCTCCCAGCACGGCCCCGCCCGCCCAGTTTCTCCTCCCAGCACGGCCCCGCCCACCCAGCTTCCCCTCCCAGCCTGGCCCCGCCCGCCCAGTTTCTCCTCCCGAGTGCGGCCCCGCCCGCCCAGCTTCCCCTCCCAGCTTGGCCCCGCCCGCCCAGCTTCCCCTCCCGAACCCGGCCCCGCCCGCCCAGCTTCTGCTAGCGAGCTCGGCCCCGCCCGCCCAGCTTCCCCTCCCAGCTTGGCCCCGCCCGCCCAGTTTCTCCTCCCAGCCAGGCCCCGCCCGCCCAGTTTCTCCTCCCGAGTCCGGCCCCGCCCGCCCCGCTTCCCCTCCCAGCCAGGCCCCGCCCGCCCAGCTTCCCATCCCGAACCCGGCCCCGCCCGCCCAGCTTCTCCTCCCAGCTTAGCCCCGCCCGCCCAGTTTCTCCTCCCAGCACGGCCCCGCCCGCCCAGTTTCTCCTCCCAGCACGGCCCCGCCCACCCAGCTTCTCCTCCCAGCTTACCCCGCCCGCCCAGTTTCTCCTCCCAGCACGGCCCCGCCCGCCCAGTTTCTCCTCCCAGCACGGCCCCGCCCACCCAGCTTCCCCTCCCAGCCTGGCCCCGCCCGCCCAGTTTCTCCTCCCGAGTGCGGCCCCGCCCGCTCCGCTTCCCCTCCCAGCCAGGCCCCGCACGCCCAGTTTCTCCTCCCGAGTCCGGCCCCGCCCGCCCCGTTTCTTCTCCCGAGCGAGGCCCCGCCCGCCCAGTTTCTCCTCCCGAGCGAGACCCCGCCCGCCCAGCTTCCCCTCCCGAATCCGGCCCCGCCCGCCCATGTTCCCCTCCCAGCCAGGCCCCGCCCGCCCAGTTTCTCCTCCCAGCTTGGCCCCGCCCGCCCAGTTTCTCCTCCCAGCCAGGCCCCGCCCGCCCAGCTTCCCCTCCCGAACCCGGCCCCGCCCGCCCAGCTTCTGCTAGCGAGCTCGGCCCCGCCCGCCCAGCTTCCCCTCCCAGCCAGGCCCCGCCCGCCCAGTTTCTCCTCCCGAGTCCGGCCCCGCCCGCCCAGTTTCTCCTCCCGAGCCCGGCCCCGCCCGCCCAGTTTCTCCTCCCGAGGGAGGCCCCGCCCGCCCAGCTTCCCCTCCCGAATCCGGCCCCGCCCGCCCATGTTCCCCTCCCAGCTTGGCCCCGCCCGCCCAGTTTCTCCTCCCGAACCCGGCTCCGCCCGCCAAGCTTCTCCTAGCGAGCCCGGCCCCGCCCGCCCAGCTTCCCCTCCAAGCCAGGCCCCGCCCGCCCCGCTTCCCCTCCCGAGTCCGGCCCCGGCCGCCCAGTTTCTCCTCCCGAGCTTGGCCCCGCCCGCCCAGCTTCCTATCCCGAGCGAGGCCCCGGCCGCCCAGTTTCTCCTCCCAGCTTGGCCCCGCCCGCCCAGCTTCCCCTCCCGAACCCGGCCCCGCCCGCCCAGCTTCTGCTAGCGAGCTCGGCCCCGCCCGCCCAGCTTCCCCTCCCAGCTTGGCCCCGCCCGCCCAGTTTCTCCTCCCAGCCAGGCCCGCCCGCCCAGTTTCTCCTCCCGAGTCCGGCCCCGCCCGCCCCGCTTCCCCTCCCAGCCAGGCCCCGCCCGCCCAGCTTCCCCTCCCGAACCCGGCCCCGCCCGCCCAGCTTCTCCTCACAGCTTAGCCCCGCCCGCCCAGTTTCTCCTCCCAGCACGGCCCCGCCCGCCCAGTTTCTCCTCCCAGCACGGCCCCGCCCGCCCAGTTTCTCCTCCCAGCACGGCCCCGCCCGCCCAGCTTCCCCTCCCGAACCCGGCCCCGCCCGCCCAGCTTCTGCTAGCGAGCTCGGCCCCGCCCGCCCAGCTTCCCCTCCCAGCTTGGCCCCGCCCGCCCAGTTTCTCCTCCCGAGCTCGGCTCCGCCCGCCCCGCTTCCCCTCCCAGCTTGGCCCCGCCCACCCCACTTCCCATCCCGAGCGAGGCCCCGCCCGCCCAGTTTCTCCTCCCAGCTTGGCCCCGCCCGCCCAGCTTCCCCTCCCGAACCCGGCCCCGCCCGCCAAGCTTCTCCTAGCGAGCTCGGCCCCGCCCGCCCCGCTTCCCCTCCCAGCCAGGCCCCGCCCGCCCAGTTTCTCCTCCCGAGTTCGGCCCCGCCCGCCCCGCTTCCCCTCCCAGCCAGGCCCCGCCCGCCCAGCTTCCCCTCCCGAACCCGGCCCCGCCCGCCCAGCTTCTCCTCCCAGCTTAGCCCCGCCCGCCCAGTTTCTCCTCCCAGCACGGCCCCGCCCACCCAGCTTCCCCTCCCAGCCTGGCCCCGCCCGCCCAGTTTCTCCTCCCGAGTCCGGCCCCGCCCGCCCCGCTTCTCCTCCCGAGTCCGGCCCCGCCCGCCCAGCTTCCCCTCCCTAACCCGGCCCCGCCCGCCCAGCTTCCCCTCCAAGCCAGGCCCCGCCCGGCGCGCTTCCCCTCCCGAGTCCGGCCCCGCCCGCCCAGTTTCTCCTCCCGAGCTTGTCCCCGCCCGCCCAGCTTCCCCTCCCGAACCCGGCCCCGCCGCCCAGCTTCTGCTAGCGAGCTCGGCCCCGCCCGCCCAGCTTCCCCTCCCAGCTTGGCCCCGCCCGCCCAGTTTCTCCTCCCAGCCAGGCCCCGCCCGCCCAGTTTCTCCTCCCGAGTCCGGCCCCGCCCGCCCAGTTTCTCCTCCCGAGCCCGGCCCCCCCCGCCCCGCTTCTCCTCCCAGCTTGGCCCCGCCCGCCCAGTTTCTCCTCCCAGCACGGCCCCGCCCGCCCAGTTTCTCCTCCCAGCACGGCCCCGCCCACCCAGCTTCCCCTCCCAGCCTGGCCCCGCCCGCCCAGTTTCTCCTCCCGAGTGCGGCCCCGCCCGCCCAGCTTCCCCTCCCAGCTTGGCCCCGCCCGCCCAGCTTCCCCTCCCGAACCCGGCCCCGCCCGCCCAGCTTCTGCTCCCGAGCTCGGCCCCGCCCGCCCAGCTTCCCCTCCCAGCTTGGCCCCGCCCGCCCAGTTTCTCCTCCCAGCCAGGCCCCGCCCGCCCAGTTTCTCCTCCCGAGTCCGGCCCCGCCCGCCCCGCTTCCCCTCCCAGCCAGGCCCCGCCCGCCCAGCTTCCCATCCCGAACCCGGCCCCGCCCGCCCAGCTTCTCCTCCCAGCTTAGCCCCGCCCGCCCAGTTTCTCCTCCCAGCACGGCCCCGCCCGCCCAGTTTCTCCTCCCAGCACGGCCCCGCCCACCCAGCTTCTCCTCCCAGCTTACCCCGCCCGCCCAGTTTCTCCTCCCAGCACGGCCCCGCCCCGCCCAGTTTCTCCTCCCAGCACGGCCCCGCCCACCCAGCTTCCCCTCCCAGGCTGGCCCCGCCCGCCCAGTTTCTCCTCCCGAGTGCGGCCCCGCCCGCTCCGCTTCCCCTCCCAGCCAGGCCCCGCACGCCCAGTTTCTCCTCCCGAGTCCGGCCCCGCCCGCCCAGTTTCTTCTCCCGAGCGAGGCCCCGCCCGCCCAGTTTCTCCTCCCGAGCGAGACCCCGCCCGCCCAGCTTCCCCTCCCGAATCCGGCCCCGCCCGCCCATGTTCCCCTCCCAGCCAGGCCCCGCCCGCCCAGTTTCTCCTCCCAGCTTGGCCCCGCCCGCCCAGTTTCTCCTCCCAGCCAGGCCCCGCCCGCCCAGCTTCCCCTCCCGAACCCGGCCCCGCCCGCCCAGCTTCTGCTAGCGAGCTCGGCCCCGCCCGCCCAGCTTCCCCTCCCAGCCAGGCCCCGCCCGCCGAGTTTCTCCTCCCGAGTCCGGCCCCGCCCGCCCAGTTTCTCCTCCCGAGCCCGGCCCCGCCCGCCCAGTTTCTCCTCCCGAGCGAGGCCCCGCCCGCCCAGCTTCCCCTCCCGAAGCCGGCCCCGCCCGCCCATGTTCCCCTCCCAGCTTGGCCCGCCCGCCCAGTTTCTCCTCCCGAACCCGGCTCCGCCCGCCAAGCTTCTCCTAGCGAGCCCGGCCCCGCCCGCCCAGCTTCCCCTCCAAGCCAGGCCCCGCCCGCCCCGCTTCCCCTCCCGAGTCCGGCCCCGGCCGCCCAGTTTCTCCTCCCGAGCTTGGCCCCGCCCGCCCAGCTTCCTATCCCGAGCGAGGCCCCGGCCGCCCAGTTTCTCCTCCCAGCTTGGCCCCGCCCGCCCAGCTTCCCCTCCCGAACCCGGCCCCGCCCGCCCAGCTTCTCCTAGCGAGCTCGGCCCCGCCCGCCCAGCTTCCCCTCCCAGCTTGGCCCCGCCCGCCCAGTTTCTCCTCCCAGCCAGGCCCCGCCCGCCCAGTTTCTCCTCCCGAGTCCGGCCCCGCCCGCCCCGCTTCCCCTCCCAGCCAGGCCCCGCCCGCCCAGCTTCCCCTCCCGAACCCGGCACCGCCCGCCCAGCTTCTCCTCACAGCTTAGCCCCGCCCGCCCAGTTTCTCCTCCCAGCACGGCCCCGCCCGCCCAGTTTCTCCTCCCAGCACGGCCCCGCCCGCCCAGTTTCTCCTCCCAGCCAGGACCCGCCCGCCCAGCTTCCCCTCCCGAACCCGGCCCCGCCCGCCCAGCTTCTGCTAGCGAGCTCGGCCCCGCCCGCCCAGCTTCCCCTCCCAGCTTGGCCCCGCCCGCCCAGTTTCTCCTCCCGAGCCCGGCTCCGCCCGCCCCCCTTCCCCTCCCAGCTTGGCCCCGCCCACCCCACTTCCCATCCCGAGCGAGGCCCCGCCCGCCCGGTTTCTCCTCCCAGCTTGGCCCCGCCCGCCCAGCTTCCCCTCCCGAACCCGGCCCCGCCCGCCAAGCTTCTCCTAGCGAGCTCGGCCCCGCCCGCCCCGCTTCCCCTCCCAGCCAGGCCCCGCCCGCCCAGTTTCTCCTCCCGAGTTCGGCCCCGCCCGCCCCGCTTCCCCTCCCAGCCAGGCCCCGCCCGCCCAGCTTCCCTCCCGAACCCGGCCCCGCCCGCCCAGCTTCTCCTCCCAGCTTAGCCCCGCCCGCCCAGTTTCTCCTCCCAGCACGGCCCCGCCCACCCAGCTTCCCCTCCCAGCCTGGCCCCGCCCGCCCAGTTTCTCCTCCCGAGTCCGGCCCCGCCCGCCCCGCTTCTCCTCCCGAGTCCGGCCCCGCCCGCCCAGCTTCCCCTCCCGAACCCGGCCCCGCCCGCCCAGCTTCCCCTCCAAGCCAGGCCCCGCCCGGCCCGTTTCCCCTCCCGAGTCCGGCCCCGCCCGCCCAGTTTCTCCTCCCGAGCTTGTCCCCGCCCGCCCAGCTTCCCCTCCCGAACCCGGCCCCGCCCGCCCAGCTTCTGCTAGCGAGCTCGGCCCCGCCCGCCCAGCTTCCCCTCCCAGCTTGGCCCCGCCCGCCCAGTTTCTCCTCCCAGCCAGGCCCCGCCCGCCCAGTTTCTCCTCCCGAGCCGGCCCCGCCCGCCCCGTTTCCCCTCCCAGCCAGGCCCCGCCCGCCCAGCTTCCCCTCCCGAACCCGGCCCCGCCCGCCCAGCTTCTCCTCCCAGCTAAGCCCCGCCCGCCCAGTTTCTCCTCCCAGCACGGCCCCGCCCGCCCAGTTTCTCCTCCCAGCCACGGCCCGCCCGCCCAGTTTCTCCTCCCGAGTCCGGACCCGCCCGCCCCGCTTCCCCTCCCAGCCAGGCCCCGCCCGCCCAGCTTCCCCTCCCGAACCCGGCCCCGCCCGCCCAGCTTCTCCTCCCAGCTAAGCCCCGCCCGCCCAGTTTCTCCTCCCAGCACGGCCCCGCCCGCCCAGTTTCTCCTCCCAGCACGGCCCCGCCCACCCAGCTTCCCCTCCCAGCCTGGCCCCGCCCGCCCAGTTTCTCCTCCCGAGTGCGGCCCCGCCCGCCCCGCTTCGCCTCCCGAGCGAGGCCCCGCCCGCCCAGCTTCCCCTCCCAGCTTGGCCCCGCCCGCCCAGCTTCCCCTCCCGAACCCGGCCCCGCCCGCCCAGCTTCTGCTAGCGAGCTCGGCCCCGCCCGCCCAGCTTCCCCTCCCAGCTTGGCCCCGCCCGCCCAGTTTCTCCTCCCGAGCCAGGCCCGCCCGCCCAGTTTCTCCTCCCGAGTCCGGCCCCGCCCGCCCCGCTTCCCCTCCCAGCCAGGCCCCGCCCGCCCAGCTTCCCCTCCCGAACCCGGCCCCGCCCGCCCAGCTTCTCCTCCCAGCTTAGCCCCGCCCGCCCAGTTTCTCCTCCCAGCACGGCCCCGCCCGCCCAGTTTCTCCTCCCAGCACGGCCCCGCCCACCCAGCTTCCCCTCCCAGCCTGGCCCCGCCCGCCCAGTTTCTCCTCCCGAGTGCGGCCCCGCCCGCCCCGCTTCTCCTCCCGAGTCCGGCCCCGCCCGCCCAGCTTCCCCTCCCAGCTTGGCCCCGCCCGCCCAGCTTCCCCTCCCAGCAAGGCCCCCCCCGCCCAGTTTCTCCTCCCGAGTCCGGCCCCGCCCGCCCAGTTTCTCCTCCCGAGCCCGGCCCCGCCCGCCCCGCTTCCCCTCCCAGCTTGGCCCCGCCCGCCCAGTTTCTCCTCCCAGCACGGCCCCGCCCGCCCAGTTTCTCCTCCCAGCACGGCCCCGCCCACCCAGCTTCCCCTCCCAGCCTGGCCCCGCCCGCCCAGTTTCTCCTCCCGAGTGCGGCCCCGCCCGCCCCGCTTCCCCTCCCGAGCGAGGCCCCGCCCGCCCAGCTTCTCCTCCCAGCCCCCCCCCTCCCAGCTCCTGGCCCCGCCCGCCCAGTTTCCCCTCCCGAGCGAGACCCCGCCCGCCCAGCTTCTGCCCGCGAGCTCGGCCCCGCCCGCCCAGCTTCCCCTCCCAGCTTGGCCCCGCCCGCCCAGTTTCTCCTCCCAGCCAGGCCCCGCCCGCCCAGTTTCTCCTCCCGAGTCCGGCCCCCCCCGCCTAGTTTCTCCTCCCAGCCCGGCCCCGCCCGCCCCGCTTCCCCTCCCAGCCAGGCCCCGCCCGCCCAGTTTCTCCTCCCGAGTCCGGCCCCGCCCGCCCAGTTTCTCCTTCCGAGCGAGGCCCCGCCCGCCCAGCTTCCCCTCCCCGCTCCGGCCCCGCCCGCCCATGTTCCCCTCCCAGCCAGGCCCCGCCCGCCCAGTTTCTCCACCCAGCTTGGCCCCGCCCGCCCAGCTTCCCCTCCCGATCCCGGCCCCGCCCGCCCATGTTCCCCTCCCAGCCAGGCCCCGCCCGCCCAGTTTCTCCTCCCAGCTTGGCCCCGCACGCCCAGCTTCCCCTCCCGATCCCGGCCCCGCCCGCCCATGTTCCCCTCCCAGCTTGGATCCGCCCGCCCAGTTTCTCCTCCCGAACCCGGCCCCGCCCGCCAAGCTTCTCCTAGCGAGCCCGGCCCCGCCCGCCCAGCTTCCCCTCCAATCCAGGCCCCGCCCGCCCCGCTTCCCCTCCCGAGTCCGGCCCCGCCCGCCCAGTTTCTCCTCCCGAGCTTGGCCCCGCCCGCCCAGCTTCCCATCCCGAGCGAGGCCCCGCCCGCCCAGTTTCTCCTCCCAGCTTGGCCCCGCCCGCCCAGCTTCCCCTCCCGAACCCGGCCCCGCCCGCCCAGCTTCTGCTAGCGAGCTCGGCCCCGCCCGCCCAGCTTCCCCTCCCAGCTTGGCCCCGCCCGCCCAATTTCTCCTCCCAGCCAGGCCCCGCCCGCCCAGTTTCTCCTCCCGAGTCCGGCCCCGCCCGCCCCGCTTCCCCTCCCAGCCAGGCCCCGCCCGCCCAGCTTCCCCTCCCGAACCCGGCCCCGCCCGCCCAGCTTCTCCTCCCAGCTTAGCCCCGCCCGCCCAGTTTCTCCTCCCAGCACGGCCCCGCCCGCCCAGTTTCTCCTCCCAGCCAGGCCCCGCCCGCCCAGCTTCCCCTCCCGAACCCGGCCCCGCCCGCCCAGCTTCTGCTAGCGAGCTCGGCCCCGCCCGCCCAGCTTCCCCTCCCAGCTTGGCCCCACCCGCCCAGTTTCTCCTCCCAGCACGGCCCCGCCCACCCAGCTTCCCCTCCCAGCCTGGCCCCGCCCGCCCAGTTTCTCCTCCCGAGTGCGGCCCCGCCCGCCCCGCTTCTCCTCCCGAGTCCGGCCCCGCCCGCCCAGCTTCCCCTCCCAGCTTGGCCCCGCCCGCCCACCTTCCCCTCCCAGCCAGGCCCCGCCCGCCCAGTTTCTCCTCCCGAGCCCGGCCCCGCCCGCTCCGCTTCCCCTCCCAGCCAGGCCCCGCCCGCCCAGTTTCTCCTCCCGAGTCCGGCCCCGCCCGCCCAGTTTCTCCTCCCGAGCCCGGCCCCGCCCGCCCCGCTCCCCCTCCCAGCTTGGCCCCGCCCGCCCAGTTTCTCCTCCCGAGCGAGGCCCCGCCCGCCCAGTTTCTCCTCCCGAGCGAGGCCCCGCCCGCCCAGCTTCCCCTCCCGAATCCGGCCCCGCCCGCCCATGTTCCCCTCCCAGCCAGGCCCCGCCCGCCCAGTTTCTCCTCCCAGCTTGGCCCCGCCCGCCCAGCTTCCCCTCCCGATCCCGGCCCCGCCCGCCCATGTTCCCCCCCCCCCCCCCCCCTCCCAGCTTGGCCCCGCCCGCCCAGTTTCTCCTCCCGAACCCGGCCCCGCCCGCCAAGCTTCTCCTAGCGAGCCCGGCCCCGCCCGCCCCGCTTCCCCTCCCAGCCAGGCCCCGCCCGCCCAGCTTCTCCTCCCAGCTAAGCCCCGCCCGCCCAGTTTCTCCTCCCAGCACGGCCCCGCCCGCCCAGTTTCTCCTCCCAGCTTGGCCCCGCCCACCCAGCTTCCCCTCCCAGCCTGGCCCCGTGTGACGGCGCGTTGGGGGTTCCCCGTCTCCTGCACCCCGAAATGGCACAAACAGACTGCACCAGCCAGTGGAATTGAGGGTGGTTTATTGCTCCTCCAGCTCAGCGCAGCACCGATGTAGTCTGGTCACAGGAACTGGGCTAGGATGCCTCAGGCCCCCTTGGGATGGGGGAGACTGGGCCCCTAAACTCCAGCCCCTTCTCCTAGGCTCCCCTCCATGCCCTCCGACAGCCAGCAACCAACTCCCTCACTTCCAGCCCTGCCCCCCAGCCAAGGCAGCATTCCACCTTCCTTTGTTCCTCTCCATGGGGGGTGTCTGGCCACTGGTTTGCATAGTGACTCATCCTGTTTTGCTGGGTCGTAGTACCCACGGCAGCCAGTGGGGTTACCCCAGAGCCAGCAGCATAGAAACCAGCCAGGTACCCCCACTACGTCACACCCCGCCCGCCCAGTTTCTCCTCCCGAGTGCGGCCCCGCCCGCCCCGCTTCTCCTCCCGAGCGAGGCCCCGCCCGCCCAGCTTCCCCTCCCAGCTTGGCCCCGCCCGCCCAGCTTCCCCTCCCCAACCCGGCCCCGCCCGCCCAGCTTCTGCTAGCGAGCTCGGCCCCGCCCGCCCAGCTTCCCCTCCCAGCTTGGCCCCGCCCGCCCAGTTTCTCCTCCCAGCCAGGCCCCGCCCGCCCAGTTTCTCCTCCCGAGTCCGACCCCGCCCGCCCCGCTTCCCCTCCCAGCCAGGCCCCGCCCGCCCAGCTTCCCCTCCCGAACCCGGCCCCGCCCGCCCAGCTTCTCCTCCCAGCTTAGCCCCGCCCGCCCAGTTTCTCCTCCCAGCACGGCCCCGCCCGCCCAGTTTCTCCTCCCAGCACGGCCCCGCCCACCCAGCTTCCCCTCCCAGCCTGGCCCCGCCCGCCCAGTTTCTCCTCCCGAGTGCGGCCCCGCCCGCCCCGCTTCTCCTCCCGAGTCCGGCCCCGCCCGCCCAGTTTCTCCTCCCAGCACGGCCCCCCCGCCCAGTTTCTCCTCCCCCGCCCCGCCCCCCGCTTCTCCTCCCAGCTTGGCCCCGCCCGCCCAGTTTCTCCTCCCAGCACGGCCCCGCCCACCCAGCTTCCCCTCCCAGCCTGGCCCCGCCCGCCCAGTTTCTCCTCCCGAGTGCGGCCCCGCCCGCCCGCTTCTCCTCCCGAGCGAGGCCCCGCCCGCCCAGCTTCCCCTCCCAGCTTGGCCCCGCCCGCCCAGCTTCCCCTCCCGAACCCGGCCCCGCCCGCCCAGCTTCTGCTAGCGAGCTCGGCCCCGCCCGCCCAGCTTCTCCTCCCAGCCAGGCCCCGCCCGCCCAGTTTCTCCTCCCGAGTCCGGCCCCCCCGCCCAGTTTCTCCTCCCGAGCCCGGCCCCGCCCGCCCCGCTTCCCCTCCCAGCCAGGCCCCGCCCGCCCAGTTTCTCCTCCCGAGTCCGGCCCCGCCCGCCCAGTTTCTCCTTCCGAGTGAGGCCCCGCCCGCCCAGCTTCCCCTCCCGAATCCGGCCCCGCCCGCCCAGTTTCCCCTCCCAGCCAGGCCCCGCCCGCCCAGTTTCTCCACCCAGCTTGGCCCCGCCCGCCCAGCTTCCCCTCCCGATCCCGGCCCCGCCCGCCCATGTTCCCCTCCCAGCCAGGCCCCGCCCGCCCAGTTTCTCCTCCCAGCTTGGCCCCGCACGCCCAGCTTCCCCTCCCGATCCCGGCCCCGCCCGCCCATGTTCCCCTCCCAGCTTGGATCCGCCCGCCCAGTTTCTCCTCCCGAACCCGGCCCCGCCCGCCAAGCTTCTCCTAGCGAGCCCGGCCCCGCCCGCCCAGCTTCCCCTCCAAGCCAGGCCCCGCCCGCCCCGCTTCCCCTCCCCAGTCCGGCCCCGCCCGCCCAGTTTCTCCTCCCGAGCTTGGCCCCGCCCGCCCAGCTTCCCATCCCGAGCGAGGCCCCGCCCGCCCAGTTTCTCCTCCCAGCTTGGCCCCGCCCGCCCAGCTTCCCCTCCCAACCCGGCCCCCGCCCGCCCAGCTTCTGCTAGCGAGCTCGGCCCCGCCCGCCCAGCTTCCCCTCCCAGCTTGGCCCCGCCCGCCCAGTTTCTCCTCCCAGCCAGGCCCCGCCCGCCCAGTTTCTCCTCCCGAGTCCGGCCCCGCCCGCCCCGCTTCCCCTCCCAGCCAGGCCCCGCCCGCCCAGCTTCCCCTCCCGAACCCGGCCCCGCCCGCCCAGCTTCTCCTCCCAGCTTAGCCCCGCCCGCCCAGTTTCTCCTCCCAGCACGGCCCCGCCCGCCCAGTTTCTCCTCCAGCCAGGCCCCGCCCGCCCAGCTTCCCCTCCCGAACCCGGCCCCGCCCGCCCAGCTTCTGCTAGCGAGCTCGGCCCCGCCCGCCCAGCTTCCCCTCCCAGCTTGGCCCCACCCGCCCAGTTTCTCCTCCCAGCACGGCCCCGCCCACCCAGCTTCCCCTCCCAGCCTGGCCCCGCCCGCCCAGTTTCTCCTCCCGAGTGCGGCCCCGCCCGCCCCGCTTCTCCTCCCGAGTCCGGCCCCGCCCGCCCAGCTTCCCCTCCCCGCTTGGCCCCGCCCGCCCACCTTCCCCTCCCAGCCCGGCCCCGCCCGCCCAGTTTCCCCTCCCGAGCCCGGCCCCGCCCGCTCCGTTTCCCCTCCCAGCCAGGCCCCGCCCGCCCAGTTTCTCCTCCCGAGTCCGGCCCCGCCCGCCCAGTTTCTCCTCCCGAGCCCGGCCCCGCCCGCCCCGCTTCCCCTCCCAGCTTGGCCCCGCCCGCCCAGTTTCTCCTCCCGAGCGAGGCCCCGCCCGCCCAGTTTCTCCTCCCGAGCGAGGCCCCGCCCGCCCAGCTTCCCCTCCCGAATCCGGCCCCGCCCGCCCATGTTCCCCTCCCAGCCAGGCCCCGCCCGCCCAGTTTCTCCTCCCAGCTTGGCCCCGCCCGCCCAGCTTCCCCTCCCGATCCCGGCCCCGCCCGCCCATGTTCCCCTCCCAGCTTGGCCCCGCCCGCCCAGTTTCTCCTCCCGAACCCGGCCCCGCCCGCCAAGCTTCTCCTAGCGAGCCCGGCCCCGCCCGCCCCGCTTCCCCTCCCAGCCAGGCCCCGCCCGCCCAGCTTCTCCTCCCAGCTAAGCCCCGCCCGCCCAGTTTCTCCTCCCAGCACGGCCCCGCCCGCCCAGTTTCTCCTCCCAGCTTGGCCCCGCCCACCCAGCTTCCCCTCCCAGCCTGGCCCCGTGTGACGGCGCGTTGGGGGTTCCCCGTCTCCTGCACCCCGAAATGGCACAAACAGACTGCACCAGCCAGTGGAATTGAGGGTGGTTTATTGCTCCTCCAGCTCAGCGCAGCACCGATGTAGTCTGGTCACAGGAACTGGGCTAGGATGCCTCAGGCCCCCTTGGGATGGGGGAGACTGGGCCCCTAAACTCCAGCCCCTTCTCCTAGGCTCCCCTCCATGCCCTCCGACAGCCAGCAACCAACTCCCTCACTTCCAGCCCTGCCCCCCAGCCAAGGCAGCATTCCACCTTCCTTTGTTCCTCTCCATGGGGGGTGTCTGGCCACTGGTTTGCATAGTGACTCATCCTGTTTTGCTGGGTCGTAGTACCCACGGCAGCCAGTGGGGTTACCCCAGAGCCAGCAGCATAGAAACCAGCCAGGTACCCCCACTACGTCACACCCCGCCCGCCCAGTTTCTCCTCCCGAGTGCGGCCCCGCCCGCCCCGCTTCTCCTCCCGAGCGAGGCCCCGCCAGCCCAGCTTCCCCTCCCAGCTTGGCCCCGCCCGCCCAGCTTCCCCTCCCGAACCCGGCCCCGCCCGCCCAGCTTCTGCTAGCGAGCTCGGCCCCGCCCGCCCAGCTTCCCCTCCCAGCTTGGCCCCGCCCGCCCAGTTTCTCCTCCCAGCCAGGCCCCGCCCGCCCAGTTTCTCCTCCCGAGTCCGACCCCGCCCGCCCCGCTTCCCCTCCCAGCCAGGCCCCGCCCGCCCAGCTTCCCCTCCGGAACCCGGCCCCGCCCGCCCAGCTTCTCCTCCCAGCTTAGCCCCGCCCGCCCAGTTTCTCCTCCCAGCACGGCCCCGCCCGCCCAGTTTCTCCTCCCAGCACGGCCCCGCCCACCCAGCTTCCCCTCCCAGCCTGGCCCCGCCCGCCCAGTTTCTCCTCCCGAGTGCGGCCCCGCCCGCCCCGCTTCTCCTCCCGAGTCCGGCCCCGCCCGCCCAGCTTCCCCTCCCAGCTTGGCCCCGCCCGCCCAGCTTCCCCTCCCAGCCAGGCCCCGCCCGCCCAGTTTCCCGAGTCCGGCCCCGCCCGCCCAGTTTCTCCTCCCGAGCCCGGCCCCGCCCGCCCCGCTTCCCCTCCCAGCCAGGCCCCGCCCGCCCAGTTTCTCCTCCCGAGTCCGGCCCCGCCCGCCCAGTTTCTCCTTCCGAGCGAGGCCCCGCCCGCCCAGCTTCCCCTCCCGAATCCGGCCCCGCCCGCCCATGTTCCCCTCCCAGCCAGGCCCCGCCCGCCCAGTTTCTCCACCCAGCTTGGCCCCGCCCGCCCAGCTTCCCCTCCCGATCCCGGCCCCGCCCGCCCATGTTCCCCTCCCAGCCAGGCCCCGCCCGCCCAGTTTCTCCTCCCAGCTTGGCCCCGCACGCCCAGCTTCCCCTCCCGATCCCGGCCCCGCCCGCCCATGTTCCCCTCCCAGCTTGGACCCGCCCGCCCAGTTTCTCCTCCCGAACCCGGCCCCGCCCGCCAAGCTTCTCCTAGCGAGCCCGGCCCCCCCCGCCCAGCTTCCCCTCCAAGCCAGGCCCCGCCCGCCCCGCTTCCCCTCCCGAGTCCGGCCCCGCCCGCCCAGTTTCTCCTCCCGAGCTTGGCCCCGCCCGCCCAGCTTCCCATCCCGAGCGAGGCCCCGCCCGCCCAGTTTCTCCTCCCAGCTTGGCCCCGCCCGCCCAGCTTCCCCTCCCGAACCCGGCCCTGCCCGCCCAGCTTCTAATAGCGAGCTCGGCCACGCCCGCCCAGCTTCCCCTCCCAGCTTGGCCCCGCCCGCCCAGTTTCTCCTCCCAGCCAGGCCCCGCCCGCCCAGTTTCTCCTCCCGAGTCCGGCCCCGCCCGCCCCGCTTCCCCTCCCAGCCAGGCCCCGCCCGCCCAGCTTCCCCTCCCGAACCCGGCCCCGCCCGCCCAGCTTCTCCTCCCAGCTTAGCCCCGCCCGCCCAGTTTCTCCTCCCAGCACGGCCCCGCCCGCCCAGTTTCTCCTCCCAGCCAGGCCCCGCCCGCCCAGCTTCCCCTCCCGAACCCGGCCTCCCCCGCCCAGCTTCTGCTAGCGTGCTCGGCCCCGCCCGCCCAGCTTCCCCTCCCAGCTTGGCCCCGCCCGCCCAGTTTCTCCTCCCAGCCAGGCCCCGCCCGCCCAGTTTCTCCTCCCGAGTCCGGCCCCGCCCGCCCCGCTTCCCCTCCCAGCCAGGCCCCGCCCGCCCAGCTTCCCCTCCCGAACCCGGCCCCGCCCGCCCAGCTTCTCCTCCCAGCTTAGCCCCGCCCGCCCAGTTTCTCCTCCCAGCACGGCCCCGCCCACCCAGCTTCCCCTCCCAGCCTGGCCCCGCCCGCCCAGTTTCTCCTCCCGAGTCCGGCCCCGCCCGCCCCGCTTCCCCTCCCAGCCAGGCCCCGCCCGCCCAGCTTCCCCTCCCGAACCCGGCCCCGCCCGCCAACTTCTCCTCCCAGCTTAGCCCCGCCCGCCCAGTTTCTCCTCCCAGCACGGCCCCGCCCGCCCAGTTTCTCCTCCCAGCACGGCCCCGCCCACCCAGCTTCCCCTCCCAGCCTGGCCCCGCCCGCCCAGTTTCTCCTCCCGAGTGCGGCCCCGCCCGCCCCGCTTCTCCTCCCGAGTCCGGCCCCGCCCGCCCAGCTTCCCCTCCCAGCTTGGCCCCGCCCGCCCAGCTTCCCCTCCCAGCCAGGCCCCGCCCGCCCAGTTTCTCCTCCCGAGTCCGGCCCCGCCCGCCCAGTTTCTCCTCCCGAGCCCGGCCCCGCCCGCCCCGCTTCCCCTCCCAGCCAGGCCCCGCCCGCCCAGTTTCTCCTCCCGAGTCCGGCCCCGCCCGCCCAGTTTCTCCTTCCGAGCGAGGCCCCGCCCGCCCAGCTTCCCCTCCCGAATCCGGCCCCGCCCGCCCATGTTCCCCTCCCAGCCAGGCCCCGCCCGCCCAGTTTCTCCACCCAGCTTGGCCCCGCCCGCCCAGCTTCCCCTCCCGATCCCGGCCCCGCCCGCCCATGTTCCCCTCCCAGCCAGGCCCCGCCCGGCCAGTTTCTCCTCCCAGCTTGGCCCCGCACGCCCAGCTTCCCCTCCCGATCCCGGCCCCGCCCGCCCATGTTCCCCTCCCAGCTTGGACCCGCCCGCCCAGTTTCTCCTCCCGAACCCGGCCCCGCCCGCCAAGCTTCTCCTAGCGAGCCCGGCCCACCCCGCCCAGCTTCCCCTCCAAGCCAGGCCCCGCCCGCCCCGCTTCCCCTCCCGAGTCCGGCCCCGCCCGCCCAGTTTCTCCTCCCGAGCTTGGCCCCGCCCGCCCAGCTTCTCCTCCCAGCTAAGCCCCGCCCGCCCAGTTTCTCCTCCCAGCACGGCCCCGCCCGCCCAGTTTCTCCTCCCAGCACGGCCCCGCCCACCCAGCTTCCCCTCCCAGCCTGGCCCCGCCCGCCCAGTTTCTCCTCCCGAGTGCGGCCCCGCCCGCCCCGCTTCTCCTCCCGAGCGAGGCCCCGCCCGCCCAGCTTCCCCTCCCAGCTTGGCCCCGCCCGCCCAGCTTCCCCTCCCGAACCCGGCCCCGCCCGCCCAGCTTCTGCTAGCGAGCTCGGCCCCGCCCGCCCAGCTTCCCCTCCCAGCTTGGCCCCGCCCGCCCAGTTTCTCCTCCCAGCCAGGCCCCGCCCGCCCAGTTTCTCCTCCCGAGTCCGGCCCCCCCCGCCCAGTTTCTCCTCCCGAGCCCGGCCCCGCCCGCCCCGCTTCCCCTCCCAGCCAGGCCCCGCCCGCCCAGTTTCTCCTCCCGAGTCCGGCCCCGCCCGCCCAGTTTCTCCTTCCGAGCGAGGCCCCGCCCGCCCAGCTTCCCCTCCCGAATCCGGCCCCGCCCGCCCATGTTCCCCTCCCAGCCAGGCCCCGCCCGCCCAGTTTCTCCACCCAGCTTGGCCCCGCCCGCCCAGCTTCCCCTCCCGATCCCGGCCCCGCCCGCCCATGTTCCCCTCCCAGCCAGGCCCCGCCCGCCCAGTTTCTCCTCCCAGCTTGGCCCCGCACGCCCAGCTTCCCCTCCCGATCCCGGCCCCGCCCGCCCATGTTCCCCTCCCAGCTTGGATCCGCCCGCCCAGTTTCTCCTCCCGAACCCGGCCCCGCCCGCCAAGCTTCTCCTAGCGAGCCCGGCCCCGCCCGCCCAGCTTCCCCTCCAAGCCAGGCCCCGCCCGCCCCGCTTCCCCTCCCGAGTCCGGCCCCGCCCGCCCAGTTTCTCCTCCCGAGCTTGGCCCCGCCCGCCCAGCTTCCCATCCCGAGCGAGGCCCCGCCCGCCCAGTTTCTCCTCCCAGCTTGGCCCCGCCCGCCCAGCTTCCCCTCCCGAACCCGGCCCCGCCCGCCCAGCTTCTGCTAGCGAGCTCGGCCCCGCCCGCCCAGCTTCCCCTCCCAGCTTGGCCCCGCCCGCCCAGTTTCTCCTCCCAGCCAGGCCCCGCCCGCCCAGTTTCTCCTCCCGAGTCCGGCCCCGCCCGCCCCGCTTCCCCTCCCAGCCAGGCCCCGCCCGCCCAGCTTCCCCTCCCGAACCCGGCCCCGCCCGCCCAGCTTCTCCTCCCAGCTTAGCCCCGCCCGCCCAGTTTCTCCTCCCAGCACGGCCCCGCCCGCCCAGTTTCTCCTCCCAGCCAGGCCCCGCCCGCCCAGCTTCCCCTCCCGAAGCCGGCCCCGCCCGCCCAGCTTCTGCTAGCGAGCTCGGCCCCGCCCGCCCAGCTTCCCCTCCCAGCTTGGCCCCACCCGCCCAGTTTCTCCTCCCAGCACGGCCCCGCCCACCCAGCTTCCCCTCCCAGCCTGGCCCCGCCCGCCCAGTTTCTCCTCCCGAGTGCGGCCCCGCCCGCCCCGCTTCTCCTCCCGAGTCCGGCCCCGCCCGCCCAGCTTCCCCTCCCAGCTTGGCCCCGCCCGCCCACCTTCCCCTCCCAGCCAGGCCCCGCCCGCCCAGTTTCTCCTCCCGAGCCCGGCCCCGCCCGCTCCGCTTCCCCTCCCAGCCAGGCCCCGCCCGCCCAGTTTCTCCTCCCGAGTCCGGCCCCGCCCGCCCAGTTTCTCCTCCCGAGCCCGGCCCCGCCCGCCCCGCTTCCCCTCCCAGCTTGGCCCCGCCCGCCCAGTTTCTCCTCCCGAGCGAGGCCCCGCCCGCCCAGTTTCTCCTCCCGAGCGAGGCCCCGCCCGCCCAGCTTCCCCTCCCGAATCCGGCCCCGCCCGCCCATGTTCCCCTCCCAGCCAGGCCCCGCCCGCCCAGTTTCTCCTCCCAGCTTGGCCCCGCCCGCCCAGCTTCCCCTCCCGATCCCGGCCCCGCCCGCCCATGTTCCCCTCCCAGCTTGGCCCCGCCCGCCCAGTTTCTCCTCCCGAACCCGGCCCCGCCCGCCAAGCTTCTCCTAGCGAGCCCGGCCCCGCCCGCCCCGCTTCCCCTCCCAGCCAGGCCCCGCCCGCCCAGCTTCTCCTCCCAGCTAAGCCCCGCCCGCCCAGTTTCTCCTCCCAGCACGGCCCCGCCCGCCCAGTTTCTCCTCCCAGCTTGGCCCCGCCCACCCAGCTTCCCCTCCCAGCCTGGCCCCGTGTGACGGCGCGTTGGGGGTTCCCCCGTCTCCTGCACCCCGAAATGGCACAAACAGACTTCACCAGCCAGTGGCATTGGGGTGGTTTATTGCTCCTCCAGCTCAGCGCAGCACCGATGTAGTCTGGTCACAGGAGCTGGGCTAGGATGCCTCAGGCCCCCTTGGGATGGGGAGACTGGGCCCCTAAACTCCAGCCCCTTCTCCTAGGCCCCCCTCCATGCCCTCCGACAGCCCGCAACCAACTCCCTCACTTCCAGCCCTGCCCCCCAGCCAAGGCAGCATTCCGCCTTCCTTTGTTCCTCTCCATGAGGGGTGTCTGGCCACTGGTTTGCATAGTGACTCTCCTGTTTTGCTGGGTCGTGGTACCCACGGCCGCCAGTGGGGTTACCCCAGAGCCAGCAGCATAGAAACCAGCCAGCTACCCCCACTACGCCACACCCCGCCCGCCCAGTTTCTCCTCCCGAGTGCGGCCCCGCCCGCCCCGCTTCTCCTCCCGAGCGAGGCCCCGCCAGCCCAGCTTCCCCTCCCAGCTTGGCCCCGCCCGCCCAGCTTCCCCTCCCGAACCCGGCCCCGCCCGCCCAGCTTCTGCTAGCGAGCTCGGCCCCGCCCGCCCAGCTTCCCCTCCCAGCTTGGCCCCGCCCGCCCAGTTTCTCCTCCCAGCCAGGCCCCGCCCGCCCAGTTTCTCCTCCCGAGTCCGACCCCGCCCGCCCCGCTTCCCCTCCCAGCCAGGCCCCGCCCGCCCAGCTTCCCCTCCCGAACCCGGCCCCGCCCGCCCAGCTTCTCCTCCCAGCTTAGCCCCGCCCGCCCAGTTTCTCCTCCCAGCACGGCCCCGCCCGCCCAGTTTCTCCTCCCAGCACGGCCCCGCCCACCCAGCTTCCCCTCCCAGCCTGGCCCCGCCCGCCCAGTTTCTCCTCCCGAGTGCGGCCCCGCCCGCCCCGCTTCTCCTCCCGAGTCCGGCCCCGCCCGCCCAGCTTCCCCTCCCAGCTTGGCCCCGCCCGCCCAGCTTCCCCTCCCAGCCAGGCCCCGCCCGCCCAGTTTCCCGAGTCCGGCCCCGCCCGCCCAGTTTCTCCTCCCGAGCCCGGCCCCGCCCGCCCCGCTTCCCCTCCCAGCCAGGCCCCGCCCGCCCAGTTTCTCCTCCCGAGTCCGGCCCCGCCCGCCCAGTTTCTCCTTCCGTGCGAGGCCCCGCCCGCCCAGCTTCCCCTCCCGAATCCGGCCCCGCCCGCCCATGTTCCCCTCCCAGCCAGGCCCCGCCCGCCCAGTTTCTCCACCCAGCTTGGCCCCGCCCGCCCAGCTTCCCCTCCCGATCCCGGCCCCGCCCGCCCATGTTCCCCTCCCAGCCAGGCCCCGCCCGCCCAGTTTCTCCTCCCAGCTTGGCCCCGCACGCCCAGCTTCCCCTCCCGATCCCGGCCCCGCCCGCCCATGTTCCCCTCCCAGCTTGGACCCGCCCGCCCAGTTTCTCCTCCCGAACCCGGCCCCGCCCGCCAAGCTTCTCCTAGCGAGCCCGGCCCCCCCCGCCCAGCTTCCCCTCCAAGCCAGGCCCCGCCCGCCCCGCTTCCCCTCCCGAGTCCGGCCCCGCCCGCCCAGTTTCTCCTCCCGAGCTTGGCCCCGCCCGCCCAGCTTCCCATCCCGAGCGAGGCCCCGCCCGCCCAGTTTCTCCTCCCAGCTTGGCCCCGCCCGCCCAGCTTCCCCTCCCGAACCCGGCCCTGCCCGCCCAGCTTCTAATAGCGAGCTCGGCCACGCCCGCCCAGCTTCCCCTCCCAGCTTGGCCCCGCCCGCCCAGTTTCTCCTCCCAGCCAGGCCCCGCCCGCCCAGTTTCTCCTCCCGAGTCCGGCCCCGCCCGCCCCGCTTCCCCTCCCAGCCAGGCCCCGCCCGCCCAGCTTCCCCTCCCGAACCCGGCCCCGCCCGCCCAGCTTCTCCTCCCAGCTTAGCCCCGCCCGCCCAGTTTCTCCTCCCAGCACGGCCCCGCCCGCCCAGTTTCTCCTCCCAGCCAGGCCCCGCCCGCCCAGCTTCCCCTCCCGAACCCGGCCCCCCCCGCCCAGCTTCTGCTAGCGAGCTCGGCCCCGCCCGCCCAGCTTCCCCTCCCAGCTTGGCCCCGCCCGCCCAGTTTCTCCTCCCAGCCAGGCCCCGCCCGCCCAGTTTCTCCTCCCGAGTCCGGCCCCGCCCGCCCCGCTTCCCCTCCCAGCCAGGCCCCGCCCGCCCAGCTTCCCCTCCCGAACCCGGCCCCGCCCGCCCAGCTTCTCCTCCCAGCTTAGCCCCGCCCGCCCAGTTTCTCCTCCCAGCACGGCCCCGCCCACCCAGCTTCCCCTCCCAGCCTGGCCCCGCCCGCCCAGTTTCTCCTCCCGAGTCCGGCCCCGCCCGCCCCGCTTCCCCTCCCAGCCAGGCCCCGCCCGCCCAGCTTCCCCTCCCGAACCCGGCCCCGCCCGCCAACTTCTCCTCCCAGCTTAGCCCCGCCCGCCCAGTTTCTCCTCCCAGCACGGCCCCGCCCGCCCAGTTTCTCCTCCCAGCACGGCCCCGCCCACCCAGCTTCCCCTCCCAGCCTGGCCCCGCCCGCCCAGTTTCTCCTCCCGAGTGCGGCCCCGCCCGCCCCGCTTCTCCTCCCGAGTCCGGCCCCGCCCGCCCAGCTTCCCCTCCCAGCTTGGCCCCGCCCGCCCAGCTTCCCCTCCCAGCCAGGCCCCGCCCGCCCAGTTTCTCCTCCCGAGTCCGGCCCCGCCCGCCCAGTTTCTCCTCCCGAGCCCGGCCCCGCCCGCCCCGCTTCCCCTCCCAGCCAGGCCCCGCCCGCCCAGTTTCTCCTCCCGAGTCCGGCCCCGCCCGCCCAGTTTCTCCTTCCGAGCTTGGCCCCGCCCGCCCAGCTTCCCCTCCCGAATCCGGCCCCGCCCGCCCATGTTCCCCTCCCAGCCAGGCCCCGCCCGCCCAGTTTCTCCACCCAGCTTGGCCCCGCCCGCCCAGCTTCCCCTCCCGATCCCGGCCCCGCCCGCCCATGTTCCCCTCCCAGCCAGGCCCCGCCCGGCCAGTTTCTCCTCCCAGCTTGGCCCCGCACGCCCAGCTTCCCCTCCCGAACCCGGCCCCGCCCGCCCAGCTTCTGCTAGCGAGCTCGGCCCCGCCCGCCCAGCTTCCCCTCCCAGCTTGGCCCCGCCCGCCCAGTTTCTCCTCCCAGCCAGGCCCCGCCCGCCCAGTTTCTCCTCCCGAGTCCGGCCCCGCCCGCCCCGCTTCCCCTCCCAGCCAGGCCCCGCCCGCCCCGCTTCCCCTCCCAGCCAGGCCCCGCCCGCCCAGCTTCCCCTCCCGAAGCCGGCCCCGCCCGCCCAGCTTCTCCTCCCAGCTTAGCCCCGCCCGCCCAGTTTCTCCTCCCAGCACGGCCCCGCCCGCCCAGTTTCTCCTCCCAGCCAGGCCCCGCCCGCCCAGCTTCTCCTCCGAGCCCGGCCCCGCCCGCCCAGCTTCCCCTCCCAGCTTGGCCCCACCCGCCCAGTTTCTCCTCCCAGCACGGCCCCGCCCACCCAGCTTCCCCTCCCAGCCTGACCCCGCCCGCCCAGTTTCTCCTCCCGAGTGCGGCCCCGCCCGCCCCGCTTCTCCTCCCGAGTCCGGCCCCGCCCGCCCAGCTTCCCCTCCCAGCTTGGCCCCGCCCGCCCAGCTTCCCCTCCCAGCCAGGCCCCGCCCGCCCAGTTTCTCCTCCCGAGCCCGGCCCCGCCCGGTCCGCTTCCCCTCCCAGCCAGGCCCCGCCCGCCCAGTTTCTCCTCCCAGCACGGCCCCGCCCGCCCAGTTTCTCCTCCCAGCACGGCCCCGCCCACCCAGCTTCCCCTCCCAGCCTGGCCCCGCCCGCCCAGTTTCTCCTCCCGAGTGCGGCCCCGCCCGCCCCGCTTCTCCTCCCGAGCGAGGCCCCGCCCGCCCAGCTTCCCCTCCCAGCTTGGCCCCGCCCGCCCAGCTTCCCCTCCCGAACCCGGCCCCGCCCGCCCAGCTTCTGCTAGCGAGCTCGGCCCCGCCCGCCCAGCTTCCCCTCCAAGCCAGGCCCCGCCCGCCCCGCTTCCCCTCCCGAGTCCGGCCCCGCCCGCCCAGTTTCTCCTCCCGAGCTTGGCCCCGCCCGCCCAGCTTCCCATCCCGAGCGAGGCCCCGCCCGCCCAGTTTCTCCTCCCAGCTTGGCCCCGCCCGCCCAGCTTCCCCTCCCGAACCCGGCCCCGCCCGCCCAGCTTCTGCTAGCGAGCTCGGCCCCGCCCGCCCAGCTTCCCCTCCCAGCTTGGCCCCGCCCGCCCAGTTTCTCCTCCCAGCCAGGCCCCGCCCGCCCAGTTTCTCCTCCCGAGTCCGGCCCCGCCCGCCCCGCTTCCCCTCCCCTCCCAGCCAGGCCCCGCCCGCCCAGCTTCCCCTCCCGAACCCGGCCCCGCCCGCCCAGCTTCTCCTCCCAGCTTAGCCCCGCCCGCCCAGTTTCTCCTCCCAGCACGGCCCCGCCCGCCCAGTTTCTCCTCCCAGCCAGGCCCCGCCCGCCCAGCTTCCCCTCCCGAACCCGGCCCCGCCCGCCCAGCTTCTGCTAGCGAGCTCGGCCCCGCCCGCCCAGCTTCCCCTGCCAGCTTGGCCCCGCCCGCCCAGTTTCTCCTCCCGAGTCCGGCCCCGCCCGCCCCGCTTCCCCTCCCAGCCAGGCCCCGCCCGCCCAGCTTCCCCTCCCGAACCCCGCCCCGCCCGCCCAGCTTCTCCTCCCAGCTTAGACCCGCCCGCCCAGTTTCTCCTCCCAGCACGGCCCCGCCCGCCCAGTTTCTCCTCCCAGCACGGCCCCGCCCACCCAGCTTCCCCTCCCAGCCTGGCCCCGCCCGCCCAGTTTCTCCTCCCGAGTGCGGCCCCGCCCGCCCCGCTTCTCCTCCCGAGCGAGGCCCCGCCCGCCCAGCTTCCCCTCCCAGCTTGGCCCCGCCCGCCCAGCTTCCCCTCCCGAACCCGGCCCCGCCCGCCCAGCTTCTGCTAGCGAGCTCGGCCCCGCCCGCCCAGCTTCCCCTCCCAGCTTGGCCCCGCCCGCCCAGTTTCTCCTCCCAGCCAGGCCCCGCCCGCCCAGTTTCTCCTCCCGAGCCCGGCCCCGCCCGGTCCGCTTCCCCTCCCAGCCAGGCCCCGCCCGCCCAGTTTCTCCTCCCAGCACGGCCCCGCCCGCCCAGTTTCTCCTCCCAGCACGGCCCCGCCCACCCAGCTTCCCCTCCCAGCCTGGCCCCGCCCGCCCAGTTTCTCCTCCCGAGTGCGGCCCCGCCCGCCCCGCTTCTCCTCCCGAGCGAGGCCCCGCCCGCCCAGCTTCCCCTCCCAGCTTGGCCCCGCCCGCCCAGCTTCCCCTCCCGAACCCGGCCCCGCCCGCCCAGCTTCTGCTAGCGAGCTCGGCCCCGCCCGCCCAGCTTCCCCTCCAAGCCAGGCCCCGCCCGCCCCGCTTCCCCTCCCGAGTCCGGCCCCGCCCGCCCAGTTTCTCCTCCCGAGCTTGGCCCCGCCCGCCCAGCTTCCCATCCCGAGCGAGGCCCCGCCCGCCCAGTTTCTCCTCCCAGCTTGGCCCCGCCCGCCCAGCTTCCCCTCCCGAACCCGGCCCCGCCCGCCCAGCTTCTGCTAGCGAGCTCGGCCCCGCCCGCCCAGCTTCCCCTCCCAGCTTGGCCCCGCCCGCCCAGTTTCTCCTCCCAGCCAGGCCCCGCCCGCCCAGTTTCTCCTCCCGAGTCCGGCCCCGCCCGCCCCGCTTCCCCTCCCAGCCAGGCCCCGCCCGCCCAGCTTCCCCTCCCGAAGCCGGCCCCGCCCGCCCAGCTTCTCCTCCCAGCTTAGCCCCGCCCGCCCAGTTTCTCCTCCCAGCACGGCCCCGCCCGCCCAGTTTCTCCTCCCAGCCAGGCCCCGCCCGCCCAGCTTCCCCTCCCGAACCCGGCCCCGCCCGCCCAGCTTCTGCTAGCGAGCTCGGCCCCGCCCGCCCAGCTTCCCCTGCCAGCTTGGCCCCGCCCGCCCAGTTTCTCCTCCCGAGTCCGGCCCCGCCCGCCCCGCTTCCCCTCCCAGCCAGGCCCCGCCCGCCCAGCTTCCCCTCCCGACCCCGCCCCGCCCGCCCAGCTTCTCCTCCCAGCTTAGACCCGCCCGCCCAGTTTCTCCTCCCAGCACGGCCCCGCCCGCCCAGTTTCTCCTCCCAGCACGGCCCCGCCCACCCAGCTTCCCCTCCCAGCCTGGCCCCGCCCGCCCAGTTTCTCCTCCCGAGTGCGGCCCCGCCCACCCCGCTTCTCCTCCCGAGCGAGGCCCCGCCCGCCCAGCTTCCCCTCCCAGCTTGGCCCCGCCCGCCCAGCTTCCCCTCCCGAACCCGGCCCCGCCCGCCCAGCTTCTGCTAGCGAGCTCGGCCCCGCCCGCCCAGCTTCCCCTCCCAGCTTGGCCCCGCCCGCCCAGTTTCTCCTCCCAGCCAGGCCCCGCCCGCCCAGTTTCTCCTCCCGAGTCCGGCCCCGCCCGCCCCGCTTCCCCTCCCAGCTTGGCCCCGCCCGCCCAGCTTCCCCTCCCAGCCAGGCCCCGCCCGCCCAGTTTCTCCTCCCGAGCCCGGCCTCGCCCGCTCCGCTTCCCCTCCCAGCCAGGCCCCGCCCGCCCAGTTTCTCCTCCCGAGTCCGGCCCCGCCCGCCCAGTTTCTCCTCCCGAGCCCGGCCCCGCCCGCCCCGCTTCCCCTCCCAGCCAGGCCCCGCCCGCCCAGTTTCTCCTCCCGAGTCCGGCCCCGCCCGCCCAGTTTCTCCTCCCGAGCCCGGCCCCGCCCGCCCCGCTTCCCCTCCCAGCCTGACCCCGCCCGCCCAGTTTCTCCTCCCGAGTGCGGCCCCGCCCGCCCCGCTTCTCCTCCCGAGTCCGGCCCCGCCCGCCCAGCTTCCCCTCCCAGCTTGGCCCCGCCCGCCCAGCTTCCCCTCCCAGCCAGGCCCCGCCCGCCCAGTTTCTCCTCCCGAGCCCGGCCCCGCCCGGTCCGCTTCCCCTCCCAGCCAGGCCCCGCCCGCCCAGTTTCTCCTCCCGAGTCCGGCCCCGCCCGCCCAGTTTCTCCTCCCGAGCCCGGCCCCGCCCGCCCCGCTTCCCCTCCCAGCTTGGCCCCGCCCGCCCAGTTTCTCCTCCCAGCACGGCCCCGCCCGCCCAGTTTCTCCTCCCAGCACGGCCCCGCCCACCCAGCTTCCCCTCCCAGCCTGGCCCCGCCCGCCCAGTTTCTCCTCCCGAGTGCGGCCCCGCCCGCCCCGCTTCTCCTCCCGAGCGAGGCCCCGCCCGCCCAGCTTCCCCTCCCAGCTTGGCCCCGCCCGCCCAGCTTCCCCTCCCGAACCCGGCCCCGCCCGCCCAGCTTCTGCTAGCGAGCTCGGCCCCGCCCGCCCAGCTTCCCCTCCAAGCCAGGCCCCGCCCGCCCCGCTTCCCCTCCCGAGTCCGGCCCCGCCCGCCCAGTTTCTCCTCCCGAGCTTGGCCCCGCCCGCCCAGCTTCCCATCCCGAGCGAGGCCCCGCCCGCCCAGTTTCTCCTCCCAGCTTGGCCCCGCCCGCCCAGCTTCCCCTCCCGAACCCGGCCCCGCCCGCCCAGCTTCTGCTAGCGAGCTCGGCCCCGCCCGCCCAGCTTCCCCTCCCAGCTTGGCCCCGCCCGCCCAGTTTCTCCTCCCAGCCAGGCCCCGCCCGCCCAGTTTCTCCTCCCGAGTCCGGCCCCGCCCGCCCCGCTTCCCCTCCCAGCCAGGCCCCGCCCGCCCAGCTTCCCCTCCCGAACCCGGCCCCGCCCGCCCAGCTTCTCCTCCCAGCTTAGCCCCGCCCGCCCAGTTTCTCCTCCCAGCACGGCCCCGCCCGCCCAGTTTCTCCTCCCAGCCAGGCCCCGCCCGCCCAGCTTCCCCTCCCGAACCCGGCCCCGCCCGCCCAGCTTCTGCTAGCGAGCTCGGCCCCGCCCGCCCAGCTTCCCCTGCCAGCTTGGCCCCGCCCGCCCAGTTTCTCCTCCCAGCCAGGCCCCGCCCGCCCAGTTTCTCCTCCCGAGTCCGGCCCCGCCCGCCCCGCTTCCCCTCCCAGCCAGGCCCCGCCCGCCCAGCTTCCCCTCCCGAACCCCGCCCCGCCCGCCCAGCTTCTCCTCCCAGCTTAGACCCGCCCGCCCAGTTTCTCCTCCCAGCACGGCCCCGCCCGCCCAGTTTCTCCTCCCAGCACGGCCCCGCCCACCCAGCTTCCCCTCCCAGCCTGGCCCCGCCCGCCCAGTTTCTCCTCCCGAGTGCGGCCCCGCCCGCCCCGCTTCTCCTCCCGAGCGAGGCCCCGCCCGCCCAGCTTCCCCTCCCAGCTTGGCCCCGCCCGCCCAGCTTCCCCTCCCGAACCCGGCCCCGCCCGCCCAGCTTCTGCTAGCGAGCTCGGCCCCGCCCGCCCAGCTTCCCCTCCCAGCTTGGCCCCGCCCGCCCAGTTTCTCCTCCCAGCCAGGCCCCGCCCGCCCAGTTTCTCCTCCCGAGTCCGGCCCCGCCCGCCCCGCTTCCCCTCCCAGCTTGGCCCCGCCCGCCCAGCTTCCCCTCCCAGCCAGGCCCCGCCCGCCCAGTTTCTCCTCCCGAGCCCGGACCCGCCCGCTCCGCTTCCCCTCCCAGCCAGGCCCCGCCCGCCCAGTTTCTCCTCCCGAGTCCGGCCCCGCCCGCCCAGTTTCTCCTCCCGAGCCCGGCCCCGCCCGCCCAGTTTCTCCTCCCGAGTCCGGCCCCGCCCGCCCAGTTTCTCCTTCCGAGCGAGGCCCCGCCCGCCCAGCTTCCCCTCCCGAATCCGGCCCCGCCCGCCCATGTTCCCCTCCCAGCCAGGCCCCGACCGCCCAGTTTCTCCTCCCAGCTTGGCCCCGCACGCCCAGCTTCCCCTCCCGATCCCGGCCCCGCCCGCCAAGCTTCTCCTAGCGAGCCCGGCCCACCCCGCCCAGCTTCCCCTCCAAGCCAGGCCCAGCCCGCCCCGCTTCCCCTCCCGAGTCCGGCCCCGCCCGCCCAGTTTCTCCTCCCGAGCTTGGCCCCGCCCGCCCAGCTTCCCATCCCGAGCGAGGCCCCGCCCGCCCAGTTTCTCCTCCCAGCTTGGCCCCGCCCGCCCAGCTTCCCCTCCCGAACCCGGCCCCGCCCGCCCAGCTTCTGCTAGCGAGCTCGGCCCCGCCCGCCCAGCTTCCCCTCCCAGCTTGGCCCCGCCCGCCCAGTTTCTCCTCCCAGCCAGGCCCCGCCCGCCCAGTTTCTCCTCCCGAGTCCGGCCCCGCCCGCCCCGCTTCCCCTCCCAGCCAGGCCCCGCCCGCCCAGCTTCCCCTCCCGAACCCGGCCCCGCCCGCCCAGCTTCTCCTCCCAGCTTAGCCCCGCCCGCCCAGTTTCTCCTCCCAGCACGGCCCCGCCCGCCCAGTTTCTCCTCCCAGCCAATCCCCGCCCGCCCAGCTTCCCCTCCCGAACCCGGCCCCGCCCGCCCAGCTTCTGCTAGCGAGTTCGGCCCCGCCCGCCCCGCTTCCCCTCCCAGCTTGGCCCCGCCCGCCCCGCTTCCCATCCCGAGCGAGGCCCCGCCCGCCCAGCTTCTCCTCCCAGCTTAGCCCCGCCCGCCCAGTTTCTCCTCCCAGCACGGCCCCGCCCGCCCAGTTTCTCCTCCCAGCACGGCCCCGCCCACCCAGCTTCCCCTCCCAGCCTGGCCCCGCCCGCCCAGCTTCCCCTCCCAGCTTGGCCCCGCCCGCCCAGCTTCCCCTCCCGAACCCGGCCCCGCCCGCCCAGCTTCTCCTCCCAGCACGGCCCCGCCCGCCCAGTTTCTCCTCCCAGCCAGGCCCCGCCCGCCCAGCTTCCCCTCCCGAACCCGGCCCCGCCCGCCCAGCTTCTGCTAGCGAGCTCGGCCCCGCCCGCCCAGCTTCCCCTCCCAGCTTGGCCCCGCCCGCCCAGTTTCTCCTCCCGAGCTCGGCCCCGCCCGCCCCGCTTCCCCTCCCAGCTTGGCCCCGCCCGCCCCGCTTCCCATCCCGAGCGAGGCCCCGCCCGCCCAGTTTCTCCTCCCAGCTTGGCCCCGCCCGCCCAGCTTCCCCTCCCGAACCCGGCCCCGCCCGCCAAGCTTCTCCTAGCGAGCTCGGCCCCGCCCGCCCCGCTTCCCCTCCCAGCCAGGCCCCGCCCGCCCACTTTCTCCTCCCGAGCCCGGCCCCGCCCGCCCCGCTTCCCCTCCCAGCTTGGCCCCGCCCGCCCATTTTCTCCTCCCGAGCGAGGCCCCGCCCGCCCAGTTTCTCCTCCCGAGCGAGGCCCCGCCCGCCCAGCTTCCCCTCCCGAAGCCGGCCCCGCCCGCCCATGTTCCCCTCCCAGCCAGGCCCCGCCCGCCCAGCTTCCCCTCCCGAACCCGGCCCCGCCCGCCCAGCTTCCCTCACAGCTTAGCCCCGCCCGCCCAGTTTCTCCTCCCAGCACGGCCCCGCCCGCCCAGTTTCTCCTCCCAGCCAGGCCCCGCCCGCCCCGCTTCCCCTCCCGAAGCCGGCCCCGCCCGCCCAGCTTCTGCTAGCGAGCTCGGCCCCGCCCGCCCAGCTTCCCCTCCCAGCTTGGCCCCGCCCGCCCAGTTTCTCCTCCCGAGCTCGGCCCCGCCCGCCCCGCTTCCCCTCCCAGGTTGGCCCCGCCCGCCCCGCTTCCCATCCCGAGCGAGGCCCCGCCCGCCCAGTTTCTCCTCCCAGCTTGGCCCCGCCCGCCCAGCTTCCCCTCCCGAACCCGGCCCCGCCCGCCCAGCTTCTGCTAGCGAGCTCGGCTCCGCCCGCCCAGCTTCCCCTCCCAGCTTGGCCCCGCCCGCCCAGTTTCTCCTCCCAGCCAGGCCCCGCCCGCCCAGTTTCTCCTCCCAGCTTGGCCCCGCCCGCCCAGCTTCCCCTCCCGAAGCCGGCCCCGCCCGCCAAGCTTCTCCTAGCGAGCTCGGCCCCGCCCGCCCCGCTTCCCCTCCCAGCCAGGCCCCGCCCGCCCAGTTTCTCCTCCCAGCCCGGCCCCGCCCACCCAGCTTCCCCTCCCAGCCTGGCCCCGCCCGCCCAGTTTCTCCTCCCGAGTGCGACCCCGCCCGCCCCGCTTCTCCTCCCGAGTCCGGCCCCGCCCGCCCAGCTTCCCCTCCCAGCTTGGCCCCGCCCGCCCAGCTTCCCCTCCCAGCCAGGCCCCGCCCGCCCAGTTTCTCCTCCCGAGCCCGGCCCCGCCCGCTCCGCTTCCCCTCCCAGCCAGGCCCCGCCCGCCCAGTTTCTCCTCCCGAGTCCGGCCCCGCCCGCCCAGTTTCTCCTCCCGAGCCCGGCCCCGCCCGCCCCGCTTCCCCTCCCAGCTTGGCCCCGCCCGCCCAGTTTCTCTTCCCGAGCGAGGCCCCGCCCGCCCAGTTTCTCCTCCCGAGCGAGGCCCCGCCCGCCCAGCTTCCCCTCCCAAACCCGGCCCCGCCCGCCAAGCTTCTCCTAGCGAGCCCGGCCCCGCCCGCCCCGCTTCCCCTCCCAGCCAGGCCCCGCCCGCCCAGCTTCCCCTCCCGAACCCGGCCCCGCCCGCCCAGCTTCTCCTCCCAGCTAAGCCCCGCCCGCCCAGTTTCTCCTCCCAGCACGGCCCCGCCCGCCCAGTTTCTCCTCCCAGCACGGCCCCGCCCACCCAGCTTCCCCTCCCAGCCTGGCCCCGCCCGCCCAGTTTCTCCTCCCGAGTGCGGCCCCGCCCGCCCCGCTTCTCCTCCCGAGCGAGGCCCCGCCCGCCCAGCTTCCCCTCCCAGCTTGTCCCCGCCCGCCCAGCTTCCCCACCCGAACCCGGCCCCGCCCGCCCAGCTTCTGCTAGCGAGCTCGGCCCCGCCCGCCCAGCTTCCCCTCCCAGCTTGGCCCCGCCCGCCCAGTTTCTCCTCCCAGCCAGGCCCCGCCCGCCCAGTTTCTCCTCCCGAGTCCGGCCCCGCCCGCCCCGCTTCCCCTCCCAGCCAGGCCCCACCCGCCCAGCTTCCCCTCCCGAACCCGGCCCCGCCCGCCCAGCTTCTCCTCCCAGCTTAGCCCCGCCCGCCCAGTTTCTCCTCCCAGCACGGCCCCGCCCGCCCAGTTTCTCCTCCCAGCACGGCCCCGCCCACCCAGCTTCCCCTCCCAGCCTGGCCCCGCCCGCCCAGCTTCCCCTCCCAGCTTGGCCCCGCCCGCCCAGCTTCCCCTCCCGAACCCGGCCCCGCCCGCCCAGCTTCTCCTCCCAGCACGGCCCCGCCCGCCCAGTTTCTCCTCCCAGCCAGGCCCCGCCCGCCCAGCTTCCCCTCCCGAACCCGGCCCCGCCCGCCCAGCTTCTGCTAGCGAGCTCGGCCCCGCCCGCCCAGCTTCCCCTCCCAGCTTGGCCCCGCCCGCCCAGTTTCTCCTCCCGAGCTCGGCCCCGCCCGCCCCGCTTCCCCTCCCAGCTTGGCCCCGCCCGCCCCGCTTCCCATCCCGAGCGAGGCCCCGCCCGCCCAGTTTCTCCTCCCAGCTTGGCCCCGCCCGCCCAGCTTCCCCTCCCGAACCCGGCCCCGCCCGCCAAGCTTCTCCTAGCGAGCTCGGCCCCGCCCGCCCCGCTTCCCCTCCCAGCCAGGCCCCGCCCGCCCAGTTTCTCCTCCCGAGCCCGGCCCCGCCCGCCCCGCTTCCCCTCCCAGCTTGGCCCCGCCCGCCCATTTTCTCCTCCCGAGCGAGGCCCCGCCCGCCCAGTTTCTCCTCCCGAGCGAGGCCCCGCCCGCCCAGCTTCCCCTCCCGAATCCGGCCCCGCCCGCCCAGTTCCTCCTCCCAGCCAGGCCCCGCCCGCCCAGCTTCCCCTCCCGAACCCGGCCCCGCCCGCCCAGCTTCTCCTCACAGCTTAGCCCCGCCCGCCCAGTTTCTCCTCCCAGCACGGCCCCGCCCGCCCAGTTTCTCCTCCCAGCCAGGCCCCGCCCGCCCCGCTTCCCCTCCCGAACCCGGCCCCGCCCGCCCAGCTTCTGCTAGCGAGCTCGGCCCCGCCCGCCCAGCTTCCCCTCCCAGCTTGGCCCCGCCCGCCCAGTTTCTCCTCCCGAGCTCGGCCCCGCCCGCCCCGCTTCCCCTCCCAGGTTGGCCCCGCCCGCCCCGCTTCCCATCCCGAGCGAGGCCCCGCCCGCCCAGTTTCTCCTCCCAGCTTGGCCCCGCCCGCCCAGCTTCCCCTCCCGAACCCGGCCCCGCCCGCCCAGCTTCTGCTAGCGAGCTCGGCTCCGCCCGCCCAGCTTCCCCTCCCAGCTTGGCCCCGCCCGCCCAGTTTCTCCTCCCAGCCAGGCCCCGCCCGCCCAGTTTCTCCTCCCGAGTCCGGCCCCGCCCGCCCCGCTTCCCCTCCCAGCCAGGCCCCGCCCGCCCAGCTTCCCCTCCCGAACCCGGCCCCGCCCGCCCAGCTTCTGCTAGCGAGCTCGGCCCCGCCCGCCCAGCTTCCCCTCCAAGCCAGGCCCCGCCCGCCCCGCTTCCCCTCCCGAGTCCGGCCCCGCCCGCCCAGTTTCTCCTCCCGAGCTTGGTCCCGCCCGCCCAGCTTCCCATCCCGAGCTAGGCCCCGCCCGCCCAGTGTCTCCTCCCAGCTTGGCCCCGCCCGCCCAGCTTCCCCTCCCGAACCCGGCCCCGCCCGCCCAGCTTCTGCTAGCGAGCTCGGCCCCGCCCGCCCAGCTTCCCCTCCCAGCTTGGCCCCGCCCGCCCAGTTTCTCCTCCCAGCCAGGCCCCGCCCGCCCAGTTTCTCCTCCCGAGTCCGGCCCCGCCCGCCCCGCTTCCCCTCCCAGCCAGGCCCCGCCCGCCCAGCTTCCCCTCCCGAACCCGGCCCCGCCCGCCCAGCTTCTCCTCACAGCTTAGCCCCGCCCGCCCAGTTTCTCCTCCCAGCCAGGCCCCGCCCGCCCAGCTTCCCCTCCCGAAGCCGGCCCCGCCCGCCCAGCTTCTGGTAGCGAGCTCGGCCCCGCCCGCCCAGCTTCCCCTCCCAGCCAGGCCCCGCCCGCCCAGTTTCTCCTCCCGAGTCCGGCCCCGCCCGCCCCGCTTCCCCTCCCAGCCAGGCCCCGCCCGCACAGTTTCTCCTCCCGAGTCCGGCCCCGCCCGCCCCGCTTCCCCTCCCAGCCAGGCCCCGCCCGCCCAGTTTCTCCTCCCGAGTCCGGCCCCGCCCGCCCCGCTTCCCCTCCCAGCCAGGCCCCGCCCGCCCAGTTTCTCCTCCCGAGTCCGGCCCCGCCCGCCCCGCTTCCCCTCCAAGCCAGGCCCCGCCCGCCCAGCTTCTCCTCCCAGCTTAGCCCCGCCCGCCCAGTTTCTCCTCCCAGCACGGCCCCGCCCACCCAGCTTCCCCTCCCAGCCTGGCCCCGCCCGCCCAGTTTCTCCTCCCAGCTTGGCCCCGCCCGCCCAGCTTCCCCTCCCGAACCCGGCCCCGCCCGCCCAGCTTCTGCTAGCGAGCTCGGCCCCGCCCGCCCAGCTTCCCCTCCCAGCTTGGCCCCGCCCGCCCAGTTTCTCCTCCCGAGCTCGGCCCCGCCCGCCCCGCTTCCCCTCCCAGCTTGGCCCCGCCCGCCCCGCTTCCCATCCCGAGCGAGGCCCCGCCCGCCCAGTTTCTCCTCCCAGCTTGGCCCCGCCCGCCCAGCTTCCCCTCCCGAACCCGGCCCCGCCCGCCAAGCTTCTCCTAGCCAGCTCGGCCCCGCCCGCCCCGCTTCCCCTCCCAGCCAGGCCCCGCCCGCCCAGTTTCTCCTCCCGAGTCCGGCCCCGCCCGCCCCGCTTCCCCTCTCAGCCAGGCCCCGCCCGGCCAGCTTCCCCTCCCGAACCCGGCCCCGCCCGCCCAGCTTCTCCTCCCAGCTTAGCCCCGCCCGCCCAGATTCTCCTCCCAGCACGGCCCCGACCACCCAGCTTCCCCTCCCAGCCTGGCCCCGCCCGCCCAGTTTCTCCTCCCGAGTCCGGCCCCGCCTGCCCCGCTTCTCCTCCCGAGTCCGGCCCCGCCCGCCCAGCTTCCCCTCCCGAACCCGGCCCCGCCCGCCCCGCTTCTCCTCCCGAGTCCGGCCCCGCCCGCCCAGCTTCCCCTCCCAGCTTGGCCCCGCCCGCCCAGTTTCTCCTCCCGAGCCCGGCCCCGCCCGCTCCGTTTCCCCTCCCAGCCAGGCCCCGCCCGCCCAGTTTCTCCTCCCGAGCCCGCCCCGCCCGCTCCGCTTCCCCTCCCAGCCAGGCCCCGCCCGCCCAGTTTCTCCTCCCGAGCCCGGCCCCGCCCGCCCCGCTTCCCCTCCCAGCTTGGCCCCGCCCGCCCAGTTTCTCCTCCCAGCATGGCCCCGCCCGCCCCGCTTCCCCTCCCAGCCAGGCCCCGCCCGCCCAGTTTCTCCTCCCGAGTCCGGCCCCGCCCGCCCCGCTTCTCCTCCCGAGTCCGGCCCCGCCCGCCCAGCTTCCCCTCCCGAACCCGGCCCCGCCCGCCCAGCTTCTCCTCCCAGCTTAGTCCCGCCCGCCCAGTTTCTCCTCCCAGCATGGCCCCGCCCGCCCCGCTTCCCCTCCCAGCCAGGCCCCGCCCGCCCAGCTTCCCCTCCCAGCCAGGCCCCGCCCGCCCAGTTTCTCCTCCCGAGCCCGGCCCCGCCCGCTCCGCTTCCCCTCCCAGCCAGGCCCCGCCCGCCCAGTTTCTCCTCCCAGCATGGCCCCGCCCGCCCAGTTTCTCCTCCCAGCGAGGCCCCGCCCTCCCAGCTTCCCCTCCCGAACCCGGCCCCGCCCGCCAAGCTTCTCCTAGCCAGCTCGGCCCCGCCCGCCCCGCTTCCCCTCCCAGCCAGGCCCCGCCCGCCCAGTTTCTCCTCCCGAGTCCGGCCCCGCCCGCCCCGCTTCTCCTCCCGAGTCCGGCCCCGCCCGCCCAGCTTCCCCTCCCGAAACCGGCCCCGCCCGCCCAGCTTCTCCTCCCAGCTTCCCCCGCCCGCCCAGTTTCTCCTCCCAGCATGGCCCCGCCCGCCCCGCTTCCCCTCCCAGCCAGGCCCCGCCCGCCCAGCTTCCCCTCCCAGCCAGGCCCCGCCCGCCCAGTTTCTCCTCCCGAGCCCGGCCCCGCCCGCTCCGCTTCCCCTCCCAGCCAGGCCCCGCCCGCCCAGTTTCTCCTCCCGAGCCCGGCCCCGCCCGCCCCGCTTCCCCTCCCAGCTTGGCCCCGCCCGCCCAGTTTCTCCTCCCGAGCGAGGCCCCGCCCGCCCAGTTTCTCCTCCCGAGCGAGGCCCCGCCCGCCCAGCTTCCCCTCCCGAATCCGGCCCCGCCCGCCCATGTTCCCCTCCCAGCCAGGCCCCGCCCGCCCAGTTTCTCCTCCCGAACCCGGCCCCGCCCGCCAAGCTTCTCCTAGCGAGCCCGGCCCCGCCCGCCCAGCTTCCCCTCCAAAGCCAGGCCCCGCCCGCCCAGTTTCTCCTCCCAGCTTGGCCCCGCCCGCCCAGCTTCCCCTCCCGAACCCGGCCCCGCCCGCCCAGCTTCTGCTAGCGAGCTCGGCCCCGCCCGCCCAGCTTCCCCTCCCAGCTTGGCCCCGCCCGCCCAGTTTCTCCTCCCAGCCAGGCCCCGCCCGCCCAGTTTCTCCTCCCGAGTCCGGCCCCGCCCGCCCCGCTTCCCCTCCCAGCCAGGCCCCGCCCGCCCAGCTTCCCCTCCCGAACCCGGCCCCGCCCGCCCAGCTTCTCCTCCCAGCTAAGCCCCGCCCGCCCAGTTTCTCCTCCCAGCACGGCCCCGCCCGCCCAGTTTCTCCTCCCAGCACGGCCCCGCCCACCCAGCTTCCCCTCCCAGCCTGGCCCCGCCCGCCCAGTTTCTCCTCCCGAGTGCGGCCCCGCCCGCCCCGCTTCTCCTCCCGAGCGAGGCCCCGCCCGCCCAGCTTCCCCTCCCAGCTTGGCCCCGCCCGCCCAGCTTCCCCTCCCGAACCCGGCCCCGCCCGCCCAGCTTCTGCTAGCGAGCTCGGCCCCGCCCGCCCAGCTTCCCCTCCCAGCTTGGCCCCGCACGCCAAGCTTCCCCTCCCGATCCCGGCCCCGCCCGCCCATGTTCCCCTCCCAGCCAGGCCCCGCCCGCCCAGTTTCTCCACCCAGCTTGGCCCCGCCCGCCCAGCTTTCCCTCCCGATCCCGGCCCTGCCCGCCCATGTTCCCCTCCCAGCTTGGCCCCGCCCGCCCAGTTTCTCCTCCCAGCCCGGCCCCGCCCGCCAAGTTTCTCCTAGCGAGCCCGGCCCCGCCCGCCCAGCTTCCCCTCCAAGCCAGGCCCCGCCGCCCCGCTTCCCCTCCCGAGTCCGGCCCCGCCCTCCCAGTTTCTCCTCCCGAGCTTGGCCCCGCCCGCCCAGCTACCCATCCCGAGCGAGGCCCCGCCCGCCCAGCTTCTGCCAGCGAGCTCGGCCCCGCCCGCCCAGCTTCCCCTCCCAGCTTGGCCCCGCCCGCCCAGTTTCTCCTCCCAGCCAGGCCCCGCCCGCCCAGTTTCTCCTCCCGAGTCCGGCCCCGCCCGCCCCGCTTCCCCTCCCAGCCAGACCCCGCCCGCCCAGCTTCCCCTCCCGAACCCGGCCCCGCCCGCCCAGCTTCTCCTCCCAGCTTAGCCCCGCCCGCCCAGTTTCTCCTCCCAGCTTGGCCCCGCCCGCCCAGCTTCCCCTCCCAGCTTGGCCCCGCCCGCCCAGTTTCTCCTCCCAGCACGGCCCCGCCCACCCAGCTTCCCCTCCCAGCCTGGCCCCGCCCGCCCAGTTTCTCCTCCCGAGTGCGGCCCCGCCCGCCCCGCTTCTCCTCCCGAGTCCGGCCCCGCCCGCCCAGCTTCCCCTCCCAGCTTGGCCCCGCCCGCCCAGCTTCCCCTCCCAGCCAGGCCCCGCCCGCCCAGTTTCTCCTCCCGAGCCCGGCCCCGCCCGCTCCGCTTCCCCTCCCAGCCAGGCCCCGCCCGGCCAGTTTCTCCTCCCGAGTCCGGCCCCGCCCGCCCAGTTTCTCCTCCCGAGCCCGGCCCCGCCCGCCCCGCTTCCCCTCCCAGCTTGGCCCCGCCCGCCCAGTTTCTCCTCCCGAGCGAGGCCCCGCCCGCCCAGTTTCTCCTCCCGAGCGAGGCCCCGCCCGCCCAGCTTCCCCTCCCGAATCCGGCCCCGCCCGCCCATGTTCCCCTCCCAGCCAGGCCCCGCCCGCCCAGTTTCTCCTCCCGATCCCGGCCCCGCCCGCCCATGTTCCCCTCCCAGCTTGGCCCCGCCCGCCCAGTTTCTCCTCCCGAGCCCGGCCCCGCCCGCCCCGCTTCTGCTCCCAGCTTGGCCCCGCCCGCCCAGTTTCTCCTCCCGAGCGAGGCCCCGCCCGCCCAGCTTCCCCTCCCGAATCCGGCCCCGCCCGCCCATGTTCCCCTCCTAGCCAGGCCCCGCCCGCCCAGTTTCTCCACCCAGCTTGGCCCCGCCCGCCCAGCTTCCCCTCCCGATCCCGGCCCCGCCCGCCCATGTTCCCCTCTCAGCCAGGCCCCGCCCGCCCAGTTTCTCCTCCCAGCTTTGCCCCGCACGCCAAGCTTCCCCTCCCGATCCCGGCCCCGCCCGCCCATGTTCCCCTCCCAGCCAGGCCCCGCCCGCCCAGTTTCTCCACCCAGCTTGGCCCCGCCCGCCCAGCTTTCCCTCCCGATCCCGGCCCTGCCCGCCCATGTTCCCCTCCCAGCTTGGCCCCGCCCGCCCAGTTTCTCCTCCCGAACCCGGCCCCGCCCGCCAAGCTTCTCCTAGCGAGCCCGGCCCCGCCCGCCCAGCTTCCCCTCCAAGCCAGGCCCCGCCGCCCCGCTTCCCCTCCCGAGTCCGGCCCCGCCCTCCCAGTTTCTCCTCCCGAGCTTGGCCCCGCCCGCCCAGCTTCCCATCCCGAGCGAGGCCCCGCCCGCCCAGTTTCTCCTCCCAGCTTGGCCCCGCCCGCCCAGCTTCCCCTCCCGAACCCGGCCCCGCCCGCCCAGCTTCTGCTAGCGAGCTCGGCCCCGCCCGCCCAGCTTCCCCTCCCAGCTTGGCCCCGCCCGCCCAGTTTCTCCTCCCAGCCAGGCCCCGCCCGCCCAGTTTCTCCTCCCGAGTCCGGCCCCGCCCGCCCCGCTTCCCCTCCCAGCCAGGCCCCGCCCGCCCAGCTTCCCCTCCCGAACCCGGCCCCGCCCGCCCAGCTTCTCCTCCCAGCTTAGCCCCGCCCGCCCAGTTTCTCCTCCCAGCTTGGGCCCGCCCAGTTTCTCCTCCCCCGGCCCCACCCACCCAGCTTCCCCTCCCAGCTTGGCCCCGCCCGCCCAGTTTCTCCTCCCGAGTGCGGGCCCCGCCCGCCCCCCCGCTTCTCCTCCCGAGTCCGGCCCCGCCCGCCCAGCTTCCCCTCCCAGCTTGGCCCCCCCGCCCAGCTTCCCCTCCCATCCCCGCCCCGCCCGCCCAGGTTCTCCTCCCCAGCCCGGCCCCGCCCGCTCCGCTTCCCCTCCCAGCCAGGCCCCGCCCGCCCAGTTTCTCCTCCCGAGTCCGGCCCCGCCCGCCCAGTTTCTCCTCCCGAGCCCGGCCCCGCCCGCCCCGCTTCCCCTCCCAGCTTGGCCCCGCCCGCCCAGTTTCTCCTCCCGAGCGAGGCCCCGCCCGCCCAGTTTCTCCTCCCGAGCGAGGCCCCGCCCGCCCAGCTTCCCCTCCCGAATCCGGCCCCGCCCGCCCATGTTCCCCTCCCAGACAGGCCCCGCCCGCCCAGTTTCTCCTCCCGATCCCGGCCCCGCCCGCCCATGTTCCCCTCCCAGCTTGGCCCCGCCCGCCCAGCTTCCCCTCCCGATCCCGGCCCCGCCCGCCCATGTTCCCCTCCCAGCTTGGCCCCGCCCGCCCAGTTTCTCCTCCCGAACCCGCCCCGCCCCGCCCGCCGGCCCCGCCCGCCCAGCTTCCCCTCCAAGCCAGGCCCCGCCCGCCCCGCTTCCCCTCCCGAGTCCGGCCCCGCCCGCCCAGTTTCTCCTCCCGAGCTTGGCCCCGCCCGCCCAGTTTCTCCTCCCAGCTTGGCCCCGGCCGCCCAGCTTCCCCTCCCGAACCCGGCCCCGCCCGCCCAGCTTCTCCTCACAGCTTAGCCCCGCCCGCCCAGCTTCTCCTCCCAGCTTAGCCCCGCCCGCCCAGTTTCTCCTCCCAGCACGGCCCCGGCCGCCCAGTTTCTCCTCCCAGCCAGGCCCCGCCCGCCCAGCTTCCCCTCCCGAACCCGGCCCCGCCCGCCCAGCTTCTGCTAGCGAGCTCGGCCCCGCCCGCCCAGCTTCCCCTCCCAGCTTGGCCCCGCCCGCCCAGTTTCTCCTCCCGAGCTCGGCCCCGCCCGCCCAGTTTCTCCTCCCGAGCTCGGCCCCGCCCGCCCCGCTTCCCCTCCCAGCTTGGCCCCGCCCGCCCCGCTTCCCATCCCGAGCGAGGCCCCGCCCGCCCAGTTTCTCCTCCCAGCGAGGCCCCGCCCGCCCAGCTTCCCCTCCCGAACCCGGCCCCGCCCGCCAAGCTTCTCCTAGCCAGCTCGGCCCCGCCCGCCCCGCTTCCCCTCCCAGCCAGGCCCCGCCCGCCCAGTTTCTCCTCCCGAGTCCGGCCCCGCCCGCCCCGCTTCCCCTCCCAGCCAGGCCCCGCCCGCCCAGCTTCCCCTCCCGAACCCGGCCCCGCCCGCCCAGCTTCTCCTCCCAGCTTAGCCCCGCCCGCCCAGTTTCTCCTCCCGAGTCCGGCCCCGCCCGCCCCGCTTCTCCTCCCGAGTCCGGCCCCGCCCGCCCAGCTTCCCCTCCCGAACCCGGCCCCGCCCTCCAAGCTTCTCCTAGCCAGCTCGGCCCCGCCCGCCCAGCTTCCCCTCCCAGCTTGTCCCCGCCCGCCCAGTTTCTCCTCCCAGCACGGCCCCGCCCACCCAGCTTCCCCTCCCAGCCTGGCCCCGCCCGCCCAGTTTCTCCTCCCGAGTCCGGCCCCGCCCGCCCCGCTTCCCCTCCCGAGTCCTGGCCCCGCCCGCCCAGCTTCCCCTCCCGAACCCGGCCCCGCCCGCCCAGCTTCTCCTCCCAGCTAAGTCCCGCCCGCCCAGTTTCTCCTCCCAGCATGGCCCCGCCCGCCCCGCTTCCCCTCCCAGCCAGGCCCCGCCCGCCCAGCTTCCCCTCCCAGCCAGGCCCCGCCCGCCCAGTTTCTCCTCCCGAGCCCGGCCCCGCCCGCTCCGCTTCCCCTCCCAGCCAGGCCCCGCCCGCCCAGTTTCTCCTCCCAGCATGGCCCCGCCCGCCCAGTTTCTCCTCCCAGCGAGGCCCCGCCCTCCCAGCTTCCCCTCCCGAACCCGGCCCCGCCCGCCAAGCTTCTCCTAGCCAGCTCGGCCCCGCCCGCCCCGCTTCCCCTCCCAGCCAGGCCCCGCCCGCCCAGTTTCTCCTCCCGAGTCCGGCCCCGCCCGCCCCGCTTCTCCTCCCGAGTCCGGCCCCGCCCGCCCAGCTTCCCCTCCCGAACCCGGCCCCGCCCGCCCAGCTTCTCCTCCCAGCTTAGTCCCGCCCGCCCAGTTTCTCCTCCCAGCATGGCCCCGCCCGCCCCGCTTCCCCTCCCAGCCAGGCCCCGCCCGCCCAGCTTCCCTTCCCAGCCAGGCCCCGCCCGCCCAGTTTCTCCTCCCGAGCCCGGCCCCGCCCGCTCCGCTTCCCCTCCCAGCCAGGCCCCGCCCACCCAGTTTCTCCTCCCGAGCCCGGCCCCGCCCGCCCCGCTTCCCCTCCCAGCTTGGCCCCGCCCGCCCAGTTTCTCCTCCCGAGCGAGGCCCCGCCCGCCCAGTTTCTCCTCCCGAGCGAGGCCCCGCCCGCCCAGCTTCCCCTCCCGAATCCGGCCCCGCCCGCCCATGTTCCCCTCCCAGCCAGGCCCCGCCCGCCCAGTTTCTCCTCCCAGCACGGCCCCGCCCCCCCCGCTTCCCCTCCCAGCCTGGCCCCGCCCGCCCAGTTTCTCCTCCCGAGTGCGGCCCCGCCCGCCCCGCTTCTCCTCCCGAGCGAGGCCCCGCCCGCCCAGCTTCCCCTCCCAGCTTGGCCCCGCCCGCCCAGCTTCCCCTCCCGAACCCGGCCCCGCCCGCCCAGCTTCTGCTAGCGAGCTCGGCCCCGCCCGCCCAGCTTCCCCTCCCAGCTTGGCCCCGCACGCCAAGCTTCCCCTCCCGATCCCGGCCCCGCCCGCCCATGTTCCCCTCCCAGCCAGGCCCCGCCCGCCCAGTTTCTCCACCCAGCTTGGCCCCGCCCGCCCAGCTTTCCCTCCCGATCCCGGCCCTGCCCGCCCATGTTCCCCTCCCAGCTTGGCCCCGCCCGCCCAGTTTCTCCTCCCGAACCCGGCCCCGCCCGCCAAGCTTCTCCTAGCGAGCCCGGCCCCGCCCGCCCAGCTTCCCCTCCAAGCCAGGCCCCGCCCGCCCCCCTTCCCCTCCCGAGTCCGGCCCCGCCCTCCCAGTTTCTCCTCCCGAGCTTGGCCCCGCCCGCCCAGCTACCCATCCCGAGCGAGGCCCCGCCCGCCCAGCTTCTGCTAGCGAGCTCGGCCCCGCCCGCCCAGCTTCCCCTCCCAGCTTGGCCCCGCCCGCCCAGTTTCTCCTCCCAGCCAGGCCCCGCCCGCCCAGTTTCTCCTCCCGAGTCCGGCCCCGCCCGCCCCGCTTCCCCTCCCAGCCAGACCCCGCCCGCCCAGCTTCCCCTCCCGAACCCGGCCCCGCCCGCCCAGCTTCCCCTCCCGGCCCCGGCCCCCCGCCCGCCCAGCTTCTGCTCCCAGCTTAGTCCCGCCCGCCCAGTTTCTCCTCCCGGCACGGCCCCGCCCGCCCAGTTTCTCCTCCCAGCCAGGCCCCGCCCTCCCAGCTTCCCCTCCCGAACCCGGCCCCGTCCGCCCAGCTTCTGCTAGCGAGCTCGGCCCCGCCCGCCCAGCTTCCCCTCCCAGCTTGGCCCCGCCCGCCCATTTTCTCCTCCCATCACGGCCCCGCCCACCCAGCTTCCCCTCCCAGCCTGGCCCCGCCCGCCCAGTTTCTCCTCCCGAGTCCGGCCCCGCCCGCCCCGCTTCTCCTCCCGAGTCCGGCCCCGCCCGCCCAGCTTCCCCTCCCGAATCCGGCCCCGCCCGCCCAGCTTCTCCTCCCAGCTTAGTCCCGCCCGCCCAGTTTCTCCTCCCAGCATGGCCCCGGCCGCCCAGTTTCTCCTCCCAGCGAGGCCCCGCCCTCCCAGCTTTCCCTCCCGAACCCGGCCCCGCCCGACAAGCTTCTCCTAGCCAGCTCGGCCCCGCCCGCCCAGCTTCCCCTCCCGATCCCGGCCCCGCCCGCCCATGTTCCCCTCCCAGCCAGGCCCCGCCCGCCCAGTTTCTCCACCCAGCTTGGCCCCGCCCGCCCAGCTTTCCCTCCCGATCCCGGCCCTGCCCGCCCATGTTCCCCTCCCAGCTTGGCCCCGCCCGCCCAGTTTCTCCTCCCGAACCCGGCCCCGCCCGCCAAGCTTCTCCTAGCGAGCCCGGCCCCGCCCGCCCAGCTTCCCCTCCAAGCCAGGCCCCGCCGCCCCGCTTCCCCTCCCGAGTCCGGCCCCGCCCTCCCAGTTTCTCCTCCCGAGCTTGGCCCCGCCCGCCCAGCTTCCCATCCCGAGCGAGGCCCCGCCCGCCCAGTTTCTCCTCCCAGCTTGGCCCCGCCCGCCCAGCTTCCCCTCCCGAACCCGGCCCCGCCCGCCCAGCTTCTGCTAGCGAGCTCGGCCCCGCCCGCCCAGCTTCCCCTCCCAGCTTGGCCCCGCCCGCCCAGTTTCTCCTCCCAGCCAGGCCCCGCCCGCCCAGTTTCTCCTCCCGAGTCCGGCCCCGCCCGCCCCGCTTCCCCTCCCAGCCAGGCCCCGCCCGCCCAGCTTCCCCTCCCGAACCCGGCCCCGCCCGCCCAGCTTCTCCTCCCAGCTTAGCCCCGCCCGCCCAGTTTCTCCTCCCAGCTTGGCCCCGCCCGCCCAGCTTCCCCTCCCAGCTTGGCCCCGCCCGCCCAGTTTCTCCTCCCGAGTGCGGCCCCGCCCGCCCCGCTTCTCCTCCCGAGTCCGGCCCCGCCCGCCCAGCTTCCCCTCCCAGCTTGGCCCCGCCCGCCCAGCTTCCCCTCCCAGCCAGGCCCCGCCCGCCCAGTTTCTCCTCCCGAGCCCGGCCCCGCCCGCTCCGCGGCCCCTCCCAGCCAGGCCCCGCCCGCCCAGTTTCTCCTCCCGAGTCCGGCCCCGCCCGCCCAGTTTCTCCTCCCGAGCCCGCCCGCCCCGCCCGCCCCCCTTCCCCTCCCAGCTTGGCCCCGCCCGCCCAGTTTCTCCTCCCGAGCGAGGCCCCGCCCGCCCAGTTTCTCCTCCCGAGCGAGGCCCCGCCCGCCCAGCTTCCCCTCCCGAATCCGGCCCCGCCCGCCCATGTTCCCCTCCCAGCCAGGCCCCGCCCGCCCAGTTTCTCCTCCCGATCCCGGCCCCGCCCGCCCATGTTCCCCTCCCAGCTTGGCCCCGCCCGCCCAGCTTCCCCTCCCGATCCCGGCCCCGCCCGCCCATGTTCCCCTCCCAGCTTGGCCCCGCCCGCCCAGTTTCTCCTCCCGAACCCGGCCCCGCCCGCCAAGCTTCTCCTAGCGAGCCCGGCCCCGCCCGCCCAGCTTCCCCTCCAAGCCAGGCCCCGCCCGCCCCGCTTCCCCTCCCGAGTCCGGCCCCGCCCGCCCAGTTTCTCCTCCCGAGCTTGGCCCCGCCCGCCCAGTTTCTCCTCCCAGCTTGGCCCCGGCCGCCCAGCTTCCCCTCCCGAACCCGGCCCCGCCCGCCCAGCTTCTCCTCACAGCTTAGCCCCGCCCGCCCAGCTTCTCCTCCCAGCTTAGCCCCGCCCGCCCAGTTTCTCCTCCCAGCACGGCCCCGGCCGCCCAGTTTCTCCTCCCAGCCAGGCCCCGCCCGCCCAGCTTCCCCTCCCGAACCCGGCCCCGCCCGCCCAGCTTCTGCTAGCGAGCTCGGCCCCGCCCGCCCAGCTTCCCCTCCCAGCTTGGCCCCGCCCGCCCAGTTTCTCCTCCCGAGCTCGGCCCCGCCCGCCCCGCTTCCCCTCCCAGCTTGGCCCCGCCCGCCCCGCTTCCCATCCCGAGCGAGGCCCCGCCCGCCCAGTTTCTCCTCCCAGCTTGGCCCCGCCCGCCCAGCTTCCCCTCCCGGCCCCGGCCCCGCCCGCCAAGCTTCTCCTAGCCCGCTCGGCCCCGCCCGCCCCGCTTCCCCTCCCAGCCAGGCCCCGCCCGCCCAGTTTCTCCTCCCGAGTCCGGCCCCGCCCGCCCCGCTTCCCCTCCCAGCCAGGCCCCGCCCGCCCAGCTTCCCCTCCCGAACCCGGCCCCCCCCGCCCAGCTTCCCCTCCCAGCTTAGCCCCGCCCGCCCAGTTTCTCCTCCCGAGTCCGGCCCCGCCCGCCCCGCTTCTCCTCCCGAGTCCGGCCCCGCCCGCCCAGCTTCCCCTCCCGAACCCGGCCCCGCCCTCCAAGCTTCTCCTAGCCAGCTCGGCCCCGCCCGCCCGGCTTCCCCTCCCAGCCAGGCCCCGCCCGCCCAGTTTCTCCTCCCGAGTCCGGCCCCGCCCGCCCCGCTTCTCCTCCCGAGTCCGGCCCCGCCCGCCCAGCTTCTCCTCCCAGCTTAGTCCCGCCCGCCCAGTTTCTCCTCCCAGCATGGCCCCGCCCGCCCAGTTTCTCCTCCCAGCCAGGCCCCGCCCTCCCAGCTTCCCCTCCCGAACCCGGCCCCGCCCGCCCAGCTTCTGCTAGCGAGCTCGGCCCCGCCCGCCCAGCTTCCCCTCCCAGCTTGGCCCCGCCCGCCCAGTTTCTCCTCCCAGCACGGCCCCGCCCACCCAGCTTCCCCTCCCAGCCTGGCCCCGCCCGCCCAGTTTCTCCTCCCGAATCCGGCCCCGCCCGCCCCGCTTCTCCTCCCGAGTCCAGCCCCGCCCGCCCAGCTTCCCCTCCCAGGCCCGGCCCCGCCCGCCCAGCTTCTCCTCCCAGCTTAGTCCCGCCCGCCCAGTTTCTCCTCCCACCCGGGCCCCGCCCGCCCCGCTTCTCCCGAGCCAGGCCCCGCCCGCCCAGCTTCCCCTCCCAGCCAGGCCCCGCCCGCCCAGTTTCTCCTCCCGAGCCCGGCCCCGCCCGCTCCGCTTCCCCTCCCAGCCAGGCCCCGCCCGCCCAGTTTCTCCTCCCAGCATGGCCCCGCCCGCCCAGTTTCTCCTCCCAGCGAGGCCCCGCCCTCCCAGCTTCCCCTCCCGAACCCGGCCCCGCCTGCCAAGCTTCTCCTAGCCAGCTCGGCCCCGCCCGCCCCGCTTCCCCTCCCAGCCAGGCCCCGCCCGCCCAGTTTCTCCTCCCGAGTCCGGCCCCGCCCGCCCCGCTTCTCCTCCCGAGTCCGGCCCCGCCCGCCCAGCTTCCCCTCCCGAACCCGGCCCCGCCCGCCCAGCTTCTCCTCCCAGCTTAGTCCCGCCCGCCCAGTTTCTCCTCCCAGCATGGCCCCGCCCGCCCCGCTTCCCCTCCCAGCCAGGCCCCGCCCGCCCAGCTTCCCTTCCCAGCCAGGCCCCGCCCGCCCAGTTTCTCCTCCCGAGCCCGGCCCCGCCCGCTCCGCTTCCCCTCCCAGCCAGGCCCCGCCCGCCCAGTTTCTCCTCCCGAGCCCGGCCCCGCCCGCCCCGCTTCCCCTCCCAGCTTGGCCCCGCCCGCCCAGTTTCTCCTCCCGAGCGAGGCCCCGCCCGCCCAGTTTCTCCTCCCGAGCGAGGCCCCGCCCGCCCAGCTTCCCCTCCCGAATCCGGCCCCGCCCGCCCAGTTTCCCCTCCCGAACCCGGCCCCGCCCGCCAAGCTTCTCCTAGCGAGCCCGGCCCCGCCCGCCCAGCTTCCCCTCCAAGCCAGGCCCCGCCCGCCCCGGTTCCCCTCCCGAGTCCGGCCCCGCCCGCCCAGTTTCTCCTCCCAGCTTGGCCCCGCCCGCCCAGCTTCCCCTCCCGAACCCGGCCCCGCCCGCCGAGCTTCTGCTAGCGAGCTCGGCCCCGCCCGCCCAGCTTCCCCTCCCAGCTTGGCCCCGCCCGCCCAGTTTCTCCTCCCAGCCAGGCCCCGCCCGCCCAGTTTCTCCTCCCGAGTCCGGCCCCGCCCGCCCCGCTTCCCCTCCCAGCCAGGCCCCGCCCGCCCAGCTTCCCCTCCCGAACCCGGCCCCGCCCGCCCAGCTTCTCCTCCCAACTAAGCCCCGCCCGCCCAGTTTCTCCTCCCAGCACGGCCCCGCCCGCCCAGTTTCTCCTCCCAGCACGGCCCCGCCCACCCAGCTTCCCCTCCCAGCCTGGCCCCGCCCGCCCAGTTTCTCCTCCCGAGTGCGGCCCCGCCCGCCCAGTTTCTCCTCCCGAGCGAGGCCCCGCCCGCCCAGCTTCCCCTCCCAGCTTGGCCCCGCCCGCCCAGCTTCCCCTCCCGAACCCGGCCCCGCCCGCCCAGCTTCTGCTAGCGAGCTCGGCCCCGCCCGCCCAGCTTCCCCTTCCAGCTTGGCCCCGCACGCCAAGCTTCCCCTCCCGATCCCGGCCCCGCCCGCCCATGTTCCCCTCCCAGCCAGGCCCCGCCCGCCCAGTTTCTCCACCCAGCTTGGCCCCGCCCGCCCAGCTTTCCCTCCCGATCCCGGCCCTGCCCGCCCATGTTCCCCTCCCAGCTTGGCCCCGCCCGCCCCGCTTCTCCTCCCGAGTCCGGCCCCGCCCGCCCAGCTTCCCCTCCCGAACCCGGCCCCGCCCTCCAAGCTTCTCCTAGCCAGCTCGGCCCCGCCCGCCCGGCTTCCCCTCCCAGCCAGGCCCCGCCCGCCCAGTTTCTCCTCCCGAGTCCGGCCCCGCCCGCCCCGCTTCTCCTCCCGAGTCCGGCCCCGCCCGCCCAGCTTCCCCTCCCGAACCCGGCCCCGCCCGCCCAGCTTCTGCTCCCAGCTTAGTCCCGCCCGCCCAGTTTCTCCTCCCGGCATGGCCCCGCCCGCCCAGTTTCTCCTCCCAGCCAGGCCCCGCCCTCCCAGCTTCCCCTCCCGAACCCGGCCCCGTCCGCCCAGCTTCTCCTAGCCAGCTCGGCCCCGCCCGCCCCGCTTCCCCTCCCAGCCAGGCCCCGCCCGCCCAGTTTCTCCTCCCAGCTAAGCCCCGCCCGCCCAGTTTCTCCTCCCAGCACGGCCCCGCCCGCCCAGTTTCTCCTCCCAGCACGGCCCCGCCCACCCAGCTTCCCCTCCCAGCCTGGCCCCGCCCGCCCAGTTTCTCCTCCCGAGTGCGGCCCCGCCCGCCCCGCTTCTCCTCCCGAGCGAGGCCCCGCCCGCCCAGCTTCCCCTCCCAGCTTGGCCCCGCCCGCCCAGCTTCCCCTCCCGAACCCGGCCCCGCCCGCCCAGCTTCTGCTAGCGAGCTCGGCCGCGCCCGCCCAGCTTCCCCTCCCAGCTTGGCCCCGCCCGCCCAGTTTCTCCTCCCAGCACGGCCCCGCCCACCCAGCTTCCCCTCCCAGCCTGGCCCCGCCCGCCCAGTTTCTCCTCCCGAGTCCGGCCCCGCCCGCCCCGCTTCCCCTCCCAGCCAGGCCCCGCCCGCCCAGCTTCCCCTCCCGAACCCGGCCCCGCCCGCCCAGCTTCTCCTCACAGCTTAGCCCCGCCCGCCCAGTTTCTCCTCCCAGCACGGCCCCGCCCGCCCAGTTTCTCCTCTCAGCCAGGCCCCGCCCCCCCAGCTTCCCCGCCCGAACCCGGCCCCGCCCGCCCAGCTTCTCCTCACAGCTTAGCTCCGCCCGCCCAGTTTCTCCTCCCAGCACGGCCCCGCCCGCCCAGTTTCTCCTCCCAGCCAGGCCCCGCCCGCCCAGCTTCCCCTCCCGAACCCGGCCCCGCCCGCCCAGCTTCTGCTAGCGAGCTCGGCCCCGCCCGCCCAGCTTCCCCTCCCAGCTTGGCCCCGCCCGCCCAGTTTCTCCTCCCCTCCCCCGCCCGCCCCGCTTCCCCTCCCCCCCGCCCGCCCCGCTTCCCATCCCGAGCGAGGCCCCGCCCGCCCAGTTTCTCCTCCCAGCTTGGCCCCGCCCGCCCAGCTTCCCCTCCCGAACCCGGCCCCGCCCGCCCAGCTTCTGCTAGCGAGCTCGGCCCCGCCCGCCCAGCTTCCCCTCCCAGCTTGGCCCCGCCCGCCCAGTTTCTCCTCCCGAGTCCGGCCCCGCCCGCCCCGCTTCCCCTCCCAGCCAGGCCCCGCCCGCCCAGCTTCCCCTCCCAGCCCGGCTCCGCCCGCCCAGTTTCTCCTCCCGAGCCCGGCCCCGCCCGCCCCGCTTCCCCTCCCAGCTTGGCCCCGCCCGCCCAGTTTCTCCTCCCGAGCGAGGCCCCGCCCGCCCAGTTTCTCCTCCCGAGCGAGGCCCCGCCCGCCCAGCTTCCCCTCCCGAATCCGGCCCCGCCCGCCCATGTTCCCCTCCCAGCCAGGCCCCGCCCGCCCAGTTTCTCCTCCCAGCTTGGCCCCGCCCGCCCAGCTTCCCCTCCCGATCCCGGCCCCGCCCGACCATGTTCCCCTCCCAGCTTGGCCCCGCCCGCCCAGCTCCTCCCGAGCCCGGCTCCGCCCGCCAAGCTTCTCCTAGCGAGCCCGGCCCCGCCCGCCCAGCTTCCCCTCCAAGCCAGGCCCCGCCCGCCCCGCTTCCCCTCCCGAGTCCGGCCCCGGCCGCCCAGTTTCTCCTCCCGAGCTTGGCCCCGCCCGCCCAGCTTCCCATCCCGAGCGAGGCCCCGCCCGCCCAGTTTCTCCTCCCAGCTTGGCCCCGCCCACCCAGCTTCCCCTCCCGAACCCGGCCCCGCCCGCCCAGCTTCTGCTAGCGAGCTCGGCCCCGCCCGCCCAGCTTCCCCTCCCAGCTTGGCCCCGCCCGCCCAGTTTCTCCTCCCAGCCAGGCCCCGCCCGCCCAGTTTCTCCTCCCGAGTCCGGCCCCGCCCGCCCCGCTTCCCCTCCCAGCCAGGCCCCGCCCGCCCAGCTTCCCCTCCCGAACCCGGCCCCGCCCGCCCAGCTTCTCCTCACAGCTTAGCCCCGCCCGCCCAGTTTCTCCTCCCAGCACGGCCCCGCCCGCCCAGTTTCTCCTCCCAGCCAGGCCCCGCCCGCCCAGCTTCCCCTCCCGAACCCGGCCCCGCCCGCCCAGCTTCTGCTAGCGAGCTCGGCCCCGCCCGCCCAGCTTCCCCTCCCAGCTTGGCCCCGCCCGCCCAGTTTCTCCTCCCGAGCTCGGCCCCGCCCGCCCCGCTTCCCCTCCCAGCTTGGCCCCGCCCGCCCCGCTTCCCATCCCGAGCGAGGCCCCGCCCGCCCAGTTTCTCCTCCCAGCTTGGCCCCGCCCGCCCAGCTTCCCCTCCCGAACCCGGCCCCGCCCGCCAAGCTTCTCCTAGCGAGCTCGGCCCCGCCCGCCCCGCTTCCCCTCCCAGCCAGGCCCCGCCCGCCCAGTTTCTCCTCCCGAGCCCGGCCCCGGCCCGCCCCCCTTCCCCTCCCAGCCAGGCCCCGCCCGCACAGCTTCCCCTCCCGAACCCGGCCCCGCCCGCCCAGCTTCTCCTCCCAGCTTAGCCCCGCCCGCCCCGTTTCTCCTCCCGAGCGAGGCCCCACCGCCCCGCTTCCCCTCCCAGCCTGGCCCCGCCCGCCCAGCTTCCCATCCCGAGCGAGGCCCCGCCCGCCCAGTTTCTCCTCCCAGCCTGGCCCCGCCCGCCCCGCTTCCCCTCCCAGCCAGGCCCCGCCCGCCCAGTTTCTCCTCCCGAGTCCGGCCCCGCCCGCCCCGCTTCCCCTCCCAGCCTGGCCCCGCCCGCCCAGTTTCTCCTCCCGAGTCCGGCCCCGCCCGCCCAGCTTTTCTCCCGAGTCCGGCCCCGCCCGCCCAGTTTCTGCTCCCGAGTCCGGCCCCGGCCGCCCAGTTTCTCATCCCAGCTTGGCCCCGCCCGCCCAGCTTCCCCTCCCGAGCGAGGCCCCGCCCGCCCAGTTTCTCCTCCCGAGCGAGGCCCCGCCCGCCCCGCTTCCCCTCCCAGCCAGGCCCCGCCCGCCCAGCTTCCCCTCCCGAACCCGACCCCGCCCGCCCAGCTTCTCCTCCCAGCTTAGCCCCGCCCGCCCAGCTTCTCCTCCCAGCACGGCCCCGCCCGCCCAGTTTCTCCTCCCGAGCGAGGCCCCGCCCGCCCAGTTTCCCCTCCCGAACCCGGCCCCGCCCGCCCAGTTTCTCCTCCCGAGTCCGGCCCCGGCCGCCCATGTTCCCATCCCAGCTTGGCCCCGCCCGCCCAGCTTCCCCTCCCGAGCTCGGCCCCGCCCGCCCAGTTTCTCCTCCCGAGTGCGGCCCCGCCCGCCCCGCTTCTCCTCCCGAGCGAGGCCCCGCCCGCCCAGCTTCCCCTCCCAGCTTGGCCCCGCCCGCCCAGTTTCTCCTCCCAGCCAGGCCCCGCCCGCCCAGTTTCTCCTCCCGAGTCCGGCCCCGCCCGCCCCGCTTCCCCTCCCAGCCAGGCCCCGCCCGCCCAGCTTCCCCTCCCGAACCCGGCCCCGCCCGCCCAGCTTCTCCTCCCAGCTTAGCCCCGCCCGCCCAGCTTCTCCTCCCAGCACGGCCCCGCCCGCCCAGTTTCTCCTCCCGAGTGCGGCCCCGCCCGCCCCGCTTCTCCTCCCGAGTCCGGCCCCGCCCGCCCCGCTTCCCCTCCCAGCTTGGCCCCGCCCGCCCAGTTTCTCCTCCCGAGCGAGGCCCCGCCCGCCCAGTTTCTCCTCCCGAGCGAGGCCCCGCCCGCCCAGCTTCCCCTCCCGAATCCGGCCCCGCCCGCCCATGTTCCCCTCCCAGCCAGGCCCCGCCCGCCCAGCTTCCCCTCCCGAACCCGGCCCCGCCCGCCCCGCTTCCCCTCCCAGCTTGGCCCCGCCCGCCCAGTTTCTCCTCCCGAGCGAGGCCCCGCCCGCCCAGTTTCTCCTCCCGAGCGAGGCCCCGCCCGCCCAGCTTCCCCTCCCGAAGCCGGCCCCGCCCGCCCATGTTCCCCTCCCAGCCAGGCCCCGCCCGCCCAGCTTCCCCTCCCGAACCCGGCCCCGCCCGCCCAGCTTCTCCTCACAGCTTAGCCCCGCCCGCCCAGTTTCTCCTCCCAGCACGGCCCCGCCCGCCCAGTTTCTCCTCCCAGCCAGGCCCCGCCCGCCCCGCTTCCCCTCCCGAAGCCGGCCCCGCCCGCCCAGTTTCTGCTCCCGAGCTCGGCCCCGCCCGCCCAGCTTCCCCTCCCAGCTTGGCCCCGCCCGCCCAGTTTCTCCTCCCGAGCTCGGCCCCGCCCGCCCCGCTTCCCATCCCGAGCGAGGCCCCGCCCGCCCAGTTTCTCCTCCCAGCTTGGCCCCGCCCGCCCAGCTTCCCCTCCCGAACCCGGCCCCGCCCGCCCAGCTTCTGCTAGCGAGCTCGGCCCCGCCCGCCCAGCTTCCCCTCCCAGCTTGGCCCCGCCCGCCCAGTTTCTCCTCCCAGCCAGGCCCCGCCCGCCCAGTTTCTCCTCCCGAGTCCGGCCCCGCCCGCCCCGCTTCCCCTCCCAGCCAGGCCCCGCCCGCCCAGCTTCCCCTCCCGAACCCGGCCCCGCCCGCCCAGCTTCTGCTAGCGAGCTCGGCCCCGCCCGCCCAGCTTCCCCTCCCAGTTTGGCCCCGCCCGCCCAGTTTCTCCTCCCAGCACGACCCCGCCCACCCAGCTTCCCCTCCCAGCCTGGCCCCGCCCGCCCAGTTTCTCCTCCCGAGCGAGGCCCCGCCCGCCCAGCTTCCCCTCCCGAATCCGGCCCCGCCCGCCCATGTTCCCCTCCCAGCCAGGCCCCGCCCGCCCAGTTTCTCCTCCCAGCTTGGCCCCGCCCGCCCAGCTTCCCCTCCCGATCCCGGCCCCGCCCGCCCATGTTCCCCTCCCAGCTTGGCCCCGCCCGCCCAGTTTCTCCTCCCGAACCCGGCTCCGCCCGCCAAGCTTCTCCTAGCGAGCCCGGCCCCGCCCGCCCAGCTTCCCCTCCAAGCCAGGCCCCGCCCGCCCCGCTTCCCCTCCCGAGTCCGGCCCCGGCCGCCCAGTTTCTCCTCCCGAGCTTGGCCCCGCCCGCCCAGCTTCCCATCCCGAGCGAGGCCCCGCCCGCCCAGTTTCTCCTCCCAGCTTGGCCCCGCCCGCCCAGCTTCCCCTCCCGAACCCGGCCCCGCCCGCCCAGCTTCTGCTAGCAAGCTCGGCCCCGCCCGCCCAGCTTCCCCTCCCAGCTTGGCCCCGCCCGCCCAGTTTCTCCTCCCAGCCAGGCCCCGCCCGCCCAGTTTCTCCTCCCGAGTCCGGCCCCGCCCGCCCCGCTTCCCCTCCCAGCCAGGCCCCGCCCGCCCAGCTTCCCCTCCCGAACCCGGCCCCGCCCGCCCAGCTTCTCCTCACAGCTTAGCCCCGCCCGCCCAGTTTCTCCTCCCAGCACGGCCCCGCCCGCCCAGTTTCTCCTCCCAGCCAGGCCCCGCCCGCCCAGCTTCCCCTCCCGAACCCGGCCCCGCCCGCCCAGCTTTTGCTAGCGAGCTCGGCCCCGCCCGCCCAGCTTCCCCTCCCAGCTTGGCCCCGCCCGCCCAGTTTCTCCTCCCGAGCTCGGCCCCGCCCGCCCCGCTTCCCCTCCCAGCTTGGCCCCGCCCGCCCCGCTTCCCATCCCGAGCGAGGCCCCGCCCGCCCAGTTTCTCCTCCCAGCTTGGCCCCGCCCGCCCAGCTTCCCCTCCCGAACCCGGCCCCGCCCGCCAAGCTTCTCCTAGCGAGCTCGGCCCCGCCCGCCCCGCTTCCCCTCCCAGCCAGGCCCCGCCCGCCCAGTTTCTCCTCCCGAGCCCGGCCCCGCCCGCCCCGCTTCCCCTCCCAGCTTGGCCCCGCCCGCCCAGTTTCTCCTCCCGAGCGAGGCCCCGCCCGCCCTGCTTCTCCTCCCGAGCGAGGCCCCGCCCGCCCAGCTTCCCCTCCCGAATCCGGCCCCGCCCGCCCATGTTCCCCTCCCAGCCAGGCCCCGCCCGCCCAGCTTCCCCTCCCGAACCCGGCCCCGCCCGCCCAGCTTCTCCTCACAGCTTAGCCCCGCCCGCCCAGTTTCTCCTCCCAGCACGGCCCCGCCCGCCCAGTTTCTCCTCCCAGCCAGGCCCCGCCCCCCCCGCTTCCCCTCCCAGCCCGGCCCCGCCCGCCCAGCTTCTCCTAGCGACCTCGGCCCCGCCCGCCCAGCTTCCCCTCCCAGCTTGGCCCCGCCCGCCCAGTTTCTCCTCCCGAGCTCGGCCCCGCCCGCCCCGCTTCCCCTCCCAGGTCGGCCCCGCCCGCCCCGCTTCCCATCCCGAGCGAGGCCCCGCCCGCCCAGTTTCTCCTCCCAGCTTGGCCCCGCCCGCCCAGCTTCCCCTCCCGAACCCGGCCCCGCCCGCCCAGCTTCTGCTAGCGAGCTCGGCCCCGCCCGCCCAGCTTCCCCTCCCAGCTTGGCCCCGCCCGCCCAGTTTCTCCTCCCAGCCAGGCCCCGCCCGCCCAGTTTCTCCTCCCGAGTCCGGCCCCGCCCGCCCCGCTTCCCCTCCCAGCCAGGCCCCGCCCTCCCAGCTTCCCCTCCCGAACCCGGCCCCGCCCGCCCAGCTTCTGCTAGCGAGCTCGGCCCCGCCCGCCCAGCTTCCCCTCCCAGTTTGGCCCCGCCCGCCCAGTTTCTCCTCCCAGCACGACCCCGCCCACCCAGCTTCCCCTCCCAGCCTGGCCCCGCCCACCCAGTTTCTCCTCCCGAGCGAGGCCCCGCCCGCCCAGCTTCCCCTCCCGAATCCGGCCCCGCCCGCCCATGTTCCCCTCCCAGCCAGGCCCCGCCCGCCCAGTTTCTCCTCCCAGCTTGGCCCCGCCCGCCCAGCTTCCCCTCCCGATCCCGGCCCCGCCCGCCCATGTTCCCCTCCCAGCTTGGCCCCGCCCGCCCAGTTTCTCCTCCCGAACCCGGCTCCGCCCGCCAAGCTTCTCCTAGCGAGCCCGGCCCCGCCCGCCCAGCTTCCCCTCCAAGCCAGGCCCCGCCCGCCCCGCTTCCCCTCCCGAGTCCGGCCCCGGCCGCCCAGTTTCTCCTCCCGAGCTTGGCCCCGCCCGCCCAGCTTCCCATCCCGAGCGAGGCCCCGCCCGCCCAGTTTCTCCTCCCAGCTTGGCCCCGCCCGCCCAGCTTCCCCTCCCGAACCCGGCCCCGCCCGCCCAGCTTCTGCTAGCGAGCTCGGCCCCGCCCGCCCAGCTTCCCCTCCCAGCTTGGCCCCGCCCGCCCAGTTTCTCCTCCCAGCCAGGCCCCGCCCGCCCAGTTTCTCCTCCCGAGTCCGGCCCCGCCCGCCCCGCTTCCCCTCCCAGCCAGGCCCCGCCCGCCCAGCTTCCCCTCCCGAACCCGGCCCCGCCCGCCCAGCTTCTCCTCACAGCTTAGCCCCGCCCGCCCAGTTTCTCCTCCCAGCACGGCCCCGCCCGCCCAGTTTCTCCTCCCAGCCAGGCCCCGCCCGCCCAGCTTCCCCTCCCGAACCCGGCCCCGCCCGCCCAGCTTCTGCTCACAGCTTAGCCCCGCCCGACCAGTTTCTCCTCCCGAGTTCGGCCCCGCCCGCCCCGCTTCCCCTCCCAGCCAGGCCCCGCCCGCCCAGCTTCCCCTCCCGAGCGAGGCCCCGCCCGCCCAGTTTCTCCTCCCAGCTTGGCCCCGCCCGCCCAGCTTCCCCTCCCGAACCCGGCCCCGCCCGCCAAGCTTCTCCTAGCGAGCTCGGCCCCGCCCGCCCCGCTTCCCCTCCCAGCCAGGCCCCGCCCGCCCAGTTTCTCCTCCCGAGTTCGGCCCCGCCCGCCCCGCTTCCCCTCCCAGCCAGGCCCCGCCCGCCCAGCTTCCCCTCCCGAACCCGGCCCCGCCCGCCCAGCTTCTCCTCCCAGCTTAGCCCCGCCCGCCCAGTTTCTCCTCCCGAGCGAGGCCCCACCGCCCCGCTTCCCCTCCCAGCCTGGCCCCGCCCGCCCAGCTTCCCATCCCCAGCGAGGCCCCGCCCGCCCAGTTTCTCCTCCCAGCTTGGCCCCGCCCGCCCAGCTTCCCCTCCCGTACCCAGCCCCGCCCGCCAAGCTTCTCCTAGCGAGCTCGGCCCCGCCCGCCCCGCTTCCCCTCCCAGCCAGGCCCCGCCCGCCCAGTTTCTCCTCCCGAGTCCGGCCCCGCCCGCCCCGCTTCCCCTCCCAGCCTGGCCCCGCCCGCCCAGTTTCTCCTCCCGAGTCCGGCCCCGCCCGCCCCGCTTTTCCTCCCGAGTCCGGCCCCGCCCGCCCAGTTTCTCCTCCCGAGTCCGGCCCCGGCCGCCCAGTTTCTCATCCCAGCTTGGCCCCGCCCGCCCAGCTTCCCCTCCCGAGCGAGGCCCCGCCCGCCCAGTTTCTCCTCCCGAGCGAGGCCCCGCCCGCCCCGCTTCCCCTCCCAGCCAGGCCCCGCCCGCCCAGCTTCCCCTCCCGAACCCGACCCCGCCCGCCCAGCTTCTCCTCCCAGCTTAGCCCCGCCCGCCCAGCTTCTCCTCCCAGCACGGCCCCGCCCGCCCAGTTTCTCCTCCCTGCCTGGCCCCGCCCGCCCAGTTTCTCCTCCCGAGTCCGGCCCCGCCCGCCCCGCTTCTCCTCCCGAGTCCGGCCCCGCCCGCCCAGCTTCCCCTCCCAGCTTGGCCCCGCCCGCCCAGCTTCCCCTCCCGAGTCCGGCCCCGCCCGCCCAGTTTCTCCTCCCGAGCGAGGCCCCGCCCGCCCAGTTTCCCCTCCCGAACCCGGCCCCGCCCGCCCAGTTTCTCCTCCCGAGCTCCCGCCCCGCCCGCCCAGTTTCTCATCCGAGCTTGGCCCCGCCCGCCCAGCTTCCCCTCCCGAGCGAGGCCCCGCCCGCCCAGTTTCTCCTCCCGAGCGAGGCCCCGCCCGCCCAGCTTCCCCTCCCAGTCAGGCCCCGCCCGCCCAGTTTCTCCGCCCAGCTTGGCCCCGCCCGCCCAGCTTCCCCTCCCGATCCCGGCCCCGCCCGCCCATGTTCCCCTCCCAGCCAGGCCCCGCCCGCCCAGTTTCTCCTCCCAGCTTGGCCCCGCCCGCCCAGCTTCCCCTCCCGATCCCGGCCCCGCCCGCCCATGCTCCCCTCCCAACTTGGCCCCGCCCGCCCAGTTTCTCCTCCCGAACCCGGCCCCGCCCGCCAAGCTTCTCCTAGCGAGCCCGGCCCCGCCCGCCCAGCTTCCCCTCCAAGCCAGGCCCCGCCCGCCCAGCTTCCCCTCCCGAGTCCTGCCCCGGCCGCCCAGTTTCTCCTCCCGAGCTTGGCCCCGCCGGCCCAGCTTCCCATCCCGAGCGAGGCCCCGCCCGCCCAGTTTCTCCTCCCAGCTTGGCCCCGCCCGCCCAGCTTCCCCTCCCGAACCCGGCCCCGCCCGCCCAGCTTCTGCTAGCGAGCTCGGCCCCGCCCGCCCAGCTTCCCCTCCCAGCTTGGCCCCGCCCGCCCAGTTTCTCCTCACAGCCAGGCCCCGCCCGCCCAGTTTCTCCTCCCGAGTCCGGCCCCGCCCGCCCCGCTTCCCCTCCCAGCCCGGCCCCACCCGCCCAGCTTCCCCTCCCGCCCCCCCCCCGCCCGCCCAGCTTCTCCTCCCAGCTTAGCCCGCCCGCCCAGTTTCTCCTCCCAGCACGGCCCCGCCCGCCCAGTTTCTCCTCCCAGCACGGCCCCGCCCACCCAGCTTCCCCTCCCAGCCTGGCCCCGCCCGCCCAGTTTCTGCTCCCGAGTGCGGCCCCGCCAGCCCAGCTTCTCCTCCCGAGCGAGGCCCCGCCCGCCCAGCTTCCCCTCCCAGCTTGGCCCCGCCCGCCCAGTTTCTCCTCCCAGCCAGGGCCCGCCCGCCCAGTTTCTCCTCCCGAGTCCGGCCCGCCCGCCCCGCTTCCCCTCCCAGCCAGGCCCCGCCCGCCCAGCTTCCCCTCCCGAACCCGGCCCGCCCGCCCAGCTTCTCCTCCCAGCTTAGCCCCGCCCGCCCAGTTTCTCCTCCCAGCACGGCCCCGCCCGCCCAGTTTCTCCTCCCAGCACGGCCCCGCCCACCCAGCTTCCCCTCCCAGCCTGGCCCCGCCCGCCCAGTTTCTCCTCCCGAGTGCGGCCCCGCCCGCTCCGCTTCCCCTCCCAGCCAGGCCCCGCACGCCCAGTTTCTCCTCCCGAGTCCGGCCCCGCCCGCCCAGTTTCTCCTCCCGAGCCCGGCCCCGCCCGCCCCGCTTCGCCTCCCAGCTTGGCCCCGCCCGCCCAGTTTCTCCTCCCGAGCGAGGCCCCGCCCGCCCAGTTTCTCCTCCCGAGCGAGGCCCCGCCCGCCCAGCTTCCCCTCCCGAATCCGGCCCCGCCCGCCCATGTTCCCCTCCCAGCCAGGCCCCGCCCGCCCAGTTTCTCCTCCCAGCTTGGCCCCGCCCGCCCAGTTTCTCCTCCCAGCCAGGCCCCGCCCGCCCAGCTTCCCCTCCCGAACCCGGCCCCGCCCGCCCAGCTTCCCCTCCCAGCTTGGCCCCGCCCGCCCAGTTTCTCCTCCCGAGCACGGCCCCGCCCACCCAGCTTCCCCTCCCAGCCTGGCCCCGCCCGCCCAGTTTCTCCTCCCGAGTGCGGCCCCGCCCGCCCCGCTTCTCCTCCCGAGTCCGGCCCCGCCCGCCCAGCTTCCCCTCCCAGCTTGGCCCCGCCCGCCCAGCTTCCCCTCCCAGCCAGGCCCCGCCCGCCCAGTTTCTCCTCCCGAGCCCGGCCCCGCCCGCTCCGCTTCCCCTCCCAGCCAGGCCCCGCCCGCCCAGTTTCTCCTCCCGAGTCCGGCCCCGCCCGCCCAGTTTCTCCTCCCGAGCCCGGCCCCGCCCGCCCAGCTTCTCCTCCCAGCTTAGCCCCGCCCGCCCAGTTTCTCCTCCCAGCACGGCCCCGCCCACCCAGCTTCCCCTCCCAGCCTGGCCCCGCCCGCCCAGTTTCTCCTCCCGAGTGCGGCCCCGCCCGCCCGCTTCCCCTCCCAGCCAGGCCCCGCCCGCCCAGTTTCTCCTCCCGAGTCCGGCCCCGCCCGCCCAGTTCCTCCTGCCGAGCCCGGCCCCGCCCGCCCCGCTTCTGCTCCCAGCTTGGCCCCGCCCGCCCAGTTTCTCCTCCCGAGCGAGGCCCCGCCCGCCCAGTTTCTCCTCCCGAGCGAGGCCCCGCCCTCCCAGCTTCCCCTCCCGAATCCGGCCCCGCCCGCCCATGTTCCCCTCCCAGCCAGGCCCCGCCCGCCCAGTTTCTCCTCCCGAACTTGGCCCCGCCCGCCCAGTTTCTCCTCCCAGCCAGGCCCCGCCCGCCCAGCTTCCCCTCCCAGCCAGGCCCCGCCCGCCCAGTTTCTCCTCCCGAGCCCGGCCCCGCCCGCTCCGTTTCCCCTCCCAGCCAGGCCCGCCCGCCCAGTTTCTCCTCCCGAGTCCGGCCCCGCCCGCCCAGTTTCTCCTCCCGAGCCCGGCCCCGCCCGCCCCGCTTCCCCTCCCCAACCCGGCCCCGCCCGCCCCGCTTCTGCTAGCGAGCCCGGCCCCGCCCGCCCAGCTTCCCCTCCCAGCCAGGCCCCGCCCGCCCAGTTTCTCCTCCCGAACCCGGCCCCGCCCGCCAAGCTTCTCCTAGCGAGCCCGGCCCCGCCCGCCCAGCTTCCCCTCCCACCCAGGCCCCGCCCGCCCCGCTTCCCCTCCCGAGTCCTGCCCCGGCCGCCCAGTTTCTCCTCCCGAGCTTGGCCCCGCCCGCCCAGCTTCCCATCCCGAGCGAGGCCCCGCCCGCCCAGTTTCTCCTCCCAGCTTGGCCCCGCCCGCCCAGCTTTCCCTCCCCAACCCGGCCCCGCCCGCCCAGCTTCTGCTAGCGAGCTCGGCCCCGCCCGCCCAGCTTCCCCTCCCAGCTTGGCCCCGCCCGCCCAGTTTCTCCTCACAGCTTGGCCCCGCCCGCCCAGTTTCTCCTCCCGAGTCCGGCCCCGCCCGCCCAGCTTCCCCTCCCGAACCCGGCCCCGCCCGCCCAGCTTCTCCTCCCAGCTTAGCCCCGCCCGCCCAGTTTCTCCTCCCAGCACGGCCCCGCCCGCCCAGTTTCTCCTCCCAGCACGGCCCCGCCCACCCAGCTTCCCCTCCCAGCCTGGCCCCGCCCGCCCAGTTTCTCCTCCCGAGTGCGGCCCCGCCCGCCCCGCTTCTCCTCCCGAGTCCGGCCCCGCCCGCCCAGCTTCCCCTCCCAGCTTGGCCCCGCCCGCCCAGCTTCCCCTCCCAGCCAGGCCCCGCCCGCCCAGTTTCTCCTCCCGAGTGCGGCCCCGCCCGCCCCGCTTCTCCTCCCGAGTCCGGCCCCGCCGGCCCAGCTTCCCCTCCCAGCTTGGCCCCGCCCGCCCAGCTTCCCCTCCCAGCCAGGCCCCGCCCGCCCAGTTTCTCCTCCCGAGCCCGGCCCCGCCCGCTCCGCTTCCCCTCCCAGCCAGGCCCCGACCGCCCAGTTTCTCCTCCCGAGTCCGGCCCCGCCCGCCCAGTTTCTCCTCCCGAGCCCGGCCCCGCCCGCCCCGCTTCCCCTCCCAGCTTGGCCCCGCCCGCCCAGTTTCTCCTCCCGAGCGAGGCCCCGCCCGCCCAGTTTCTCCTCCCGAGCTCGGCCCCGCCCGCCCCGCTTCCCCTCCCAGCCAGGCCCCGCCCGCCCAGTTTCTCCTCCCGAGTTCGGCCCCGCCCGCCCCGCTTCCCCTCCCAGCCAGGCCCCGCCCGCCCAGCTTCCCCTCCCGAACCCGGCCCCGCCCGCCCAGCTTCTCCTCCCAGCTTAGCCCCGCCCGCCCAGTTTCTCCTCCCGAGCGAGGCCCCACCGCCCCGCTTCCCCTCCCAGCCTGGCCCCGCCCGCCCAGCTTCCCATCCCGAGCGAGGCCCCGCCCGCCCAGTTTCTCCTCCCAGCTTGGCCCCGCCCGCCCAGCTTCCCCTCCCGTACCCAGCCCCGCCCGCCAAGCTTCTCCTAGCGAGCTCGGCCCCGCCCGCCCCGCTTCCCCTCCCAGCCAGGCCCCGCCCGCCCAGTTTCTCCTCCCGAGTCCGGCCCCGCCCGCCCCGCTTCCCCTCCCAGCCTGGCCCCGCCCGCCCAGTTTCTCCTCCCGAGTCCGGCCCCGCCCGCCCCGCTTTTCCTCCCGAGTCCGGCCCCGCCCGCCCAGTTTCTCCTCCCGAGTCCGGCCCCGGCCGCCCAGTTTCTCATCCCAGCTTGGCCCCGCCCGCCCAGCTTCCCCTCCCGAGCGAGGCCCCGCCCGCCCAGTTTCTCCTCCCGAGCGAGGCCCCGCCCGCCCCGCTTCCCCTCCCAGCCAGGCCCCGCCCGCCCAGCTTCCCCTCCCGAACCCGACCCCGCCCGCCCAGCTTCTCCTCCCAGCTTAGCCCCGCCCGCCCAGCTTCTCCTCCCAGCACGGCCCCGCCCGCCCAGTTTCTCCTCCCTGCCTGGCCCCGCCCGCCCAGTTTCTCCTCCCGAGTCCGGCCCCGCCCGCCCCGCTTCTCCTCCCGAGTCCGGCCCCGCCCGCCCAGCTTCCCCTCCCAGCTTGGCCCCGCCCGCCCAGCTTCCCTCCCGAGTCCGGCCCCGCCCGCCCAGTTTCTCCTCCCGAGCAAGGCCCCGCCCGCCCAGTTTCCCCTCCCGAACCCGGCCCCGCCCGCCCAGTTTCTCCTCCCGAGTCCGGCCCCGGCCGCCCAGTTTCTCATCCCAGCTTGGCCCCGCCCGCCCAGCTTCCCCTCCCGAGCGAGGCCCCGCCCGCCCAGTTTCTCCTCCCGAGCGAGGCCCCGCCCGCCCAGCTTCCCCTCCCCGTCAGGCCCCGCCCGCCCAGTTTCTCCTCCCAGCTTCCCCTCCCGAGCGAGGCCCCGCCCGCCCAGCTTCTCCTCCCGCTCCCGGCCCCGCCCGCCCATGTTCCCCTCCCAGCCAGGCCCCGCCCGCCCAGTTTCTCCTCCCAGCTTGGCCCCGCCCGCCCAGCTTCCCCTCCCGATCCCGGCCCCGCCCGCCCATGTTCCCCTCCCAACTTGGCCCCGCCCGCCCAGTTTCTCCTCCCGAGCCCGGCCCCGCCCGCCCAGCTTCCCCTCCAAGCCAGGCCCCGCCCGCCCAGCTTCCCCTCCCGAGTCCTGCCCCGGCCGCCCAGTTTCTCCTCCCGAGCTTGGCCCCGCCGGCCCAGCTTCCCATCCCGAGCGAGGCCCCGCCCGCCCAGTTTCTCCTCCCAGCTTGGCCCCGCCCGCCCAGCTTCCCCTCCCGAACCCGGCCCCGCCCGCCCAGCTTCTGCTAGCGAGCTCGGCCCCGCCCGCCCAGCTTCCCCTCCCAGCTTGGCCCCGCCCGCCCAGTTTCTCCTCACAGCCAGGCCCCGCCCGCCCAGTTTCTCCTCCCGAGTCCGGCCCCGCCCGCCCCGCTTCCCCTCCCAGCCAGGCCCCACCCGCCCAGCTTCCCCTCCCGAACCCGGCCCCGCCCGCCCAGCTTCTCCTCCCAGCTAAGCCCCGCCCGCCCAGTTTCTCCTCCCAGCACGGCCCCGCCCGCCCAGTTTCTCCTCCCAGCACGGCCCCGCCCACCCAGCTTCCCCTCCCAGCCTGGCCCCGCCCGCCCAGTTTCTCCTCCCGAGTGCGGCCCCGCCCGCCCCGCTTCTCCTCCCGAGCGAGGCCCCGCCCGCCCAGCTTCCCCTCCCAGCTTGGCCCCGCCCGCCCAGTTTCTCCTCCCGAGCTTGGGCCCGCCCGCCCAGTTTCTCCTCCCGAGTCCGGCCCCGCCCGCCCCGCTTCCCCTCCCAGCCAGGCCCCGCCCGCCCAGCTTCCCCTCCCGAACCCGGCCCCGCCCGCCCAGCTTCTCCTCCCAGCTTAGCCCCGCCCGCCCAGTTTCTCCTCCCAGCACGGCCCCGCCCGCCCAGTTTCTCCTCCCAGCACGGCCCCGCCCACCCAGCTTCCCCTCCCAGCCTGGCCCCGCCCGCCCAGTTTCTCCTCCCGAGTGCGGCCCCGCCCGCTCCGCTTCCCCTCCCAGCCAGGCCCCGCACGCCCAGTTTCTCCTCCCGAGTCCGGCCCCGCCCGCCCAGTTTCTCCTCCCGAGCCCGGCCCCGCCCGCCCCGCTTCGCCTCCCAGCTTGGCCCCGCCCGCCCAGTTTCTCCTCCCGAGCGAGGCCCCGCCCGCCCAGTTTCTCCTCCCGAGCGAGGCCCCGCCCGCCCAGCTTCCCCTCCCGAATCCGGCCCCGCCCGCCCATGTTCCCCTCCCAGCCAGGCCCCGCCCGCCCAGTTTCTCCTCCCAGCTTGGCCCCGCCCGCCCAGTTTCTCCTCCCAGCCAGGCCCCGCCCGCCCAGCTTCCCCTCCCGAACCCGGCCCCGCCCGCCCAGCTTCCCCTCCCAGCTTGGCCCCGCCCGCCCAGTTTCTCCTCCCAGCACGGCCCCGCCCGCCCAGCTTCCCCTCCCAGCCTGGCCCCGCCCGCCCAGTTTCTCCTCCCGAGTGCGGCCCCGCCCGCCCCGCTTCTCCTCCCGAGTCCGGCCCCGCCCGCCCAGCTTCCCCTCCCCAGCTTGGCCCCGCCCGCCCAGCTTCCCCTCCCAGCCAGGCCCCGCCCGCCCAGTTTCTCCTCCCGAGCCCGGCCCCGCCCGCTCCGCTTCCCCTCCCAGCCACGCCCCGCCCGGCCAGTTTCTCCTCCCGAGTCCGCCCCGCCCGCCCAGTTTCTCCTCCCGAGCCCGGCCCCGCCCGCCCAGCTTCTCCTCCCAGCTTAGCCCCGCCCGCCCAGTTTCTCCTCCCAGCACGGCCCCGCCCACCCAGCTTCCCCTCCCAGCCTGGCCCCGCCCGCCCAGTTTCTCCTCCCGAGTGCGGCCCCGCCCGCTCCGCTTCCCCTCCCAGCCAGGCCCCGCCCGCCCAGTTTCTCCTCCCGAGTCCGGCCCCGCCCGCCCAGTTTCTCCTCCCGAGCCCGGCCCCGCCCGCCCCGCTTCCCCTCCCAGCTTGGCCCCGCCCGCCCAGTTTCTCCTCCCGAGCGAGGCCCCGCCCGCCCAGTTTCTCCTCCCGAGCGAGGCCCCGCCCGCCCAGCTTCCCCTCCCGAAGCCGGCCCCGCCCGCCCATGTTTCCCTCCCAGCCAGGCCCCGCCCGCCAGTTTCTCCTCCCAGCTTGGCCCCGCCCGCCCAGCTTCCCCTCCCGAACCCGGCCCCGCCCGCCCAGCTTCTGCTAGCGAGCTCGGCCCCGCCCGCCCAGCTTCCCCTCCCAGCTTGGCCCCGCCCGCCCAGTTTCTCCTCACGAGTCCGGCCCCGCCCGCCCAGTTTCTCCTCCCGACCCTGGCCCCGCCCGCCCCGCTTCCCCTCCCAGCCAGGCCCCACCCGCCCAGCTTCCCCTCCCGAACCCGGCCCCGCCCGCCCAGCTTCTCCTCCCAGCTAAGCCCCGCCCGCCCAGTTTCTCCTCCCAGCACGGCCCCGCCCGCCCAGTTTCTCCTCCCAGCACGGCCCCGCCCACCCAGCTTCCCCTCCCAGCCTGGCCCCGCCCGCCCAGTTTCTCCTCCCGAGTGCGGCCCCGCCCGCCCCGCTTCTCCTCCCGAGCGAGGCCCCGCCCGCCCAGCTTCCCCTCCCAGCTTGGCCCCGCCCGCCCAGTTTCTCCTCCCAGCCAGGGCCCGCCCGCCCAGTTTCTCCTCCCGAGTCCGGCCCCGCCCGCCCCGCTTCCCCTCCCAGCCAGGCCCCGCCCGCCCAGCTTCCCCTCCCGAACCCGGCCCCGCCCGCCCAGCTTCTCCTCCCAGCTTAGCCCCGCCCGCCCAGTTTCTCCTCCCAGCACGGCCCCGCCCGCCCAGTTTCTCCTCCCAGCACGGCCCCGCCCACCCAGCTTCCCCTCCCAGCCTGGCCCCGCCCGCCCAGTTTCTCCTCCCGAGTGCGGCCCCGCCCGCTCCGCTTCCCCTCCCAGCCAGGCCCCGCACGCCCAGTTTCTCCTCCCGAGTCCGGCCCCGCCCGCCCAGTTTCTCCTCCCGAGCCCGGCCCCGCCCGCCCCGCTTCGCCTCCCAGCTTGGCCCCGCCCGCCCAGTTTCCCCTCCCGAGCGACGCCCCGCCCGCCCAGCTTCCCCTCCCGAAGCCGGCCCCGCCCGCCCATGTTCCCCTCCCAGCCAGGCCCCGCCCGCCCAGTTTCTCCTCCCAGCTTGGCCCCGCCCGCCCAGTTTCTCCTCCCAGCCAGGCCCCGCCCGCCCAGCTTCCCCTCCCGAACCCGGCCCCGCCCGCCCAGCTTCCCCTCCCAGCTTGGCCCCGCCCGCCCAGTTTCTCCTCCCAGCACGGCCCCGCCCACCCAGCTTCCCCTCCCAGCCTGGCCCCGCCCGCCCAGTTTCTCCTCCCGAGTGCGGCCCCGCCCGCCCCGCTTCTCCTCCCGAGTCCGGCCCCGCCCGCCCAGCTTCCCCTCCCAGCTTGGCCCCGCCCGCCCAGCTTCCCCTCCCAGCCAGGCCCCGCCCGCCCAGTTTCTCCTCCCGAGCCCGGCCCCGCCCGCTCCGCTTCCCCTCCCAGCCAGGCCCCGCCCGGCCAGTTTCTCCTCCCGAGTCCGGCCCCGCCCGCCCAGTTTCTCCTCCCGAGCCCGGCCCCGCCCGCCCAGCTTCTCCTCCCAGCTTAGCCCCGCCCGCCCAGTTTCTCCTCCCAGCACGGCCCCGCCCACCCAGCTTCCCCTCCCAGCCTGGCCCCGCCCGCCCAGTTTCTCCTCCCGAGTGCGGCCCCGCCCGCTCCGCTTCCCCTCCCAGCCAGGCCCCGCCCGCCCAGTTTCTCCTCCCGAGTCCGGCCCCGCCCGCCCAGTTTCTCCTCCCGAGCCCGGCCCCGCCCGCCCCGCTTCCCCTCCCAGCTTGGCCCCGCCCGCCCAGTTTCTCCTCCCGAGCGAGGCCCCGCCCGCCCAGTTTCTCCTCCCGAGCGAGGCCCCGCCCGCCCAGCTTCCCCTCCCGAATCCGGCCCCGCCCGCCCATGTTCCCCTCCCAGCCAGGCCCCGCCCGCCCAGTTTCTCCTCCCAGCTTGGCCCCGCCCGCCCAGTTTCTCCTCCCGAGCCCGGCCCCGCCCGCTCCGCTTCCCCTCCCAGCCAGGCCCCGACCGCCCAGTTTCTCCTCCCGAGTCCGGCCCCGCCCGCCCAGTTTCTCCTCCCGAGCCCGGCCCCGCCCGCCCCGCTTCCCCTCCCAGCTTGGCCCCGCCCGCCCAGTTTCTCCTCCCGAGCGAGGCCCCGCCCGCCCAGTTTCTCCTCCCAGCCAGGCCCCGCCCGCCCAGCTTCCCCTCCCGAGCGGGGCCCCGCCCGCCCAGTTTCTCCTCCCGAACCCGGCCCCGCCCGCCAAGCTTCTCCTAGCGAGCCCGGCCCCGCCCGCCCAGCTTCCCCTCCCAGCTTGGCCCCGCCCGCCCAGTTTCTCCTCACAGCCAGGCCCCGCCCGCCCAGTTTCTCCTCCCGAGTCCGGCCCCGCCCGCCCAGCTTCCCCTCCCGAACCCGGCCCCGCCCGCCCAGCTTCTCCTCCCAGCTTAGCCCCGCCCGCCCAGTTTCTCCTCCCAGCACGGCCCCGCCCGCCCAGTTTCTCCTCCCAGCACGGCCCCGCCCACCCAGCTTCCCCTCCCAGCCTGGCCCCGCCCGCCCAGTTTCTCCTCCCGAGTGCGGCCCCGCCCGCCCCGCTTCTCCTCCCGAGTCCGGCCCCGCCCGCCCAGCTTCCCCTCCCAGCTTGGCCCCGCCCGCCCAGCTTCCCCTCCCAGCCAGGCCCCGCCCGCCCAGTTTCTCCTCCCGAGTGCGGCCCCGCCCGCCCCGCTTCTCCTCCCGAGTCCGGCCCCGCCGGCCCAGCTTCCCCTCCCAGCTTGGCCCCGCCCGCCCAGCTTCCCCTCCCAGCCAGGCCCCGCCCGCCCAGTTTCTCCTCCCGAGCCCGGCCCCGCCCGCTCCGCTTCTCCTCCCAGCCAGGCCCCGCCCGCCCAGTTTCTCCTCCCGAGTCCGGCCCCGCCCGCCCAGTTTCTCCTCCCGAGCCCGGCCCCGCCCGCCCCGCTTCCCCTCCCAGCTTGGCCCCGCCCGCCAAGTTTCTCCTCCCGAGCGAGGCCCCGCCCGCCCAGTTTCTCCACCCAGCCAGGCCCCGCCCGCCCAGCTTCCCCTCCCAGCTTGGCCCCGCCCGCCCAGTTTCTCCTCCCGAGCGAGGCCCCACCCGCCCAGCTTCCCCTCCCGAATCCGGCCCTGCCCGCCCATGTTCCCCTCCCAGTCAGGCCCCGCCCGCCCAGTTTCTCCTCCCAGCTTGGCCCCGCCCGCCCAGCTTCCCCTCCCGATCCCGGCCCCGCCCGCCCATGTTCCCCTCCCAGCCAGGCCCCGCCCGCCCAGTTTCTCCTCCCAGCTTGGCCCCGCCCGCCCAGCTTCCCCTCCCGAGCGAGGCCCCGCCCGCCCAGTTTCTCCTCCCGAACCCGGCCCCGCCCGCCAAGCTTCTCCTAGCGAGCCCGGCCCCGCCCGCCCAGCTTCCCCTCCAAGCCAGGCCCCGCCCGCCCCGCTTCCCCTCCCGAGTGCTGCCCCGGCCGCCCCGTTTCTCCTCCCGAGCTTGGCCCCGCCCGCCCAGCTTCCCATCCCGAGCGAGGCCCCGCCCGCCCAGTTTCTCCTCCCGAGCGAGGCCCCGCCCGCCCAGTTTCTCCACCCAGCCAGGCCCCGCCCGCCCAGCTTCCCCTCCCAGCTTGGCCCCGCCCGCCCAGTTTCTCCTCCCGAGCGAGGCCCCACCCGCCCAGCTTCCCCTCCCGAATCCGGCCCTGCCCGCCCATGTTCCCCTCCCAGTCAGGCCCCGCCCGCCCAGTTTCTCCTCCCAGCTTGGCCCCGCCCGCCCAGCTTCCCCTCCCGATCCCGGCCCCGCCCGCCCATGTTCCCCTCCCAGCCAGGCCCCGCCCGCCCAGTTTCTCCTCCCAGCTTGGCCCCGCCCGCCCAGCTTCCCCTCCCGAGCGAGGCCCCGCCCGCCCAGTTTCTCCTCCCGAACCCGGCCCCGCCCGCCAAGCTTCTCCTAGCGAGCCCGGCCCCGCCCGCCCAGCTTCCCCTCCAAGCCAGGCCCCGCCCGCCCCGCTTCCCCTCCCGAGTCCTGCCCCGGCCGCCCAGTTTCTCCTCCCGAGCTTGGCCCCGCCCGCCCAGCTTCCCATCCCGAGCGAGGCCCCGCCCGCCCAGTTTCTCCTCCCAGCTTGGCCCCGCCCGCCCAGCTTCCCCTCCCGAACCCGGCCCCGCCCGCCCAGCTTCTGCTAGCGAGCTCGGCCCCGCCCGCCCAGCTTCCCCTCCCAGCTTGGCCCCGCCCGCCCAGTTTCTCCTCACAGCCAGGCCCCGCCCGCCCAGTTTCTCCTCCCGAGTCCGGCCCCGCCCGCCCAGCTTCCCCTCCCGAACCCGGCCCCGCCCGCCCAGCTTCTCCTCCCAGCTTAGCCCCGCCCGCCCAGTTTCTCCTCCCAGCACGGCCCCGCCCGCCCAGTTTCTCCTCCCAGCACGGCCCCGCCCACCCAGCTTCCCCTCCCAGCCTGGCCCCGCCCGCCCAGTTTCTCCTCCCGAGTGCGGCCCCGCCCGCCCCGCTTCTCCTCCCGAGTCCGGCCCCGCCCGCCCAGCTTCCCCTCCCAGCTTGGCCCCGCCCGCCCAGCTTCCCCTCCCAGCCAGGCCCCGCCCGCCCAGTTTCTCCTCCCGAGTGCGGCCCCGCCCGCCCCGCTTCTCCTCCCGAGTCCGGCCCCGCCGGCCCAGCTTCCCCTCCCAGCTTGGCCCCGCCCGCCCAGCTTCCCCTCCCAGCCAGTCCCCGCCCGCTCAGTTTCCCCTCCCGAGCCCGGCCCTGCCCGCTCCGCTTCCCCTCCCAGCCAGGCCCCGACCGCCCAGTTTCTCCTCCCGAGTCCGGCCCCGCCCGCCCAGTTTCTCCTCCCGAGCCCGGCCCCGCCCGCCCCGCTTCCCCTCCCAGCTTGGCCCCGCCCGCCCAGTTTCTCCTCCCGAGCGAGGCCCCGCCCGCCCAGTTTCTCCACCCAGCCAGGCCCCGCCCGCCCAGCTTCCCCTCCCAGCTTGGCCCGCCCGCCCAGTTTCTCCTCCCGAGCGAGGCCCCGCCCGCCCAGCTTCCCCTCCCGAATCCGGCCCTGCCCGCCCATGTTCCCCTCCCAGTCAGGCCCCGCCCGCCCAGTTTCTCCTCCCAGCTTGGCCCCGCCCGCCCAGCTTCCCCTCCCGATCCCGGCCCCGCCCGCCCATGTTCCCCTCCCAGCCAGGCCCCGCCCGCCCAGTTTCTCCTCCCAGCTTGGCCCCGCCCGCCCAGCTTCCCCTCCCGATCCCGGCCCCGCCCGCCCATGTTCCCCTCCCAACTTGGCCCCGCCCGCCCAGTTTCTCCTCCCGAACCCGGCCCCGCCCGCCAAGCTTCTCCTAGCGAGCCCGGCCCCGCCCGCCCAGCTTCCCCTCCAAGCCAGGCCCCGCCCGCCCCGCTTCCCCTCCCGAGTCCGGCCCCGCCCGCCCAGCTTCCCATCCCGAGCGAGGCCCCGCCCGGCCAGTTTCTCCTCCCAGCTTGGCCCCGCCCGCCCAGCTTCCCCTCCCGAACCCGGCCCCGCCCGCCCAGCTTCTGCTAGCGAGCTCGGCCCCGCCCGCCCAGCTTCCCCTCCCAGCTTGGCCCCGCCCGCCCAGTTTCTCCTCCCAGCCAGGCCCCGCCCGCCCAGCTTCCCCTCCCGAGCGAGGCCCCGCCCGCCCAGTTTCTCCTCCCAGCCAGGCCCCGCCCGCCCAGCTTCCCCTCCCGAGCGAGGCCCCGCCCGCCCAGTTTCTCCTCCCGAGCGAGGCCCCGCCCGCCCAGCTTCCCCCCCCCGGCCCCGCCCGCCCATGTTCCCCTCCCAGCCAGGCCCCGCCCGCCCAGTTTCTCCTCCCAGCTTGGCCCCGCCCGCCCAGCTTCCCCTCCCGATCCCGGCCCCGCCCGCCCATGTTCCCCTCCCAGCTTGGCCCCGCCCGCCCAGTTTCTCCTCCCGAACCCGGCCCCGCCCGCCAAGCTTCTCCTAGCGAGCCCGGCCCCGCCCGCCCAGCTTCCCCTCCAAGCCAGGCCCCGCCCGCCCCGCTTCCCCTCCCGAGTCCTGCCCCGGCCGCCCAGTTTCTCCTCCCGAGCTTGGCCCCGCCCGCCCAGCTTCCCATCCCGAGCGAGGCCCCGCCCGCCCAGTTTCTCCTCCCAGCTTGGCCCCGCCCGCCCAGCTTCCCCTCCCGAACCCGGCCCCGCCCGCCCAGCTTCTGCTAGCGAGCTCGGCCCCGCCCGCCCAGCTTCCCCTCCCAGCTTGGCCCCGCCCGCCCAGTTTCTCCTCACAGCCAGGCCCCGCCCGCCCAGTTTCTCCTCCCGAGTCCGGCCCCGCCCGCCCCGCTTCCCCTCCCAGCCAGGCCCCACCCGCCCAGCTTCCCCTCCCGAACCCGGCCCCGCCCGCCCAGCTTCTCCTCCCAGCTAAGCCCCGCCCGCCCAGTTTCTCCTCCCAGCACGGCCCCGCCCGCCCAGTTTCTCCTCCCAGCACGGCCCCGCCCACCCAGCTTCCCCTCCCAGCCTGGCCCCGCCCGCCCAGTTTCTCCTCCCGAGTGCGGCCCCGCCCGCCCCGCTTCTCCTCCCGAGCGAGGCCCCGCCCGCCCAGCTTCCCCTCCCAGCTTGGCCCCGCCCGCCCAGCTTCCCCTCCCGAACCCGGCCCCGCCCGCCCAGCTTCTGCTAGCGAGCTCGGCCCCGCCCGCCCAGCTTCCCCTCCCAGCTTGGCCCCGCCCGCCCAGTTTCTCCTCCCAGCCAGGGCCCGCCCGCCCAGTTTCTCCTCCCGAGTCCGGCCCCGCCCGCCCCGCTTCCCCTCCCAGCCAGGCCCCGCCCGCCCAGCTTCCCCTCCCGAACCCGGCCCCGCCCGCCCAGCTTCTCCTCCCAGCTTAGCCCCGCCCGCCCAGTTTCTCCTCCCGAGCACGGCCCCGCCCGCCCAGTTTCTCCTCCCAGCACGGCCCCGCCCACCCAGCTTCCCCTCCCAGCCTGGCCCCGCCCGCCCAGTTTCCCCTCCCAGCCAGGCCCCGCACGCCCAGTTTCTCCTCCCGAGTCCGGCCCCGCCCGCCCAGTTTCTCCTCCCGAGCCCGGCCCCGCCCGCCCAGCTTCTCCTCCCAGCTTAGCACCGCCCGCCCAGTTTCTCCTCCCAGCACGGCCCCGCCCACCCAGCTTCCCCTCCCAGCCTGGCCCCGCCCGCCCAGTTTCTGCTCCCGAGTGCGGCCCTGCCCGCTCCGCTTCCCTCCCAGCCAGGCCCCGCCCGCCCAGTTACTCCTCCCGAGTCCGGCCCCGCCCGCCCAGTTTCTCCTCCCGAGCCCGGCCCCGCCCGCCCCGCTTCCCCTCCCAGCTTGGCCCCGCCCGCCCAGTTTCTCCTCCCGAGCGAGGCCCCGCCCGCCCAGCTTCCCCTCCCGAATCCGGCCCCGCCCGCCCATGTTCCCCTCCCAGCCAGGCCCCGCCCGCCCAGTTTCTCCTCCCAGCTTGGCCCCGCCCGCCCAGTTTCTCCTCCCAGCCAGGCCCCGCCCGCCCAGCCCCCCCTCCCAGCCAGGCCCCGCCCGCCCAGTTTCTCCTCCCGAGCCCGGCCCCGCCCGCTCCGCTTCCCCTCCCAGCCAGGCCCCGCCCGCCCAGTTTCTCCTCCCGAGTCCGGCCCCGCCCGCCCAGTTTCTCCTCCCGAGCCCGGCCCCGCCCGCCCCGCTTCCCCTCCCAGCTTGGCCCCGCCCGCCCAGTTTCTCCTCCCGAGCGAGGCCCCGCCCGCCCAGTTTCTCCTCCCAGCCAGGCCCCGCCCGCCCAGCTTCCCCTCCCGAGCGAGGCCCCGCCCGCCCAGTTTCTCCTCCCGAACCCGGCCCCGCCCGCCAAGCTTCTCCTAGCGAGCCCGGCCCCGCCCGCCCAGCTTCCCCTCCAAGCCAGGCCCCGCCCGCCCCGCTTCCCCTCCCGAGTCCTGCCCCGGCCGCCCAGTTTCTCCTCCCGAGCTTGGCCCCGCCCGCCCAGCTTCCCATCCCGAGCGAGGCCCCTCCCGCCCAGTTTCTCCTCCCAGCTTGGCCCCGCCCGCCCAGCTTCCCCTCCCGAACCCGGCCCCGCCCGCCCAGCTTCTGCTAGCGAGCTCGGCCCCGCCCGCCCAGCTTCCCCTCCCAGCTTGGCCCCGCCCGCCCAGTTTCTCCTCACAGCCAGGCCCCGCCCGCCCAGTTTCTCCTCCCGAGTCCGGCCCCGCCCGCCCAGCTTCCCCTCCCGAACCCGGCCCCGCCCGCCCAGCTTCTCCTCCCAGCTTAGCCCCGCCCGCCCAGTTTCTCCTCCCAGCACGGCCCCGCCCGCCCAGTTTCTCCTCCCAGCACGGCCCCGCCCACCCAGCTTCCCCTCCCAGCCTGGCCCCGCCCGCCCAGTTTCTCCTCCCGAGTGCGGCCCCGCCCGCCCCGCTTCTCCTCCCGAGTCCGGCCCCGCCCGCCCAGCTTCCCCTCCCAGCTTGGCCCCGCCCGCCCAGCTTCCCCTCCCAGCCAGGCCCCGCCCGCCAAGTTTCTCCTCCCGAGTGCGGCCCCGCCCGCCCCGCTTCTCCTCCCGAGTCCGGCCCCGCGGGCCCAGCTTCCCCTCCCAGCTTGGCCCCGCCCGCCCAGCTTCCCCTCCCAGCCAGGCCCCGCCCGCCCAGTTTCTCCTCCCGAGCCCGGCCCCGCCCGCTCCGCTTCCCCTCCCAGCCAGGCCCCGACCGCCCAGTTTCTCCTCCCGAGTCCGGCCCCGCCCGCCCAGTTTCTCCTCCCGAGCCCGGCCCCGCCCGCCCCGCTTCCCCTCCCAGCTTGGCCCCGCCCGCCCAGTTTCTCCTCCCGAGCGAGGCCCCGCCCGCCCAGCTTCCCCTCCCGAATCCGGCCCTGCCCGCCCATGTTCCCCTCCAAGTCAGGCCCCGCCCGCCCAGTTTCTCCTCCCAGCTTGGCCCCGCCCGCCCAGCTTCCCCTCCCGATCCCGGCCCCGCCCGCCCATGTTCCCCTCCCAGCCAGGCCCCGCCCGCCCAGTTTCTCCTCCCAGCTTGGCCCCGCCCGCCCAGCTTCCCCTCCCGATCCCGGCCCCGCCCGCCCATGTTCCCCTCCCAACTTGGCCCCGCCCGCCCAGTTTCTCCTCCCGAACCCGGCCCCGCCCGCCAAGCTTCTCCTAGCGAGCCCGGCCCCGCCCGCCCAGCTTCCCCTCCAAGCCAGGCCCCGCCCGCCCCGCTTCCCCTCCCGAGTCCGGCCCCGCCCGCCCAGCTTCCCATCCCGAGCTTGGCCCCGCCCGGCCAGTTTCCCCTCCCGAGCTTGGCCCCGCCCGCCCAGCTTCTGCTAGCGAGCTCGGCCCCGCCCGCCCAGCTTCCCCTCCCAGCTTGGCCCCGCCCGCCCAGTTTCTCCTCCCAGCCAGGCCCCGCCCGCCCAGCTTCCCCTCCCGAGCGAGGCCCCGCCCGCCCAGTTTCTCCTCCCAGCCAGGCCCCGCCCGCCCAGCTTCCCCTCCCGAGCGAGGCCCCGCCCGCCCAGTTTCTCCTCCCGAGCGAGGCCCCGCCCGCCCAGCTTCCCCTCCCGAATCCGGCCCTGCCCGCCCATGTTCCCCTCCCAGCCAGGCCCCGCCCCCCCAGTTTCTCCTCCCAGCTTGGCCCCGCCCGCCCAGCTTCCCCTCCCGATCCCGGCCCCGCCCGCCCATGTTCCCCTCCCAGCTTGGCCCCGCCCGCCCAGTTTCTCCTCCCGAACCCGGCCCCGCCCGCCAAGCTTCTCCTAGCGAGCCCGGCCCCGCCCGCCCAGCTTCCCCTCCAAGCCAGGCCCCGCCCGCCCCGCTTCCCCTCCCGAGTCCTGGCCCCGCCCGCCCAGTTTCTCCTCCCGAGCTTGGCCCCGCCCGCCCAGCTTCCCATCCCGAGCGAGGCCCCGCCCGCCCAGTTTCTCCTCCCAGCTTGGCCCCGCCCGCCCAGCTTCCCCTCCCGAACCCGGCCCCGCCCGCCCAGCTTCTGCTAGCGAGCTCGGCCCCGCCCGCCCAGCTTCCCCTCCCAGCTTGGCCCCGCCCGCCCAGTTTCTCCTCACAGCCAGGCCCCGCCCTCCCAGTTTCTCCTCCCGAGTCCGGCCCCGCCCGCCCCGCTTCCCCTCCCAGCCAGGCCCCGCCCGCCCAGCTTCCCTCCCGAACCCGGCCCCGCCCGCCCAGCTTCTCCTCCCAGCTAAGCCCCGCCCGCCCAGTTTCTCCTCCCAGCACGGCCCCGCCCGCCCAGTTTCTCCTCCCAGCACGGCCCCGCCCACCCAGCTTCCCCTCCCAGCCTGGCCCCGCCCGCCCAGTTTCTCCTCCCGAGTGCGGCCCCGCCCGCCCCGCTTCTCCTCCCGAGCGAGGCCCCGCCCGCCCAGCTTCCCCTCCCAGCTTGGCCCCGCCCGCCCAGCTTCCCCTCCCGAACCCGGCCCCGCCCGCCCAGCTTCTGCTAGCGAGCTCGGCCCCGCCCGCCCAGCTTCCCCTCCCAGCTTGGCCCCGCCCGCCCAGTTTCTCCTCCCAGCCAGGGCCCGCCCGCCCAGTTTCTCCTCCCGAGTCCGGCCCCGCCCGCCCCGCTTCCCCTCCCAGCCAGGCCCCGCCCGCCCAGCTTCCCCTCCCGAACCCGGCCCCGCCCGCCCAGCTTCTCCTCCCAGCTTAGCCCCGCCCGCCCAGTTTCTCCTCCCAGCACGGCCCCGCCCGCCCAGTTTCTCCTCCCGAGCACGGCCCCGCCCACCCAGCTTCCCCTCCCAGCCTGGCCCCGCCCGCCCAGTTTCTCCTCCCGAGTGCGGCCCCGCCCGCTCCGCTTCCCCTCCCAGCCAGGCCCCGCACGCCCAGTTTCTCCTCCCGAGTCCGGCCCCGCCCGCCCAGTTTCTCCTCCCGAGCCCGGCCCCGCCCGCCCAGCTTCTCCTCCCAGCTTAGCACCGCCCGCCCAGTTTCTCCTCCCAGCACGGCCCCGCCCACCCAGCTTCCCCTCCCAGCCTGGCCCCGCCCGCCCAGTTTCTCCTCCCGAGTGCGGCCCCGCCCGCTCCGCTTCCCCTCCCAGCCAGGCCCCGCCCGCCCAGTTACTCCTCCCGAGTCCGGCCCCGCCCGCCCAGTTTCTCCTCCCGAGCCCGGCCCCGCCCGCCCCGCTTCCCCTCCCAGCTTGGCCCCGCCCGCCCAGTTTCTCCTCCCGAGCGAGGCCCCGCCCGCCCAGCTTCCCCTCCCGAAGCCGGCCCCGCCCGCCCATGTTCCCCTCCCAGCCAGGCCCCGCCCGCCCAGTTTCTCCTCCCAGCTTGGCCCCGCCCGCCCAGTTTCTCCTCCCAGCCAGGCCCCGCCCGCCCAGCTTCCCCTCCCAGCCAGGCCCCGCCCGCCCAGTTTCTCCTCCCGAGTCCGGCCCCGCCCGCCCAGTTTCTCCTCCCGAGCCCGGCCCCGCCCGACCCGCTTCCCCTCCCAGCTTGGCCCCGCCCGCCCAGTTTCTCCTCCCGAGCGAGGCCCCGCCCGCCCAGTTTCTCCTCCCAGCCAGGCCCCGCCCGCCCAGCTTCCCCTCCCGAGCGAGGCCCCGCCCGCCCAGTTTCTCCTCCCGAACCCGGCCCCGCCCGCCAAGCTTCTCCTAGCGAGCCCGGCCCCGCCCGCCCAGCTTCCCCTCCAAGCCAGGCCCCGCCCGCCCCGCTTCCCCTCCCGAGTCCTGCCCCGGCCGCCCAGTTTCTCCTCCCGAGCTTGGCCCCGCCCGCCCAGCTTCCCATCCCGAGCGAGGCCCCTCCCGCCCAGTTTCTCCTCCCAGCTTGGCCCCGCCCGCCCAGCTTCCCCTCCCGAACCCGGCCCCGCCCGCCCAGCTTCTGCTAGCGAGCTCGGCCCCGCCCGCCCAGCTTCCCCTCCCAGCTTGGCCCCGCCCGCCCAGTTTTTCCTCACAGCCAGGCCCCGCCCGCCCAGTTTCTCCTCCCGAGTCCGGCCCCGCCCGCCCAGCTTCCCTCCCGAACCCGGCCCCGCCCGCCCAGCTTCTCCTCCCAGCTTAGCCCCGCCCGCCCAGTTTCTCCTCCCAGCACGGCCCCGCCCGCCCAGTTTCTCCTCCCAGCACGGCCCCGCCCACCCAGCTTCCCCTCCCAGCCTGGCCCCGCCCGCCCAGTTTCTCCTCCCGAGTGCGGCCCCGCCCGCCCCGCTTCTCCTCCCGAGTCCGGCCCCGCCCGCCCAGCTTCCCCTCCCAGCTTGGCCCCGCCCGCCCAGCTTCCCCTCCCAGCCAGGCCCCGCCCGCCAAGTTTCTCCTCCCGAGTGCGGCCCCGCCCGCCCCGCTTCTCCTCCCGAGTCCGGCCCCGCGGGCCCAGCTTCCCCTCCCAGCTTGGCCCCGCCCGCCCAGCTTCCCCTCCCAGCCAGGCCCCGCCCGCCCAGTTTCTCCTCCCGAGCCCGGCCCTGCCCGCTCCGCTTCCCCTCCCAGCCAGGCCCCGCCCGCCCAGTTTCTCCTCCCGAGTCCGGCCCCGCCCGCCCAGTTTCTCCTCCCGAGCCCGGCCCCGCCCGCCCCGCTTCCCCTCCCAGCTTGGCCCCGCCCGCCCAGTTTCTCCTCCCGAGCGAGGCCCCGCCCGCCCAGTTTCTCCTCCCAGCCAGGCCCCGCCCGCCCAGCTTCCCCTCCCGAGCGAGGCCCCGCCCGCCCAGTTTCTCCTCCCGAGCGAGGCCCCGCCCGCCCAGCTTCCCCTCCCGAATCCGGCCTGCCCGCCCATGTTCCCCTCCCAGTCAGGCCCCGCCCGCCCAGTTTCTCCGCCCAGCTTGGCCCCGCCCGCCCAGCTTCCCCTCCCGATCCCGGCCCCGCCCGCCCATGTTCCCCTCCCAGCCAGGCCCCGCCCGCCCAGTTTCTCCTCCCAGCTTGGCCCCGCCCGCCCAGCTTCCCCTCCCGATCCCGGCCCCGCCCGCCCATGTTCCCCTCCCAACTTGGCCCCGCCCGCCCAGTTTCTCCTCCCGAACCCGGCCCCGCCCGCCAAGCTTCTCCTAGCGAGCCCGGCCCCGCCCGCCCAGCTTCCCCTTCCAAGCCAGGCCCCGCCCGCCCCGCTTCTCCTCCCGAGTCCGGCCCCGCCCGCCCAGCTTCCCCTCCCAGCTTGGCCCCGCCCGCCCAGCTTCCCCTCCCAGCCAGGCCCCGCCCGCCCAGTTTCTCCTCCCGAGCCCGGCCCCGCCCGCTCCGCTTCCCCTCCCAGCCAGGCCCCGCCCGCCCAGTTTCTCCTCCGGAGTCCGGCCCCGCCCGCCCAGTTTCTCCTCCCGAGCCCGGCCCCGCCCGCCCCGCTTCCCCTCCCAGCTTGGCCCCGCCCGCCCAGCTTCCCCTCCCGAGTCCGGCCCCGCCCGCCCAGTTTCTCCTCCCGAGCGAGGCCCCGCCCGCCCAGTTTCCCCTCCCGAACCCGGCCCCGCCCGCCCAGTTTCTCCTCCCGAGTCCGGCCCCGGCCGCCCAGTTTCTCATCCCAGCTTGGCCCCGCCCGCCCAGCTTCCCCTCCCGAGCGAGGCCCCGCCCGCCCAGTTTCTCCTCCCGAGCGAGGCCCCGCCCGCCCAGCTTCCCCTCCCGAATCCGGCCCTGCCCGCCCATGTTCCCCTCCCAGTCAGGCCCCGCCCGCCCAGTTTCTCCTCCCAGCTTGGCCCCGCCCGCCCAGCTTCCCCTCCCGATCCCGGCCCCGCCCGCCCATGTTCCCCTCCCAGCCAGGCCCCGCCCGCCCAGTTTCTCCTCCCAGCTTGGCCCCGCCCGCCCAGCTTCCCCTCCCGATCCCGGCCCCGCCCGCCCATGTTCCCCTCCCAACTTGGCCCCGCCCGCCCAGTTTCTCCTCCCGAACCCGGCCCCGCCCGCCAAGCTTCTCCTAGCGAGCCCGGCCCCGCCCGCCCAGCTTCCCCTCCAAGCCAGGCCCCGCCCGCCCCGCTTCCCCTCCCGAGTCCGGCCCCGCCCGCCCAGTTTCTCCTCCCGAGCTTGGCCCCGCCCGCCCAGCTTCCCATCCCGAGCGAGGCCCCGCCCGGCCAGTTTCTCCTCCCAGCTTGGCCCCGCCCGCCCAGCTTCCCCTCCCGAACCCGGCCCCGCCCGCCCAGCTTCTGCTAGCGAGCTCGGCCCCGCCCGCCCAGCTTCCCCTCCCAGCTTGGCCCCGCCCGCCCAGTTTCTCCTCCCAGCCAGGCCCCGCCCGCCCAGCTTCCCCTCCCGAGCGAGGCCCCGCCCGCCCAGTTTCTCCTCCCAGCCAGGCCCCGCCCGCCCAGCTTCCCCTCCCGAGCGAGGCCCCGCCCGCCCAGTTTCTCCTCCCGAGCGAGGCCCCGCCCGCCCAGCTTCCCCTCCCGAATCCGGCCCTGCCCGCCCATGTTCCCCTCCCAGTCAGGCCCCGCCCGCCCAGTTTCTCCTCCCAGCTTGGCCCCGACCGCCCAGCTTCCCCTCCCGATCCCGGCCCCGCCCGCCCATGTTCCCCTCCCAGCCAGGCCCCGCCCGCCCAGTTTCTCCTCCCAGCTTGGCCCCGCCCGCCCAGCTTCCCCTCCCGATCCCGGCCCCGCCCGCCCATGTTCCCCTCCCAACTTGGCCCCGCCCGCCCAGTTTCTCCTCCCGAACCCGGCCCCGCCCGCCAAGCTTCTCCTAGCGAGCCCGGCCCCGCCCGCCCAGCTTCCCCTCCAAGCCAGGCCCCGCCCGCCCCGCTTCCCCTCCCGAGTCCTGCCCCGGCCGCCCAGTTTCTCCTCCCGAGCTTGGCCCCGCCCGCCCAGCTTCCCATCCCGAGCGAGGCCCCGCCCGCCCAGTTTCTCCTCCCAGCTTGGCCCCGCCCGCCCAGCTTCCCCTCCCGAACCCGGCCCCGCCCGCCCAGCTTCTGCTAGCGAGCTCGGCCCCGCCCGCCCAGCTTCCCCTCCCAGCTTGGCCCCGCCCGCCCAGTTTCTCCTCCCAGCCAGGCCCCACCCGCCCAGCTTCCCCTCCCGAACCCGGCCCCGCCCGCCCAGCTTCTCCTCCCAGCTAAGCCCCGCCCGCCCAGTTTCTCCTCCCAGCACGGCCCCGCCCGCCCAGTTTCTCCTCCCAGCACGGCCCCGCCCACCCAGCTTCCCCTCCCAGCCTGGCCCCGCCCGCCCAGTTTCTCCTCCCGAGTGCGGCCCCGCCCGCCCCGCTTCTCCTCCCGAGCGAGGCCCCGCCCGCCCAGCTTCCCCTCCCAGCTTGGCCCCGCCCGCCCAGCTTCCCCTCCCGAACCCGGCCCCGCCCGCCCAGCTTCTGCTAGCGAGCTCGGCCCCGCCCGCCCAGCTTCCCCTCCCAGCTTGGCCCCGCCCGCCCAGTTTCTCCTCCCAGCCAGGGCCCGCCCGCCCAGTTTCTCCTCCCGAGGCCGGCCCCGCCCGCCCCGCTTCCCCTCCCAGCCAGGCCCCGCCCGCCCAGCTTCCCCTCCCGAACCCGGCCCCGCCCGCCCAGCTTCTCCTCCCAGCTTAGCCCCGCCCGCCCAGTTTCTCCTCCCAGCACGGCCCCGCCCGCCCAGTTTCTCCTCCCAGCACGGCCCCGCCCGCCCAGTTTCTCCTCCCAGCACGGCCCCGCCCACCCAGCTTCCCCTCCCAGCCTGGCCCCGCCCGCCCAGTTTCTCCTCCCGAGTGCGGCCCCGCCCGCTCCGCTTCCCCTCCCAGCCAGGCCCCGCACGCCCAGTTTCTCCTCCCGAGTCCGGCCCCGCCCGCCCAGTTTCTCCTCCCGAGCCCGGCCCCGCGCGCCCCGCTTCGCCTCCCAGCTTGGCCCCGCCCGCCCAGTTTCTCCTCCCGAGCGAGGCCCCGCCCGCCCAGTTTCTCCTCCCGAGCGAGGCCCCGCCCGCCCAGCTTCCCCTCCCGAATCCGGCCCCGCCCGCCCATGTTCCCCTCCCAGCCAGGCCCCGCCCGCCCAGTTTCTCCTCCCAGCTTGGCCCCGCCCGCCCAGTTTCTCCTCCCAGCCAGGCCCCGCCCGCCCAGCTTCCCCTCCCGAACCCGGCCCCGCCCGCCCAGCTTCCCCTCCCGAATCCGGCCCCGCCCGCCCATGTTCCCCTCCCAGCCAGGCCCCGCCCGCCCAGTTTCTCCTCCCAGCTTGGCCCCGCCCGCCCAGTTTCTCCTCCCAGCCAGGCCCCGCCCGCCCAGCTTCCCCTCCCAGCCAGGCCCCGCCCGCCCAGTTTCTCCTCCCGAGCCCGGCCCCGCCCGCTCCGCTTCCCCTCCCAGCCAGGCCCCGCCCGCCCAGTTTCTCCTCCCGAGTCCGGCCCCGCCCGCCCAGTTTCTCCTCCCGAGTCCGGCCCCGCCCGCCCCGCTTCCCCTCCCAGCCAGGCCCCGCCCGCCCAGCTTCCCCTCCCGAACCCGGCCCCGCCCGCCCAGCTTCTCCTCACAGCTTAGCCCCGCCCGCCCAGTTTCTCCTCCCAGCACGGCCCCGCCCGCCCAGTTTCTCCTCCCAGCCAGGCCCCGCCCGCCCAGCTTCCCCTCCCGAACCCGGCCCCGCCCGCCCAGCTTCCCCTCCCGAACCCGGCCCCGCCCGCCCAGCTTCTCCTCCCAGCCAGGCCCCGCCCGCCCAGTTTCTCCTCCCGAGTCCGGCCCCGCCCGCCCAGCTTCCCCTCCCGAACCCGGCCCCGCCCGCCCAGCTTCTCCTCCCAGCTTAGCCCCGCCCGCCCAGTTTCTCCTCCCAGCACGGCCCCGCCCGCCCAGTTTCTCCTCCCAGCACGGCCCCGCCCACCCAGCTTCCCCTCCCAGCCTGGCCCCGCCCGCCCAGTTTCTCCTCCCGAGTGCGGCCCCGCCCGCCCCGCTTCTCCTCCCGAGTCCGGCCCCGCCCGCCCAGCTTCCCCTCCCAGCTTGGCCCCGCCCGCCCAGCTTCCCCTCCCAGCCAGGCCCCGCCCGCCCAGTTTCTCCTCCCGAGTGCGGCCCCGCCCGCCCCGCTTCTCCTCCCGAGTCCGGCCCCGCCGGCCCAGCTTCCCCTCCCAGCTTGGCCCCGCCCGCCCAGCTTCCCCTCCCAGCCAGTCCCCGCCCGCCCAGTTTCTCCTCCCGAGCCCGGCCCCGCCCGCTCCGCTTCCCCTCCCAGCCAGGCCCCGACCGCCCAGTTTCTCCTCCCGAGTCCGGCCCCGCCCGCCCAGTTTCTCCTCCCGAGCCCGGCCCCGCCCGCCCCGCTTCCCCTCCCAGCTTGGCCCCGCCCGCCCAGTTTCTCCTCCCGAGCGAGGCCCCGCCCGCCCAGTTTCTCCACCCAGCCAGGCCCCGCCCGCCCAGCTTCCCCTCCCAGCTTGGCCCCGCCCGCCCAGTTTCTCCTCCCGAGCGAGGCCCCGCCCGCCCAGCTTCCCCTCCCGAATCCGGCCCTGCCCGCCCATGTTCCCCTCCCAGTCAGGCCCCGCCCGCCCAGTTTCTCCTCCCAGCTTGGCCCCGCCCGCCCAGCTTCCCCTCCCGATCCCGGCCCCGCCCGCCCATGTTCCCCTCCCAGCCAGGCCCCGCCCGCCCAGTTTCTCCTCCCAGCTTGGCCCCGCCCGCCCAGCTTCCCCTCCCGATCCCGGCCCCGCCCGCCCATGTTCCCCTCCCAACTTGGCCCCGCCCGCCCAGTTTCTCCTCCCGAACCCGGCCCCGCCCGCCAAGCTTCTCCTAGCGAGCCCGGCCCCGCCCGCCCAGCTTCCCCTCCAAGCCAGGCCCCGCCCGCCCCGCTTCCCCTCCCGAGTCCGGCCCCGCCCGCCCAGCTTCCCATCCCGAGCGAGGCCCCGCCCGGCCAGTTTCTCCTCCCAGCTTGGCCCCGCCCGCCCAGCTTCCCCTCCCGAACCCGGCCCCGCCCGCCCAGCTTCTGCTAGCGAGCTCGGCCCCGCCCGCCCAGCTTCCCCTCCCAGCTTGGCCCCGCCCGCCCAGTTTCTCCTCCCAGCCAGGCCCCGCCCGCCCAGCTTCCCCTCCCGCCCCCGCCCGCCCAGTTTCTCCTCCCAGCCAGGCCCCGCCCGCCCAGCTTCCCCTCCCGAGCGAGGCCCCGCCCGCCCAGTTTCTCCTCCCGAGCGAGGCCCCGCCCGCCCAGCTTCCCCTCCCGAATCCGGCCCTGCCCGCCCATGTTCCCCTCCCAGCCAGGCCCCGCCCGCCCAGTTTCTCCTCCCAGCTTGGCCCCGCCCGCCCAGCTTCCCCTCCCGATCCCGGCCCCGCCCGCCCATGTTCCCCTCCCAGCTTGGCCCCGCCCGCCCAGTTTCTCCTCCCGAACCCGGCCCCGCCCGCCAAGCTTCTCCTAGCGAGCCCGGCCCCGCCCGCCCAGCTTCCCCTCCAAGCCAGGCCCCGCCCGCCCCGCTTCCCCTCCCGAGTCCTGCCCCGGCCGCCCAGTTTCTCCTCCCGAGCTTGGCCCCGCCCGCCCAGCTTCCCATCCCGAGCGAGGCCCCGCCCGCCCAGTTTCTCCTCCCAGCTTGGCCCCGCCCGCCCAGCTTCCCCTCCCGAACCCGGCCCCGCCCGCCCAGCTTCTGCTAGCGAGCTCGGCCCCGCCCGCCCAGCTTCCCCTCCCAGCTTGGCCCCGCCCGCCCAGTTTCTCCTCACAGCCAGGCCCCGCCCGCCCAGTTTCTCCTCCCGAGTCCGGCCCCGCCCGCCCCGCTTCCCCTCCCAGCCAGGCCCCACCCGCCCAGCTTCCCCTCCCGAACCCGGCCCCGCCCGCCCAGCTTCTCCTCCCAGCTAAGCCCCGCCCGCCCAGTTTCTCCTCCCAGCACGGCCCCGCCCGCCCAGTTTCTCCTCCCAGCACGGCCCCGCCCACCCAGCTTCCCCTCCCAGCCTGGCCCCGCCCGCCCAGTTTCTCCTCCCGAGTGCGGCCCCGCCCGCCCCGCTTCTCCTCCCGAGCGAGGCCCCGCCCGCCCAGCTTCCCCTCCCAGCTTGGCCCCGCCCGCCCAGCTTCCCCTCCCGAACCCGGCCCCGCCCGCCCAGCTTCTGCTAGCGAGCTCGGCCCCGCCCGCCCAGCTTCCCCTCCCAGCTTGGCCCCGCCCGCCCAGATTCTCCTCCCAGCCAGGGCCCGCCCGCCCAGTTTCTCCTCCCGAGTCCGGCCCCGCCCGCCCCGCTTCCCCTCCCAGCCAGGCCCCGCCCGCCCAGCTTCCCCTCCCGAACCCGGCCCCGCCCGCCCAGCTTCTCCTCCCAGCTTAGCCCCGCCCGCCCAGTTTCTCCTCCCAGCACGGCCCCGCCCGCCCAGTTTCTCCTCCCAGCACGGCCCCGCCCACCCAGCTTCCCCTCCCAGCCTGGCCCCGCCCGCCCAGTTTCCCCTCCCAGCCAGGCCCCGCACGCCCAGTTTCTCCTCCCGAGTCCGGCCCCGCCCGCCCAGTTTCTCCTCCCGAGCCCGGCCCCGCCCGCCCAGCTTCTCCTCCCAGCTTAGCACCGCCCGCCCAGTTTCTCCTCCCAGCACGGCCCCGCCCACCCAGCTTCCCCTCCCAGCCCCCCGCCCGCCCAGTTTCTCCTCCCGAGTGCGGCCCCGCCCGCTCCGCTTCCCCTCCCAGCCAGGCCCCGCCCGCCCAGTTACTCCTCCCGAGTCCGGCCCCGCCCGCCCAGTTTCTCCTCCCGAGCCCGGCCCCGCCCGCCCCGCTTCCCCTCCCAGCTTGGCCCCGCCCGCCCAGTTTCTCCTCCCGAGCGAGGCCCCGCCCGCCCAGCTTCCCCTCCCGAATCCGGCCCCGCCCGCCCATGTTCCCCTCCCAGCCAGGCCCCGCCCGCCCAGTTTCTCCTCCCAGCTTGGCCCCGCCCGCCCAGTTTCTCCTCCCAGCCAGGCCCCGCCCGCCCAGCTTCCCCTCCAGCCAGGCCCCGCCCGCCCAGTTTCTCCTCCCGAGCCCGGCCCCGCCCGCTCCGCTTCCCCTCCCAGCCAGGCCCGCCCGCCCAGTTTCTCCTCCCGTGTCCGGCCCCGCCCGCCCAGTTTCTCCTCCCGAGCCCGGCCCCGCCCGCCCCGCTTCCCCTCCCAGCTTGGCCCCGCCCGCCCAGTTTCTCCTCCCGAGCGAGGCCCCCCCGCCCAGTTTCTCCTCCCAGCCAGGCCCCGCCCGCCCAGCTTCCCCTCCCGAGCGAGGCCCGCCCGCCCAGTTTCTCCTCCCGAACCCGGCCCCGCCCGCCAAGCTTCTCCTAGCGAGCCCGGCCCCGCCCGCCCAGCTTCCCCTCCAAGCCAGGCCCCGCCCGCCCCGCTTCCCCTCCCGAGTCCTGCCCCGGCCGCCCAGTTTCTCCTCCCGAGCTTGGCCCCGCCCGCCCAGCTTCCCATCCCGAGCGAGGCCCCTCCCGCCCAGTTTCTCCTCCCAGCTTGGCCCCGCCCGCCCAGCTTCCCCTCCCGAACCCGGCCCCGCCCGCCCAGCTTCTGCTAGCGAGCTCGGCCCCGCCCGCCCAGCTTCCCCTCCCAGCTTGGCCCCGCCCGCCCAGTTTCTCCTCACAGCCAGGCCCCGCCCGCCCAGTTTCTCCTCCCGAGTCCGGCCCCGCCCGCCCAGCTTCCCTCCCGAACCCGGCCCCGCCCGCCCAGCTTCTCCTCCCAGCTTAGCCCCGCCCCCCAGTTTCTCCTCCCAGCACGGCCCCGCCCGCCCAGTTTCTCCTCCCAGCACGGCCCCGCCCGCCCAGCTTCCCTCCCAGCCTGGCCCCGCCCGCCCAGTTTCTCCTCCCGAGTGCGGCCCCGCCCGCCCCGCTTCTCCTCCCGAGTCCGGCCCCGCCCGCCCAGCTTCCCCTCCCAGCTTGGCCCCGCCGCCCAGCTTCCCCTCCCAGCCAGGCCCCGCCCGCCAAGTTTCTCCTCCCGAGTGCGGCCCCGCCCGCCCGCTTCTCCTCCCGAGTCCGCCCCCGCCCGCCCAGCTTCCCCTCCCAGCTTGGCCCCGCCGCCCAGCTTCCCCTCCCAGCTTCCCCTCCCAGCCAGGCCCCGCCCGCCCAGTTTCTCCTCCCGAGCCCGGCCCCGCCCGCTCCGCTTCCCCTCCCAGCCAGGCCCCGACCGCCCAGTTTCTCCTCCCGAGTCCGGCCCCGCCCGCCCAGTTTCTCCTCCCAGCCCGGCCCCGCCCGCCCCGCTTCCCCTCCCAGCTTGGCCCCGCCCGCCCAGTTTCTCCTCCCGAGCGAGGCCCCGCCCGCCCAGCTTCCCCTCCCGAATCCGGCCCTGCCCGCCCATGTTCCCCTCCCAGTCAGGCCCCGCCCGCCCAGTTTCTCCTCCCAGCTTGGCCCCGCCCGCCAGCTTCCCCTCCCGATCCCGGCCCCGCCCGCCCATGTTCCCCTCCCAGCCAGGCCCCGCCCGCCAGTTTCTCCTCCCAGCTTGGCCCCGCCCGCCCAGCTTCCCCTCCCGATCCCGGCCCCGCCCGCCCATGTTCCCCTCCCAACTTGGCCCCGCCCGCCCAGTTTCTCCTCCCGAACCCGGCCCCGCCCGCCAAGCTTCTCCTAGCGAGCCCGGCCCCGCCCGCCCAGCTTCCCCTCCAAGCCAGGCCCCGCCCGCCCCGCTTCCCCTCCCGAGTCCGGCCCCGCCCGCCCAGCTTCCCATCCCGAGCGAGGCCCCGCCCGGCCAGTTTCTCCTCCCAGCTTGGCCCCGCCCGCCCAGCTTCTGCTAGCGAGCTCGGCCCCGCCCGCCCAGCTTCCCCTCCCAGCTTGGCCCCGCCCGCCCAGTTTCTCCTCCCAGCCAGGCCCCGCCCGCCCAGCTTCCCCTCCCGAGCGAGGCCCCGCCCGCCCAGTTTCTCCTCCCAGCCAGGCCCCGCCCGCCCAGCTTCCCCTCCCGAGCGAGGCCCCGCCCGCCCAGTTTCTCCTCCCGAGCGAGGCCCCGCCCGCCCAGCTTCCCCTCCCGAATCCGGCCCTGCCCGCCCATGTTCCCCTCCCAGCCAGGCCCCGCCCGCCCAGTTTCTCCTCCCAGCTTGGCCCCGCCCGCCCAGCTTCCCCTCCCGATCCCGGCCCCGCCCGCCCATGTTCCCCTCCCAGCTTGGCCCCGCCCGCCCAGTTTCTCCTCCCGAACCCGGCCCCGCCCGCCAAGCTTCTCCTAGCGAGCCCGGCCCCGCCCGCCCAGCTTCCCCTCCAAGCCAGGCCCCGCCCGCCCCGCTTCCCCTCCCGAGTCCTGCCCCGGCCGCCCAGTTTCTCCTCCCGAGCTTGGCCCCGCCCGCCCAGCTTCCCATCCCGAGCGAGGCCCCGCCCGCCCAGTTTCTCCTCCCAGCTTGGCCCCGCCCGCCCAGCTTCCCCTCCCGAACCCGGCCCCGCCCGCCCAGCTTCTGCTAGCGAGCTCGGCCCCGCCCGCCCAGCTTCCCCTCCCAGCTTGGCCCCGCCCGCCCAGTTTCTCCTCACAGCCAGGCCCCGCCCGCCCAGTTTCTCCTCCCGAGTCCGGCCCCGCCCGCCCCGCTTCCCCTCCCAGCCAGGCCCCACCCGCCCAGCTTCCCCTCCCGAACCCGGCCCCGCCCGCCCAGCTTCTCCTCCCAGCTAAGCCCCGCCCGCCCAGTTTCTCCTCCCAGCACGGCCCCGCCCGCCCAGTTTCTCCTCCCAGCACGGCCCCGCCCACCCAGCTTCCCCTCCCAGCCTGGCCCCGCCCGCCCAGTTTCTCCTCCCGAGTGCGGCCCCGCCCGCCCCGCTTCTCCTCCCGAGCGAGGCCCCGCCCGCCCAGCTTCCCCTCCCAGCTTGGCCCCGCCCGCCCAGCTTCCCCTCCCGAACCCGGCCCCGCCCGCCCAGCTTCTGCTAGCGAGCTCGGCCCCGCCCGCCCAGCTTCCCCTCCCAGCTTGGCCCCGCCCGCCCAGTTTCTCCTCCCAGCCAGGGCCCGCCCGCCCAGTTTCTCCTCCCGAGTCCGGCCCCGCCCGCCCCGCTTCCCCTCCCAGCCAGGCCCCGCCCGCCCAGCTTCCCCTCCCGAACCCGGCCCCGCCCGCCCAGCTTCTCCTCCCAGCTTAGCCCCGCCCGCCCAGTTTCTCCTCCCAGCACGGCCCCGCCCGCCCAGTTTCTCCTCCCAGCACGGCCCCGCCCACCCAGCTTCCCCTCCCAGCCTGGCCCCGCCCGCCCAGTTTCTCCTCCCGAGTGCGGCCCCGCCCGCTCCGCTTCCCCTCCCAGCCAGGCCCCGCACGCCCAGTTTCTCCTCCCGAGTCCGGCCCCGCCCGCCCAGTTTCTCCTCCCGAGCCCGGCCCCGCCCGCCCAGCTTCTCCTCCCAGCTTAGCACCGCCCGCCCAGTTTCTCCTCCCAGCACGGCCCCGCCCACCCAGCTTCCCCTCCCAGCCTGGCCCCGCCCGCCCAGTTTCTCCTCCCGAGTGCGGCCCCGCCCGCCCGCCCTCCCAGCCAGGCCCCGCCCGCCCAGTTACTCCTCCCGAGTCCGGCCCCGCCCGCCCAGTTTCTCCTCCCGAGCCCGGCCCCGCCCGCCCCCCCGCTTCCCCTCCCAGCTTGGCCCCGCCCGCCCAGTTTCTCCTCCCGAGCGAGGCCCCGCCCGCCCAGCTTCCCCTCCCGAAGCCGGCCCCGCCCGCCCATGTTCCCCTCCCAGCCAGGCCCCGCCCGCCCAGTTTCTCCTCCCAGCTTGGCCCCGCCCGCCCAGTTTCTCCTCCCAGCCAGGCCCCGCCCGCCCAGCTTCCCCTCCCAGCCAGGCCCCGCCCGCCCAGTTTCTCCTCCCGAGCCCGGCCCCGCCCGCTCCGCTTCCCCTCCCAGCCAGGCCCCGCCCGCCCAGTTTCTCCTCCCGAGTCCGGCCCCGCCCGCCCAGTTTCTCCTCCCGAGCCCGGCCCCGCCCGACCCGCTTCCCCTCCCAGCTTGGCCCCGCCCGCCCAGTTTCTCCTCCCGAGCGAGGCCCCGCCCGCCCAGTTTCTCCTCCCAGCCAGGCCCCGCCCGCCCAGCTTCCCCTCCCGAGCGAGGCCCCGCCCGCCCAGTTTCTCCTCCCGAACCCGGCCCCGCCCGCCAAGCTTCTCCTAGCGAGCCCGGCCCCGCCCGCCCAGCTTCCCCTCCAAGCCAGGCCCCGCCCGCCCCGCTTCCCCTCCCGAGTCCTGCCCCGGCCGCCCAGTTTCTCCTCCCGAGCTTGGCCCCGCCCGCCCAGCTTCCCATCCCGAGCGAGGCCCCTCCCGCCCAGTTTCTCCTCCCAGCTTGGCCCCGCCCGCCCAGTTTCTCCTCACAGCCAGGCCCCGCCCGCCCAGTTTCTCCTCCCGAGTCCGGCCCCGCCCGCCCAGCTTCCCCTCCCGAACCCGGCCCCGCCCGCCCAGCTTCTCCTCCCAGCTTAGCCCCGCCCGCCCAGTTTCTCCTCCCAGCACGGCCCCGCCCGCCCAGTTTCTCCTCCCAGCCCGGCCCCGCCCACCCAGCTTCCCCTCCCAGCCTGGCCCCGCCCGCCCAGTTTCTCCTCCCGAGTGCGGCCCCGCCCGCCCCGCTTCTCCTCCCGAGTCCGGCCCCGCCCGCCCAGCTTCCCCTCCCAGCTTTGCCCCGCCCGCCCAGCTTCCCCTCCCAGCCAGGCCCCGCCCGCCCCGCTTCTCCTCCCGAGTCCGGCCCCGCGGGCCCAGCTTCCCCTCCCAGCTTGGCCCCGCCCGCCCAGCTTCCCCTCCCAGCCAGGCCCCGCCCGCCCAGTTTCTCCTCCCGAGCCCGGCCCCGCCCGCTCCGCTTCCCCTCCCAGCCAGGCCCCGCCCGCCCAGTTTCTCCTCCCGAGTCCGGCCCCGCCCGCCCAGTTTCTCCTCCCGAGCCCGGCCCCGCCCGCCCCGCTTCCCCTCCCAGCTTGGCCCCGCCCGCCCAGTTTCTCCTCCCGAGCGAGGCCCCGCCCGCCCAGTTTCTCCTCCCAGCCAGGCCCCGCCCGCCCAGCTTCCCCTCCCGAGCGAGGCCCCGCCCGCCCAGTTTCTCCTCCCGAGCGAGGCCCCGCCCGCCCAGCTTCCCCTCCCGAATCCGGCCTGCCCGCCCATGTTCCCCTCCCAGTCAGGCCCCGCCCGCCCAGTTTCTCCGCCCAGCTTGGCCCCGCCCGCCCAGCTTCCCCTCCCGATCCCGGCCCCGCCCGCCCATGTTCCCCTCCCAGCCAGGCCCCGCCCGCCCAGTTTCTCCTCCCAGCTTGGCCCCGCCCGCCCAGCTTCCCCTCCCGATCCCGGCCCCGCCCGCCCATGTTCCCCTCCCAACTTGGCCCCGCCCGCCCAGTTTCTCCTCCCGAAGCCGGCCCCGCCCGCCCAGCTTCTCCTAGCCAGCCCGGCCCCGCCCGCCCAGCTTCCCCTTCCAAGCCAGGCCCCGCCCGCCCCGCTTCTCCTCCCGAGTCCGGCCCCGCCCGCCCAGCTTCCCCTCCCAGCTTGGCCCCGCCCGCCCAGCTTCCCCTCCCAGCCAGGCCCCGCCCGCCCAGTTTCTCCTCCCGAGCCCGGCCCCGCCCGCTCCGCTTCCCCTCCCAGCCAGGCCCCGCCCGCCCAGTTTCTCCTCCGGAGTCCGGCCCCGCCCGCCCAGTTTCTCCTCCCGAGCCCGGCCCCGCCCGCCCCGCTTCCCCTCCCAGCTTGGCCCCGCCCGCCCAGCTTCCCCTCCCGAGTCCGGCCCCGCCCGCCCAGTTTCTCCTCCCGAGCGAGGCCCCGCCCGCCCAGTTTCCCCTCCCGAACCCGGCCCCGCCCGCCCAGTTTCTCCTCCCGAGTCCGGCCCCGGCCGCCCAGTTTCTCATCCCAGCTTGGCCCCGCCCGCCCAGCTTCCCCTCCCGAGCGAGGCCCCGCCCGCCCAGTTTCTCCTCCCGAGCGAGGCCCCGCCCGCCCAGCTTCCCCTCCCGAAGCCGGCCCTGCCCGCCCATGTTCCCCTCCCAGTCAGGCCCCGCCCGCCCAGTTTCTCCTCCCAGCTTGGCCCCGCCCGCCCAGCTTCCCCTCCCGATCCCGGCCCCGCCCGCCCATGTTCCCCTCCCAGCCAGGCCCCGCCCGCCCAGTTTCTCCTCCCAGCTTGGCCCCGCCCGCCCAGCTTCCCCTCCCGATCCCGGCCCCGCCCGCCCATGTTCCCCTCCCAACTTGGCCCCGCCCGCCCAGTTTCTCCTCCCGAACCCGGCCCCGCCCGCCAAGCTTCTCCTAGCGAGCCCGGCCCCGCCCGCCCAGCTTCCCCTCCAAGCCAGGCCCCGCCCGCCCCGCTTCCCCTCCCGAGTCCGGCCCCGCCCGCCCAGTTTCTCCTCCCGAGCTTGGCCCCGCCCGCCCAGCTTCCCATCCCGAGCGAGGCCCCGCCCGGCCAGTTTCTCCTCCCAGCTTGGCCCCGCCCGCCCAGCTTCCCCTCCCGAACCCGGCCCCGCCCGCCCAGCTTCTGCTAGCGAGCTCGGCCCCGCCCGCCCAGCTTCCCCTCCCAGCTTGGCCCCGCCCGCCCAGTTTCTCCTCCCAGCCAGGCCCCGCCCGCCCAGCTTCCCCTCCCGAGCGAGGCCCCGCCCGCCCAGTTTCTCCTCCCAGCCAGGCCCCGCCCGCCCAGCTTCCCCTCCCGAGCGAGGCCCCGCCCGCCCAGTTTCTCCTCCCGAGCGAGGCCCCGCCCGCCCAGCTTCCCCTCCCGAATCCGGCCCTGCCCGCCCATGTTCCCCTCCCAGTCAGGCCCCGCCCGCCCAGTTTCTCCTCCCAGCTTGGCCCCGCCCGCCCAGCTTCCCCTCCCGATCCCGGCCCCGCCCGCCCATGTTCCCCTCCCAGCCAGGCCCCGCCCGCCCAGTTTCTCCTCCCAGCTTGGCCCCGCCCGCCCAGCTTCCCCTCCCGATCCCGGCCCCGCCCGCCCATGTTCCCCTCCCAACTTGGCCCCGCCCGCCCAGTTTCTCCTCCCGAACCCGGCCCCGCCCGCCAAGCTTCTCCTAGCGAGCCCGGCCCCGCCCGCCCAGCTTCCCCTCCAAGCCAGGCCCCGCCCGCCCCGCTTCCCCTCCCGAGTCCTGGCCCCGCCCGCCCAGTTTCTCCTCCCGAGCTTGGCCCCGCCCGCCCAGCTTCCCATCCCGAGCGAGGCCCCGCCCGCCCAGTTTCTCCTCCCAGCTTGGCCCCGCCCGCCCAGCTTCCCCTCCCGAACCCGGCCCCGCCCGCCCAGCTTCTGCTAGCGAGCTCGGCCCCGCCCGCCCAGCTTCCCCTCCCAGCTTGGCCCCGCCCGCCCAGTTTCTCCTCCCAGCCAGGCCCCACCCGCCCAGCTTCCCCTCCCGAACCCGGCCCCGCCCGCCCAGCTTCTCCTCCCAGCTAAGCCCCGCCCGCCCAGTTTCTCCTCCCAGCACGGCCCCGCCCGCCCAGTTTCTCCTCCCAGCACGGCCCCGCCCACCCAGCTTCCCCTCCCAGCCTGGCCCCGCCCGCCCAGTTTCTCCTCCCGAGTGCGGCCCCGCCCGCCCCGCTTCTCCTCCCGAGCGAGGCCCCGCCCGCCCAGCTTCCCCTCCCAGCTTGGCCCCGCCCGCCCAGCTTCCCCTCCCGAACCCGGCCCCGCCCGCCCAGCTTCTGCTAGCGAGCTCGGCCCCGCCCGCCCAGCTTCCCCTCCCAGCTTGGCCCCGCCCGCCCAGTTTCTCCTCCCAGCCAGGCCCCACCCGCCCAGCTTCCCCTCCCGAACCCGGCCCCGCCCGCCCAGCTTCTCCTCCCAGCTAAGCCCCGCCCGCCCAGTTTCTCCTCCCAGCACGGCCCCGCCCGCCCAGTTTCTCCTCCCGAGCACGGCCCCGCCCACCCAGCTTCCCCTCCCAGCCTGGCCCCGCCCGCCCAGTTTCTCCTCCCGAGTGCGGCCCCGCCCGCTCCGCTTCCCCTCCCAGCCAGGCCCCGCACGCCCAGTTTCTCCTCCCGAGTCCGGCCCCGCCCGCCCAGTTTCTCCTCCCGAGCCCGGCCCCGCGCGCCCCGCTTCGCCTCCCAGCTTGGCCCCGCCCGCCCAGTTTCTCCTCCCGAGCGAGGCCCCGCCCGCCCAGTTTCTCCTCCCGAGCGAGGCCCCGCCCGCCCAGCTTCCCCTCCCGAATCCGGCCCCGCCCGCCCATGTTCCCCTCCCAGCCAGGCCCCGCCCGCCCAGTTTCTCCTCCCAGCTTGGCCCCGCCCGCCCAGTTTCTCCTCCCAGCCAGGCCCCGCCCGCCCAGCTTCCCCTCCCGAACCCGGCCCCGCCCGCCCAGCTTCCCCTCCCGAAGCCGGCCCCGCCCGCCCATGTTCCCCTCCCAGCCAGGCCCCGCCCGCCCAGTTTCTCCTCCCAGCTTGGCCCCGCCCGCCCAGTTTCTCCTCCCAGCCAGGCCCCGCCCGCCCAGCTTCCCCTCCCAGCCAGGCCCCGCCCGCCCAGTTTCTCCTCCCGAGCCCGGCCCCGCCCGCTCCGCTTCCCCTCCCAGCCAGGCCCCGCCCGCCCAGTTTCTCCTCCCGAGTCCGGCCCCGCCCGCCCAGTTTCTCCTCCCGAGTCCGGCCCCGCCCGCCCCGCTTCCCCTCCCAGCCAGGCCCCGCCCGCCCAGCTTCCCCTCCCGAACCCGGCCCCGCCCGCCCAGCTTCTCCTCACAGCTTAGCCCCGCCCGCCCAGTTTCTCCTCCCAGCACGGCCCCGCCCGCCCAGTTTCTCCTCCCAGCCAGGCCCCGCCCGCCCAGCTTCCCCTCCCGAACCCGGCCCCGCCCGCCCAGCTTCTCCTCACAGCTTAGCCCCGCCCGCCCAGTTTCTCCTCCCAGCACGGCCCCGCCCACCCAGATTCTCCTCCCAGCCAGGCCCCGCCCGCCCAGCTTCCCCTCCCGAACCCGGCCCCGCCCGCCCAGCTTCTGCTAGCGAGCTCGGCCCCGCCCGCCCAGCTTCCCCTCCCAGCTTGGCCCCGCCCGCCCAGTTTCTCCTCCCGAGTTCGGCCCCGCCCGCCCCGCTTCCCCTCCCAGGTTGGCCCCGCCCGCCCCGCTTCCCATCCCGAGCGAGGCCCCGCCCGCCCAGTTTCTCCTCCCAGCTTGGCCCCGCCCGCCCAGCTTCCCCTCCCGAACCCGGCCCCGCCCGCCCAGCTTCTGCTAGCGAGCTCGGCCCCGCCCGCCCAGTTTCTCCTCCCAGCCAGGCCCCGCCCGCCCAGTTTCTCCTCCCAGCTTGGCCCCGCCCGCCCAGCTTCCCCTCCCGATCCCGGCCCCGCCCGCCCATGTTCCCCTCCCAGCTTGGCCCCGCCCGCCCAGTTTCTCCTCCCGAACCCGGCTCCGCCCGCCAAGCTTCTCCTAGCGAGCCCGGCCCCGCCCGCCCAGCTTCCCCTCCAAGCCAGGCCCCGCCCGCCCCGCTTCCCCTCCCGAGTCCGGCCCCGGCCGCCCAGTTTCTCCTCCCGAGCTTGGCCCCGCCCGCCCAGCTTCCCATCCCGAGCGAGGCCCCGCCCGCCCAGTTTCTCCTCCCAGCTTGGCCCCGCCCGCCCAGCTTCCCCTCCCGAACCCGGCCCCGCCCGCCCAGCCTCTGCTAGCGAGCTCGGCCCCGCCCGCCCAGCTTCCCCTCCCAGCTTAGCCCGGCCCGCCCAGTTTCTCCTCCCAGCCAGGCCCCGCCCGCCCAGCTTCTTCTCCCGAGCTCGGCCCCGCCCGCCCAGTTTCTCCTCCCAGGTTGGCCCCGCCCGCCCCGCTTCCCATCCCGAGCGAGGCCCCGCCCGCCCAGTTTCTCCTCCCAGCTTGGCCCCGCCCGCCCAGCTTCCCCTCCCGAACCCGGCCCCGCCCGCCCAGCTTCTGCTAGCGAGCTCGGCCCCGCCCGCCCAGCTTCCCCTCCCAGCTTGGCCCCGCCCGCCCAGTTTCTCCTCCCAGCCAGGCCCCGCCCGCCCAGTTTCTCCTCCCGAGTCCGGCCCCGCCCGCCCCGCTTCCCCTCCCAGCCAGGCCCCGCCCGCCCAGCTTCCCCTCCCAGCTTGGCCCCGCCCGCCCAGCTTCCCCTCCCAGCCAGGCCCCGCCCGCCCAGTTTCTCCTCCCGAGCCCGGCCCCGCCCGCTCCGCTTCCCCTCCCAGCCAGGCCCCGCCCGCCCAGTTTCTCCTCCCGAGTCCGGCCCCGCCCGCCCAGTTTCTCCTCCCGAGCCCGGCCCCGCCCGCCCAGCTTCTCCTCCCAGCTTAGCCCCGCCCGCCCAGTTTCTCCTCCCAGCACGGCCCCGCCCACCCAGTTTCTCCTCCCGAGTGCGGCCCCGCCCGCTCCGCTTCCCCTCCCAGCCTGGCCCCGCCCGCCCAGTTTCTCCTCCCGAGTGCGGCCCCGCCCGCTCCGCTTCCCCTCCCAGCCAGGCCCCGCCCGCCCAGTTTCTCCTCCCGAGTCCGGCCCCGCCCGCCCAGTTTCTCCTCCCGAGCCCGGCCCCGCCCGCCCCGCTTCCCCTCCCAGCCAGGCCCCGCCCGCCCAGCTTCCCCTCCCGAACCCGGCCCCGCCCGCCCAGCTTCTCCTCACAGCTTAGCCCCGCCCGCCCAGTTTCTCCTCCCAGCACGGCCCCGCCCGCCCAGTTTCTCCTCCCAGCCAGGCCCCGCCCGCCCAGCTTCCCCTCCCGAACCCGGCCCCGCCCGCCCAGCTTCTCCTCACAGCTTAGCCCCGCCCGCCCAGTTTCTCCTCCCAGCACGGCCCCGCCCGCCCAGTTTCTCCTCCCAGCCAGGCCCCGCCCGCCCCGCTTCCCCTCCCGAACCCGGCCCCGCCCGCCCAGCTTCTGCTAGCGAGCTCGGCCCCGCCCGCCCAGCTTCCCCTCCCAGCTTGGCCCCGCCCGCCCAGTTTCTCCTCCCGAGCTCGGCCCCGCCCGCCCCGCTTCCCCTCCCAGGTTGGCCCCGCCCGCCCCGCTTCCCATCCCGAGCGAGGCCCCGCCCGCCCAGTTTCTCCTCCCAGCTTGGCCCCGCCCGCCCAGCTTCCCCTCCCGAACCCGGCCCCGCCCGCCCAGCTTCTGCTAGCGAGCTCGGCCCCGCCCGCCCAGCTTCCCCTCCCAGCTTGGCCCCGCCCGCCCAGTTTCTCCTCCCAGCCAGGCCCCGCCCGCCCAGTTTCTCCTCCCGAGTCCGGCCCCGCCCGCCCCGCTTCCCCTCCCAGCCAGGCCCCGCCCGCCCAGCTTCCCCTCCCGAACCCGGCCCCGCCCGCCCAGCTTCTCCTCCCAGCTTAGCCCCGCCCGCCCAGTTTCTCCTCCCAGCACGGCCCCGCCCGCCCAGTTTCTCCTCCCAGCCAGGCCCCGCCCGCCCAGCTTCCCCTCCCGAACCCGGCCCCGCCCGCCCAGCTTCTGCTAGCGAGCTCGGCCCCGCCCGCCCAGCTTCCCCTCCCAGCTTGGCCCCGCCCGCCCAGTTTCTCCTCCCAGCACGGCCCCGCCCACCCAGCTTCCCCTCCCAGCCTGGCCCCGCCCGCCCAGTTTCTCCTCCCAGCCCGGCCCCGCCCACCCAGTTTCTCCTCCCGAGTGCGGCCCCGCCCGCTCCGCTTCCCCTCCCAGCCTGGCCCCGCCCGCCCAGTTTCTCCTCCCGAGTGCGGCCCCGCCCGCTCCGCTTCCCCTCCCAGCCAGGCCCCGCCCGCCCAGTTTCTCCTCCCGAGCCCGGCCCCGCCCGCCCCGCTTCCCCTCCCAGCCAGGCCCCGCCCGCCCAGCTTCCCCTCCCGAACCCGGCCCCGCCCGCCCAGCTTCTCCTCACAGCTTAGCCCCGCCCGCCCAGTTTCTCCTCCCAGCACGGCCCCGCCCGCCCAGTTTCTCCTCCCAGCCAGGCCCCGCCCGCCCAGCTTCCCCTCCCGAACCCGGCCCCGCCCGCCCAGCTTCTCCTCACAGCTTAGCCCCGCCCGCCCAGTTTCTCCTCCCAGCACGGCCCCGCCCGCCCAGTTTCTCCTCCCAGCCAGGCCCCGCCCGCCCCGCTTCCCCTCCCGAACCCGGCCCCGCCCGCCCAGCTTCTGCTAGCGAGCTCGGCCCCGCCCGCCCAGCTTCCCCTCCCAGCTTGGCCCCGCCCGCCCAGTTTCTCCTCCCGAGCTCGCCCCGCCCGCCCCGCTTCCCCTCCCAGGTTGGCCCCGCCCGCCCCGCTTCCCATCCCGAGCGAGGCCCCGCCCGCCCAGTTTCTCCTCCCAGCTTGGCCCCGCCCGCCCAGCTTCCCCTCCCGAACCCGGCCCCGCCCGCCCAGCTTCTGCTAGCGAGCTCGGCCCCGCCCGCCCAGCTTCCCCTCCCAGCTTGGCCCCGCCCGCCCAGTTTCTCCTCCCAGCCAGGCCCCCCCGCCCGCCCAGTTTCTCCTCCCGAGTCCGGCCCCGCCCGCCCCGCTTCCCCTCCCAGCCAGGCCCCGCCCGCCCAGCTTCCCCTCCCGAACCCGGCCCCGCCCGCCCAGCTTCTCCTCCCAGCTTAGCCCCGCCCGCCCAGTTTCTCCTCCCAGCACGGCCCCGCCCGCCCAGTTTCTCCTCCCAGCCAGGCCCCGCCCGCCCAGCTTCCCCTCCCGAACCCGGCCCCGCCCGCCCAGCTTCTGCTAGCGAGCTCGGCCCCGCCCGCCCAGCTTCCCCTCCCAGCTTGGCCCCGCCCGCCCAGTTTCTCCTCCCAGCACGGCCCCGCCCACCCAGCTTCCCCTCCCAGCCTGGCCCCGCCCGCCCAGTTTCTCCTCCCAGCCAGGCCCCGCCTGCCCAGTTTCTCCTCCCGAGCCCGGCCCCGCCCGCTCCGCTTCCCCTCCCAGCCAGGCCCCGCCCGCCCAGTTTCTCCTCCCGAGTCCGGCCCCGCCCGCCCAGTTTCTCCTCCCGAGTCCGGCCCCGCCCGCCCCGCTTCCCCTCCCAGCCAGGCCCCGCCCGCCCAGCTTCCCCTCCCGAACCCGGCCCCGCCCGCCCAGCTTCTCCTCACAGCTTAGCCCCGCCCGCCCAGTTTCTCCTCCCAGCACGGCCCCGCCCGCCCAGTTTCTCCTCCCAGCCAGGCCCCGCCCGCCCAGCTTCCCCTCCCGAACCCGGCCCCGCCCGCCCAGCTTCTCCTCACAGCTTAGCCCCGCCCGCCCAGTTTCTCCTCCCAGCACGGCCCCGCCCGCCCAGTTTCTCCTCCCAGCCAGGCCCCGCCCGCCCCGCTTCCCCTCCCGAACCCGGCCCCGCCCGCCCAGCTTCTGCTAGCGAGCTCGGCCCCGCCCGCCCAGCTTCCCCTCCCAGCTTGGCCCCGCCCGCCCAGTTTCTCCGCCCGAGCTCGGCCCCGCCCGCCCCGCTTCCCCTCCCAGGTTGGCCCCGCCCGCCCCGCTTCCCATCCCGAGCGAGGCCCCGCCCGCCCAGTTTCTCCTCCCAGCTTGGCCCCGCCCGCCCAGCTTCCCCTCCCGAACCCGGCCCCGCCCGCCCAGCTTCTGCTAGCGAGCTCGGCCCCGCCCGCCCAGCTTCCCCTCCCAGCTTGGCCCCGCCCGCCCAGTTTCTCCTCCCAGCCAGGCCCCGCCCGCCCAGTTTCTCCTCCCGAGTCCGGCCCCGCCCGCCCCGCTTCCCCTCCCAGCCAGGCCCCGCCTGCCCAGCTTCTCCTCCCAGCTTAGCCCCGCCCGCCCAGTTTCTCCTCCCAGCACGGCCCCGCCCGCCCAGTTTCTCCTCCCAGCCAGGCCCCGCCCGCCCAGCTTCCCCTCCCGAACCCGGCCCCGCCCGCCCAGCTTCTGCTAGCGAGCTCGGCCCCGCCCGCCCAGCTTCCCCTCCCAGCTTGGCCCCGCCCGCCCAGTTTCTCCTCCCAGCACGGCCCCGCCCACCCAGCTTCCCCTCCCAGCCTGGCCCCGCCCGCCCAGTTTCTCCTCCCGAGTGCGGCCCCGCCCGCCCCGCTTCCCCTCCCAGCCAGGCCCCGCCCGCCCCGCTTCCCCTCCCAGCTTGGCCCCGCCCGCCCAGCTTCCCCTCCCAGCCAGGCCCCGCCCGCCCAGTTTCTCCTCCCGAGCCCGGCCCCGCCCGCTCCGCTTCCCCTCCCAGCCAGGCCCCGCCCGCCCAGTTTCTCCTCCCGAGTCCGGCCCCGCCCGCCCAGTTTCTCCTCCCGAGCCCGGCCCCGCCCGCCCCGCTTCCCCTCCCAGCTTGGCCCCGCCCGCCCAGTTTCTCCTCCCGAGCGAGGCCCCGCCCGCCCAGTTTCTCCACCCAGCCAGGCCCCGCCCGCCCAGCTTCCCCTCCCAGCTTGGCCCCGCCCGCCCAGTTTCTCCTCCCGAGCGAGGCCCCGCCCGCCCAGCTTCCCCTCCCGAATCCGGCCCTGCCCGCCCATGTTCCCCTCCCAGTCAGGCCCCGCCCGCCCAGTTTCTCCTCCCAGCTTGGCCCCGCCCGCCCAGCTTCCCCTCCCAGCCAGGCCCCGCCCGCCCAGTTTCTCCTCCCGAGCCCGGCCCCGCCCGCTCCGCTTCCCCTCCCAGCCAGGCCCCGCCCGCCCAGTTTCTCCTCCCGAGTCCGGCCCCGCCCGCCCAGTTTCTCCTCCCGAGCCCGGCCCCGCCCGCCCAGCTTCTCCTCCCAGCTTAGCCCCGCCCGCCCAGTTTCTCCTCCCAGCACGGCCCCGCCCACCCAGTTTCTCCTCCCGAGTGCGGCCCCGCCCGCTCCGCTTCCCCTCCCAGCCTGGCCCCGCCCGCCCAGTTTCTCCTCCCGAGTGCGGCCCCGCCCGCTCCGCTTCCCCTCCCAGCCAGGCCCCGCCCGCCCAGTTTCTCCTCCCGAGTCCGGCCCCGCCCGCCCAGTTTCTCCTCCCGAGCCCGGCCCCGCCCGCCCCGCTTCCCCTCCCAGCCAGGCCCCGCCCGCCCAGCTTCCCCTCCCGAACCCGGCCCCGCCCGCCCAGCTTCTCCTCACAGCTTAGCCCCGCCCGCCCAGTTTCTCCTCCCAGCACGGCCCCGCCCGCCCAGTTTCTCCTCCCAGCCAGGCCCCGCCCGCCCAGCTTCCCCTCCCGAACCCGGCCCCGCCCGCCCAGCTTCTCCTCACAGCTTAGCCCCGCCCGCCCAGTTTCTCCTCCCAGCACGGCCCCGCCCGCCCAGTTTCTCCTCCCAGCCAGGCCCCGCCCGCCCCGCTTCCCCTCCCGAACCCGGCCCCGCCCGCCCAGCTTCTGCTAGCGAGCTCGGCCCCGCCCGCCCAGCTTCCCCTCCCAGCTTGGCCCCGCCCGCCCAGTTTCTCCTCCCGAGCTCGGCCCCGCCCGCCCCGCTTCCCCTCCCAGGTTGGCCCCGCCCGCCCCGCTTCCCATCCCGAGCGAGGCCCCGCCCGCCCAGTTTCTCCTCCCAGCTTGGCCCCGCCCGCCCAGCTTCCCCTCCCGAACCCGGCCCCGCCCGCCCAGCTTCTGCTAGCGAGCTCGGCCCCGCCCGCCCAGCTTCCCCTCCCAGCTTGGCCCCGCCCGCCCAGTTTCTCCTCCCAGCCAGGCCCCGCCCGCCCAGTTTCTCCTCCCGAGTCCGGCCCCGCCCGCCCCGCTTCCCCTCCCAGCCAGGCCCCGCCCGCCCAGCTTCCCCTCCCGAACCCGGCCCCGCCCGCCCAGCTTCTCCTCCCAGCTTAGCCCCGCCCGCCCAGTTTCTCCTCCCAGCACGGCCCCGCCCGCCCAGTTTCTCCTCCCAGCCAGGCCCCGCCCGCCCAGCTTCCCCTCCCGAACCCGGCCCCGCCCGCCCAGCTTCTGCTAGCGAGCTCGGCCCCGCCCGCCCAGCTTCCCCTCCCAGCTTGGCCCCGCCCGCCCAGTTTCTCCTCCCAGCACGGCCCCGCCCACCCAGCTTCCCCTCCCAGCCTGGCCCCGCCCGCCCAGTTTCTCCTCCCAGCCAGGCCCCGCCTGCCCAGTTTCTCCTCCCGAGCCCGGCCCCGCCCGCTCCGCTTCCCCTCCCAGCCAGGCCCCGCCCGCCCAGTTTCTCCTCCCGAGTCCGGCCCCGCCCGCCCAGTTTCTCCTCCCGAGTCCGGCCCCGCCCGCCCCGCTTCCCCTCCCAGCCAGGCCCCGCCCGCCCAGCTTCCCCTCCCGAACCCGGCCCCGCCCGCCCAGCTTCTCCTCACAGCTTAGCCCCGCCCGCCCAGTTTCTCCTCCCAGCACGGCCCCGCCCGCCCAGTTTCTCCTCCCAGCCAGGCCCCGCCCGCCCAGCTTCCCCTCCCGAACCCGGCCCCGCCCGCCCAGCTTCTCCTCACAGCTTAGCCCCGCCCGCCCAGTTTCTCCTCCCAGCACGGCCCCGCCCGCCCAGTTTCTCCTCCCAGCCAGGCCCCGCCCGCCCCGCTTCCCCTCCCGAACCCGGCCCCGCCCGCCCAGCTTCTGCTAGCGAGCTCGGCCCCGCCCGCCCAGCTTCCCCTCCCAGCTTGGCCCCGCCCGCCCAGTTTCTCCGCCCGAGCTCGGCCCCGCCCGCCCCGCTTCCCCTCCCAGGTTGGCCCCGCCCGCCCCGCTTCCCATCCCGAGCGAGGCCCCGCCCGCCCAGTTTCTCCTCCCAGCTTGGCCCCGCCCGCCCAGCTTCCCCTCCCGAACCCGGCCCCGCCCGCCCAGCTTCTGCTAGCGAGCTCGGCCCCGCCCGCCCAGCTTCCCCTCCCAGCTTGGCCCCGCCCGCCCAGTTTCTCCTCCCAGCCAGGCCCCGCCCGCCCAGTTTCTCCTCCCGAGTCCGGCCCCGCCCGCCCCGCTTCCCCTCCCAGCCAGGCCCCGCCCGCCCAGCTTCTCCTCCCAGCTTAGCCCCGCCCGCCCAGTTTCTCCTCCCAGCACGGCCCCGCCCGCCCAGTTTCTCCTCCCAGCCAGGCCCCGCCCGCCCAGCTTCCCCTCCCGAACCCGGCCCCGCCCGCCCAGCTTCTGCTAGCGAGCTCGGCCCCGCCCGCCCAGCTTCCCCTCCCAGCTTGGCCCCGCCCGCCCAGTTTCTCCTCCCAGCACGGCCCCGCCCACCCAGCTTCCCCTCCCAGCCTGGCCCCGCCCGCCCAGTTTCTCCTCCCGAGTGCGGCCCCGCCCGCCCCGCTTCCCCTCCCAGCCAGGCCCCGCCCGCCCCGCTTCCCCTCCCAGCTTGGCCCCGCCCGCCCAGCTTCCCCTCCCAGCCAGGCCCCGCCCGCCCAGTTTCTCCTCCCGAGCCCGGCCCCGCCCGCTCCGCTTCCCCTCCCAGCCAGGCCCCGCCCGCCCAGTTTCTCCTCCCGAGTCCGGCCCCGCCCGCCCAGTTTCTCCTCCCGAGCCCGGCCCCGCCCGCCCCGCTTCCCCTCCCAGCTTGGCCCCGCCCGCCCAGTTTCTCCTCCCGAGCGAGGCCCCGCCCGCCCAGTTTCTCCACCCAGCCAGGCCCCGCCCGCCCAGCTTCCCCTCCCAGCTTGGCCCCGCCCGCCCAGTTTCTCCTCCCGAGCGAGGCCCCGCCCGCCCAGCTTCCCCTCCCGAATCCGGCCCTGCCCGCCCATGTTCCCCTCCCAGTCAGGCCCCGCCCGCCCAGTTTCTCCTCCCAGCTTGGCCCCGCCCGCCCAGCTTCCCCTCCCAGCCAGGCCCCGCCCGCCCAGTTTCTCCTCCCGAGCCCGGCCCCGCCCGCTCCGCTTCCCCTCCCAGCCAGGCCCCGCCCGCCCAGTTTCTCCTCCCGAGTCCGGCCCCGCCCGCCCAGTTTCTCCTCCCGAGCCCGGCCCCGCCCGCCCAGCTTCTCCTCCCAGCTTAGCCCCGCCCGCCCAGTTTCTCCTCCCAGCACGGCCCCGCCCACCCAGTTTCTCCTCCCGAGTGCGGCCCCGCCCGCTCCGCTTCCCCTCCCAGCCTGGCCCCGCCCGCCCAGTTTCTCCTCCCGAGTGCGGCCCCGCCCGCTCCGCTTCCCCTCCCAGCCAGGCCCCGCCCGCCCAGTTTCTCCTCCCGAGTCCGGCCCCGCCCGCCCAGTTTCTCCTCCCGAGCCCGGCCCCGCCCGCCCCGCTTCCCCTCCCAGCCAGGCCCCGCCCGCCCAGCTTCCCCTCCCGAACCCGGCCCCGCCCGCCCAGCTTCTCCTCACAGCTTAGCCCCGCCCGCCCAGTTTCTCCTCCCAGCACGGCCCCGCCCGCCCAGTTTCTCCTCCCAGCCAGGCCCCGCCCGCCCAGCTTCCCCTCCCGAACCCGGCCCCGCCCGCCCAGCTTCTCCTCACAGCTTAGCCCCGCCCGCCCAGTTTCTCCTCCCAGCACGGCCCCGCCCGCCCAGTTTCTCCTCCCAGCCAGGCCCCGCCCGCCCCGCTTCCCCTCCCGAACCCGGCCCCGCCCGCCCAGCTTCTGCTAGCGAGCTCGGCCCCGCCCGCCCAGCTTCCCCTCCCAGCTTGGCCCCGCCCGCCCAGTTTCTCCTCCCGAGCTCGGCCCCGCCCGCCCCGCTTCCCCTCCCAGGTTGGCCCCGCCCGCCCCGCTTCCCATCCCGAGCGAGGCCCCGCCCGCCCAGTTTCTCCTCCCAGCTTGGCCCCGCCCGCCCAGCTTCCCCTCCCGAACCCGGCCCCGCCCGCCCAGCTTCTGCTAGCGAGCTCGGCCCCGCCCGCCCAGCTTCCCCTCCCAGCTTGGCCCCGCCCGCCCAGTTTCTCCTCCCAGCCAGGCCCCGCCCGCCCAGTTTCTCCTCCCGAGTCCGGCCCCGCCCGCCCCGCTTCCCCTCCCAGCCAGGCCCCGCCCGCCCAGCTTCCCCTCCCGAACCCGGCCCCGCCCGCCCAGCTTCTCCTCCCAGCTTAGCCCCGCCCGCCCAGTTTCTCCTCCCAGCACGGCCCCGCCCGCCCAGTTTCTCCTCCCAGCCAGGCCCCGCCCGCCCAGCTTCCCCTCCCGAACCCGGCCCCGCCCGCCCAGCTTCTGCTAGCGAGCTCGGCCCCGCCCGCCCAGCTTCCCCTCCCAGCTTGGCCCCGCCCGCCCAGTTTCTCCTCCCAGCACGGCCCCGCCCACCCAGCTTCCCCTCCCAGCCTGGCCCCGCCCGCCCAGTTTCTCCTCCCAGCCAGGCCCCGCCTGCCCAGTTTCTCCTCCCGAGCCCGGCCCCGCCCGCTCCGCTTCCCCTCCCAGCCAGGCCCCGCCCGCCCAGTTTCTCCTCCCGAGTCCGGCCCCGCCCGCCCAGCCTCTCCTCCCGAGTCCGGCCCCGCCCGCCCCGCTTCCCCTCCCAGCCAGGCCCCGCCCGCCCAGCTTCCCCTCCCGAACCCGGCCCCGCCCGCCCAGCTTCTCCTCACAGCTTAGCCCCGCCCGCCCAGTTTCTCCTCCCAGCACGGCCCCGCCCGCCCAGTTTCTCCTCCCAGCCAGGCCCCGCCCGCCCAGCTTCCCCTCCCGAACCCGGCCCCGCCCGCCCAGCTTCTCCTCACAGCTTAGCCCCGCCCGCCCAGTTTCTCCTCCCAGCACGGCCCCGCCCGCCCAGTTTCTCCTCCCAGCCAGGCCCCGCCCGCCCCGCTTCCCCTCCCGAACCCGGCCCCGCCCGCCCAGCTTCTGCTAGCGAGCTCGGCCCCGCCCGCCCAGCTTCCCCTCCCAGCTTGGCCCCGCCCGCCCAGTTTCTCCGCCCGAGCTCGGCCCCGCCCGCCCCGCTTCCCCTCCCAGGTTGGCCCCGCCCGCCCCGCTTCCCATCCCGAGCGAGGCCCCGCCCGCCCAGTTTCTCCTCCCAGCTTGGCCCCGCCCGCCCAGTTTCTCCTCCCAGCCAGGCCCCGCCCGCCCAGTTTCTCCTCCCGAGTCCGGCCCCGCCCGCCCCGCTTCCCCTCCCAGCCAGGCCCCGCCCGCCCAGCTTCTCCTCCCAGCTTAGCCCCGCCCGCCCAGTTTCTCCTCCCAGCACGGCCCCGCCCGCCCAGTTTCTCCTCCCAGCCAGGCCCCGCCCACCCAGCTTCCCCTCCCGAACCCGGCCCCGCCCGCCCAGCTTCTGCTAGCGAGCTCGGCCCCGCCCGCCCAGCTTCCCCTCCCAGCTTGGCCCCGCCCGCCCAGTTTCTCCTCCCAGCACGGCCCCGCCCACCCAGCTTCCCCTCCCAGCCTGGCCCCGCCCGCCCAGTTTCTCCTCCCGAGTGCGGCCCCGCCCGCCCCGCTTCCCCTCCCAGCCAGGCCCCGCCCGCCCCGCTTCCCCTCCCAGCTTGGCCCCGCCCGCCCAGCTTCCCCTCCCAGCCAGGCCCCGCCCGCCCAGTTTCTCCTCCCGAGCCCGGCCCCGCCCGCTCCGCTTCCCCTCCCAGCCAGGCCCCGCCCGCCCAGTTTCTCCTCCCGAGTCCGGCCCCGCCCGCCCAGTTTCTCCTCCCGAGCCCGGCCCCGCCCGCCCCGCTTCCCCTCCCAGCTTGGCCCCGCCCGCCCAGTTTCTCCTCCCGAGCGAGGCCCCGCCCGCCCAGTTTCTCCACCCAGCCAGGCCCCGCCCGCCCAGCTTCCCCTCCCAGCTTGGCCCCGCCCGCCCAGTTTCTCCTCCCGAGCGAGGCCCCGCCCGCCCAGCTTCCCCTCCCGAATCCGGCCCTGCCCGCCCATGTTCCCCTCCCAGTCAGGCCCCGCCCGCCCAGTTTCTCCTCCCAGCTTGGCCCCGCCCGCCCAGCTTCCCCTCCCGATCCCGGCCCCGCCCGCCCATGTTCCCCTCCCAGCCAGGCCCCGCCCGCCCAGTTTCTCCTCCCAGCTTGGCCCCGCCCGCCCAGCTTCCCCTCCCGATCCCGGCCCCGCCCGCCCATGTTCCCCTCCCAACTTGGCCCCGCCCGCCCAGTTTCTCCTCCCGAACCCGGCCCCGCCCGCCAAGCTTCTCCTAGCGAGCCCGGCCCCGCCCGCCCAGCTTCCCCTCCAAGCCAGGCCCCGCCCGCCCCGCTTCCCCTCCCGAGTCCGGCCCCGCCCGCCCAGTTTCTCCTCCCGAGCTTGGCCCCGCCCGCCCAGCTTCCCATCCCGAGCGAGGCCCCGCCCGGCCAGTTTCTCCTCCCAGCTTGGCCCCGCCCGCCCAGCTTCCCCTCCCGAACCCGGCCCCGCCCGCCCAGCTTCTGCTAGCGAGCTCGGCCCCGCCCGCCCAGCTTCCCCTCCCAGCTTGGCCCCGCCCGCCCAGTTTCTCCTCCCAGCCAGGCCCCGCCCGCCCAGCTTCCCCTCCCGAGCGAGGCCCCGCCCGCCCAGTTTCTCCTCCCAGCCAGGCCCCGCCCGCCCAGCTTCCCCTCCCGAGCGAGGCCCCGCCCGCCCAGTTTCTCCTCCCGAGCGAGGCCCCGCCCGCCCAGCTTCCCCTCCCGAATCCGGCCCTGCCCGCCCATGTTCCCCTCCCAGTCAGGCCCCGCCCGCCCAGTTTCTCCTCCCAGCTTGGCCCCGCCCGCCCAGCTTCCCCTCCCGATCCCGGCCCCGCCCGCCCATGTTCCCCTCCCAGCCAGGCCCCGCCCGCCCAGTTTCTCCTCCCAGCATGGCCCCGCCCGCCCAGCTTCCCCTCCCGATCCCGGCCCCGCCCGCCCATGTTCCCCTCCCAACTTGGCCCCGCCCGCCCAGTTTCTCCTCCCGAACCCGGCCCCGCCCGCCAAGCTTCTCCTAGCGAGCCCGGCCCCGCCCGCCCAGCTTCCCCTCCAAGCCAGGCCCCGCCCGCCCCGCTTCCCCTCCCGAGTCCTGCCCCGGCCGCCCAGTTTCTCCTCCCGAGCTTGGCCCCGCCCGCCCAGCTTCCCATCCCGAGCGAGGCCCCGCCCGCCCAGTTTCTCCTCCCAGCTTGGCCCCGCCCGCCCAGCTTCCCCTCCCGAACCCGGCCCCGCCCGCCCAGCTTCTGCTAGCGAGCTCGGCCCCGCCCGCCCAGCTTCCCCTCCCAGCTTGGCCCCGCCCGCCCAGTTTCTCCTCACAGCCAGGCCCCGCCCGCCCAGTTTCTCCTCCCGAGTCCGGCCCCGCCCGCCCCGCTTCCCTTCCCAGCCAGGCCCCACCCGCCGAGCTTCCCCTCCCGAACCCGGCCCCGCCCGCCCAGCTTCTCCTCCCAGCTAAGCCCCGCCCGCCCAGTTTCTCCTCCCAGCACGGCCCCGCCCGCCCAGTTTCTCCTCCCAGCACGGCCCCGCCCACCCAGCTTCCCCTCCCAGCCTGGCCCCGCCCGCCCAGTTTCTCCTCCCGAGTGCGGCCCCGCCCGCCCCGCTTCTCCTCCCGAGCGAGGCCCCGCCCGCCCAGCTTCCCCTCCCAGCTTGGCCCCGCCCGCCCAGCTTCCCCTCCCGAACCCGGCCCCGCCCGCCCAGCTTCTGCTAGCGAGCTCGGCCCCGCCCGCCCAGCTTCCCCTCCCAGCTTGGCCCCGCCCGCCCAGTTTCTCCTCCCAGCCAGGGCCCGCCCGCCCAGTTTCTCCTCCCGAGTCCGGCCCCGCCCGCCCCGCTTCCCCTCCCAGCCAGGCCCCGCCCGCCCAGCTTCCCCTCCCGAACCCGGCCCCGCCCGCCCAGCTTCTCCTCCCAGCTTAGCCCCGCCCGCCCAGTTTCTCCTCCCAGCACGGCCCCGCCCGCCCAGTTTCTCCTCCCAGCACGGCCCCGCCCGCCCAGTTTCTCCTCCCAGCACGGCCCCGCCCACCCAGCTTCCCCTCCCAGTCAGGCCCCGCCCGCCCAGTTTCTCCTCCCAGCTTGGCCCCGCCCGCCCAGCTTCCCCTCCCGATCCCGGCCCCGCCCGCCCATGTTCCCCTCCCAGCCAGGCCCCGCCCGCCCAGTTTCTCCTCCCAGCATGGCCCCGCCCGCCCAGCTTCCCCTCCCGATCCCGGCCCCGCCCCCTCCCAACTTGGCCCCGCCCGCCCAGTTTCTCCTCCCGAACCCGGCCCCGCCCGCCAAGCTTCTCCTAGCGAGCCCGGCCCCGCCCGCCCAGCTTCCCCTCCAAGCCAGGCCCCGCCCGCCCCGCTTCCCCTCCCGAGTCCTGCCCCGGCCGCCCAGTTTCTCCTCCCGAGCTTGGCCCCGCCCGCCCAGCTTCCCATCCCGAGCGAGGCCCCGCCCGCCCAGTTTCTCCTCCCAGCTTGGCCCCGCCCGCCCAGCTTCCCCTCCCGAACCCGGCCCCGCCCGCCCAGCTTCTGCTAGCGAGCTCGGCCCCGCCCGCCCAGCTTCCCCTCCCAGCTTGGCCCCGCCCGCCCAGTTTCTCCTCACAGCCAGGCCCCGCCCGCCCAGTTTCTCCTCCCGAGTCCGGCCCCGCCCGCCCCGCTTCCCTTCCCAGCCAGGCCCCACCCGCCGAGCTTCCCCTCCCGAACCCGGCCCCGCCCGCCCAGCTTCTCCTCCCAGCTAAGCCCCGCCCGCCCAGTTTCTCCTCCCAGCACGGCCCCGCCCGCCCAGTTTCTCCTCCCAGCACGGCCCCGCCCACCCAGCTTCCCCTCCCAGCCTGGCCCCGCCCGCCCAGTTTCTCCTCCCGAGTGCGGCCCCGCCCGCCCCGCTTCTCCTCCCGAGCGAGGCCCCGCCCGCCCAGCTTCCCCTCCCAGCTTGGCCCCGCCCGCCCAGCTTCCCCTCCCGAACCCGGCCCCGCCCGCCCAGCTTCTGCTAGCGAGCTCGGCCCCGCCCGCCCAGCTTCCCCTCCCAGCTTGGCCCCGCCCGCCCAGTTTCTCCTCCCAGCCAGGGCCCGCCCGCCCAGTTTCTCCTCCCGAGTCCGGCCCCGCCCGCCCCGCTTCCCCTCCCAGCCAGGCCCCGCCCGCCCAGCTTCCCCTCCCGAACCCGGCCCCGCCCGCCCAGCTTCTCCTCCCAGCTTAGCCCCGCCCGCCCAGTTTCTCCTCCCAGCACGGCCCCGCCCGCCCAGTTTCTCCTCCCAGCACGGCCCCGCCCGCCCAGTTTCTCCTCCCAGCACGGCCCCGCCCACCCAGCTTCCCCTCCCAGCCTGGCCCCGCCCGCCCAGTTTCTCCTCCCGAGTGCGGCCCCGCCCGCTCCGCTTCCCCTCCCAGCCAGGCCCCGCACGCCCAGTTTCTCCTCCCGAGTCCGGCCCCGCCCGCCCAGTTTCTCCTCCCGAGCCCGGCCCCGCGCGCCCCGCTTCGCCTCCCAGCTTGGCCCCGCCCGCCCAGTTTCTCCTCCCGAGCGAGGCCCCGCCCGCCCAGCTTCCCCTCCCGAATCCGGCCCCGCCCGCCCATGTTCCCCTCCCAGCCAGGCCCCGCCCGCCCAGTTTCTCCTCCCAGCTTGGCCCCGCCCGCCCAGTTTCTCCTCCCAGCCAGGCCCCGCCCGCCCAGCTTCCCCTCCCGAACCCGGCCCCGCCCGCCCAGCTTCCCCTCCCGAATCCGGCCTCGCCCGCCCATGTTCCCCTCCCAGCCAGGCCCCGCCCGCCCAGTTTCTCCTCCCAGCTTGGCCCCGCCCGCCCAGTTTCTCCTCCCAGCCAGGCCCCGCCCGCCCAGCTTCCCCTCCCAGCCAGGCCCCGCCCGCCCAGTTTCTCCTCCCGAGCCCGGCCCCGCCCGCTCCGCTTCCCCTCCCAGCCAGGCCCCGCCCGCCCAGTTTCTCCTCCCGAGTCCGGCCCCGCCCGCCCAGTTTCTCCTCCCGAGTCCGGCCCCGCCCGCCCCGCTTCCCCTCCCAGCCAGGCCCCGCCCGCCCAGCTTCCCCTCCCGAACCCGGCCCCGCCCGCCCAGCTTCTCCTCACAGCTTAGCCCCGCCCGCCCAGTTTCTCCTCCCAGCACGGCCCCGCCCGCCCAGTTTCTCCTCCCAGCCAGGCCCCGCCCGCCCAGCTTCCCCTCCCGAACCCGGCCCCGCCCGCCCAGCTTCCCCTCCCGAATCCGGCCTCGCCCGCCCATGTTCCCCTCCCAGCCAGGCCCCGCCCGCCCAGTTTCTCCTCCCAGCTTGGCCCCGCCCGCCCAGTTTCTCCTCCCAGCCAGGCCCCGCCCGCCCAGCTTCCCCTCCCAGCCAGGCCCCGCCCGCCCAGTTTCTCCTCCCGAGCCCGGCCCCGCCCGCTCCGCTTCCCCTCCCAGCCAGGCCCCGCCCGCCCAGTTTCTCCTCCCGAGTCCGGCCCCGCCCGCCCAGTTTCTCCTCCCGAGTCCGGCCCCGCCCGCCCCGCTTCCCCTCCCAGCCAGGCCCCGCCCGCCCAGCTTCCCCTCCCGAACCCGGCCCCGCCCGCCCAGCTTCTCCTCACAGCTTAGCCCCGCCCGCCCAGTTTCTCCTCCCAGCACGGCCCCGCCCGCCCAGTTTCTCCTCCCAGCCAGGCCCCGCCCGCCCAGCTTCCCCTCCCGAACCCGGCCCCGCCCGCCCAGCTTCTCCTCACAGCTTAGCCCCGCCCGCCCAGTTTCTCCTCCCAGCACGGCCCCGCCCGCCCAGCTTCCCCTCCCAGCTTGGCCCCGCCCGCCCAGCTTCCCCTCCCAGCTTGGCCCCGCCCGCCCAGTTTCTCCTCCCGAGCTCGGCCCCGCCCGCCCCGCTTCCCCTCCCAGCCAGGCCCCGCCCGCCCAGCTTCCCCTCCCAGCTTGGCCCCGCCCGCCCAGCTTCCCCTCCCAGCTTGGCCCCGCCCGCCCAGTTTCTCCTCCCGAGCTCGGCCCCGCCCGCCCCGCTTCCCCTCCCAGGTTGGCCCCGCCCGCCCCGCTTCCCATCCCGAGCGAGGCCCCGCCCGCCCAGTTTCTCCTCCCAGCTTGGCCCCGCCCGCCCAGCTTCCCCTCCCGAACCCGGCCCCGCCCGCCCAGCTTCTGCTAGCGAGCTCGGCCCCGCCCGCCCAGCTTCCCCTCCCAGCTTGGCCCCGCCCGCCCAGTTTCTCCTCCCAGCCAGGCCCCGCCCGCCCAGTTTCTCCTCCCGAGTCCGGCCCCGCCCGCCCCGCTTCCCCTCCCAGCCAGGCCCCGCCCGCCCAGCTTCCCCTCCCGAACCCGGCCCCGCCCGCCCAGCTTCTGCTAGCGAGCTCGGCCCCGCCCGCCCAGCTTCCCCTCCCAGTTTGGCCCCGCCCGCCCAGTTTCTCCTCCCAGCACGACCCCGCCCACCCAGCTTCCCCTCCCAGCCTGGCCCCGCCCGCCCAGTTTCTCCTCCCGAGCGAGGCCCCGCCCGCCCAGCTTCCCCTCCCGAATCCGGCCCCGCCCGCCCATGTTCCCCTCCCAGCCAGGCCCCGCCCGCCCAGTTTCTCCTCCCAGCTTGGCCCCGCCCGCCCAGCTTCCCCTCCCGATCCCGGCCCCGCCCGCCCATGTTCCCCTCCCAGCTTGGCCCCGCCCGCCCAGTTTCTCCTCCCGAACCCGGCTCCGCCCGCCAAGCTTCTCCTAGCGAGCCCGGCCCCGCCCGCCCAGCTTCCCCTCCAAGCCAGGCCCCGCCCGCCCCGCTTCCCCTCCCGAGTCCGGCCCCGGCCGCCCAGTTTCTCCTCCCGAGCTTGGCCCCGCCCGCCCAGCTTCCCATCCCGAGCGAGGCCCCGCCCGCCCAGTTTCTCCTCCCAGCTTGGCCCCGCCCGCCCAGCTTCCCCTCCCGAACCCGGCCCCGCCCGCCCAGCCTCTGCTAGCGAGCTCGGCCCCGCCCGCCCAGCTTCCCCTCCCAGCTTGGCCCGGCCCGCCCAGTTTCTCCTCCCAGCCAGGCCCCGCCCGCCCAGGTTCTCCTCCCGAGTCCGGCCCCGCCCGCCCCGCTTCCCCTCCCAGCCAGGCCCCGCCCGCCCAGCTTCCCCTCCCGAACCCGGCCCCGCCCGCCCAGCTTCTCCTCCCGAGCTCGGCCCCGCCCGCCCAGTTTCTCCTCCCAGGTTGGCCCCGCCCGCCCCGCTTCCCATCCCGAGCGAGGCCCCGCCCGCCCAGTTTCTCCTCCCAGCTTGGCCCCGCCCGCCCAGCTTCCCCTCCCGAACCCGGCCCCGCCCGCCCAGCTTCTGCTAGCGAGCTCGGCCCCGCCCGCCCAGCTTCCCCTCCCAGCTTGGCCCCGCCCGCCCAGTTTCTCCTCCCAGCCAGGCCCCGCCCGCCCAGTTTCTCCTCCCGAGTCCGGCCCCGCCCGCCCAGCTTCCCCTCCCGAACCCGGCCCCGCCCGCCCAGCTTCTCCTCCCAGCTTAGCCCCGCCCGCCCAGTTTCTCCTCCCAGCACGGCCCCGCCCGCCCAGTTTCTCCTCCCAGCGAGGCCCCGCCCGCCCAGCTTCCCCTCCCGAACCCGGCCCCGCCCGCCCAGCTTCTGCTAGCGAGCTCGGCCCCGCCCGCCCAGCTTCCCCTCCCAGCTTGGCCCCGCCCGCCCAGTTTCTCCTCCCAGCACGGCCCCGCCCACCCAGCTTCCCCTCCCAGCCTGGCCCCGCCCGCCCAGTTTCTCCTCCCAGCCAGGCCCCGCCCCCCAGTTTCTCCTCCCGAGCCCGGCCCCGCCCGCTCCGCTTCCCCTCCCAGCCAGGCCCCGCCCGCCCAGTTTCTCCTCCCGAGTCCGGCCCCGCCCGCCCAGTTTCTCCTCCCGAGTCCGGCCCCGCCCGCCCCGCTTCCCCTCCCAGCCAGGCCCCGCCCGCCCAGCTTCCCCTCCCGAACCCGGCCCCGCCCGCCCAGCTTCTCCTCACAGCTTAGCCCCGCCCGCCCAGTTTCTCCTCCCAGCACGGCCCCGCCCGCCCAGTTTCTCCTCCCAGCCAGGCCCGCCCGCCCAGCTTCCCCTCCCGAACCCGGCCCCGCCCGCCCAGCTTCTCCTCACAGCTTAGCCCCGCCCGCCCAGTTTCTCCTCCCAGCACGGCCCCGCCCGCCCAGTTTCTCCTCCCAGCCAGGCCCCGCCCGCCCCGCTTCCCCTCCCGAACCCGGCCCCGCCCGCCCAGCTTCTGCTAGCGAGCTCGGCCCCGCCCGCCCAGCTTCCCCTCCCAGCTTGGCCCCGCCCGCCCAGTTTCTCCGCCCGAGCTCGGCCCCGCCCGCCCCGCTTCCCCTCCCAGGTTGGCCCCGCCCGCCCCGCTTCCCATCCCGAGCGAGGCCCCGCCCGCCCAGTTTCTCCTCCCAGCTTGGCCCCGCCCGCCCAGCTTCCCCTCCCGAACCCGGCCCCGCCCGCCCAGCTTCTGCTAGCGAGCTCGGCCCCGCCCGCCCAGCTTCCCCTCCCAGCTTGGCCCCGCCCGCCCAGTTTCTCCTCCCAGCCAGGCCCCGCCCGCCCAGTTTCTCCTCCCGAGTCCGGCCCCGCCCGCCCCGCTTCCCCTCCCAGCCAGGCCCCGCCCGCCCAGCTTCTCCTCCCAGCTTAGCCCCGCCCGCCCAGTTTCTCCTCCCAGCACGGCCCCGCCCGCCCAGTTTCTCCTCCCAGCCAGGCCCCGCCCGCCCAGCTTCCCCTCCCGAACCCGGCCCCGCCCGCCCAGCTTCTGCTAGCGAGCTCGGCCCCGCCCGCCCAGCTTCCCCTCCCAGCTTGGCCCCGCCCGCCCAGTTTCTCCTCCCAGCACGGCCCCGCCCACCCAGCTTCCCCTCCCAGCCTGGCCCCGCCCGCCCAGTTTCTCCTCCCGAGTGCGGCCCCGCCCGCCCCGCTTCTCCTCCCGAGTCCGCCCCGCCCGCCCAGCTTCCCCTCCCAGCTTGGCCCCGCCCGCCCAGCTTCCCCTCCCAGCCAGGCCCCGCCCGCCCAGTTTCTCCTCCCGAGCCCGGCCCCGCCCGCTCCGCTTCCCCTCCCAGCCAGGCCCCGCCCGCCCAGTTTCTCCTCCCGAGTCCGGCCCCGCCCGCCCAGTTTCTCCTCCCGAGCCCGGCCCCGCCCGCCCCGCTTCCCCTCCCAGCTTGGCCCCGCCCGCCCAGTTTCTCCTCCCGAGCGAGGCCCCGCCCGCCCAGTTTCTCCACCCAGCCAGGCCCCGCCCGCCCAGCTTCCCCTCCCAGCTTGGCCCCGCCCGCCCAGTTTCTCCTCCCGAGCGAGGCCCCGCCCGCCCAGCTTCCCCTCCCGAATCCGGCCCTGCCCGCCCATGTTCCCCTCCCAGTCAGGCCCCGCCCGCCCAGTTTCTCCTCCCAGCTTGGCCCCGCCCGCCCAGCTTCCCCTCCCGATCCCGGCCCCGCCCGCCCATGTTCCCCTCCCAGCCAGGCCCCGCCCGCCCAGTTTCTCCTCCCAGCACGGCCCCGCCCACCCAGCTTCCCCTCCCAGCCTGGCCCCGCCCGCCCAGTTTCTCCTCCCGAGTGCGGCCCCGCCCGCTCCGCTTCCCCTCCCAGCCAGGCCCCGCACGCCCAGTTTCTCCTCCCGAGTCCGGCCCCGCCCGCCCAGTTTCTCCTCCCGAGCCCGGCCCCGCGCGCCCCGCTTCGCCTCCCAGCTTGGCCCCGCCCGCCCAGTTTCTCCTCCCGAGCGAGGCCCCGCCCGCCCAGCTTCCCCTCCCGAATCCGGCCCCGCCCGCCCATGTTCCCCTCCCAGCCAGGCCCCGCCCGCCCAGTTTCTCCTCCCAGCTTGGCCCCGCCCGCCCAGTTTCTCCTCCCAGCCAGGCCCCGCCCGCCCAGCTTCCCCTCCCGAACCCGGCCCCCCCCGCCCAGCTTCCCCTCCCGAATCCGGCCTCGCCCGCCCATGTTCCCCTCCCAGCCAGGCCCCGCCCGCCCAGTTTCTCCTCCCAGCTTGGCCCCGCCCGCCCAGTTTCTCCTCCCAGCCAGGCCCCGCCCGCCCAGCTTCCCCTCCCAGCCAGGCCCCGCCCGCCAGTTTCTCCTCCCGAGCCCGGCCCCGCCCGCTCCGCTTCCCCTCCCAGCCAGGCCCCGCCCGCCCAGTTTCTCCTCCCGAGTCCGGCCCCGCCCGCCCAGTTTCTCCTCCCGAGTCCGGCCCCGCCCGCCCCGCTTCCCCTCCCAGCCAGGCCCCGCCCGCCCAGCTTCCCCTCCCGAACCCGGCCCCGCCCGCCCAGCTTCTCCTCACAGCTTAGCCCCGCCCGCCCAGTTTCTCCTCCCAGCACGGCCCCGCCCGCCCAGTTTCTCCTCCCAGCCAGGCCCCGCCCGCCCAGCTTCCCCTCCCGAACCCGGCCCCGCCCGCCCAGCTTCTCCTCACAGCTTAGCCCCGCCCGCCCAGTTTCTCCTCCCAGCACGGCCCCGCCCGCCCAGCTTCCCCTCCCAGCTTGGCCCCGCCCGCCCAGCTTCCCCTCCCAGCTTGGCCCCGCCCGCCCAGTTTCTCCTCCCGAGCTCGGCCCCGCCCGCCCCGCTTCCCCTCCCAGCCAGGCCCCGCCCGCCCAGCTTCCCTCCCAGCTTGGCCCCGCCCGCCCAGCTTCCCCTCCCAGCTTGGCCCCGCCCGCCCAGTTTCTCCTCCCGAGCTCGGCCCCGCCCGCCCCGCTTCCCCTCCCAGGTTGGCCCCGCCCGCCCCGCTTCCCATCCCGAGCGAGGCCCCGCCCGCCCAGTTTCTCCTCCCAGCTTGGCCCCGCCCGCCCAGCTTCCCCTCCCGAACCCGGCCCCGCCCGCCCAGCCTCTGCTAGCGAGCTCGGCCCCGCCCGCCCAGCTTCCCCTCCCAGCTTGGCCCGGCCCGCCCAGTTTCTCCTCCCAGCCAGGCCCCGCCCGCCCAGGTTCTCCTCCCGAGTCCGGCCCCGCCCGCCCCGCTTCCCCTCCCAGCCAGGCCCCGCCCGCCCAGCTTCCCCTCCCGAACCCGGCCCCGCCCGCCCAGCTTCTCCTCCCGAGCTCGGCCCCGCCCGCCCAGTTTCTCCTCCCAGGTTGGCCCCGCCCGCCCCGCTTCCCATCCCGAGCGAGGCCCCGCCCGCCCAGTTTCTCCTCCCAGCTTGGCCCCGCCCGCCCAGCTTCCCCTCCCGAACCCGGCCCCGCCCGCCCAGCTTCTGCTAGCGAGCTCGGCCCCGCCCGCCCAGCTTCCCCTCCCAGCTTGGCCCCGCCCGCCCAGTTTCTCCTCCCAGCCAGGCCCCGCCCGCCCAGTTTCTCCTCCCGAGTCCGGCCCCGCCCGCCCAGCTTCCCCTCCCGAACCCGGCCCCGCCCGCCCAGCTTCTCCTCCCAGCTTAGCCCCGCCCGCCCAGTTTCTCCTCCCAGCACGGCCCCGCCCGCCCAGTTTCTCCTCCCAGCGAGGCCCCGCCCGCCCAGCTTCCCCTCCCGAACCCGGCCCGCCCGCCCAGCTTCTGCTAGCGAGCTCGGCCCCGCCCGCCCAGCTTCCCCTCCCAGCTTGGCCCCGCCCGCCCAGTTTCTCCTCCCAGCACGGCCCCGCCCACCCAGCTTCCCCTCCCAGCCTGGCCCCGCCCGCCCAGTTTCTCCTCCAGCCAGGCCCCGCCCCCCAGTTTCTCCTCCCGAGCCCGGCCCCGCCCGCTCCGCTTCCCCTCCCAGCCAGGCCCCGCCCGCCCAGTTTCTCCTCCCGAGTCCGGCCCCGCCCGCCCAGTTTCTCCTCCCGAGTCCGGCCCCGCCCGCCCCGCTTCCCCTCCCAGCCAGGCCCCGCCCGCCCAGCTTCCCCTCCCGAACCCGGCCCCGCCCGCCCAGCTTCTCCTCACAGCTTGGCCCCGCCCGCCCAGTTTCTCCTCCCAGCACGGCCCCGCCCGCCCAGTTTCTCCTCCCAGCCAGGCCCGCCCGCCCAGCTTCCCCTCCCGAACCCGGCCCCGCCCGCCCAGCTTCTCCTCACAGCTTAGCCCCGCCCGCCCAGTTTCTCCTCCCAGCACGGCCCCGCCCGCCCAGTTTCTCCTCCCAGCCAGGCCCCGCCCGCCCCGCTTCCCCTCCCGAACCCGGCCCCGCCCGCCCAGCTTCTGCTAGCGAGCTCGGCCCCGCCCGCCCAGCTTCCCCTCCCAGCTTGGCCCCGCCCGCCCAGTTTCTCCGCCCGAGCTCGGCCCCGCCCGCCCCGCTTCCCCTCCCAGGTTGGCCCCGCCCGCCCCGCTTCCCATCCCGAGCGAGGCCCCGCCCGCCCAGTTTCTCCTCCCAGCTTGGCCCCGCCCGCCCAGCTTCCCCTCCCGAACCCGGCCCCGCCCGCCCAGCTTCTGCTAGCGAGCTCGGCCCCGCCCGCCCAGCTTCCCCTCCCAGCTTGGCCCCGCCCGCCCAGTTTCTCCTCCCAGCCAGGCCCCGCCCGCCCAGTTTCTCCTCCCGAGTCCGGCCCCGCCCGCCCCGCTTCCCCTCCCAGCCAGGCCCCGCCCGCCCAGCTTCTCCTCCCAGCTTAGCCCCGCCCGCCCAGTTTCTCCTCCCAGCACGGCCCCGCCCGCCCAGTTTCTCCTCCCAGCCAGGCCCCGCCCGCCCAGCTTCCCCTCCCGAACCCGGCCCCGCCCGCCCAGCTTCTGCTAGCGAGCTCGGCCCCGCCCGCCCAGCTTCCCCTCCCAGCTTGGCCCCGCCCGCCCAGTTTCTCCTCCAGCACGGCCCCGCCCACCCAGCTTCCCCTCCCAGCCTGGCCCCGCCCGCCCAGTTTCTCCTCCCGAGTGCGGCCCCGCCCGCCCCGCTTCTCCTCCCGAGTCCGCCCCGCCCGCCCAGCTTCCCCTCCCAGCTTGGCCCCGCCCGCCCAGCTTCCCCTCCCAGCCAGGCCCCGCCCGCCCAGTTTCTCCTCCCGAGCCCGGCCCCGCCCGCTCCGCTTCCCCTCCCAGCCAGGCCCCGCCCGCCCAGTTTCTCCTCCCGAGTCCGGCCCCGCCCGCCCAGTTTCTCCTCCGAGCCCGGCCCCGCCCGCCCCGCTTCCCCTCCCAGCTTGGCCCCGCCCGCCCAGTTTCTCCTCCCGAGCGAGGCCCCGCCCGCCCAGTTTCTCCACCCAGCCAGGCCCCGCCCGCCCAGCTTCCCTCCCAGCTTGGCCCCGCCCGCCCAGTTTCTCCTCCCGAGCGAGGCCCCGCCCGCCCAGCTTCCCCTCCCGAATCCGGCCCTGCCCGCCCATGTTCCCCTCCCAGTCAGGCCCCGCCCGCCCAGTTTCTCCTCCCAGCTTGGCCCCGCCCGCCCAGCTTCCCCTCCCGATCCCGGCCCCGCCCGCCCATGTTCCCCTCCCAGCCAGGCCCCGCCCGCCCAGTTTCTCCTCCCAGCACGGCCCCGCCCACCCAGCTTCCCCTCCCAGCCTGGCCCCGCCCGCCCAGTTTCTCCTCCCGAGTGCGGCCCCGCCCGCTCCGCTTCCCCTCCCAGCCAGGCCCCGCACGCCCAGTTTCTCCTCCCGAGTCCGGCCCCGCCCGCCCAGTTTCTCCTCCCGAGCCCGGCCCCGCGCGCCCCGCTTCGCCTCCCAGCTTGGCCCCGCCCGCCCAGTTTCTCCTCCCGAGCGAGGCCCCGCCCGCCCAGCTTCCCCTCCCGAATCCGGCCCCGCCCGCCCATGTTCCCCTCCCAGCCAGGCCCCCGCCCGCCCAGTTTCTCCTCCCAGCTTGGCCCGCCCGCCCAGTTTCTCCTCCCAGCCAGGCCCGCCCGCCCAGCTTCCCCTCCCGAACCCGGCCCCGCCCGCCCAGCTTCCCCTCCCGAATCCGGCCTCGCCCGCCCATGTTCCCCTCCCAGCCAGGCCCCGCCCGCCCAGTTTCTCCTCCCAGCTTGGCCCCGCCCGCCCAGTTTCTCCTCCCAGCCAGGCCCCGCCCGCCCAGCTTCCCCTCCCAGCCAGGCCCCGCCCGCCCAGTTTCTCCTCCCGAGCCCGGCCCCGCCCGCTCCGCTTCCCTCCCAGCCAGGCCCCGCCCGCCCAGTTTCTCCTCCCGAGTCCGGCCCCGCCCGCCCAGTTTCTCCTCCCGAGTCCGGCCCCGCCCGCCCCGCTTCCCCTCCCAGCCAGGCCCCGCCCGCCCAGCTTCCCCTCCCGAACCCGGCCCCGCCCGCCCAGCTTCTCCTCACAGCTTAGCCCCGCCCGCCCAGTTTCTCCTCCCAGCACGGCCCCGCCCGCCCAGTTTCTCCTCCCAGCCAGGCCCCGCCCGCCCAGCTTCCCCTCCCGAACCCGGCCCCGCCCGCCCAGCTTCTCCTCACAGCTTAGCCCCGCCCGCCCAGTTTCTCCTCCCAGCACGGCCCCGCCCGCCCAGCTTCCCCTCCCAGCTTGGCCCCGCCCGCCCAGCTTCCCCTCCCAGCTTGGCCCCGCCCGCCCAGTTTCTCCTCCCGAGCTCGGCCCCGCCCGCCCCGCTTCCCCTCCCAGCCAGGCCCCGCCCGCCCAGCTTCCCCTCCCAGCTTGGCCCCGCCCGCCCAGCTTCCCCTCCCAGCTTGGCCCCGCCCGCCCAGTTTCTCCTCCCGAGCTCGGCCCCGCCCGCCCCGCTTCCCCTCCCAGGTTGGCCCCGCCCGCCCCGCTTCCCATCCCGAGCGAGGCCCCGCCCGCCCAGTTTCTCCTCCCAGCTTGGCCCCGCCCGCCCAGCTTCCCCTCCCGAACCCGGCCCCGCCCGCCCAGCTTCTGCTAGCGAGCTCGGCCCCGCCCGCCCAGCTTCCCTCCCAGCTTGGCCCCGCCCGCCCAGTTTCTCCTCCCAGCCAGGCCCCGCCCGCCCAGTTTCTCCTCCCGAGTCCGGCCCCGCCCGCCCCGCTTCCCCTCCCAGCCAGGCCCCGCCCGCCCAGCTTCCCCTCCCGAACCCGGCCCCGCCCGCCCAGCTTCTGCTAGCGAGCTCGGCCCCGCCCGCCCAGCTTCCCCTCCCAGTTTGGCCCCGCCCGCCCAGTTTCTCCTCCCAGCACGACCCCGCCCACCCAGCTTCCCCTCCCAGCCTGGCCCCGCCCGCCCAGTTTCTCCTCCCGAGCGAGGCCCCGCCCGCCCAGCTTCCCCTCCCGAATCCGGCCCCGCCCGCCCATGTTCCCCTCCCAGCCAGGCCCCGCCCGCCCAGTTTCTCCTCCCAGCTTGGCCCCGCCCGCCCAGCTTCCCCTCCCGATCCCGGCCCCGCCCGCCCATGTTCCCCTCCCAGCTTGGCCCCGCCCGCCCAGTTTCTCCTCCCGAACCCGGCTCCGCCCGCCAAGCTTCTCCTAGCGAGCCCGGCCCCGCCCGCCCAGCTTCCCCTCCAAGCCAGGCCCCGCCCGCCCCGCTTCCCCTCCCGAGTCCGGCCCCGGCCGCCCAGTTTCTCCTCCCGAGCTTGGCCCGCCCGCCCAGCTTCCCATCCCGAGCGAGGCCCCGCCCGCCCAGTTTCTCCTCCCAGCTTGGCCCCGCCCGCCCAGCTTCCCCTCCCGAACCCGGCCCCGCCCGCCCAGCCTCTGCTAGCGAGCTCGGCCCCGCCCGCCCAGCTTCCCCTCCCAGCTTGGCCCGGCCCGCCCAGTTTCTCCTCCCAGCCAGGCCCCGCCCGCCCAGGTTCTCCTCCCGAGTCCGGCCCCGCCCGCCCCGCTTCCCCTCCCAGCCAGGCCCCGCCCGCCCAGCTTCCCCTCCCGAACCCGGCCCCGCCCGCCCAGCTTCTCCTCCCGAGCTCGGCCCCGCCCGCCCAGTTTCTCCTCCCAGGTTGGCCCCGCCCGCCCCGCTTCCCATCCCGAGCGAGGCCCCGCCCGCCCAGTTTCTCCTCCCAGCTTGGCCCCGCCCGCCCAGCTTCCCCTCCCGAACCCGGCCCCGCCCGCCCAGCTTCTGCTAGCGAGCTCGGCCCCGCCCGCCCAGCTTCCCCTCCCAGCTTGGCCCCGCCCGCCCAGTTTCTCCTCCCAGCCAGGCCCCGCCGCCCAGTTTCTCCTCCCGAGTCCGGCCCCGCCCGCCCAGCTTCCCCTCCCGAACCCGGCCCCGCCCGCCCAGCTTCTCCTCCCAGCTTAGCCCCGCCCGCCCAGTTTCTCCTCCCAGCACGGCCCCGCCCGCCCAGTTTCTCCTCCCAGCGAGGCCCCGCCCGCCCAGCTTCCCCTCCCGAACCCGGCCCCGCCCGCCCAGCTTCTGCTAGCGAGCTCGGCCCCGCCCGCCCAGCTTCCCCTCCCAGCTTGGCCCCGCCCGCCCAGTTTCTCCTCCCAGCACGGCCCCGCCCACCCAGCTTCCCCTCCCAGCCTGGCCCCGCCCGCCCAGTTTCTCCTCCCAGCCAGGCCCCGCCCGCCCAGTTTCTCCTCCCGAGCCCGGCCCCGCCCGCTCCGCTTCCCCTCCCCAGCCAGGCCCCGCCCGCCCAGTTTCTCCTCCCGAGTCCGGCCCCGCCCGCCCAGTTTCTCCTCCCGAGTCCGGCCCCGCCCGCCCCGCTTCCCCTCCCAGCCAGGCCCCGCCCGCCCAGCTTCCCCTCCCGAACCCGGCCCCGCCCGCCCAGCTTCTCCTCACAGCTTAGCCCCGCCCGCCCAGTTTCTCCTCCCAGCACGGCCCGCCCGCCCAGTTTCTCCTCCCAGCCAGGCCCGCCCGCCCAGCTTCCCCTCCCGAACCCGGCCCCGCCCGCCCAGCTTCTCCTCACAGCTTAGCCCCGCCCGCCCAGTTTCTCCTCCCAGCACGGCCCCGCCCGCCCAGTTTCTCCTCCCAGCCAGGCCCCGCCCGCCCCGCTTCCCCTCCCGAACCCGGCCCCGCCCGCCCAGCTTCTGCTAGCGAGCTCGGCCCCGCCCGCCCAGCTTCCCTCCCAGCTTGGCCCCGCCCGCCCAGTTTCTCCGCCCGAGCTCGGCCCCGCCCGCCCCGCTTCCCCTCCCAGGTTGGCCCCGCCCGCCCCGCTTCCCATCCCGAGCGAGGCCCCGCCCGCCCAGTTTCTCCTCCCAGCTTGGCCCCGCCCGCCCAGCTTCCCCTCCCGAACCCGGCCCCGCCGCCCAGCTTCTGCTAGCGAGCTCGGCCCCGCCCGCCCAGCTTCCCCTCCCAGCTTGGCCCCGCCCGCCCAGTTTCTCCTCCCAGCCAGGCCCCGCCCGCCCAGTTTCTCCTCCCGAGTCCGGCCCCGCCCGCCCCGCTTCCCCTCCCAGCCAGGCCCCGCCCGCCCAGCTTCTCCTCCCAGCTTAGCCCCGCCCGCCCAGTTTCTCCTCCCAGCACGGCCCCGCCCGCCCAGTTTCTCCTCCCAGCCAGGCCCCGCCCGCCCAGCTTCCCTCCCGAACCCGGCCCCGCCGCCCAGCTTCTGCTAGCGAGCTCGGCCCCGCCCGCCCAGCTTCCCCTCCCAGCTTGGCCCCGCCCGCCCAGTTTCTCCTCCCAGCACGGCCCCGCCCACCCAGCTTCCCCTCCCAGCCTGGCCCCGCCCGCCCAGTTTCTCCTCCCGAGTGCGGCCCCGCCCGCCCCGCTTCTCCTCCCGAGTCCGCCCCGCCCGCCCAGCTTCCCCTCCCAGCTTGGCCCCGCCCGCCCAGCTTCCCCTCCCAGCCAGGCCCCGCCCGCCCAGTTTCTCCTCCCGAGCCCGGCCCCGCCCGCTCCGCTTCCCCTCCCAGCCAGGCCCCGCCCGCCCAGTTTCTCCTCCCGAGTCCGGCCCCGCCCGCCCAGTTTCTCCTCCCGAGCCCGGCCCCGCCCGCCCCGCTTCCCCTCCCAGCTTGGCCCCGCCCGCCCAGTTTCTCCTCCCGAGCGAGGCCCCGCCCGCCCAGTTTCTCCACCCAGCCAGGCCCCGCCCGCCCAGCTTCCCCTCCCAGCTTGGCCCCGCCCGCCCAGTTTCTCCTCCCGAGCGAGGCCCCGCCCGCCCAGCTTCCCCTCCCGAATCCGGCCCTGCCCGCCCATGTTCCCCTCCCAGTCAGGCCCCGCCCGCCCAGTTTCTCCTCCCAGCTTGGCCCCGCCCGCCCAGCTTCCCCTCCCGATCCCGGCCCCGCCCGCCCATGTTCCCCTCCCAGCCAGGCCCCGCCCGCCCAGTTTCTCCTCCCAGCTTGGCCCCGCCCGCCCAGCTTCCCCTCCCGATCCCGGCCCCGCCCGCCCATGTTCCCCTCCCAACTTGGCCCCGCCCGCCCAGTTTCTCCTCCCGAACCCGGCCCCGCCCGCCAAGCTTCTCCTAGCGAGCCCGGCCCCGCCCGCCCAGCTTCCCCTCCAAGCCAGGCCCCGCCCGCCCCGCTTCCCTCCCGAGTCCGGCCCCGCCCGCCCAGTTTCTCCTCCCGAGCTTGGCCCCGCCCGCCCAGCTTCCCATCCCGAGCGAGGCCCCGCCCGGCCAGTTTCTCCTCCCAGCTTGGCCCCGCCCGCCCAGCTTCCCCTCCCGAACCCGGCCCCGCCCGCCCAGCTTCTGCTAGCGAGCTCGGCCCCGCCCGCCCAGCTTCCCCTCCCAGCTTGGCCCCGCCCGCCCAGTTTCTCCTCCCAGCCAGGCCCCGCCCGCCCAGCTTCCCCTCCCGAGCGAGGCCCCGCCCGCCCAGTTTCTCCTCCCAGCCAGGCCCCGCCCGCCCAGCTTCCCCTCCCGAGCGAGGCCCCGCCCGCCCAGTTTCTCCTCCCGAGCGAGGCCCCGCCCGCCCAGCTTCCCCTCCCGATCCCGGCCCCGCCCGCCCATGTTCCCCTCCCAGCCAGGCCCAGCCCACCCAGTTTCTCCTCCCAGCATGGCCCCGCCCGCCCAGCTTCCCCTCCCGATCCCGGCCCCGGCCGCCCAGTTTCTCCTCCCGAGCTTGGCCCCGCCCTCCCAGCTTCCCATCCCGAGCGAGGCCCCGCCCGCCCAGTTTCTCCTCCCAGCTTGGCCCCGCCCGCCCAGCTTCCCCTCCCGAACCCGGCCCCGCCCGCCCAGCTTCTGCTAGCGAGCTCGGCCCCGCCCGCCCAGCTTCCCCTCCCAGCTTGGCCCCGCCCGCCCAGTTTCTCCTCACAGCCAGGCCCCGCCCGCCCAGTTTCTCCTCCCGAGTCCGGCCCCGCCCGCCCCGCTTCCCTTCCCAGCCAGGCCCCACCCGCCGAGCTTCCCCTCCCGAACCCGGCCCCGCCCGCCCAGCTTCTCCTCCCAGCTAAGCCACGCCCGCCCAGTTTCTGCTCCCAGCACGGCCCCGCCCGCCCAGTTTCTCCTCCCAGCACGGCCCCGCCCACCCAGCTTCCCCTCCCAGCCTGGCCCCGCCCGCCCAGTTTCTCCTCCCGAGTGCGGCCCCGCCCGCCCCGCTTCTCCTCCCGAGCGAGGCCCCGCCCGCCCAGCTTCCCCTCCCAGCTTGGCCCCGCCCGCCCAGCTTCCCCTCCCGAACCCGGCCCCGCCCGCCCAGCTTCTGCTAGCGAGCTCGGCCCCGCCCGCCCAGCTTCCCCTCCCAGCTTGGCCCCGCCCGCCCAGTTTCTCCTCCCAGCCAGGGCCCGCCCGCCCAGTTTCTCCTCCCGAGTCCGGCCCCGCCCGCCCCGCTTCCCCTCCCAGCCAGGCCCCGCCCGCCCAGCTTCCCCTTCCGAACCCGGCCCCGCCCGCCCAGCTTCTCCTCCCAGCTTAGCCCCGCCCGCCCAGTTTCTCCTCCCAGCACGGCCCCGCCCGCCCAGTTTCTCCTCCCAGCACGGCCCCGCCCGCCCAGTTTCTCCTCCCAGCACGGCCCCGCCCACCCAGCTTCCCCTCCCAGCCTGGCCCCGCCCGCCCAGTTTCTCCTCCCGAGTGCGGCCCCGCCCGCTCCGCTTCCCCTCCCAGCCAGGCCCCGCACGCCCAGTTTCTCCTCCCGAGTCCGGCCCCGCCCGCCCAGTTTCTCCTCCCGAGCCCGGCCCCGCGCGCCCCGCTTCGCCTCCCAGCTTGGCCCCGCCCGCCCAGTTTCTCCTCCCGAGCGAGGCCCCGCCCGCCCAGTTTCTCCTCCCGAGCGAGGCCCCGCCCGCCCAGCTTCCCCTCCCGAATCCGGCCCCGCCCGCCCATGTTCCCCTCCCAGCCAGGCCCCGCCCGCCCAGTTTCTCCTCCCAGCTTGGCCCCGCCCGCCCAGTTTCTCCTCCCAGCCAGGCCCCGCCCGCCCAGCTTCCCCTCCCGAACCCGGCCCCGCCCGCCCAGCTTCCCCTCCCGAATCCGGCCTCGCCCGCCCATGTTCCCCTCCCAGCCAGGCCCCGCCCGCCCAGTTTCTCCTCCCAGCTTGGCCCCGCCCGCCCAGTTTCTCCTCCCAGCCAGGCCCCGCCCGCCCAGCTTCCCCTCCCAGCCAGGCCCCGCCCGCCCAGTTTCTCCTCCCGAGCCCGGCCCCGCCCGCTCTGCTTCCCCTCCCAGCCAGGCCCCGCCCGCCCAGTTTCTCCTCCCGAGTCCGGCCCCGCCCTCCCCGTTTCTCCTCCCGAGTCCGGCCCCGCCCGCCCCGCTTCCCCTCCCAGCCAGGCCCCGCCCGCCCAGCTTCCCCTCCCGAACCCGGCCCCGCCCGCCCAGCTTCTCCTCACAGCTTAGCCCCGCCCGCCCAGTTTCTCCTCCCAGCACGGCCCCGCCCGCCCAGTTTCTCCTCCCAGCCAGGCCCCGCCCGCCCAGCTTCCCCTCCCGAACCCGGCCCCGCCCGCCCAGCTTCTCCTCACAGCTTAGCCCCGCCCGCCCAGTTTCTCCTCCCAGCACGGCCCCGCCCGCCCAGCTTCCCCTCCCAGCTTGGCCCCGCCCGCCCAGCTTCCCCTCCCAGCTTGGCCCCGCCCGCCCAGTTTCTCCTCCCGAGCTCGGCCCCGCCCGCCCCGCTTCCCCTCCCAGCCAGGCCCCGCCCGCCCAGCTTCCCCTCCCAGCTTGGCCCCGCCCGCCCAGCTTCCCCTCCCAGCTTGGCCCCGCCCGCCCAGTTTCTCCTCCCGAGCTCGGCCCCGCCCGCCCCGCTTCCCCTCCCAGGTTGGCCCCGCCCGCCCCGCTTCCCATCCCGAGCGAGGCCCCGCCCGCCCAGTTTCTCCTCCCAGCTTGGCCCCGCCCGCCCAGCTTCCCCTCCCGAACCCGGCCCCGCCCGCCCAGCTTCTGCTAGCGAGCTCGGCCCCGCCCGCCCAGCTTCCCCTCCCAGCTTGGCCCCGCCCGCCCAGTTTCTCCTCCCAGCCAGGCCCCGCCCGCCCAGTTTCTCCTCCCGAGTCCGGCCCCGCCCGCCCCGCTTCCCCTCCCAGCCAGGCCCCGCCCGCCCAGCTTCCCCTCCCGAACCCGGCCCCGCCCGCCCAGCTTCTGCTAGCGAGCTCGGCCCCGCCCGCCCAGCTTCCCCTCCCAGTTTGGCCCCGCCCGCCCAGTTTCTCCTCCCAGCACGACCCCGCCCACCCAGCTTCCCCTCCCAGCCTGGCCCCGCCCGCCCAGTTTCTCCTCCCGAGCGAGGCCCCGCCCGCCCAGCTTCCCCTCCCGAATCCGGCCCCGCCCGCCCATGTTCCCCTCCCAGCCAGGCCCCGCCCGCCCAGTTTCTCCTCCCAGCTTGGCCCCGCCCGCCCAGCTTCCCCTCCCGATCCCGGCCCCGCCGCCCATGTTCCCCTCCCAGCTTGGCCCCGCCCGCCCAGTTTCTCCTCCCGAACCCGGCTCCGCCCGCCAAGCTTCTCCTAGCGAGCCCGGCCCCGCCCGCCCAGCTTCCCCTCCAAGCCAGGCCCCGCCCGCCCCGCTTCCCCTCCCGAGTCCGGCCCCGGCCGCCCAGTTTCTCCTCCCGAGCTTGGCCCCGCCCGCCCAGCTTCCCATCCCGAGCGAGGCCCCGCCCGCCCAGTTTCTCCTCCCAGCTTGGCCCCGCCCGCCCAGCTTCCCCTCCCGAACCCGGCCCCGCCCGCCCAGTTTCCCCTCCCAGCTTGGCCCGGCCCGCCCAGTTTCTCCTCCCAGCCAGGCCCCGCCCGCCCAGGTTCTCCTCCCGAGTCCGGCCCCGCCCGCCCCGCTTCCCCTCCCAGCCAGGCCCCGCCCGCCCAGCTTCCCCTCCCGAACCCGGCCCCGCCCGCCCAGCTTCTCCTCCCGAGCTCGGCCCCGCCCGCCCAGTTTCTCCTCCCAGGTTGGCCCCGCCCGCCCCGCTTCCCATCCCGAGCGAGGCCCCGCCCGCCCAGTTTCTCCTCCCAGCTTGGCCCCGCCCGCCCAGCTTCCCCTCCCGAACCCGGCCCCGCCCGCCCAGCTTCTCCTCCCAGCTTAGCCCCGCCCGCCCAGTTTCTCCTCCCAGCACGGCCCCGCCCGCCCAGTTTCTCCTCCCAGCGAGGCCCCGCCCGCCCAGCTTCCCCTCCCGAACCCGGCCCCGCCCGCCCAGCTTCTGCTAGCGAGCTCGGCCCCGCCCGCCCAGCTTCCCCTCCCAGCTTGGCCCCGCCCGCCCAGTTTCTCCTCCCAGCACGGCCCCGCCCACCCAGCTTCCCCTCCCAGCCTGGCCCCGCCCGCCCAGTTTCTCCTCCCAGCCAGGCCCCGCCCGCCCAGTTTCTCCTCCCGAGCCCGGCCCCGCCCGCTCCGCTTCCCCTCCCAGCCAGGCCCCGCCCGCCCAGTTTCTCCTCCCGAGTCCGGCCCCGCCCGCCCAGTTTCTCCTCCCGAGTCCGGCCCCGCCCGCCCCGCTTCCCCTCCCAGCCAGGCCCCGCCCGCCCAGCTTCCCCTCCCGAACCCGGCCCCGCCCGCCCAGCTTCTCATCACAGCTTAGCCCCGCCCGCCCAGTTTCTCCTCCCAGCACGGCCCCGCCCGCCCAGTTTCTCCTCCCAGCCAGGCCCGCCCGCCCAGCTTCCCCTCCCGAACCCGGCCCCGCCCGCCCAGCTTCTCCTCACAGCTTAGCCCCGCCCGCCCAGTTTCTCCTCCCAGCACGGCCCCGCCCGCCCAGTTTCTCCTCCCAGCCAGGCCCCGCCCGCCCCGCTTCCCCTCCCGAACCCGGCCCCGCCCGCCCAGCTTCTGCTAGCGAGCTCGGCCCCGCCCGCCCAGCTTCCCCTCCCAGCTTGGCCCCGCCCGCCCAGTTTCTCCGCCCGAGCTCGGCCCCGCCCGCCCCGCTTCCCCTCCCAGGTTGGCCCCGCCCGCCCCGCTTCCCATCCCGAGCGAGGCCCCGCCCGCCCAGTTTCTCCTCCCAGCTTGGCCCCGCCCGCCCAGCTTCCCCTCCCGAACCCGGCCCCGCCCGCCCAGCTTCTGCTAGCGAGCTCGGCCCCGCCCGCCCAGCTTCCCCTCCCAGCTTGGCCCCGCCCGCCCAGTTTCTCCTCCCAGCCAGGCCCCGCCCGCCCAGTTTCTCCTCCCGAGTCCGGCCCCGCCCGCCCCGCTTCCCCTCCCAGCCAGGCCCCGCCCGCCCAGCTTCTCCTCCCAGCTTAGCCCCGCCCGCCCAGTTTCTCCTCCCAGCACGGCCCCGCCCGCCCAGTTTCTCCTCCCAGCCAGGCCCCGCCCGCCCAGCTTCCCCTCCCGAACCCGGCCCCGCCCGCCCAGCTTCTGCTAGCGAGCTCGGCCCCGCCCGCCCAGCTTCCCCTCCCAGCTTGGCCCCGCCCGCCCAGTTTCTCCTCCCAGCACGGCCCCGCCCACCCAGCTTCCCCTCCCAGCCTGGCCCCGCCCGCCCAGTTTCTCCTCCCGAGTGCGGCCCCGCCCGCCCCGCTTCTCCTCCCGAGTCCGCCCCGCCCGCCCAGCTTCCCCTCCCAGCTTGGCCCCGCCCGCCCAGCTTCCCCTCCCAGCCAGGCCCCGCCCGCCCAGTTTCTCCTCCCGAGCCCGGCCCCGCCCGCTCCGCTTCCCCTCCCAGCCAGGCCCCGCCCGCCCAGTTTCTCCTCCCGAGTCCGGCCCCGCCCGCCCAGTTTCTCCTCCGGAGCCCGGCCCCGCCCGCCCCGCTTCCCCTCCCAGCTTGGCCCCGCCCGCCCAGTTTCTCCTCCCGAGCGAGGCCCCGCCCGCCCAGTTTCTCCACCCAGCCAGGCCCCGCCCGCCCAGCTTCCCCTCCCAGCTTGGCCCCGCCCGCCCAGTTTCTCCTCCCGAGCGAGGCCCCGCCCGCCCAGCTTCCCCTCCCGAATCCGGCCCTGCCCGCCCATGTTCCCCTCCCAGTCAGGCCCCGCCCGCCCAGTTTCTCCTCCCAGCTTGGCCCCGCCCGCCCAGCTTCCCCTCCCGATCCCGGCCCCGCCCGCCCATGTTCCCCTCCCAGCCAGGCCCCGCCCGCCCAGTTTCTCCTCCCAGCTTGGCCCCGCCCGCCCAGCTTCCCCTCCCGATCCCGGCCCCGCCCGCCCATGTTCCCCTCCCAACTTGGCCCCGCCCGCCCAGTTTCTCCTCCCGAACCCGGCCCCGCCCGCCAAGCTTCTCCTAGCGAGCCCGGCCCCGCCCGCCCAGCTTCCCCTCCAAGCCAGGCCCCGCCCGCCCCGCTTCCCCTCCCGAGTCCGGCCCCGCCCGCCCAGTTTCTCCTCCCGAGCTTGGCCCCGCCCGCCCAGCTTCCCATCCCGAGCGAGGCCCCGCCCGGCCAGTTTCTCCTCCCAGCTTGGCCCCGCCCGCCCAGCTTCCCCTCCCGAACCCGGCCCCGCCGCCCAGCTTCTGCTAGCGAGCTCGGCCCCGCCCGCCCAGCTTCCCCTCCCAGCTTGGCCCCGCCCGCCCAGTTTCTCCTCCCAGCCAGGCCCCGCCCGCCCAGCTTCCCCTCCCGAGCGAGGCCCCGCCCGCCCAGTTTCTCCTCCCAGCCAGGCCCCGCCCGCCCAGCTTCCCCTCCCGAGCGAGGCCCCGCCCGCCCAGTTTCTCCTCCCGAGCGAGGCCCCGCCCGCCCAGCTTCCCCTCCCGATCCCGGCCCCGCCCGCCCATGTTCCCCTCCCAACTTGGCCCCGCCCGCCCAGTTTCTCCTCCCAGCATGGCCCCGCCCGCCCAGCTTCCCCTCCCGATCCCGGCCCCGCCCGCCCATGTTCCCCTCCCAACTTGGCCCCGCCCGCCCAGTTTCTCCTCCCGAACCCGGCCCCGCCCGCCAAGCTTCTCCTAGCGAGCCCGGCCCCGCCCGCCCAGCTTCCCCTCCAAGCCAGGCCCCGCCCGCCCCGCTTCCCCTCCCGAGTCCTGCCCCGGCCGCCCAGTTTCTCCTCCCGAGCTTGGCCCCGCCCGCCCAGCTTCCCATCCCGAGCGAGGCCCCGCCCGCCCAGTTTCTCCTCCCAGCTTGGCCCCGCCCGCCCAGCTTCCCCTCCCGAACCCGGCCCCGCCCGCCCAGCTTCTGCTAGCGAGCTCGGCCCCGCCCGCCCAGCTTCCCCTCCCAGCTTGGCCCCGCCCGCCCAGTTTCTCCTCACAGCCAGGCCCCGCCCGCCCAGTTTCTCCTCCCGAGTCCGGCCCCGCCCGCCCCGCTTCCCTTCCCAGCCAGGCCCCACCCGCCCAGCTTCCCCTCCCGAACCCGGCCCCGCCCGCCCAGCTTCTCCTCCCAGCTAAGCCCCGCCCGCCCAGTTTCTCCTCCCAGCACGGCCCCGCCCGCCCAGTTTCTCCTCCCAGCACGGCCCCGCCCACCCAGCTTCCCCTCCCAGCCTGGCCCCGCCCGCCCAGTTTCTCCTCCCGAGCCCGGCCCCGCCCGCCCCGCTTCCCCTCCCAGCTTGGCCCCGCCCGCCCAGTTTCTCCTCCCGAGCGAGGCCCCGCCCGCCCAGTTTCTCCACCCAGCCAGGCCCCGCCCGCCCAGCTTCCCCTCCCAGCTTGGCCCCGCCCGCCCAGTTTCTCCTCCCGAGCGAGGCCCCGCCCGCCCAGCTTCCCCTCCCGAATCCGGCCCTGCCCGCCCATGTTCCCCTCCCAGTCAGGCCCCGCCCGCCCAGTTTCTCCTCCCAGCTTGGCCCCGCCCGCCCAGCTTCCCCTCCCGATCCCGGCCCCGCCCGCCCATGTTCCCCTCCCAGCCAGGCCCCGCCCGCCCAGTTTCTCCTCCCAGCTTGGCCCCGCCCGCCCAGCTTCCCCTCCCGATCCCGGCCCCGCCCGCCCATGTTCCCCTCCCAACTTGGCCCCGCCCGCCCAGTTTCTCCTCCCGAACCCGGCCCCGCCCGCCAAGCTTCTCCTAGCGAGCCCGGCCCCGCCCGCCCAGCTTCCCCTCCAAGCCAGGCCCCGCCCGCCCCGCTTCCCCTCCCGAGTCCGGCCCCGCCCGCCCAGTTTCTCCTCCCGAGCTTGGCCCCGCCCGCCCAGCTTCCCATCCCGAGCGAGGCCCCGCCCGCCCAGTTTCTCCTCCCAGCTTGGCCCCGCCCGCCCAGCTTCCCCTCCCGAACCCGGCCCCGCCCGCCCAGCTTCTGCTAGCGAGCTCGGCCCCGCCCGCCCAGCTTCCCCTCCCAGCTTGGCCCCGCCCGCCCAGTTTCTCCTCACAGCCAGGCCCCGCCCGCCCAGTTTCTCCTCCCGAGTCCGGCCCCGCCCGCCCCGCTTCCCTTCCCAGCCAGGCCCCACCCGCCCAGCTTCCCCTCCCGAACCCGGCCCCGCCCGCCCAGCTTCTCCTCCCAGCTAAGCCCCGCCCGCCCAGTTTCTCCTCCCAGCACGGCCCCGCCCGCCCAGTTTCTCCTCCCAGCACGGCCCCGCCCACCCAGCTTCCCCTCCCAGCCTGGCCCCGCCCGCCCAGTTTCTCCTCCCGAGTGCGGCCCCGCCCGCCCCGCTTCTCCTCCCGAGCGAGGCCCCGCCCGCCCAGCTTCCCCTCCCAGCTTGGCCCCGCCCGCCCAGCTTCCCCTCCCGAACCCGGCCCCGCCCGCCCAGCTTCTGCTAGCGAGCTCGGCCCCGCCCGCCCAGCTTCCCCTCCCAGCTTCGCCCCGCCCGCCCAGTTTCTCCTCCCAGCCAGGGCCCGCCCGCCCAGTTTCTCCTCCCGAGTCCGGCCCCGCCCGCCCCGCTTCCCCTCCCAGCCAGGCCCCGCCCGCCCAGCTTCCCCTCCCGAACCCGGCCCCGCCCGCCCAGCTTCTCCTCCCAGCTTAGCCCCGCCCGCCCAGTTTCTCCTCCCAGCACGGCCCCGCCCGCCCAGTTTCTCCTCCCAGCACGGCCCCGCCCGCCCAGTTTCTCCTCCCAGCACGGCCCCGCCCACCCAGCTTCCCCTCCCAGCCTGGCCCCGCCCGCCCAGTTTCTCCTCCCGAGTGCGGCCCCGCCCGCTCCGCTTCCCCTCCCAGCCAGGCCCCGCACGCCCAGCTTCCCCTCCCAGCCTGGCCCCGCCCGCCCAGTTTCTCCTCCCGAGTCCGGCCCCGCCCGCCCAGTTTCTCCTCCCGAGCCCGGCCCCGCGCGCCCCGCTTCGCCTCCCAGCTTGGCCCCGCCCGCCCAGTTTCTCCTCCCAGCACGGCCCCGCCCGCCCAGTTTCTCCTCCCGAGCGAGGCCCCGCCCGCCCAGCTTCCCCTCCCGAATCCGGCCCCGCCCGCCCCTGTTCCCCTCCCAGCCAGGCCCCGCCCGCCCAGTTTCTCCTCCCAGCTTGGCCCCGCCCGCCCAGTTTCTCCTCCCAGCCAGGCCCCGCCCGCCCAGCTTCCCCTCCCGAACCCGGCCCCGCCCGCCCAGCTTCCCCTCCCGAATCCGGCCTCGCCCGCCCATGTTCCCCTCCCAGCCAGGCCCCGCCCGCCCAGTTTCTCCTCCCAGCTTGGCCCCGCCCGCCCAGTTTCTCCTCCCAGCCAGGCCCCGCCCGCCCAGCTTCCCCTCCCAGCCAGGCCCCGCCCGCCCATTTTCTCCTCCCGAGCCCGGCCCCGCCCGCTCCGCTTCCCCTCCCAGCCAGGCCCCGCCCGCCCAGTTTCTCCTCCCGAGTCCGGCCCCGCCCGCCCAGTTTCTCCTCCCGAGTCCGGCCCCGCCCGCCCCGCTTCCCCTCCCAGCCAGGCCCCGCCCTCCCAGCTTCCCCTCCCGAACCCGGCCCCGCCCGCCCAGCTTCTCCTCACAGCTTAGCCCCGCCCGCCCAGTTTCTCCTCCCAGCACGGCCCCGCCCGCCCAGTTTCTCCTCCCAGCCCAGGCCCCGCCCGCCCAGCTTCCCCTCCCGAACCCGGCCCCGCCCGCCCAGCTTCTCCTCACAGCTTAGCCCCGCCCGCCCAGTTTCTCCTCCCAGCACGGCCCCGCCCGCCCATGCTCCCCTCCCAGCTTGGCCCCGCCCGCCCAGCTTCCCTCCCAGCTTGGCCCCGCCCGCCCAGTTTCTCCTCCGAGCTCGGCCCCGCCCGCCCCGCTTCCCCTCCCAGGTTGGCCCCGCCCGCCCCGCTTCCCATCCCGAGCGAGGCCCCGCCCGCCCAGTTTCTCCTCCCAGCTTGGCCCCGCCCGCCCAGCTTCCCCTCCCGAACCCGGCCCCGCCCGCCCAGCTTCTGCTAGCGAGCTCGGCCCCGCCCGCCCAGCTTCCCCTCCCAGCTTGGCCCCGCCCGCCCAGTTTCTCCTCCCAGCCAGGCCCCGCCCGCCCAGTTTCTCCTCCCGAGTCCGGCCCCGCCCGCCCCGCTTCCCCTCCCAGCCAGGCCCCGCCCGCCCAGCTTCCCCTCCCAGCTTGGCCCCGCCCGCCAGCTTCCCCTCCCAGCCAGGCCCCGCCCGCCCAGTTTCTCCTCCCGAGCCCGGCCCCGCCCGCTCCGCTTCCCCTCCCAGCCAGGCCCCGCCCGCCCAGTTTCTCCTCCCGAGTCCGGCCCCGCCCGCCCAGTTTCTCCTCCCGAGCCCGGCCCCGCCCGCCCAGCTTCTCCTCCCAGCTTAGCCCGCCCGCCCAGTTTCTCCTCCCAGCACGGCCCCGCCCACCCAGCTTCCCCTCCCAGCCTGGCCCCGCCCGCCCAGTTTCTCCTCCCGAGTGCGGCCCCGCCCGCTCCGCTTCCCCTCCCAGCCAGGCCCCGCCCGCCCAGTTTCTCCTCCCGAGTCCGGCCCCGCCCGCCCAGTTTCTCCTCCCGAGCCCGGCCCCGCCCGCCCCGCTTCCCCTCCCAGCCAGGCCCCGCCCGCCCAGCTTCCCCTCCCGAACCCGGCCCCGCCCGCCCAGCTTCTCCTCACAGCTTAGCCCCGCCCGCCCAGTTTCTCCTCCCCAGCACGGCCCCGCCCGCCCAGTTTCTCCTCCCAGCCAGGCCCCGCCCGCCCAGCTTCCCCTCCCGAACCCGGCCCCGCCCGCCCAGCTTCTCCTCACAGCTTAGCCCCGCCCGCCCAGTTTCTCCTCCCAGCACGGCCCCGCCCGCCCAGTTTCTCCTCCCGAGCGAGGCCCCGCCCGCCCAGCTTCCCCTCCCGAATCCGGCCCCGCCCGCCCATGTTCCCCTCCCAGCCAGGCCCCGCCCGCCAGTTTCTCCTCCCAGCTTGGCCCCGCCCGCCCAGCTTCCCCTCCCGATCCCGGCCCCGCCCGCCCATGTTCCCCTCCCAGCTTGGCCCCGCCCGCCCAGTTTCTCCTCCCGAACCCGGCTCCGCCCGCCAAGCTTCTCCTAGCGAGCCCGGCCCCGCCCGCCCAGCTTCCCCTCCAAGCCAGGCCCCGCCCGCCCGCTTCCCCTCCCGAGTCCGGCCCCGGCCGCCCAGTTTCTCCTCCCGAGCTTGGCCCCGCCCGCCCAGCTTCCCATCCCGAGCGAGGCCCCGCCCGCCCAGTTTCTCCTCCCAGCTTGGCCCCGCCCGCCCAGCTTCCCCTCCCGAACCCGGCCCCGCCCGCCCAGCCTCTGCTAGCGAGCTCGGCCCCGCCCGCCCAGCTTCCCCTCCCAGCTTGGCCCGGCCCGCCCAGTTTCTCCTCCCAGCCAGGCCCCGCCCGCCCAGGTTCTCCTCCCGAGTCCGGCCCCGCCCGCCCGCTTCCCCTCCCAGCCAGGCCCCGCCCGCCCAGCTTCCCCTCCCGAACCCGGCCCCGCCCGCCCAGCTTCTCCTCCCGAGCTCGGCCCCGCCCGCCCAGTTTCTCCTCCCAGGTTGGCCCCGCCCGCCCCGCTTCCCATCCCGAGCGAGGCCCCGCCCGCCCAGTTTCTCCTCCCAGCTTGGCCCCGCCCGCCCAGCTTCCCCTCCCGAACCCGGCCCCGCCCGCCCAGCTTCTGCTAGCGAGCTCGGCCCCGCCCGCCCAGCTTCCCCTCCCAGCTTGGCCCCGCCCGCCCAGTTTCTCCTCCCAGCCAGGCCCCCGCCCGCCCAGTTTCTCCTCCCGAGTCCGGCCCCGCCGCCCCGCTTCCCCTCCCAGCCAGGCCCCGCCCGCCCCAGCTTCCCCTCCCAGCTTGGCCCCGCCCGCCCAGCTTCCCCTCCCAGCCAGGCCCGCCCGCCCAGTTTCTCCTCCCGAGCCCGGCCCCGCCCGCTCCGCTTCCCCTCCCAGCCAGGCCCCGCCCGCCCAGTTTCTCCTCCCGAGTCCGGCCCCGCCCGCCCAGTTCTCCTCCCGAGCCCGGCCCCGCCCGCCCAGCTTCTCCTCCCAGCTTAGCCCCGCCCGCCCAGTTTCTCCTCCCAGCACGGCCCCGCCCACCCAGCTTCCCCTCCCAGCCTGGCCCCGCCCGCCCAGTTTCTCCTCCCGAGTGCGGCCCCGCCCGCTCCGCTTCCCCTCCAGCCAGGCCCCGCCCGCCCAGTTTCTCCTCCCGAGTCCGGCCCGCCCGCCCAGTTTCTCCTCCCGAGCCCGGCCCCGCCCGCCCCGCTTCCCCTCCCAGCCAGGCCCCGCCCGCCCAGCTTCCCCTCCCGAACCCGGCCCCGCCCGCCCAGCTTCTCCTCACAGCTTAGCCCCGCCCGCCCAGTTTCTCCTCCCAGCACGGCCCCGCCCGCCCAGTTTCTCCTCCCAGCCAGGCCCCGCCCGCCCAGCTTCCCTCCCGAACCCGGCCCCGCCCGCCCAGCTTCTCCTCACAGCTTAGCCCCGCCCGCCCAGTTTCTCCTCCCAGCACGGCCCCGCCCGCCCAGTTTCTCCTCCCGAGCGAGGCCCCGCCCGCCCAGCTTCCCCTCCCGAATCCGGCCCCGCCCGCCCATGTTCCCCTCCCAGCCAGGCCCCGCCCGCCCAGTTTCTCCTCCCAGCTTGGCCCCGCCCGCCCAGCTTCCCCTCCCGATCCCGGCCCCGCCCGCCCATGTTCCCCTCCCAGCTTGGCCCCGCCCCCCAGTTTCTCCTCCCGAACCCGGCTCCGCCCGCCAAGCTTCTCCTAGCGAGCCCGGCCCCGCCCGCCCAGCTTCCCCTCCAAGCCAGGCCCCGCCCGCCCCGCTTCCCTCCCGAGTCCGGCCCCGGCCGCCCAGTTTCTCCTCCCGAGCTTGGCCCCGCCCGCCCAGCTTCCCATCCCGAGCGAGGCCCCGCCCGCCCAGTTTCTCCTCCCAGCTCGGCCCCGCCCGCCCAGCTTCCCCTCCCGAACCCGGGCCCGCCCGCCCAGTTTCTCCTCCCAGCCAGGCGCCGCCCGCCCAGGTTCTCCTCCCGAGTCCGGCCCCGCCCGCCCCGCTTCCCCTCCCAGCCAGGCCCCGCCCGCCCAGCTTCCCTCCCGAACCCGGCCCCGCCCGCCCAGCTTCTCCTCCCGAGCTCGGCCCCGCCCGCCCAGTTTCTCCTCCCAGGTTGGCCCCGCCCGCCCCGCTTCCCATCCCGAGCGAGGCCCCGCCCGCCCAGTTTCTCCTCCCAGCTTGGCCCCGCCCGCCCAGCTTCCCCTCCCGAACCCGGCCCCGCCCGCCCAGCTTCTGCTAGCGAGCTCGGCCCCGCCCGCCCAGCTTCCCCTCCCAGCTTGGCCCCGCCCGCCCAGTTTCTCCTCCCAGCCAGGCCCCGCCCGCCCAGTTTCTCCTCCCGAGTCCGGCCCCGCCCGCCCCGCTTCCCCTCCCAGCCAGGCCCCGCCGCCCAGCTTCCCCTCCCAGCTTGCCCCGCCCGCCCAGCTTCCCCTCCCAGCCAGGCCCCCGCCCGCCCAGTTTCTCCTCCCGAGCCCGGCCCCGCCCGCTCCGCTTCCCCTCCCAGCCAGGCCCCGCCCGCCCAGTTTCTCCTCCCGAGTCCGGCCCCGCCCGCCCAGTTTCTCCTCCCGAGCCCGGCCCCGCCCGCCCAGCTTCTCCTCCCAGCTTAGCCCCGCCCGCCCAGTTTCTCCTCCCAGCACGGCCCCGCCCACCCAGTTTCCCCTCCCGAGTGCGGCCCCGCCCGTTCCGCTTCCCCTCCCAGCCTGGCCCCGCCCGCCCAGTTTCTCCTCCCGAGTGCGGCCCCGCCCGCTCCGCTTCCCCTCCCAGCCAGGCCCCGCCGCCCAGTTTCTCCCCCCGAGTCCGGCCCCGCCCGCCCAGTTTCTCCTCCCGAGCCCGGCCCCGCCCGCCCCGCTTCCCCTCCCAGCCAGGCCCCGCCCGCCCAGCTTCCCCCCCGAACCCGGCCCCGCCCGCCCAGCTTCTCCTCACAGCTTAGCCCCGCCCGCCCAGTTTCTCCTCCCAGCACGGCCCCGCCGCCCAGTTTCTCCTCCCAGCCAGGCCCCGCCCGCCCAGCTTCCCCTCCCGAACCCGGCCCCGCCCGCCCAGCTTCTCCTCACAGCTTAGCCCCGCCCGCCCAGTTTCTCCTCCCAGCACGGCCCCGCCCGCCCAGTTTCTCCTCCCAGCCAGGCCCCGCCCGCCCCGCTTCCCCTCCCGAACCCGGCCCCGCCCGCCCAGCTTCTGCTAGCGAGCTCGGCCCCGCCCGCCCAGCTTCCCCTCCCAGCTTGGCCCCGCCCGCCCAGTTTCTCCTCCCGAGCTCGGCCCCGCCCGCCCCGCTTCCCCTCCCAGGTTGGCCCCGCCCGCCCCGCTTCCCATCCCGAGCGAGGCCCCGCCCGCCCAGTTTCTCCTCCCAGCTTGGCCCCGCCCGCCCAGCTTCCCCTCCCGAACCCGGCCCGCCCGCCCAGCTTCTGCTAGCGAGCTCGGCCCCGCCCGCCCAGCTTCCCCTCCCAGCTTGGCCCCGCCCGCCCAGTTTCTCCTCCCAGCCAGGCCCCGCCCGCCCAGTTTCTCCTCCCGCGTCCGGCCCCGCCCGCCCCGCTTCCCCTCCCAGCCAGGCCCCGCCCGCCCAGCTTCCCCTCCCGAACCCGGCCCCGCCCGCCCAGCTTCTCCTCCCAGTTTAGCCCCGCCCGCCCAGTTTCTCCTCCCAGCACGGCCCCGCCCGCCCAGTTTCTCCTCCAGCCAGGCCCCGCCCGCCCAGCTTCCCCTCCCGAACCCGGCCCCGCCCGCCCAGCTTCTGCTAGCTAGCTCGGCCCCGCCCGCCCAGCTTCCCCTCCCAGCTTGGCCCCGCCCGCCCAGTTTCTCCTCCCAGCACGGCCCCGCCCACCCAGCTTCCCCTCCCAGCCTGGCCCCGCCCGCCCAGTTTCTCCTCCCAGCCAGGCCCCGCCCGCCCAGTTTCTCCTCCCGAGCCGGCCCCGCCCGCTCCGCTTCCCCTCCCAGCCAGGCCCCGCCCGCCCAGTTTCTCCTCCCGAGTCCGGCCCCGCCCGCCCAGTTTCTCCTCCCGAGTCCGGCCCGCCCGCCCCGCTTCCCCTCCCAGCTAGGCCCCGCCCGCCCAGCTTCCCCTCCCGAACCCGGCCCCGCCCGCCCAGCTTCTCCTCACAGCTTAGCCCCGCCCGCCCAGTTTCTCCTCCCAGCACGGCCCGCCCGCCCAGTTTCTCCCTCCCAGCCAGGCCCCGCCCGCCCAGCTTCCCTCCCGAACCCGGCCCCGCCCGCCCAGCTTCTCCTCACAGCTTAGCCCCGCCCGCCCAGTTTCTCCTCCCAGCACGCCCCGCCCGCCCAGTTTCTCCTCCCAGCCAGGCCCCGCCCGCCCCGCTTCCCCTCCCGAACCCGGCCCCGCCCGCCCAGCTTCTGCTAGCGAGCTCGGCCCCGCCCGCCCAGCTTCCCCTCCCAGCTTGGCCCCGCCCGCCCAGTTTCTCCGCCCGAGCTCGGCCCCGCCCGCCCCGCTTCCCCTCCCAGGTTGGCCCCGCCCGCCCCGCTTCCCATCCCGAGCGAGGCCCCGCCCGCCCAGTTTCTCCTCCCAGCTTGGCCCCGCCCGCCCAGCTTCCCCTCCCGAACCCGCCCCGCCCGCCCAGCTTCTGCTAGCGAGCTCGGCCCCGCCCGCCCAGCTTCCCCTCCCAGCTTGGCCCCGCCCGCCCAGTTTCTCCTCCCAGCCAGCCCCGCCCGCCCAGTTTCTCCTCCCGAGTCCGGCCCCGCCCGCCCCGCTTCCCCTCCCAGCCAGGCCCCGCCCGCCCAGCTTCCCCTCCCGAACCCGGCCCCGCCCGCCCAGCTTCTCCTCCCAGCTTAGCCCCGCCCGCCCAGTTTCTCCTCCCAGCACGGCCCCGCCCGCCCAGTTTCTCCTCCCAGCCAGGCCCCGCCCGCCCAGCTTCCCCTCCCGAACCCGGCCCCGCCCGCCCAGCTTCTGCTAGCGAGCTCGGCCCCGCCCGCCCAGCTTCCCCTCCCAGCTTGGCCCCGCCCGCCCAGTTTCTCCTCCCAGCACGGCCCCGCCCACCCAGCTTCCCCTCCCAGCCTGGCCCCGCCCGCCCAGTTTCTCCTCCCGAGTGCGGCCCCGCCCGCCCCGCTTCTCCTCCCGAGTCCGGCCACGCCCGCCCAGCTTCCCCTCCCAGCTTGGCCCCGCCCGCCCAGCTTCCCCTCCCAGCCAGGCCCCGCCCGCCCAGTTTCTCCTCCCGAGCCCGGCCCCGCCCGCTCCGCTTCCCCTCCCAGCCAGGCCCCGCCCGCCCAGTTTCTCCTCCCGAGTCCGGCCCCGCCCGCCCAGTTTCTCCTCCCGAGTCCGGCCCCGCCCGCCCCGCTTCCCCTCCCAGCCAGGCCCCGCCCGCCCAGCTTCCCCTCCCGAACCCGGCCCCGCCCGCCCAGCTTCCCCTCCCGAACCCGGCCCCGCCCGCCCAGCTTCTGCTAGCGAGCTCGGCCCCGCCCGCCCAGCTTCCCCTCCCAGCTTGGCCCCGCCCGCCCAGTTTCTCCTCCCAGCACGGCCCCGCCCGCCCAGTTTCTCCTCCCAGCCAGGCCCCGCCCGCCCAGCTTCCCCTCCCGAACCCGGCCCCGCCCGCCCAGCTTCTGCTAGCGAGCTCGGCCCCGCCCGCCCAGCTTCCCCTCCCAGCTTGGCCCCGCCCGCCCAGCTTCCCCTCCCGAACCCGGCCCCGCCCGCCCAGCTTCTGCTAGCGAGCTCGGCCCCGCCCGCCCAGCTTCCCCTCCCAGCTTGGCCCCGCCCGCCCAGTTTCTCCTCCCAGCACGGCCCCGCCCACCCAGCTTCCCCTCCCAGCCTGGCCCCGCCCGCCCAGTTTCTCCTCCCGAGTGCGGCCCCGCCCGCCCCGCTTCTCCTCCCGAGTCCGGCCACGCCCGCCCAGCTTCCCCTCCCAGCTTGGCCCCGCCCGCTCCGCTTCCCCTCCCAGCCAGGCCCCGCCCGCCCAGTTTCTCCTCCCGAGTCCGGCCCCGCCCGCCCAGTTTCTCCTCCCGAGTCCGGCCCCGCCCGCCCCGCTTCCCCTCCCAGCCAGGCCCCGCCCGCCCAGCTTCCCCTCCCGAACCCGGCCCCGCCCGCCCAGCTTCTCCTCACAGCTTAGCCCCGCCCGCCCAGTTTCTCCTCCCAGCACTGCCCCGCCCGCCCAGTTTCTCCTCCCAGCCAGGCCCCGCCCGCCCAGCTTCCCCTCCCGAACCCGGCCCCGCCCGCCCAGCTTCTCCTCACAGCTTAGCCCCGCCCGCCCAGTTTCTCCTCCCAGCACGGCCCCGCCCGCCCAGTTTCTCCTCCCAGCCAGGCCCCGCCCGCCCAGCTTCCCCTCCCGAACCCGGCCCCGCCCGCCCAGCTTCTGCTAGCGAGCTCGGCCCCGCCCGCCCAGCTTCCCCTCCCAGCTTGGCCCCGCCCGCCCAGTTTCTCCTCCCGAGCTCGGCCCCGCCCGCCCCGCTTCCCCTCCCAGGTTGGCCCCGCCCGCCCCGCTTCCCATCCCGAGCGAGGCCCCGCCCGCCCAGTTTCTCCTCCCAGCTTGGCCCCGCCCGCCCAGCTTCCCCTCCCGAACCCGGCCCCGCCCGCCAAGCTTCTCCTAGCCAGCTCGGCCCCGCCCGCCCTGCTTCCCCTCCCAGCCAGGCCCCGCCCGCCCAGTTTCTCCTCCCGAGTCCGGCCCCGCCCGCCCCGCTTCCCCTCCCAGCCAGGCCCCGCCCACCCAGCTTCCCCTCCCAGCTTAGCCCCGCCCGCCCAGTTTCTCCTCCCAGCCAGGCCCCGCCCGCCCAGCTTCCCCTCCCAGCCAGGCCCCGCCCGCCCAGTTTCTCCTCCCAGCTTGGCCCCGCCCGCCCAGTTTCTCCTCCCAGCCAGGCCCCGCCCGCCCAGCTTCCCCTCCCAGCCAGGCCCCGCCCGCCCAGTTTCTCCTCCCGAGCCCGGCCCCGCCCGCTCCGCTTCCCCTCCCAGCCAGGCCCCGCCCGCCCAGTTTCTCCTCCCGAGTCCGGCCCCGCCCGCCCAGTTTCTCCTCCCGAGTCCGGCCCCGCCCGCCCCGCTTCCCCTCCCAGCCAGGCCCCGCCCGCCCAGCTTCCCCTCCCGAACCCGGCCCCGCCCGCCCAGCTTCTCCTCACAGCTTAGCCCCGCCCGCCCAGTTTCTCCTCCCAGCACGGCCCCGCCCGCCCAGTTTCTCCTCCCAGCCAGGCCCCGCCCGCCCAGCTTCCCCTCCCGAACCCGGCCCCGCCCGCCCAGCTTCTCCTCACAGCTTAGCCCCGCCCGCCCAGTTTCTCCTCCCAGCACGGCCCCGCCCGCCCAGATTCTCCTCCCAGCCAGGCCCCGCCCTCCCAGCTTCCCCTCCCGAACCCGGCCCCGCCCGCCCAGCTTCTGCTAGCGAGCTCGGCCCCGCCCGCCCAGCTTCCCCTCCCAGCTTGGCCCCGCCCGCCCAGTTTCTCCTCCCGAGCTCGGCCCCGCCCGCCCCGCTTCCCCTCCCAGGTTGGCCCCGCCCGCCCCGCTTCCCATCCCGAGCGAGGCCCCGCCCGCCCAGTTTCTCCTCCCAGCTTGGCCCCGCCCGCCCAGCTTCCCCTCCCGAACCCGGCCCCGCCTGCCCAGCTTCTGCTAGCGAGCTCGGCCCCGCCCGCCCAGATTCCCCTCCCAGCTTGGCCCCGCCCGCCCAGTTTCTCCTCCCAGCCAGGCCCCGCCCGCCCAGTTTCTCCTCCCGAGTCCGGCCCCGCCCGCCCCGCTTCCCCTCCCAGCCAGGCCCCGCCCGCCCAGCTTCCCCTCCCAGCTTGGCCCCGCCCGCCCAGCTTCCCCTCCCAGCCAGGCCCCGCCCGCCCAGTTTCTCCTCCCGAGCCCGGCCCCGCCCGCTCCGCGTCCCCTCCCAGCCAGGCCCCGCCCGCCCAGTTTCTCCTCCCGAGTCCGGCCCCGCCCGCCCAGTTTCTCCTCCCGAGCCCGGCCCCGCCCGCCCAGCTTCTCCTCCCAGCTTAGCCCCGCCCGCCCAGTTTCTCCTCCCAGCACGGCCCCGCCCACCCAGCTTCCCCTCCCAGCCTGGCCCCGCCCGCCCAGTTTCTCCTCCCAGCTTGGCCCCGCCCACCCAGCTTCCCCTCCCGAACCCGGCCCCGCCCGCCCAGCTTCTGCTAGCGAGCTCGGCCCCGCCCGCCCAGCTTCCCCTCCCAGCTTGGCCCCGCCCGCCCAGTTTCTCCTCCCAGCCAGGCCCCGCCCGCCCAGTTTCTCCTCCCGAGTCCGGCCCCGCCCGCCCCGCTTCCCCTCCCAGCCAGGCCCCGCCCGCCCAGCTTCCCCTCCCGAACCCGGCCCGCCCGCCCAGCTTCTCCTCCCAGCTTAGCCCCGCCCGCCCAGTTTCTCCTCCCAGCACGGCCCCGCCCGCCCAGTTTCTCCTCCCAGCCAGGCCCCGCCCGCCCAGCTTCCCCCCCGAACCCGGCCCCGCCCGCCCAGCTTCTGCTAGCGAGCTCGGCCCCGCCCGCCCAGCTTCCCCTCCCAGCTTGGCCCCGCCCGCCCAGTTTCTCCTCCCAGCACGGCCCCGCCCACCCAGCTTCCCCTCCCAGCCTGGCCCCGCCCGCCCAGTTTCTCCTCCCGAGTGCGGCCCCGCCCGCCCCGCTTCTCCTCCCGAGTCCGGCCACGCCCGCCCAGCTTCCCCTCCCAGCTTGGCCCCGCCCGCCCAGCTTCCCCTCCCAGCCAGGCCCCGCCCGCCCAGTTTCTCCTCCCGAGCCCGGCCCCGCCCGCTCCGCTTCCCCTCCCAGCCAGGCCCCGCCCGCCCAGTTTCTCCTCCCGAGTCCGGCCCCGCCCGCCCAGTTTCTCCTCCCGAGTCCGGCCCCGCCCGCCCCGCTTCCCCTCCCAGCCAGGCCCCGCCCGCCCAGCTTCCCCTCCCGAACCCGGCCCCGCCCGCCCAGCTTCTCCTCACAGCTTAGCCCCGCCCGCCCAGTTTCTCCTCCCAGCACGGCCCCGCCCGCCCAGTTTCTCCTCCCAGCCAGGCCCCGCCCGCCCAGCTTCCCCTCCCGAACCCGGCCCCGCCCGCCCAGCTTCTCTTCACAGCTTAGCCCCGCCCGCCCAGTTTCTCCTCCCAGCACGGCCCCGCCCGCCCAGTTTCTCCTCCCAGCCAGGCCCCGCCCGCCCAGCTTCCCCTCCCGAACCCGGCCCCGCCCGCCCAGCTTCTGCTAGCGAGCTCGGCCCCGCCCGCCCAGCTTCCCCTCCCAGCTTGGCCCCGCCCGCCCAGCTTCCCCTCCCGAACCCGGCCCCGCCCGCCGAGCTTCTGCTAGCGAGCTCGGCCCCGCCCGCCCAGCTTCCCCTCCCAGCTTGGCCCCGCCCGCCCAGTTTCTCCTCCCAGCACGGCCCCGCCCACCCAGCTTCCCCTCCCAGCCTGGCCCCGCCCGCCCAGTTTCTCCTCCCGAGTGCGGCCCCGCCCGCCCCGCTTCTCCTCCCGAGTCCGGCCACGCCCGCCCAGCTTCCCCTCCCAGCTTGGCCCCGCCCGCCCAGCTTCCCCTCCCAGCCAGGCCCCGCCCGCCCAGTTTCTCCTCCCGAGCCCGGCCCCGCCCGCTCCGCTTCCCCTCCCAGCCAGGCCCCGCCCGCCCAGTTTCTCCTCCCGAGTCCGGCCCCGCCCGCCCAGTTTCTCCTCCCGAGTCCGGCCCCGCCCGCCCCGCTTCCCCTCCCAGCCAGGCCCCGCCCGCCCAGCTTCCCCTCCCGAACCCGGCCCCGCCCGCCCAGCTTCTCCTCACAGCTTAGCCCCGCCCGCCCAGTTTCTCCTCCCAGCACGGCCCCGCCCGCCCAGTTTCTCCTCCCAGCCAGGCCCCGCCCGCCCAGCTTCCCCTCCCGAACCCGGCCCCGCCCGCCCAGCTTCTCCTCACAGCTTAGCCCCGCCCGCCCAGTTTCTCCTCCCAGCACGGCCCCGCCCGCCCAGTTTCTCCTCCCAGCCAGGCCCCGCCCGCCCAGCTTCCCCTCCCGAACCCGGCCCCGCCCGCCCAGCTTCTGCTAGCGAGCTCGGCCCCGCCCGCCCAGCTTCCCCTCCCAGCTTGGCCCCGCCCGCCCAGTTTCTCCTCCCAGCACGGCCCCGCCCACCCAGCTTCCCCTCCCAGCCTGGCCCCGCCCGCCCAGTTTCTCCTCCCGAGTGCGGCCCCGCCCGCCCCGCTTCTCCTCCCGAGTCCGGCCACGCCCGCCCAGCTTCCCCTCCCAGCTTGGCCCCGCCCGCTCCGCTTCCCCTCCCAGCCAGGCCCCGCCCGCCCAGTTTCTCCTCCCGAGTCCGGCCCCGCCCGCCCAGTTTCTCCTCCCGAGTCCGACCACGCCCGCCCAGCTTCCCCTCCCAGCTTGGCCCCGCCCGCTCCGCTTCCCCTCCCAGCCAGGCCCCGCCCGCCCAGCTTCCCCTCCCGAACCCGGCCCCGCCCGCCCAGCTTCTCCTCACAGCTTAGCCGCGCCCGCCCAGTTTCTCCTCCCAGCACTGCCCCGCCCGCCCAGTTTCTCCTCCCAGCCAGGCCCCGCCCGCCCAGCTTCCCCTCCCGAACCCGGCCCCGCCCGCCCAGCTTCTCCTCACAGCTTAGCCCCGCCCGCCCAGTTTCTCCTCCCAGCACGGCCCCGCCCGCCCAGTTTCTCCTCCCAGCCAGGCCCCGCCCGCCCAGCTTCCCCTCCCGAACCCGGCCCCGCCCGCCCAGCTTCTGCTAGCGAGCTCGGCCCCGCCCGCCCAGCTTCCCCTCCCAGCTTGGCCCCGCCCGCCCAGTTTCTCCTCCCGAGCTCGGCCCCGCCCGCCCCGCTTCCCCTCCCAGGTTGGCCCCGCCCGCCCCGCTTCCCATCCCGAGCGAGGCCCCGCCCGCCCAGTTTCTCCTCCCAGCTTGGCCCCGCCCGCCCAGCTTCCCCTCCCGAACCCGGCCCCGCCCGCCAAGCTTCTCCTAGCCAGCTCGGCCCCGCCCGCCCCGCTTCCCCTCCCAGCCAGGCCCCGCCCGCCCAGTTTCTCCTCCCGAGTCCGGCCCCGCCCGCCCCGCTTCCCCTCCCAGCCAGGCCCCGCCCGCCCAGCTTCCCCTCCCAGCTTAGCCCCGCCCGCCCAGTTTCTCCTCCCAGCCAGGCCCCGCCCGCCCAGCTTCCCCTCCCAGCCAGGCCCCGCCCGCCCAGTTTCTCCTCCCAGCTTGGCCCCGCCCGCCCAGTTTCTCCTCCCAGCCAGGCCCCGCCCGCCCAGCTTCCCCTCCCAGCCAGGCCCCGCCCGCCCAGTTTCTCCTCCCGAGCCCGGCCCCGCCCGCTCCGCTTCCCCTCCCAGCCAGGCCCCGCCCGCCCAGTTTCTCCTCCCGAGTCCGGCCCCGCCCGCCCAGTTTCTCCTCCCGAGTCCGGCCCCGCCCGCCCCGCTTCCCCTCCCAGCCAGGCCCCGCCCGCCCAGCTTCCCCTCCCGAACCCGGCCCCGCCCGCCCAGCTTCTCCTCACAGCTTAGCCCCGCCCGCCCAGTTTCTCCTCCCAGCACGGCCCCGCCCGCCCAGTTTCTCCTCCCAGCCAGGCCCCGCCCGCCCAGCTTCCCCTCCCGAACCCGGCCCCGCCCGCCCAGCTTCTCTTCACAGCTTAGCCCCGCCCGCCCAGTTTCTCCTCCCAGCACGGCCCCGCCCGCCCAGTTTCTCCTCCCAGCCAGGCCCCGCCCGCCCAGCTTCCCCTCCCGAACCCGGCCCCGCCCGCCCAGCTTCTGCTAGCGAGCTCGGCCCCGCCCGCCCAGCTTCCCCTCCCAGCTTGGCCCCGCCCGCCCAGCTTCCCCTCCCGAACCCGGCCCCGCCCGCCGAGCTTCTGCTAGCGAGCTCGGCCCCGCCCGCCCAGCTTCCCCTCCCAGCTTGGCCCCGCCCGCCCAGTTTCTCCTCCCAGCACGGCCCCGCCCACCCAGCTTCCCCTCCCAGCCTGGCCCCGCCCGCCCAGTTTCTCCTCCCGAGTGCGGCCCCGCCCGCCCCGCTTCTCCTCCCGAGTCCGGCCACGCCCGCCCAGCTTCCCCTCCCAGCTTGGCCCCGCCCGCCCAGCTTCCCCTCCCAGCCAGGCCCCGCCCGCCCAGTTTCTCCTCCCGAGCCCGGCCCCGCCCGCTCCGCTTCCCCTCCCAGCCAGGCCCCGCCCGCCCAGTTTCTCCTCCCGAGTCCGGCCCCGCCCGCCCAGTTTCTCCTCCCGAGTCCGGCCCCGCCCGCCCCGCTTCCCCTCCCAGCCAGGCCCCGCCCGCCCAGCTTCCCCTCCCGAACCCGGCCCCGCCCGCCCAGCTTCTCCTCACAGCTTAGCCCCGCCCGCCCAGTTTCTCCTCCCAGCACGGCCCCGCCCGCCCAGTTTCTCCTCCCAGCCAGGCCCCGCCCGCCCAGCTTCCCCTCCCGAACCCGGCCCCGCCCGCCCAGCTTCTCCTCACAGCTTAGCCCCGCCCGCCCAGATTCTCCTCCCAGCACGGCCCCGCCCGCCCAGTTTCTCCTCCCAGCCAGGCCCCGCCCGCCCAGCTTCCCCTCCCGAACCCGGCCCCGCCCGCCCAGCTTCTGCTAGCGAGCTCGGCCCCGCCCGCCCAGCTTCCCCTCCCAGCTTGGCCCCGCCCGCCCAGTTTCTCCTCCCAGCACGGCCCCGCCCACCCAGCTTCCCCTCCCAGCCTGGCCCCGCCCGCCCAGTTTCTCCTCCCGAGTGTGGCCCCGCCCGCCCCGCTTCTCCTCTCGAGTCCGGCCACGCCCGCCCAGCTTCCCCTCCCAGCTTGGCCCCGCCCGCCCAGCTTCCCCTCCCAGCCAGGCCCCGCCCGCCCAGTTTCTCCTCCCGAGCCCGGCCCCGCCCGCTCCGCTTCCCCTCCCAGCCAGGCCCCGCCCGCCCAGTTTCTCCTCCCGAGTCCGGCCCCGCCCGCCCAGTTTCTCCTCCCGAGTCCGGCCCCGCCCGCCCCGCTTCCCCTCCCAGCCAGGCCCCGCCCGCCCAGCTTCCCCTCCCGAACCCGGCCCCGCCCGCCCAGCTTCTCCTCACAGCTTAGCCCCGCCCGCCCAGTTTCTCCTCCCAGCACGGCCCCGCCCGCCCAGTTTCTCCTCCCAGCCAGGCCCCGCCCGCCCAGCTTCCCCTCCCGAACCCGGCCCCGCCCGCCCAGCTTCTCTTCACAGCTTAGCCCCGCCCGCCCAGTTTCTCCTCCCAGCACGGCCCCGCCCGCCCAGTTTCTCCTCCCAGCCAGGCCCCGCCCGCCCAGCTTCCCCTCCCGAACCCGGCCCTGCCCGCCCAGCTTCTGCTAGCGAGCTCGGCCCCGCCCGCCCAGCTTCCCCTCCCAGCTTGGCCCCGCCCGCCCAGCTTCCCCTCCCGAACCCGGCCCCGCCCGCCGAGCTTCTGCTAGCGAGCTCGGCCCCGCCCGCCCAGCTTCCCCTCCCAGCTTGGCCCCGCCCGCCCAGTTTCTCCTCCCAGCACGGCCCCGCCCACCCAGCTTCCCCTCCCAGCCTGGCCCCGCCCGCCCAGTTTCTCCTCCCGAGTGCGGCCCCGCCCGCCCCGCTTCTCCTCCCGAGTCCGGCCACGCCCGCCCAGCTTCCCCTCCCAGCTTGGCCCCGCCCGCCCAGCTTCCCCTCCCAGCCAGGCCCCGCCCGCCCAGTTTCTCCTCCCGAGCCCGGCCCCGCCCGCTCCGCTTCCCCTCCCAGCCAGGCCCCGCCCGCCCAGTTTCTCCTCCCGAGTCCGGCCCCGCCCGCCCAGTTTCTCCTCCCGAGTCCGGCCCCGCCCGCCCCGCTTCCCCTCCCAGCCAGGCCCCGCCCGCCCAGCTTCCCCTCCCGAACCCGGCCCCGCCCGCCCAGCTTCTCCTCACAGCTTAGCCCCGCCCGCCCAGTTTCTCCTCCTAGCACGGCCCCGCCCGCCCAGTTTCTCCTCCCAGCCAGGCCCCGCCCGCCCAGCTTCCCCTCCCGAACCCGGCCCCGCCCGCCCAGCTTCTCCTCACAGCTTAGCCCCGCCCGCCCAGTTTCTCCTCCCAGCACGGCCCCGCCCGCCCAGTTTCTCCTCCCAGCCAGGCCCCGCCCGCCCAGCTTCCCCTCCCGAACCCGGCCCCGCCCGCCCAGCTTCTGCTAGCGAGCTCGGCCCCGCCCGCCCAGCTTCCCCTCCCAGCTTGGCCCCGCCCGCCCAGTTTCTCCTCCCGAGCTCGGCCCCGCCCGCCCAGCTTCCCCTCCCAGCTTGGCCCCGCCCGCCCCGCTTCCCATCCCGAGCGAGGCCCCGCCCGCCCAGTTTCTCCTCCCAGCTTGGCCCCGCCCGCCCAGCTTCCCCTCCCGAACCCGGCCCCGCCCGCCAAGCTTCTCCTAGCCAGCTCGGCCCCGCCCGCCCCGCTTCCCCTCCCAGCCAGGCCCCGCCCGCCCAGTTTCTCCTCCCGAGTCCGGCCCCGCCCGCCCCGCTTCCCCTCCCAGCCAGGCCCCGCCCGCCCAGCTTCCCCTCCCAGCTTAGCCCCGCCCGCCCAGTTTCTCCTCCCAGCCAGGCCCCGCCCGCCCAGCTTCCCCTCCCAGCCAGGCCCCGCCCGCCCAGTTTCTCCTCCCAGCTTGGCCCCGCCCGCCCAGTTTCTCCTCCCAGCCAGGCCCCGCCCGCCCAGCTTCCCCTCCCAGCCAGGCCCCGCCCGCCCAGTTTCTCCTCCCGAGCCCGGCCCCGCCCGCTCCGCTTCCCCTCCCAGCCAGGCCCCGCCCGCCCAGTTTCTCCTCCCGAGTCCGGCCCCGCCCGCCCAGTTTCTCCTCCCGAGTCCGGCCCCGCCCGCCCCGCTTCCCCTCCCAGCCAGGCCCCGCCCGCCCAGCTTCCCCTCCCGAACCCGGCCCCGCCCGCCCAGCTTCTCCTCACAGCTTAGCCCCGCCCGCCCAGTTTCTCCTCCCAGCACGGCCCCGCCCGCCCAGTTTCTCCTCCCAGCCAGGCCCCGCCCGCCCAGCTTCCCCTCCCGAACCCGGCCCCGCCCGCCCAGCTTCTCCTCACAGCTTAGCCCCGCCCGCCCAGTTTCTCCTCCCAGCACGGCCCCGCCCGCCCAGATTCTCCTCCCAGCCAGGCCCCGCCCTCCCAGCTTCCCCTCCCGAACCCGGCCCCGCCCGCCCAGCTTCTGCTAGCGAGCTCGGCCCCGCCCGCCCAGCTTCCCCTCCCAGCTTGGCCCCGCCCGCCCAGTTTCTCCTCCCGAGCTCGGCCCCGCCCGCCCCGCTTCCCCTCCCAGGTTGGCCCCGCCCGCCCCGCTTCCCCTCCCAGCCAGGCCCCGCCCGCCCAGCTTCCCCTCCCGAACCCGGCCCCGCCCGCCCAGCTTCTCCTCACAGCTTAGCCCCGCCCGCCCAGTTTCTCCTCCCAGCACGGCCCCGCCCGCCCAGCTTCCCCTCCCAGCTTGGCCCCGCCCGCCCAGCTTCCCCTCCCAGCCAGGCCCCGCCCGCCCAGTTTCTCCTCCCGAGCCCGGCCCCGCCCGCTCCGCTTCCCCTCCCAGCCAGGCCCCGCCCGCCCAGTTTCTCCTCCCGAGTCCGGCCCCGCCCGCCCAGTTTCTCCTCCCGAGTCCGGCCCCGCCCGCCCCGCTTCCCCTCCCAGCCAGGCCCCGCCCGCCCAGCTTCCCCTCCCGAACCCGGCCCCGCCCGCCCAGCTTCTCCTCACAGCTTAGCCCCGCCCGCCCAGTTTCTCCTCCCAGCACGGCCCCGCCCGCCCAGTTTCTCCTCCCAGCCAGGCCCCGCCCGCCCAGCTTCCCCTCCCGAACCCGGCCCCGCCCGCCCAGCTTCTCCTCACAGCTTAGCCCCGCCCGCCCAGTTTCTCCTCCCAGCACGGCCCCGCCCGCCCAGTTTCTCCTCCCAGCCAGGCCCCGCCCGCCCAGCTTCCCCTCCCGAACCCGGCCCCGCCCGCCCAGCTTCTGCTAGCGAGCTCGGCCCCGCCCGCCCAGCTTCCCCTCCCAGCTTGGCCCCGCCCGCCCAGTTTCTCCTCCCGAGCTCGGCCCCGCCCGCCCAGCTTCCCCTCCCAGCTTGGCCCCGCCCGCCCCGCTTCCCATCCCGAGCGAGGCCCCGCCCGCCCAGTTTCTCCTCCCAGCTTGGCCCCGCCCGCCCAGCTTCCCCTCCCGAACCCGGCCCCGCCCGCCAAGCTTCTCCTAGCCAGCTCGGCCCCGCCCGCCCCGCTTCCCCTCCCAGCCAGGCCCCGCCCGCCCAGTTTCTCCTCCCGAGTCCGGCCCCGCCCGCCCCGCTTCCCCTCCCAGCCAGGCCCCGCCCGCCCAGCTTCCCCTCCCAGCTTAGCCCCGCCCGCCCAGTTTCTCCTCCCAGCCAGGCCCCGGCCGCCCAGCTTCCCCTCCCAGCCAGGCCCCGCCCGCCCAGTTTCTCCTCCCAGCTTGGCCCCGCCCGCCCAGTTTCTCCTCCCAGCCAGGCCCCGCCCGCCCAGCTTCCCCTCCCAGCCAGGCCCCGCCCGCACAGTTTCTCCTCCCGAGTCCGGCCCCGCCCGCCCAGTTTCTCCTCCCGAGTCCGGCCCCGCCCGCCCCGCTTCCCCTCCCAGCCAGGCCCCGCCCGCCCCGCTTCCCCTCCCGAACCCGGCCCCGCCCGCCCAGCTTCTCCTCACAGCTTAGCCCCGCCCGCCCAGTTTCTCCTCCCAGCACGGCCCCGCCCGCCCAGTTTCTCCTCCCAGCCAGGCCCCGCCCGCCCAGCTTCCCCTCCCGAACCCGGCCCCGCCCGCCCAGCTTCTCCTCACAGCTTAGCCCCGCCCGCCCAGTTTCTCCTCCCAGCACGGCCCCGCCCGCCCAGATTCTCCTCCCAGCCAGGCCCCGCCCTCCCAGCTTCCCCTCCCGAACCCGGCCCCGCCCGCCCAGCTTCTGCTAGCGAGCTCGGCCCCGCCCGCCCAGCTTCCCCTCCCAGCTTGGCCCCGCCCGCCCAGTTTCTCCTCCCGAGCTCGGCCCCGCCCGCCCCGCTTCCCCTCCCAGGTTGGCCCCGCCCGCCCCGCTTCCCATCCCGAGCGAGGCCCCGCCCGCCCAGTTTCTCCTCCCAGCTTGGCCCCGCCCGCCCAGCTTCCCCTCCCGAACCCGGCCCCGCCCGCCCAGCTTCTGCTAGCGAGCTCGGCCCCGCCCGCCCAGCTTCCCCTCCCAGCTTGGCCCCGCCCGCCCAGTTTCTCCTCCCAGCCAGGCCCCGCCCGCCCAGTTTCTCCTCCCGAGTCCGGCCCCGCCCGCCCCGCTTCCCCTCCCAGCCAGGCCCCGCCCGCCCAGCTTCCCCTCCCAGCTTGGCCCCGCCCGCCCAGCTTCCCCTCCCAGCCAGGCCCCGCCCGCCCAGTTTCTCCTCCCGAGCCCGGCCCCGCCCGCTCCGCGTCCCCTCCCCAGCCAGGCCCCGCCCGCCCAGTTTCTCCTCCCGAGTCCGGCCCCGCCCGCCCAGTTTCTCCTCCCGAGCCCGGCCCCGCCCGCCCAGCTTCTCCTCCCAGCTTAGCCCCGCCCGCCCAGTTTCTCCTCCCAGCACGGCCCCGCCCACCCAGCTTCCCCTCCCAGCCTGGCCCCGCCCGCCCAGTTTCTCCTCCCGAGTGCGGCCCCGCCCGCTCCGCTTCCCCTCCCAGCCAGGCCCCGCCCGCCCAGTTTCTCCTTCCGAGTCCGGCCCCGCCCGCCCAGTTTCTCCTCCCGAGCCCGGCCCCGCCCGCCCAGCTTCCCCTCCAAGCCAGGCCCCGCCCGCCCCGCTTCCCCTCCCGAGTCCTGCCCCGGCCGCCCAGTTTCTCCTCCCGAGCTTGGCCCCGCCCGCCCAGCTTCCCATCCCGAGCGAGGCCCCGCCCGCCCAGTTTCTCCTCCCAGCTTGGCCCCGCCCGCCCAGCTTCCCCTCCCGAACCCGGCCCCGCCCGCCCAGCTTCTGCTAGCGAGCTCGGCCCCGCCCGCCCAGCTTCCCCTCCCAGCTTGGCCCCGCCCGCCCAGTTTCTCCTCACAGCCAGGCCCCGCCCGCCCAGTTTCTCCTCCCGAGTCCGGCCCCGCCCGCCCAGCTTCCCCTCCCGAACCCGGCCCCGCCCGCCCACCTTCTCCTCCCAGCTTAGCCCCGCCCGCCCAGTTTCTCCTCCCAGCACGGCCCCGCCCGCCCAGTTTCTCCTCCCAGCACGGCCCCGCCCACCCAGCTTCCCCTCCCAGCCTGGCCCCGCCCGCCCAGTTTCTCCTCCCGAGTGCGGCCCCGCCCGCCCCGCTTCTCCTCCCGAGTCCGGCCCCGCCCGCCCAGCTTCCCCTCCCAGCTTGGCCCCGCCCGCCCAGCTTCCCCTCCCAGCCAGGCCCCGCCCGCCCAGTTTCTCCTCCCGAGTGCGGCCCCGCCCGCCCCGCTTCTCCTCCCGAGTCCGGCCCCGCCGGCCCAGCTTCCCCTCCCAGCTTGGCCCCGCCCGCCCAGCTTCCCCTCCCAGCCAGGCCCCGCCCGCCCAGTTTCTCCTCCCGAGCCCGGCCCCGCCCGCTCCGCTTCCCCTCCCAGCCAGGCCCCGACCGCTCAGTTTCTCCTCCCGAGTCCGGCCCCGCCCGCCCAGTTTCTCCTCCCGAGCCCGGCCCCGCCCGCCCCGCTTCCCCTCCCAGCTTGGCCCCGCCCGCCCAGTTTCTCCTCCCGAGCGAGGCCCCGCCCGCCCAGTTTCTCCACCCAGCCAGGCCCCGCCCGCCCAGCTTCCCCTCCCAGCTTGGCCCCGCCCGCCCAGTTTCTCCTCCCGAGCGAGGCCCCGCCCGCCCAGCTTCCCCTCCCGAATCCGGCCCTGCCCGCCCATGTTCCCCTCCCAGTCAGGCCCCGCCCGCCCAGTTTCTCCTCCCAGCTTGGCCCCGCCCGCCCAGCTTCCCCTCCCGATCCCGGCCCCGCCCGCCCATGTTCCCCTCCCAGCCAGGCCCCGCCCGCCCAGTTTCTCCTCCCAGCTTGGCCCCGCCCGCCCAGCTTCCCCTCCCGATCCCGGCCCCGCCCGCCCATGTTCCCCTCCCAACTTGGCCCCGCCCGCCCAGTTTCTCCTCCCGAACCCGGCCCCGCCCGCCAAGCTTCTCCTAGCGAGCCCGGCCCCGCCCGCCCAGCTTCCCCTCCAAGCCAGGCCCCGCCCGCCCCGCTTCCCCTCCCGAGTCCGGCCCCGCCCGCCCAGTTTCTCCTCCCGAGCTTGGCCCCGCCCGCCCAGCTTCCCATCCCGAGCGAGGCCCCGCCCGGCCAGTTTCTCCTCCCAGCTTGGCCCCGCCCGCCCAGCTTCCCCTCCCGAACCCGGCCCCGCCCGCCCAGCTTCTGCTAGCGAGCTCGGCCCCGCCCGCCCAGCTTCCCCTCCCAGCTTGGCCCCGCCCGCCCAGTTTCTCCTCCCAGCCAGGCCCCGCCCGCCCAGCTTCCCCTCCCGAGCGAGGCCCCGCCCGCCCAGTTTCTCCTCCCAGCCAGGCCCCGCCCGCCCAGCTTCCCCTCCCGAGCGAGGCCCCGCCCGCCCAGTTTCTCCTCCCGAGCGAGGCCCCGCCCGCCCAGCTTCCCCTCCCGAATCCGGCCCTGCCCGCCCATGTTCCCCTCCCAGCCAGGCCCCGCCCGCCCAGTTTCTCCTCCCAGCTTGGCCCCGCCCGCCCAGCTTCCCCTCCCGATCCCGGCCCCGCCCGCCCATGTTCCCCTCCCAACTTGGCCCCGCCCGCCCAGTTTCTCCTCCCGAACCCGGCCCCGCCCGCCAAGCTTCTCCTAGCGAGCCCGGCCCCGCCCGCCCAGCTTCTCCTCCCAGCTTAGCCCCGCCCGCCCAGTTTCTCCTCCCAGCACGGCCCCGCCCACCCAGCTTCCCCTCCCAGCCTGGCCCCGCCCGCCCAGTTTCTCCTCCCGAGTGCGGCCCCGCCCGCTCCGCTTCCCCTCCCAGCCAGGCCCCGCCCGCCCAGTTTCTCCTCCCGAGTCCGGCCCCGCCCGCCCAGTTTCTCCTCCCGAGCCCGGCCCCGCCCGCCCAGCTTCCCCTCCAAGCCAGGCCCCGCCCGCCCCGCTTCCCCTCCCGAGTCCTGCCCCGGCCGCCCAGTTTCTCCTCCCGAGCTTGGCCCCGCCGGCCCAGCTTCCCATCCCGAGCGAGGCCCCGCCCGCCCAGTTTCTCCTCCCGAACCCGGCCCCGCCCGCCCAGCTTCTGCTAGCGAGCTCGGCCCCGCCCGCCCAGCTTCCCCTCCCAGCTTGGCCCCGCCCGCCCAGTTTCTCCTCACAGCCAGGCCCCGCCCGCCCAGTTTCTCCTCCCGAGTCCGGCCCCGCCCGCCCAGCTTCCCCTCCCGAACCCGGCCCCGCCCGCCCAGCTTCTCCTCCCAGCTTAGCCCCGCCCGCCCAGTTTCTCCTCCCAGCACGGCCCCGCCCGCCCAGTTTCTCCTCCCAGCACGGCCCCGCCCACCCAGCTTCCCCTCCCAGCCTGGCCCCGCCCGCCCAGTTTCTCCTCCCGAGTGCGGCCCCGCCCGCCCCGCTTCTCCTCCCGAGTCCGGCCCCGCCCGCCCAGCTTCCCCTCCCAGCCAGGCCCCGCCCGCCCAGTTTCTCCTCCCGAGTGCGGCCCCGCCCGCCCCGCTTCTCCTCCCGAGTCCGGCCCCGCCGGCCCAGCTTCCCCTCCCAGCTTGGCCCCGCCCGCCCAGCTTACCCTCCCAGCCAGGCCCCGCCCGCCCAGTTTCTCCTCCCGAGCCCGGCCCCGCCCGCTCCGCTTCCCCTCCCAGCCAGGCCCCGCCCGCCCAGTTTCTCCTCCCGAGTGCGGCCCCGCCCGCCCCGCTTCTCCTCCCGAGTCCGGCCCCGCGGGCCCAGCTTCCCCTCCCAGCTTGGCCCCGCCCGCCCAGTTTCTCCTCCCAGCCAGGCCCCGCCCGCCCAGTTTCTCCTCCCGAGTCCGGCCCCGCCCGCCCCGCTTCCCCTCCCAGCCAGGCCCCGCCCGCCCAGCTTCCCCTCCCGAACCCGGCCCCGCCCGCCCAGCTTCTCCTCCCAGCTTAGCCCCGCCCGCCCAGTTTCTCCTCCCAGCACGGCCCCGCCCGCCCAGTTTCTCCTCCCAGCCAGGCCCCGCCCGCCCAGCTTCCCCTCCCGAACCCGGCCCCGCCCGCCCAGCTTCTGCTAGCGAGCTCGGCCCCGCCCGCCCAGCTTCCCCTCCCAGCTTGGCCCCGCCCGCCCAGTTTCTCCTCCCAGCACGGCCCCGCCCACCCAGCTTCCCCTCCCAGCCTGGCCCCGCCCGCCCAGTTTCTCCTCCCGAGTGCGGCCCCGCCCGCCCCGCTTCTCCTCCCGAGTCCGGCCACGCCCGCCCAGCTTCCCCTCCCAGCTTGGCCCCGCCCGCCCAGCTTCCCCTCCCAGCCAGGCCCCGCCCGCCCAGTTTCTCCTCCCGAGCCCGGCCCCGCCCGCTCCGCTTCCCCTCCCAGCCAGGCCCCGCCCGCCCAGTTTCTCCTCCCGAGTCCGGCCCCGCCCGCCCAGTTTCTCCTCCCGAGTCCGGCCCCGCCCGCCCCGCTTCCCCTCCCAGCCAGGCCCCGCCCGCCCAGCTTCCCCTCCCGAACCCGGCCCCGCCCGCCCAGCTTCTCCTCACAGCTTAGCCCCGCCCGCCCAGTTTCTCCTCCCAGCACGGCCCCGCCCGCCCAGTTTCTCCTCCCAGCCAGGCCCCGCCCGCCCAGCTTCCCCTCCCGAACCCGGCCCCGCCCGCCCAGCTTCTCCTCACAGCTTAGCCCCGCCCGCCCAGTTTCTCCTCCCAGCACGGCCCCGCCCGCCCAGTTTCTCCTCCCAGCCAGGCCCCGCCCGCCCAGCTTCCCCTCCCGAACCCGGCCCCGCCCGCCCAGCTTCTGCTAGCGAGCTCGGCCCCGCCCGCCCAGCTTCCCCTCCCAGCTTGGCCCCGCCCGCCCAGCTTCCCCTCCCGAACCCGGCCCCGCCCGCCCAGCTTCTGCTAGCGAGCTCGGCCCCGCCCGCCCAGCTTCCCCTCCCAGCTTGGCCCCGCCCGCCCAGTTTCTCCTCCCAGCCAGGCCCCGCCCGCCCAGTTTCTCCTCCCGAGTCCGGCCCCGCCCGCCCCGCTTCCCCTCCCAGCCAGGCCCCGCCCGCCCAGCTTCCCCTCCCGAACCCGGCCCCGCCCGCCCAGCTTCTCCTCACAGCTTAGCCCCGCCCGCCCAGTTTCTCCTCCCAGCACGGCCCCGCCCGCCCAGTTTCTCCTCCCAGCCAGGCCCCGCCCGCCCAGCTTCCCCTCCCGAACCCGGCCCCGCCCGCCCAGCTTCTCCTCACAGCTTAGCCCCGCCCGCCCAGTTTCTCCTCCCAGCACGGCCCCGCCCGCCCAGTTTCTCCTCCCAGCCAGGCCCCGCCCGCCCCGCTTCCCCTCCCGAACCCGGCCCCGCCCGCCCAGCTTCTGCTAGCGAGCTCGGCCCCGCCCGCCCAGCTTCCCCTCCCAGCTTGGCCCCGCCCGCCCAGTTTCTCCGCCCGAGCTCGGCCCCGCCCGCCCCGCTTCCCCTCCCAGGTTGGCCCCGCCCGCCCCGCTTCCCATCCCGAGCGAGGCCCCGCCCGCCCAGTTTCTCCTCCCAGCTTGGCCCCGCCCGCCCAGCTTCCCCTCCCGAACCCGGCCCCGCCCGCCCAGCTTCTGCTAGCGAGCTCGGCCCCGCCCGCCCAGCTTCCCCTCCCAGCTTGGCCCCGCCCGCCCAGTTTCTCCTCCCAGCCAGGCCCCGCCCGCCCAGTTTCTCCTCCCGAGTCCGGCCCCGCCCGCCCCGCTTCCCCTCCCAGCCAGGCCCCGCCCGCCCAGCTTCCCCTCCCGAACCCGGCCCCGCCCGCCCAGCTTCTCCTCCCAGCTTAGCCCCGCCCGCCCAGTTTCTCCTCCCAGCACGGCCCCGCCCGCCCATCTTCTCCTCACAGCTTAGCCCCGCCCGCCCAGTTTCTCCTCCCAGCACGGCCCCGCCCGCCCAGTTTCTCCTCCCAGCCAGGCCCCGCCCGCCCAGCTTCCCCTCCCGAACCCGGCCCCGCCCGCCCAGCTTCTCCTCACAGCTTAGCCCCGCCCGCCCAGTTTCTCCTCCCAGCACGGCCCCGCCCGCCCAGTTTCTCCTCCCAGCCAGGCCCCGCCCGCCCCGCTTCCCCTCCCGAACCCGGCCCCGCCCGCCCAGCTTCTGCTAGCGAGCTCGGCCCCGCCCGCCCAGCTTCCCCTCCCAGCTTGGCCCCGCCCGCCCAGTTTCTCCGCCCGAGCTCGGCCCCGCCCGCCCCGCTTCCCCTCCCAGGTTGGCCCCGCCCGCCCCGCTTCCCATCCCGAGCGAGGCCCCGCCCGCCCAGTTTCTCCTCCCAGCTTGGCCCCGCCCGCCCAGCTTCCCCTCCCGAACCCGGCCCCGCCCGCCCAGCTTCTGCTAGCGAGCTCGGCCCCGCCCGCCCAGCTTCCCCTCCCAGCTTGGCCCCGCCCGCCCAGTTTCTCCTCCCAGCCAGGCCCCGCCCGCCCAGTTTCTCCTCCCGAGTCCGGCCCCGCCCGCCCCGCTTCCCCTCCCAGCCAGGCCCCGCCCGCCCAGCTTCCCCTCCCGAACCCGGCCCCGCCCGCCCAGCTTCTCCTCCCAGCTTAGCCCCGCCCGCCCAGTTTCTCCTCCCAGCACGGCCCCGCCCGCCCAGTTTCTCCTCCCAGCCAGGCCCCGCCCGCCCAGCTTCCCCTCCCGAACCCGGCCCCGCCCGCCCAGCTTCTGCTAGCGAGCTCGGCCCCGCCCGCCCAGCTTCCCCTCCCAGCTTGGCCCCGCCCGCCCAGTTTCTCCTCCCAGCACGGCCCCGCCCACCCAGCTTCCCCTCCCAGCCTGGCCCCGCCCGCCCAGTTTCTCCTCCCGAGTGCGGCCCCGCCCGCCCCGCTTCTCCTCCCGAGTCCGGCCACGCCCGCCCAGCTTCCCCTCCCAGCTTGGCCCCGCCCGCCCAGCTTCCCCTCCCAGCCAGGCCCCGCCCGCCCAGTTTCTCCTCCCGAGCCCGGCCCCGCCCGCTCCGCTTCCCCTCCCAGCCAGGCCCCGCCCGCCCAGTTTCTCCTCCCGAGTCCGGCCCCTCCCGCCCGGTTTCTCCTCCCGAGTCCGGCCCCGCCCGCCCCGCTTCCCCTCCCAGCCAGGCCCCGCCCGCCCAGCTTCCCCTCCCGAACCCGGCACCGCCCGCCCAGCTTCTCCTCACAGCTTAGCCCCGCCCGCCCAGTTTCTCCTCCCAGCACGGCCCCGCCCGCCCAGTTTCTCCTCCCAGCCAGGCCCCGCCCGCCCAGCTTCCCCTCCCGAACCCGGCCCCGCCCGCCCAGCTTCTCCTCACAGCTTAGCCCCGCCCGCCCAGTTTCTCCTCCCAGCACGGCCCCGCCCGCCCAGTTTCTCCTCCCAGCCAGGCCCCGCCCGCCCAGCTTCCCCTCCCGAACCCGGCCCCGCCCGCCCAGCTTCTGCTAGCGAGCTCGGCCCCGCCCGCCCAGCTTCCCCTCCCAGCTTGGCCCCGCCCGCCCAGCTTCCCCTCCCGAACCCGGCCCCGCCCGCCCAGCTTCTGCTAGCGAGCTCGGCCCCGCCCGCCCAGCTTCCCCTCCCAGCTTGGCCCCGCCCGCCCAGTTTCTCCTCCCAGCACGGCCCCGCCCACCCAGCTTCCCCTCCCAGCCTGGCCCCGCCCGCCCAGTTTCTCCTCCCGAGTGCGGCCCCGCCCGCCCCGCTTCTCCTCCCGAGTCCGGCCACGCCCGCCCAGCTTCCCCTCCCAGCTTGGCCCCGCCCGCTCCGCTTCCCCTCCCAGCCAGGCCCCGCCCGCCCAGTTTCTCCTCCCGAGTCCGGCCCCGCCCGCCCAGTTTCTCCTCCCGAGTCCGGCCCCGCCCGCCCCGCTTCCCCTCCCAGCCAGGCCCCGCCCGCCCAGCTTCCCCTCCCGAACCCGGCCCCGCCCGCCCAGCTTCTCCTCACAGCTTAGCCCCGCCCGCCCAGTTTCTCCTCCCAGCACTGCCCCGCCCGCCCAGTTTCTCCTCCCAGCCAGGCCCCGCCCGCCCAGCTTCCCCTCCCGAACCCGGCCCCGCCCGCCCAGCTTCTCCTCACAGCTTAGCCCCGCCCGCCCAGTTTCTCCTCCCAGCACGGCCCCGCCCGCCCAGTTTCTCCTCCCAGCCAGGCCCCGCCCGCCCAGCTTCCCCTCCCGAACCCGGCCCCGCCCGCCCAGCTTCTGCTAGCGAGCTCGGCCCCGCCCGCCCAGCTTCCCCTCCCAGCTTGGCCCCGCCCGCCCAGTTTCTCCTCCCGAGCTCGGCCCCGCCCGCCCCGCTTCCCCTCCCAGGTTGGCCCCGCCCGCCCCGCTTCCCATCCCGAGCGAGGCCCCGCCCGCCCAGTTTCTCCTCCCAGCTTGGCCCCGCCCGCCCAGCTTCCCCTCCCGAACCCGGCCCCGCCCGCCAAGCTTCTCCTAGCCAGCTCGGCCCCGCCCGCCCCGCTTCCCCTCCCAGCCAGGCCCCGCCCGCCCAGTTTCTCCTCCCGAGTCCGGCCCCGCCCGCCCCGCTTCCCCTCCCAGCCAGGCCCCGCCCGCCCAGCTTCCCCTCCCAGCTTAGCCCCGCCCGCCCAGTTTCTCCTCCCAGCCAGGCCCCGCCCGCCCAGCTTCCCCTCCCAGCCAGGCCCCGCCCGCCCAGTTTCTCCTCCCAGCTTGGCCCCGCCCGCCCAGTTTCTCCTCCCAGCCAGGCCCCGCCCGCCCAGCTTCCCCTCCCAGCCAGGCCCCGCCCGCCCAGTTTCTCCTCCCGAGCCCGGCCCCGCCCGCTCCGCTTCCCCTCCCAGCCAGGCCCCGCCCGCCCAGTTTCTCCTCCCGAGTCCGGCCCCGCCCGCCCAGTTTCTCCTCCCGAGTCCGGCCCCGCCCGCCCCGCTTCCCCTCCCAGCCAGGCCCCGCCCGCCCAGCTTCCCCTCCCGAACCCGGCCCCGCCCGCCCAGCTTCTCCTCACAGCTTAGCCCCGCCCGCCCAGTTTCTCCTCCCAGCACGGCCCCGCCCGCCCAGTTTCTCCTCCCAGCCAGGCCCCGCCCGCCCAGCTTCCCCTCCCGAACCCGGCCCCGCCCGCCCAGCTTCTCCTCACAGCTTAGCCCCGCCCGCCCAGTTTCTCCTCCCAGCACGGCCCCGCCCGCCCAGATTCTCCTCCCAGCCAGGCCCCGCCCTCCCAGCTTCCCCTCCCGAACCCGGCCCCGCCCGCCCAGCTTCTGCTAGCGAGCTCGGCCCCGCCCGCCCAGCTTCCCCTCCCAGCTTGGCCCCGCCCGCCCAGTTTCTCCTCCCGAGCTCGGCCCCGCCCGCCCCGCTTCCCCTCCCAGGTTGGCCCCGCCCGCCCCGCTTCCCATCCCGAGCGAGGCCCCGCCCGCCCAGTTTCTCCTCCCAGCTTGGCCCCGCCCGCCCAGCTTCCCCTCCCGAACCCGGCCCCGCCTGCCCAGCTTCTGCTAGCGAGCTCGGCCCCGCCCGCCCAGCTTCCCCTCCCAGCTTGGCCCCGCCCGCCCAGTTTCTCCTCCCAGCCAGGCCCCGCCCGCCCAGTTTCTCCTCCCGAGTCCGGCCCCGCCCGCCCCGCTTCCCCTCCCAGCCAGGCCCCGCCCGCCCAGCTTCCCCTCCCAGCTTGGCCCCGCCCGCCCAGCTTCCCCTCCCAGCCAGGCCCCGCCCGCCCAGTTTCTCCTCCCGAGCCCGGCCCCGCCCGCCCGCGTCCCCTCCCAGCCAGGCCCCGCCCGCCCAGTTTCTCCTCCCGAGTCCGGCCCCGCCCGCCCAGTTTCTCCTCCCGAGCCCGGCCCCGCCCGCCCAGCTTCTCCTCCCAGCTTAGCCCCGCCCGCCCAGTTTCTCCTCCCAGCACGGCCCCGCCCACCCAGCTTCCCCTCCCAGCCTGGCCCCGCCCGCCCAGTTTCTCCTCCCAGCTTGGCCCCGCCCGCCCAGCTTCCCCTCCCGAACCCGGCCCCGCCCGCCCAGCTTCTGCTAGCGAGCTCGGCCCCGCCCGCCCAGCTTCCCCTCCCAGCTTGGCCCCGCCCGCCCAGTTTCTCCTCCCAGCCAGGCCCCGCCCGCCCAGTTTCTCCTCCCGAGTCCGGCCCCGCCCGCCCCGCTTCCCCTCCCAGCCAGGCCCCGCCCGCCCAGCTTCCCCTCCCGAACCCGGCCCCGCCCGCCCAGCTTCTCCTCCCAGCTTAGCCCCGCCCGCCCAGTTTCTCCTCCCAGCACGGCCCCGCCCGCCCAGTTTCTCCTCCCAGCCAGGCCCCGCCCGCCCAGCTTCCCCCCCGAACCCGGCCCCGCCCGCCCAGCTTCTGCTAGCGAGCTCGGCCCCGCCCGCCCAGCTTCCCCTCCCAGCTTGGCCCCGCCCGCCCCGCTTCTCCTCCCAGCACGGCCCCGCCCACCCAGCTTCCCCTCCCAGCCTGGCCCCGCCCGCCCAGTTTCTCCTCCCGAGTGCGGCCCCGCCCGCCCCGCTTCTCCTCCCGAGTCCGGCCACGCCCGCCCAGCTTCCCCTCCCAGCTTGGCCCCGCCCGCCCAGCTTCCCCTCCCAGCCAGGCCCCGCCCGCCCAGTTTCTCCTCCCGAGCCCGGCCCCGCCCGCTCCGCTTCCCCTCCCAGCCAGGCCCCGCCCGCCCAGTTTCTCCTCCCGAGTCCGGCCCCGCCCGCCCAGTTTCTCCTCCCGAGTCCGGCCCCGCCCGCCCCGCTTCCCCTCCCAGCCAGGCCCCGCCCGCCCAGCTTCCCCTCCCGAACCCGGCCCCGCCCACCCAGCTTCTCCTCACAGCTTAGCCCCGCCCGCCCAGTTTCTCCTCCCAGCACGGCCCCGCCCGCCCAGTTTCTCCTCCCAGCCAGGCCCCGCCCGCCCAGCTTCCCCTCCCGAACCCGGCCCCGCCCGCCCAGCTTCTCCTCACAGCTTAGCCCCGCCCGCCCAGTTTCTCCTCCCAGCACGGCCCCGCCCGCCCAGTTTCTCCTCCCAGCCAGGCCCCGCCCGCCCAGCTTCCCCTCCCGAACCCGGCCCCGCCCGCCCAGCTTCTGCTAGCGAGCTCGGCCCCGCCCGCCCAGCTTCCCCTCCCAGCTTGGCCCCGCCCGCCCAGTTTCTCCTCCCAGCACGGCCCCGCCCACCCAGCTTCCCCTCCCAGCCTGGCCCCGCCCGCCCAGTTTCTCCTCCCGAGTGCGGCCCCGCCCGCCCCGCTTCTCCTCCCGAGTCCGGCCACGCCCGCCCAGCTTCCCCTCCCAGCTTGGCCCCGCCCGCTCCGCTTCCCCTCCCAGCCAGGCCCCGCCCGCCCAGTTTCTCCTCCCGAGTCCGGCCCCGCCCGCCCAGTTTCTCCTCCCAGCACTGCCCCGCCCGCCCAGTTTCTCCTCCCAGCCAGGCCCCGCCCGCCCAGCTTCCCCTCCCGAACCCGGCCCCGCCCGCCCAGCTTCTCCTCACAGCTTAGCCCCGCCCGCCCAGTTTCTCCTCCCAGCACGGCCCCGCCCGCCCAGTTTCTCCTCCCAGCCAGGCCCCGCCCGCCCAGCTTCCCCTCCCGAACCCGGCCCCGCCCGCCCAGCTTCTGCTAGCGAGCTCGGCCCCGCCCGCCCAGCTTCCCCTCCCAGCTTGGCCCCGCCCGCCCAGTTTCTCCTCCCGAGCTCGGCCCCGCCCGCCCCGCTTCCCCTCCCAGGTTGGCCCCGCCCGCCCCGCTTCCCATCCCGAGCGAGGCCCCGCCCGCCCAGTTTCTCCTCCCAGCTTGGCCCCGCCCGCCCAGCTTCCCCTCCCGAACCCGGCCCCGCCCGCCAAGCTTCTCCTAGCCAGCTCGGCCCCGCCCGCCCCGCTTCCCCTCCCAGCCAGGCCCCGCCCGCCCAGTTTCTCCTCCCGAGTCCGGCCCCGCCCGCCCCGCTTCCCCTCCCAGCCAGGCCCCGCCCGCCCAGCTTCCCCTCCCAGCTTAGCCCCGCCCGCCCAGTTTCTCCTCCCAGCCAGGCCCCGCCCGCCCAGCTTCCCCTCCCAGCCAGGCCCCGCCCGCCCAGTTTCTCCTCCCAGCTTGGCCCCGCCCGCCCAGTTTCTCCTCCCAGCCAGGCCCCGCCCGCCCAGCTTCCCCTCCCAGCCAGGCCCCGCCCGCCCAGTTTCTCCTCCCGAGCCCGGCCCCGCCCGCTCCGCTTCCCCTCCCAGCCAGGCCCCGCCCGCCCAGTTTCTCCTCCCGAGTCCGGCCCCGCCCGCCCCGCTTCCCCTCCCAGCCAGGCCCCGCCCGCCCAGCTTCCCCTCCCGAACCCGGCCCCGCCCGCCCAGCTTCTCCTCACAGCTTAGCCCCGCCCGCCCAGTTTCTCCTCCCAGCACGGCCCCGCCCGCCCAGTTTCTCCTCCCAGCCAGGCCCCGCCCGCCCAGCTTCCCCTCCCGAACCCGGCCCCGCCCGCCCAGCTTCTCTTCACAGCTTAGCCCCGCCCGCCCAGTTTCTCCTCCCAGCCAGGCCCCGCCCGCCCAGCTTCCCCTCCCGAACCCGGCCCCGCCCGCCCAGCTTCTGCTAGCGAGCTCGGCCCCGCCCGCCCAGCTTCCCCTCCCAGCTTGGCCCCGCCCGCCCAGTTTCTCCTCCCGAGCTCGGCCCCGCCCGCCCCGCTTCCCCTCCCAGGTTGGCCCCGCCCGCCCCGCTTCCCATCCCGAGCGAGGCCCCGCCCGCCCAGTTTCTCCTCCCAGCTTGGCCCCGCCCGCCCAGCTTCCCCTCCCGAACCCGGCCCCGCCCGCCAAGCTTCTCCTAGCCAGCTCGGCCCCGCCCGCCCCGCTTCCCCTCCCAGCCAGGCCCCGCCCGCCCAGTTTCTCCTCCCGAGTCCGGCCCCGCCCGCCCCGCTTCCCCTCCCAGCCAGGCCCCGCCCGCCCAGCTTCCCCTCCCAGCTTAGCCCCGCCCGCCCAGTTTCTCCTCCCAGCCAGGCCCCGCCCGCCCAGCTTCCCCTCCCAGCCAGGCCCCGCCCGCCCAGTTTCTCCTCCCAGCACGGCCCCGCCCGCCCAGTTTCTCCTCCCAGCCAGGCCCCGCCCGCCCAGCTTCCCCTCCCGAACCCGGCCCCGCCCGCCCAGCTTCTGCTAGCGAGCTCGGCCCCGCCCGCCCAGCTTCCCCTCCCAGCTTGGCCCCGCCCGCCCAGTTTCTCCTCCCGAGCTCGGCCCCGCCCGCCCCGCTTCCCCTCCCAGGTTGGCCCCGCCCGCCCCGCTTCCCATCCCGAGCGAGGCCCCGCCCGCCCAGTTTCTCCTCCCAGCTTGGCCCCGCCCGCCCAGCTTCCCCTCCCGAACCCGGCCCCGCCCGCCCCGCTTCCCCTCCCAGCCAGGCCCCGCCCGCCCAGTTTCTCCTCCCGAGTCCGGCCCCGCCCGCCCCGCTTCCCCTCCCAGCCAGGCCCCGCCCGCCCAGCTTCCCCTCCCAGCTTAGCCCCGCCCGCCCAGTTTCTCCTCCCAGCCAGGCCCCGCCCGCCCAGCTTCCCCTCCCAGCCAGGCCCCGCCCGCCCAGTTTCTCCTCCCAGCTTGGCCCCGCCCGCCCAGTTTCTCCTCCCAGCCAGGCCCCGCCCGCCCAGCTTCCCCTCCCAGCCAGGCCCTGCCCGCCCAGTTTCTCCTCCCGAGCCCGGCCCCGCCCGCTCCGCTTCCCCTCCCAGCCAGGCCCCGCCCGCCCAGTTTCTCCTCCCGAGTCCGGCCCCGCCCGCCCAGTTTCTCCTCCCGAGTCCGGCCCCGCCCGCCCCGCTTCCCCTCCCAGCCAGGCCCCGCCCGCCCAGCTTCCCCTCCGGAACCCGGCCCCGCCCGCCCAGCTTCTCCTCACAGCTTAGCCCCGCCCGCCCAGTTTCTCCTCCCAGCACGGCCCCGCCCTCCCAGTTTCTCCTCCCAGCCAGGCCCCGCCCGCCCAGCTTCCCCTCCCGAACCCGGCCCCGCCCGCCCAGCTTCTCTTCACAGCTTAGCCCCGCCCGCCCAGTTTCTCCTCCCAGCCAGGCCCCGCCCGCCCAGCTTCCCCTCCCGAACCCGGCCCCGCCCGCCCAGCTTCTGCTAGCGAGCTCGGCCCCGCCCGCCCAGCTTCCCCTCCCAGCTTGGCCCCGCCCGCCCAGTTTCTCCTCCCGAGCTCGGCCCCGCCCGCCCCGCTTCCCCTCCCAGGTTGGCCCCGCCCGCCCCGCTTCCCATCCCGAGCGAGGCCCCGCCCGCCCAGTTTCTCCTCCCAGCTTGGCCCCGCCCGCCCAGCTTCCCCTCCCGAACCCGGCCCCGCCCGCCAAGCTTCTCCTAGCCAGCTCGGCCCCGCCCGCCCCGCTTCCCCTCCCAGCCAGGCCCCGCCCGCCCAGTTTCTCCTCCCGAGTCCGGCCCCGCCCGCCCCGCTTCCCCTCCCAGCCAGGCCCCGCCCGCCCAGCTTCCCCTCCCAGCTTAGCCCCGCCCGCCCAGTTTCTCCTCCCAGCCAGGCCCCGCCCGCCCAGCTTCCCCTCCCAGCCAGGCCCCGCCCGCCCAGTTTCTCCTCCCAGCTTGGCCCCGCCCGCCCAGTTTCTCCTCCCAGCCAGGCCCCGCCCGCCCAGCTTCCCCTCCCAGCCAGGCCCCGCCCGCCCAGCTTCCCCTCCGGAACCCGGCCCCGCCCGCCCAGCTTCTCCTCACAGCTTAGCCCCGCCCGCCCAGTTTCTCCTCCCAGCACGGCCCCGCCCTCCCAGTTTCTCCTCCCAGCCAGGCCCCGCCCGCCCAGCTTCCCCTCCCGAACCCGGCCCCGCCCGCCCAGCTTCTCTTCACAGCTTAGCCCCGCCCGCCCAGTTTCTCCTCCCAGCCAGGCCCCGCCCGCCCAGCTTCCCCTCCCGAACCCGGCCCCGCCCGCCCAGCTTCTGCTAGCGAGCTCGGCCCCGCCCGCCCAGCTTCCCCTCCCAGCTTGGCCCCGCCCGCCCAGTTTCTCCTCCCGAGCTCGGCCCCGCCCGCCCCGCTTCCCCTCCCAGGTTGGCCCCGCCCGCCCCGCTTCCCATCCCGAGCGAGGCCCCGCCCGCCCAGTTTCTCCTCCCAGCTTGGCCCCGCCCGCCCAGCTTCCCCTCCCGAACCCGGCCCCGCCCGCCAAGCTTCTCCTAGCCAGCTCGGCCCCGCCCGCCCCGCTTCCCCTCCCAGCCAGGCCCCGCCCGCCCAGTTTCTCCTCCCGAGTCCGGCCCCGCCCGCCCCGCTTCCCCTCCCAGCCAGGCCCCGCCCGCCCAGCTTCCCCTCCCAGCTTAGCCCCGCCCGCCCAGTTTCTCCTCCCAGCCAGGCCCCGCCCGCCCAGCTTCCCCTCCCAGCCAGGCCCCGCCCGCCCAGTTTCTCCTCCCAGCTTGGCCCCGCCCGCCCAGTTTCTCCTCCCAGCCAGGCCCCGCCCGCCCAGCTTCCCCTCCCAGCCAGGCCCCGCCCGCCCAGTTTCTCCTCCCGAGCCCGGCCCCGCCCGCTCCGCTTCCCCTCCCAGCCAGGCCCCGCCCGCCCAGTTTCTCCTCCCGAGTCCGGCCCCGCCCGCCCAGTTTCTCCTCCCGAGTCCGGCCCCGCCCGCCCCGCTTCCCCTCCCAGCCAGGCCCCGCCCGCCCAGCTTCCCCTCCCGAACCCGGCCCCGCCCGCCCAGCTTCTCCTCACAGCTTAGCCCCGCCCGCCCAGTTTCTCCTCCCAGCACGGCCCCGCCCGCCCAGTTTCTCCTCCCAGCCAGGCCCCGCCCGCCCAGCTTCCCCTCCCGAACCCGGCCCCGCCCGCCCAGCTTCTCTTCACAGCTTAGCCCCGCCCGCCCAGTTTCTCCTCCCAGCACGGCCCCGCCCGCCCAGTTTCTCCTCCCAGCCAGGCCCCGCCCGCCCACCTTCCCCTCCCGAACCCGGCCCCGCCCGCCCAGCTTCTGCTAGCGAGCTCGGCCCCGCCCGCCCAGCTTCCCCTCCCAGCTTGGCCCCGCCCGCCCAGCTTCCCCTCCCGAACCCGGCCCCGCCCGCCGAGCTTCTGCTAGCGAGCTCGGCCCCGCCCGCCCAGCTTCCCCTCCCAGCTTGGCCCGCCCGCCCAGTTTCTCCTCCCAGCACGGCCCCGCCCACCCAGCTTCCCCTCCCAGCCTGGCCCCGCCCGCCCAGTTTCTCCTCCCGAGTGCGGCCCCGCCCGCCCGCTTCTCCTCCCGAGTCCGGCCACGCCCGCCCAGCTTCCCCTCCCAGCTTGGCCCCGCCCGCCCAGCTTCCCCTCCCAGCCAGGCCCCGCCCGCCCAGTTTCTCC